>NC_083105.1:6820733-7523616 GCF_949774975.1 Lagenorhynchus albirostris
CCCACGTGCCTAGAGCCTGTGCTCCGCAACAAGAGAAGCCACTGCAGTGAGAAGCCCATGCACCGCGACGAAGAGTAGCCCATGCTCGCCGCAACTAGAGAAAGCCCATGTGCAGCAGTGAAGACTCAATGCAGCCAGAAAAATAATAATTAATTAATTAATTTAAAAAAAAAAGAAGCCAAGCATACTCCTGCTGCAGAGTCTTTGCACTTGCTGCTCTTACTTCCTGGAACCCTCTTTCCCCAGTTATCCACAGGGCTTGCTCACTGACTTTCTTTAGGTCTCTGCTAGCATCACCTCAGGAAGGCCTCCCTGGCCCTTACATAAAACAGCAACTCCCACTACTACCTGTACCCTCTGACCCTGCTCTGTCTTTCTTTTTCTCAGCGAAGTTACATGTCTGTTTTTAAAAAATCGTTTCTTGTTTATTCTCCACACCCCATCCCCACTAGAATGTCAGCTTTTCAAAGGCTTTATTTATTTATTTTTTTTTGCGGTACGCGGGCCTCTCACTGCTGTGGCCTCTCCCGTTGCGGAGCACAGGCTCCGGACGCGCAGGCTCAGCGGCCATGGCTCACGGGCCCAGCCGCTCCACGGCATGTGGGATCTTCCCGGACCGGGGCACAAACCCGTGTCCCCTGCATCGGCAGGCAGACTCTCAACCACTGCGCCACCAGGGAAGCCCTCAAAGGCATTTTTGTCTGTCTTTCTCACTGCTATACCCCCAGCATCTAGAATAGTGCCTGGAACAAAGTAGGGGCTCAGTAAAGATATGAGGAGTGAATGAATGAATCAGGTGGTAGCAACTCAAATGTCACCTTGATGAAGCCTCCGTTGTCTTCACTCACAAGTGAATGGCCTGGACCCACTGTTTTCAGCTTGGTGCTTCTGCGTGTCTCTGGGGACTGAGCCGCATTCATTTGTGATTCCCCGGCCTAGCCCTCAGCATACCACAGACACTCAGGTAATGGTGCTGCTAGGTCTAATATCCACCCCTCCACACATCCAGCTTTGTAAAGCAGTTTTACACCTGGCATCTCGATTCATCCTCACCACAGCCTTCTGAGATGGGTGTGTTGCCCCTGTTTATAGATGTGACCTGGAGAGGAATGATGGCTGGCCCAAGGTCAGACAGCTGGTTGGGGGCAGAGCCACACCTAGAACCCATCTCCTGCTTCCCAGGGAGCAAAGAGTGTGAAAATTACACTCTATGGGGGCACCTTGGGAAGGTCGTAGAATCAGCTCCACCAGAGGCTGCAAACCCAGCACCTGCAGGGCCTGCCTGTGGGAGCTGGTACAGCAAGAGTCTCCGATTTGTCACAAGAAGCCAGAAATACTCACTTGGCAACTGGTTCAAATGAAGCCAAAACCCAGAACAGACTCTTCCGAGGGCTGGATGCTGACCTTTGGCCAACCGTTTGCAACCTTTGCTCTATTGGATTCTACTAGGTTCTAGATGATCCTCCATTTTACAGCCGAGAAAACTGAGACCCAGAAAGGGGAGTAATTTGCCCAAGGTCACACAGCAAGAGCCAAGATTTGAAAATCTCTGGTCTGGAGAAGACAAGATATGGGGGCAGTAACACAGAACCCTCACCCCCGAGTCAGTCCCTGACATTCTCTGTAAGGTGGCTCAAGCCAACAAGGAAAAGGAAAACAGATGCCTGATTCTGGGGGCAAGTGGCCGTGGGGAGAGCTGAGTTTCAGAAGCAAGGAGAACTGGGTTCAAACTCCAGCCGCAACCCTCACCAGCTGTGTGACCTTGGGCCAGGCCCTTTTTTTTCTGAGCCACGGCCTCTCCGCTATGAGATGGAGACAGGATGCCCTGGGTAAGCGATGACTCACTCTCAGGCTCGGCTGGTCCAGGGGTGCAGGCCAGACTCCACTGACTCCATGGGTTTTGGACCCTGCAGGCTGGGACTGTGCTGTGAATACTTCTGGAGAACTCTGATGCGGTTGCCACAGCGCACGCGCGGCGCCCATTCCTGTTTCATCAACCTCCCAGTTCTGCTGGCACAGAGATTGCACCAGAGCAGACTGTGGCTTCCAGAAAGGCCTCTGCAGGACAGGCTTGGTGACAGTGGAGCTCCGGTCCCAGCACCCCCTCCCTGCTGAAGCCCGTTCACAGCCTGAGCAGGTGCCTGATTCTACCAGTAATGCCTCAGTCACCGGCTAAAAAGCTATTCCAGTCCCTGCTGCTGCTGCTGCTGCTGCTGCTGCTTTTTTTTTTTTTAAACAAGCTCTCTCTTCAAATTGTAAATGCCCGAGGGGGTTAATACCTTAGCTTGCAATGACTCATTTCACTGGCCTCTCCTGACACTCAGCTATGACAGGGGGTGGGCAGGTGGCCTGGCTGGTTGGGCCCCTCACCTCCGTCCACCTCCAGGAGTGGGGAGACCCAGCCCTCCCCTCCCAGGGCCCAGAGGTCCAGCCAGCTCCTCCGATGGCAGAAACGCCTCCTAGGAGGTTGCTCCACCGCCCAGCACACTGCCCTACCTCTGAGTCCCTCCTTCCCTGACTCAGGGCCACTCTCTCCTCCTCGGCCCCAGCCCCTGCTGAACTCTAGACACTGGACTCCATTGCTCCTCAGGCTTTCCCCGCCCCCTCCCATGCCAGGCCAGAAGCCTCCCGCCCACTCACACCAGCTGGTGGGCCTCAGGCCCCATCAGTCCTGCCTCCTGAATGCTCTTTTCATCCCCTGACCCCTGGCCTGAGCCTCATGGCATGTCACCAGCCACTGCAGTCTCCCCCGACTGGTCCCTTTCTAGAACTGTCTGGCAAAGGGCCTCCAAACTTAAGTCCCTTCTTTCAATGCTGTCAGCTACTCTCAGAAGGACAGCTCATCCCAGCATTCAAGGCCCCACTGACTTTACCTGCCTTATTTCCTATATCTGATAACACGTGCCATGCATTTTTTAATTCCCCACAGCAGGGAGAAAAAATTATTCATTGTTTCCCTGAAATTAAAATTGAACTGGGTGTTCTGTATTTTACCTGGCAACCCTAATGTCAGTCCAAACACCCTGGACAACATGATGAGGGTTTTTTTAGCTTAATTTTTTTTTTTTCAGCTGTGCCATGAGGCATGTGGGATCTTAGCTCCCGCACCAGGGATCGAACCTGCACCCCCTGCATTGGAAGCACAGAGTCTTAACCACTGGACCTCCAGGGAAGTCCCCTTTTAATTTTTTAGTATAGCTACATTTAAGTGCAATATCTTGGACATACTTGTACCAAAAAACTGATTCATTGTTTATCTGAAATTCAAATCTAATTGGGCATCCTGAATTTTTATTTGCTAAATCTGGCAACCTAGGTCCTACATAGGTAATAGGGACCAGGGGGACTGGCAAGGGTCGGACAGCCCCAACCTGGACCCTGAAAACTCTGCCCCGCAGTCAGCCTGAAAGCCTCCTTTCCAAACCTCTGCCCTGGTACCTGGAAGGGGCGGGAGCCCAGAGACTCCATGGGAGGAATTATTCCACTGCTGCCCACTTCTCTCCTCTCTCTGGGCCTAGTTTGCTTCTCTATAAAATGAAACTCATGGTTTCTCTGTCCCGTTTCCCAACCTCTCCCAAGGATCAAACACCTCAGTAGAGTAGGGGATTCTCAGCTGACCGGATGTTTGCCTTTGCAGAAGGCAAACAGGCTTGTGAGAGTTTCTGTTCTCTGGCTCACCAAAGGGCCTTGAGGAATAATTAAGACAAAGGTCCTTTTTGGCTTGTTTTTTCCCAAAGTGCCTCGTAAACCAGTTAGTTAAACTACCTCAATGATAATTGATTCAGACATGATCATCAACTAAAAGCATTGGATGAAAGTTTGTTGGGAATTAGGACATTCACAGGGTATCAAAGTAAAAGTTACCTTTACAATAGGGAGACCAGGCAGGCGCCAACAGGCAGGTGACCCATCACCTGCCCTTTGATCCCATCTGTCTCCAGGCTAAAGGAGACTAAAGACCCCTGGCCAAGTAAAGGCCATGCCTGACCTGGGATTAGAGCCTGGACCGCAAAAAATAATGGCTAGAAAGGACATTATGGGACAACTGGGACAAGTGGAATGTGGACTGGGGATCAGACAACTGTGTTGTTTCAATGTTAAATTCCCTGAATTTGATACTGCACAGTGGTATGTAGGAGAATGGCCTTGTTCTTGGGAGACGTGTGGTGAAGTGTGTAGAGGTGAAGGGCTACATATCTGCAACTAACTCTCTCTCGGTAGATAGGGAGGAGGGGGAAAAGGGCTCAAAGGCTAACAGCTGGTGAATCCGGTGGTTCATTGTACTATGCTTGCAACTTCTCTGTACATTGGACATTTTTCCAAATAAAAAGTCTGAAGGAACACCCACCCAGAATAAAATATCAGAAGTAGAAGGGGTCTTAAAGACCTTGTTCCCTGACCCTTTCCCAGAGAGGGGAAGGCCTTGGCCTGTGCTCACACAGTGAATGGCAGCTGAACCCTCCCCACTTGGACTGAGTTCCAAGAGCAGGAATGGGCCACCTAACCAATGTCACCTCTGGTTCTTCTCCCCGCTCTCCCTCACCCGCCAACGTTCTGCCCCTGGGGCCACCCTACAGTATATGGGAGATGAGCAGCTCCCGGAGTCTGGGGAGAACTCTGCCCTGCCCCTCCCAAAGAAACTGGACCACAACTCCTTCATGCGAGGCCAAGCCTGGCAGGCGGGATACTTTCTAGGAAAGCTTCCAGATGTAACCAGGAGTGAAATCTCCTTTTGTGCTTTACACACTGGAGTGTTTCAGTGGGGTAAGGTGTAAACACAACAGCTTTTACTGTAGTGAGAGCAAAATGCTTCAATAATTTATATTGTTATAATGTTAATCCTGTATACTACAACAATTATGAAAAGGTTCAGACAGATAAATAAGAAAAGAAATAGACAGTTAATATGATCTTAAGAGAGGCAACAACAGCAGTGATAACTTTAGGAGGAAAGCTATTTCCTTTTTGAGTCTACAAGTGCATGTAATAATTTAAATGACAAGACAAAAAAATAGATTCCATCCTAATTGTGATTTTTTAGGACTGTTTGTTGGACTAGCATTTATAGCTTTAGTCTAAATAGTATTTAAGTTTTGTTTATTTAAGGCCATTTAGGTGATGATTAAAAGGAGAAAGGCGGGCTTCCCTGGTGGCGCAGCGGGTGAGAGTCCGCCTGCCGATGCAGGGGACACGGGTTCGTGCCCCGGTCCGGGAGGATCCCGCGTGCCGCGGAGCGGCTGGGCCCGTGGGCCATGGCCGCTGGGCCTGCGCGTCCAGAACCTGTGCTCCGCAAGGGGAGAGGCCGCGGCGGTGAGGGGCCCGCGTACCGCAAAAAAAATAAAATAAAATAAAGGAGAAAGGCAACTTCGTCACCTCCAAATTTCACGAGAAGAAAATCCAACATCAGACATCCACATTCGTGATAACCATCACCAGTCCAGGTGTAACAAAGAACACGGAGAAAACGAGAAGTGACTGGGGGAAATGCTAAGGTTCGGGGTGGCCTGTGGCTCCCCTGGCCTCTGTGGAAGGTGTCTCTGGAGAGGGCACCTGTGCCGTGGGTGGCCTAGGAAGCACCTAGTCGTGAGAACTTACTGGCTGCACATGCTCAAGTAAAGCTTTCCTATTTGATTACTTCCTTTGCAATCAAGGCCAGAGAGCCCCGGCGGGCCAGCATGGGCCTACACAGAGCAGGCACCTGCCCACTGTCTGTTGAATTCACTCATTCAACAAGTATTTATTGAGCACCTACTATATGCTACTCTATGTTCTGTGCTGGGTTCCAGGCAGGCAGGGGACTTCAAAGCAGAGTCCTGCTCTCAGGAAGCCCACAATCCACTGTGATGGGGTGGGGCTGCGGGCAGACCATCCCTGAAGAAACACAAAGGGTGACTTTAGCTTAATGCTAAGTGCCAGGAAGACCACAGAGGTTGCCTGGAGAGGGAGTCAGGGCAGGCCTTGCTGAGGACGGAACATCTCACCTGATGCCCAAGCAAGAAGCCAGGGCTGACCCTGAGGCAGTTAGGGATGGTGTTCCAGAGAGGGAAAGGCCTGGAGGCGGGACCAAACCGAGCAGTGTGAGGAACAAGAAGGCCTGTGAGGCCCAGCAACGTGCTCAGGGGCGCAGGCTGAGGTCAGGCCAAGCGGGGCTTCCTCCTGCAGGCCTTGGAAGCCGCGGTGGAGTTTCCGGATTTTATTTTAGATCCCATCAATAGGGGGCGCCATCTTCTCCCCTTTAGGATGGCAAACGAGGCCCAGAGACTGCCAGCGTCCCACCCGAGGCCACTCAGCGGGTCAGAGCCCCGCCGCAGGCTACCGGGGCGACTGCGCCGGCGCCCGGCCTCGCGTTCTAACGGATCCTCTCCCTTCAACCCTCTTCCCGCGGACGGAAGCGGGCGGGGCGGGGCGGAGCCGGGCCTCTAGCTCGGCCTCCCGCCCCCGCGCCCCGACTGGGCCGCGCTCGGGCCCGCCCCTCCTCCTCGGTGACGCGGCCGGGGGGCTGGCTCGGGGCGCGGCGGTCTCGGCGGCGGCGGCGGCGGCGGAGCGAGTGCAGAGCGGCGCCACCATGGGGGCCCAGCTGAGCACGGTAGGCTGGGAGGGGACGCCGGCTGCCGCGGGCCCGGGGCGTCGCTGCGCACCGGCGGGCGCCGGACCCCCGTCTCGGGCAGCGCCGACTGCGCCCGGCCGCTAGGGGCGGGGGGACCGGGCTCGGACGCGGGGCGCAGGACCCCACCCGGCCCCGCCCCACCCAGCCCGCCGCGCCCCGGTCGTCCCCGTGCGGCCGTGATTCACGCCCGGGCCTCTGCACCCGGGCCCAGCACTCCCGGTCAAGGGGCGTCACCCGGAGGCGGGCGGCCACGCGTTCGGGGCGCCCCGCCCGCCGCCGCCGCCGCCGCCCCCCTCAGCCCGGACGGCCGATGAGTGCGGATGTGTGCGCTAGTGCTGAGCGAGTGCGGGGGTGAACGTGGCCGGTGCCCCCGCGTGTGAGTTAGTATGAGTGCGACTGAACACGTGTGAAGTGTGAAGGAGGGAGCGCGTATGTGTGAGTGTGAGTTTGTGAGGGCGTGTGTGTGACCGGGTGTGTGGGTGTGACGTGTGCGTGTGCAGGAGTGTGTATGGGGGTGACAGTGAAAGAGTGAGCAGGTGTGCGGGAGTGTGACCGTGAGTACCTGCGAGTGTGTGCGTGTGGAGTGGGTGTGAGGTGTGTGTGTGTGTGTGGAGTGAGTGTGTGCACGTGGAGTGATTGTGTGCGTGTGGAATGAGTGTGTGTGCGTGTGTGTGCGCGCTCACGTGCGGTGTTGCTGGATCGCAGTTTTTACCGACAACAGCCCCTGAACCCTCTCCGTGGGCTGCAAGCTAGGCTCTGGTCTCTCTTAACCCAGCAAACTTGAGAGGCCCCAGCCGTTGGCCCCATTTTACAGAAGAAGAAATGCCACTCAAAGACTTGGCCACGGGCCGGGCTGGCGGAGTCTGAACTTGTGGAGCTGCAAAGTCCATCGTCATGCTGTCACTTTGGTTCGGCCCAGGGCCACCCTCCCTCGCCCTCAGGCCTTTCGAATTTCTCAGAAGCCACAGTGGTGGTGCGTGGCTTGGCTTGCGCTCCACGTTGAGGCTGTGGCCAGAGGGCAGTCCCCACCCACACATGCGGGTGCCTGGGCGCTGGCTGGGGGCACTTGGGCAGGGCTGCCACTGGGAGGATTAGGCCCAGAGCCTCTTGCCTGGCGTCCTCCTCCACCTCCTCCCTCTGGCTCTGTGGGGCTCCCCCTTGGGGACTCAGCAGAAGGCCTCTTGGCCTGGGTGTTGGCTTGTGAATGTGTGGCCCAGCCCAGGACTCTGGGTGGCGTTCAGCCCAGGGGGCAGCTTTGCCCAGGGCTAGCCTGGGGGCATCACCCCAGCTCAGCGTAACATCCTGACCGTGTTCCCAGCAATCCCCTTCCTCCCTCACTGCTCAGCCTCCGGACCGGCACCCAGACCCCCGCCCCTGCTGTTTTCCCGCAGTGCTTCTCACCTTCTAGCCGTGTTGGTTGGGTTTGTCTCTGTGTCCCCAAGGTCTGGCTGCTCAGTGTTTTTGCCGAGGAGCCAAGGACCCCTTGGAGCCCCTCTATGAGGGGCAGAGCCCCGTCTGAGCGTCAGGAGACCTTCACCAACTCCTAAGCCTCCTCTATCCAAAGGGTGGCAGGGTTGCCCTTTCCTCGTGGGCCCTGCCGGGGTCCCCACTTGAGCCCAAATACCCGGAGCAGACCCCAGGCAGGCCTCCTGGCACAGCGGCTCCACGCCGTCTGCGGGAGGCCAGCACGGGCTCTGGGCACCAGGCGTCTTATCTGAGATGTGCAGGCCCTGAGAGAGGCCTCCTCCCACACACCGGAAGTGGGGACGCCGAGTGGTTGGCACTTGAACCTGCCCGCCACCTGGGGGTATGTTGGGGGCTTAGCCTGCCGTCCCCGACTCTGGCTCCCCTTCCCCCAGCACAGTTGTGAGTGCTCAGTGGACCCTGACAGGCCGCCACCACAGGTAGAGTCCAAGGCTTTTCCCCTGCCCCTGGCAGCTCTGTGCCTAGTCCGTGGTCCAGACACCCAGCCCCTGGGAAGCAGGGCTGGGTCTCCCCTGTGGAGGGCTGCTCCACTGTCCACCTGCCCCTCCTCCTGGGTTCCCTTTCCCAGAAGCGCAGAGCCAGGAGCCCCTCGCTGCAGAGCTTCCTCCACTCCCTCCCACTTGCTCCTGCTTCCCAAGAAGGGGGCCATGAGGGAGGTGGACACGCAGATCCCAGATGGACAGCTGGCGGGCAGCGGGCAGGGAAGCCTCAGCACAGGGGGCTGGCAGCTGGGGGGTCCTGGCAGGTCCCTTTGCCCACCCAGACCTGACCTGGGTAGAGCGGATGGCAGGGTCCCGGTGGGGAGTTCCAGGGGGTGAGCAGCTGGCTGGGTGCCACATGGGGGTAGTAGGGCTACCCAGCTCCTCGGCTGTGGTGGGTGAGCTGGGGGCTCCCTGGAGGCATCCTGGGACTCCGGCACCCCGTTTCCCTCTCCCCTTCCTGTGTTAGCAGAGGTGGGGAAAGGCAGGTGGTGGGTTCCCTGGTGGGCACTGTGTGGCCTATGGGGCACCAGGTCAAGGCCTGGCGAAGCAGCTGTCCCCTAGCTCCCCTGGGGAGCTGGGGTGACGTGGTGTGTGTGTGTGTGTGTGTGAGCAGCACAGCTGAGGAGGAGCTGGGGTGGGACCTTGGCTTTGGCCGCCTGCCTCCTGTTTACTCTGCCCACTGCTTGCAGGGGTGGGAGTGGTGCCTTGGACGGGGAACAGGGCATCCCAGCCCCTTGTGAGTCTGGTAAAGCCTCCAGTTTTCCAGAGACGAAGCTTCGCCTTTCCACGGCACCCTTCTCTCTGCCCGTGTCCATCTCCCACACTGGCTTGAGCTCCCCAGGGACGCGGTCCCCTGACCTGTGTCCGCCGCATCCCACATGGGCCCTGACAGCTGTGCCCACTGGGGTTTGTGACCTGAAGGACTGACTGACAGTGAGGGTCGGCTCACAGCTGCCTCCAGAGAGGAATTTGTGCAAAGTCCACCCTCGCTCTCTCAGTGGCCCGACTGTCCGCAGACGCAGAGGGACTGTGCAGGGCTGGGGCTCAGTGCTCGGACCGAGCTGGGCGCCAGTTCTCACCCTGTCTCAGTGTCCTCACTGACGTGCAGTGGCCATAGCGCCCGCGTCCCGGGCTCAAGGACTGTGCGAGATACGAGGGTGTCGCGTCTGGGCACGGGGACTGGAAGGAAGGCCGCTCACATTATCCAGCGCTCACTGGCACAGCTCCTTCCAGCAGCGGCTGCAGTCCCACCACACCTCTGGGAGGCAGGTGTGGAAACAGCCAGGAGTTCAGGATCCAACCCCTCAGCCCTGTGCTCCGTGGAGGGCCGAGCCCCACCCTCCCCCGGAGGCATCTGGTCCCTTTTCCTGGTTGTGGAAACTTTCAGACAAAGTAAGAAAAGTCAGAGAGAGACTGCAGTGCAGGGGCTTGTTCTTGTCCCTTCGTGAATTTATCCACGAATATTTACTGAGTGTCTCTGCTCTGAGTGCTAGAGATGAGACACCAGGTCCCCCGCCTTCCTGGGTCTGCCGTCGCACATTGTCTGTGACCTCACGTGGGAACCTGGCCCAGCCGTGTGAGCCCAGGGCTGGCAGCCAGGGCACACGAAGCTGGCGCCTGGGATCCGCAAGTTCGGTGTAAGGGCCAAGGCCAGTGTTGAGGACTCATCTTCAGAACTGTTGACAAATGAGTCATTTTCACGGCTCAGCACGTAACCATGGGCTGGCATTTGGGGCAGGTGAGAGATTTGGGGTGAACGACAGAAAATTGGGAACCGAAGCCCAGACTCCACCCTGGGCCTCCCTGAGCCACAGTTTCCTCATTTGTCAAATGAAGAATGCAGTTGGCCTGTCTCCCAGTGCGGAGGGTCAGTGAGGAAATGGAAGGGAAGGTGCTTTGCAGACTGTGAAGCGAGCTGCAGGCCAGGGGGTCTTAGTTATTAAACTTGGCTGACCACTTAAACGGCTGTGCTGGGGGGAAATAAGACTCCAGAGAGCACCAAACATAACTCCACTTGGGCTCTTAATGTCGTTGAAGTTTATTTCCAGGACTCCCAACAATGGTGATTTCCTGCAAACGTAGCTTCGCTCAACTTTTTCCCTAAACAATGTTCTCCATGGATATGGCTTCCCTGACTGATGTGGGAGAGGCCTGGAGCAGAGGAATCATCAGAGTCGCCCTCATCCCCGTGGAGTTTGCAGAGGCTGGGGGGGGGGGCTCCGGATGTCTGCTGAGGGCTTGCTTAGCTAGAGGGTAAGAGTTGACGTTTGAGCTGGGCTCTGGAAGTGGAATAGGAGTTGTTGGATGAGGGAAGAGAAAGGGCATTCAGGGCAGAAGGGAGAGTGTGCAAAGGCCTAAGGCAAGACAGGCTTGTGACCGGATAGTGGGGACCTTGAGTGTTGGCAGTGGGGAGCCGTGGTGGGCGTTTGGGGGTGGCGGAGCAGCCTGTTAGTCTGGGTGGCTGGGGCTTCACTGCAAGAGCCGGGAGATTGGACTGTGCTGGAGCAAGGGGACTTGGGCTGTGGGCTCCAGGGCATCTGTCCTGGGAGGCGGCTTGGGAAGAGCCACACTTAGGGCTGGACAGGCCTGGGTTGCGTGGCCATGGGTGAGTCACTTAATCTCTCTGAGAAATGGGTGTGAGTCCTCTGAGGACTGGCTTTCCTGATCTGTAACTTGATGATAATCACAGTACCTACAGCCTAGGATTGAAGTGAGGATTATGCCGGAGAATTCACGTCCCACTCTTGGAGCAGCGCCAGCTCGGGGACACTGGCCAGTTTGCTCTAACATGGCCTGTTGCAGCCTCGATTCCTCCCCAGCCCTAGGTGGGACTGTCCTCATGAACTTGAGGAAGATGGAGCCTGGAGAGGTGAAGATTCTCTCCTGAAGTCCTGAGCTGGGTCTCAAACCCAAGTCTCCTGACCCCAGAGCCCAGGGCTGCCAACGGGCCTTAAATGCGACCCAGGGTGGGTGAAATACCACTTGGTAGCCAGGACATGGTAGGTGCGGGTTAAGTGGGCAGGTGGCCAGAGACCCTTTGTGTGGCCCTGTGTGGGCCGGAGGGGTGCGCTGGGGCCAGCTCCCTCAGGCCTTCTGTTTAGACCCATTGGTTAACAGACGAGGGGCCCCGTGGGGCAAGGCCGTGGCTGCAGCCAGCCTGGAGGCTCTGTCTGCGGGAGAGGCACGGTGTTTTGAGCCCAACAAAAGGCCTGTAACCAAAGCTTCGGCTGGGCAACTTGAAGCAGCTGGGCCGGTTTGGGGGCTGGGCCAGGCCCGGTGTGGGATCTTGGTGCCTCTGCCCTTCCTTCATTTGGGTATTCCGTCTCCTGGGTGATGGTGGCCCCATGAGGGTGGTAGAAGAACCTGTGTGCATGCCCACATTCCACAGGTTATAGACCCTTCGGTGACCTCAGCCCCTCATCTCATCTCATATCCCACCTCCCTTGGGCTGTTGGCCAGGCAGTGGCCCTCACCTTCCTTCTATAGCCAAGAATACCGAGGCTCAGAGAGGCCTCAGGTACTCAGCCGGAGTGTCCTCCCCAGTTGATAGAGTGGGGGGTCCTGGCAGGGCTTCTGGGAAGGGAGGGAGCAGTGAGGCTGGGCCTTGAGAGGTGAGAATCTTCTCACCTGACCCTCAATAGGGCAGGGGCCCATTCCAGGTCTGTTCTCTGTAGAACATGCTACCTCAAGAGGCCTGCAAAGGAAGCAAAGAGGCCTCCATGCAAGCAAGGAACTTGACTCTGAGCTTCCTGGCAGCCAAGGCAAAAAGGGGAATTTGTAGTGTTATGATAAGAAGAATACACACGGTCATCTGCTGTGAGAACTAAAGTCAGGGAGGTACACTAGGGAGGGTGAGTGAACAAGCTGTGAAACAGTTTTCTTGAGAACCAGTATTTTGGGAGAACTTTTGGTTGTTGACCCCACTATATGAACCACTAGTGTGGACTTCCTTCTTCACTTTTTTTTGTTTGTTTGTTTTTGTTTTTTCGTTTTTTGGTTTTGCGGTACGCGGGCCTCTCACTGTTGTGGCCTCTCCCGTTGCGGAGCACAGGCTCCGGACGCGCAGGCTCAGCGGCCATGGCTCACGGGCCCAGCCGCTCTGCGGCATGTGGGATCTTCCCGGACCGGGGCACGAACCCGTGTCCCCTGCATCGGCAGGCGGACTCTCAACCACTGCGCCACCAGGGAAGCCCCCTTCTTCACTTTTTATTTTGAAATAATTTCAGACTTACAGTAAAGTTGAAAAAATGTATAAAGAGCCCTTATATACTCTTCATCAAGATATACCAGATGTTAACATTTGCTATATTTACTTTATTGTGTGTGTGTGTATTTTAAACTATTTGAGAGTAAACGACAGATATGATGGTTCTTTGCCCCTAAATACTTCAGCATCTATCTCCTAAGAACAAGGACATTCTTTTGCATAATCACAGGACGATGATCAAATCAGGAATGTAACACTGATACAGTGCTATTGTCTAATCTATGGGCCTTCATGCATATGCCACCTATTGTCTCAGGATTGTCTTTTACAACTGTTTCCCCCCCCCCCCCCCCCCCGGCCCAGAATCAAATTCAGAACCACACATTGTATTCAGTTGTTCTGTCTCTTTGGCCTCTGTACAGTAAGTCCCCTACAAGTTGCAAACTTTCAAAGGTGCGAACGTGTGTGAGTGAAAGACACCAACGTCAGGCGTGAGTGAAATTGCAGCTTGCCCTCCGTCTCCTATGGCTGACGATCCTTCAGCTCTACCGTCTCCCACCTCCTCTCCCTCCTCCAGTCAGTAACTCTTCTTGCCTGTTCACTCGAGGCCAGCCCCTATATGCTAGCTGTTGTACTGTACTACTGAACTTTTCAAGGTACTGTACTGCAAGATTTAAAATGTTTTCTTTATTTTTTTGTTTGTTTTTTTTTGTGTATTATTTGTGTGAAAAGTATTATAAACCTATTACAGTACAGTACTGTATAGCTGATTGTGTTAGTTGGGTCCAACTTTGTTGGACTTAACAAACAAATTGGACTTAAGAACGTGCTCTCAGATCAGAACTCGTTCATATGTAGGGGACTTACTGTATTCGTTTCCTACGGCTGCATATAAATTGCCACAAACTAGGTAGCATAAAACAATGGGAGTTCATTCTTGCATGGTCTGGAGGCCAGAAGTGTGAAATCAAGGTTTTGGCAGGGTGTGCTCTCTGGAGGCCTAGGGGAGGGGCCTTCCCCCTCATCCTGCTTCTGGTGGCTTCCAGCAGTCCTTGGCCTCCTTGGCGTGTCACCACATCACTCCAGTCTCTGTCTTCACACAACCTTCTCCTCTGAGTCTTCTCCTCTGTTTTAGAAGGACACTTGTCATGGGATCTGGGGCCCACCAGGGGGATCCAAGAGGATCTCATCTCAAGATCCTTAGTTTAATTACACGTGCAAAAACCCTTTTCCATCCCCAGGATCTGGGTGGACATGAGTTTTAGGGGAGCACCGTCCGACCCACCAGAGCCTCCTTTAATCTGGACCCATTCCTCGGCCTTCGTTTCTCTCTTTTTTTTTTTGTTTTTCGGTACGCAGGCCTCTCACTGTTGTGGCCTCTCCTGTTGCGGAGCACAGGCTCCGGACGCGCAGGCTCAGTGGCCATGGCGCACAGGCTTAGTTGCTCCGCAGCATGTGGGATCTTCCCGGACCGGGGCACGAACCCGCGTCTCCTGCATTGGCAGGCGGACTCTCAACCACTGCGCCACCAGGGAAGCCCTGGCTTTGACGTTTTTGAAGAGTGGTGCCAGTTCTCGCGGCGAAAGGCCCTCGGTGTTTCCTTGTGTCAGAGGCAGGCTGTGTGCTCCTGAAGGAAGGCACAGCGCAGTGCTGGGCCCTTCTTGCTTCGTGTCAGGAGGTGCACGGTGTCAGCTGGCCCCTTTCCTGTGCTGCTCCCTGGTTAGGGTGGGGTCTGCCAGGTTCTCCACTGTAGGGTTGGTCTGAGCGGTCTTGAGGCTGTTGTTGTTCTCTTCCTGAGTCTCACTTGTGGTCCAGATAGTGGAGGCTGCCCAGGACTCGACTTCCGGATGGCCAAGGGTAGCTGCTGCACACAGATACCCAGTGAGGTCAAGTGCCTGCTGGGGGACGGCCTGGGTTAGCCGATCTCCATCTTCACAGCCAGAGAGTGTAGCTTATGACTCCCATTTCACAGATGGAGAAACAGGGCAGAGAGGCTAAGTGCTTTTCCCAGGGACAAAAATAGCTAGAAAGAGCAGCAGGCTGGTTGTCTTTCCTTGCAAGGGTGTCCTCTCCAGGTAAACCTAAGTAGTTTTATTTGGCCATGGGATGTGGGTTTTCTCTGTTTTTAAAAAATCCAAACCGCCTCTAGGGTCTTTGTGAGGCTGCGATATGGGGGGCAGGGGGCTGGCAAGGAAGAGGTTCTCAGAGCCACGCAAGAGGGTGAGTGATGATGAGGGTGAGGCCTGATGTTTAAGAGTGTGATTGGGGAGGCAGGTGGACTCAGGTTTGAGTTCCAGCTCCCCACCTGCCTGCTGTGTGACTGTGGGTGAGTTGCTTCACCTCTCTGAGCTGTTTCCTCATCTGTAAAGTGGTGGCGATGACAGTGCCTACCCCATAGGGTTGTCATGAGGTTAACCCCTGTGCAGGGCTCTGCATGATGCTAGGAGTAGACTCTCAGAGCTCCAGGGGACCTTGCAGATCACCTGGTCCAGTTCAGTTCAGAGAGGGGAAGGGACTTGTGCAGAGTCACACAGCCAGCAAGGAGCAGAGCTTCCTAGTGTCTAGCTCAGTGCCTTGGCTGCCCCCACATCTGAAGGCAGAACCTCAGGGCTCAGGGGTTTGTCTGTTTGTCTAAATAGAGCTAGCACTTGACATCACTTAATAGGGCCAGGGAAATTGACTAAAGGGAGGGAGGGAGGGAGGGAGCACAGATACACAGTGCTCAAGATTAAGCACAGGTACTTGGGAACTTTATGCTGAGCTTCCTGGCAGCCAAAGTGAAAAGGGCTACCTGCTCAGTTATGTAGCTTTCTTTGTCCCCATTCCTTAGGGAAAATGGAGCTTTTCCAATGACTCAGTAACACAGTGACAGGTTTCATGAGTCTGATTTTTGTAACTTCTCCCAGCTGGCACCAAAATGGAGCTGGGGTTCCCTGAATGAACATGATGGGGAGAGGGCGTTCCTGGTAGGGGAGAGGCCCGGAGGTGTGTTTGGAGGAAGGGCAGGGGGCAGGCTGACCTCGTGGGTCTGTCCTGTCGTTTCAGTTGGGCCACGTGGTCCTCTCCCCAGTCTGGTTCCTGTATAGCCTGTTCATGAAGCTATTCCAGCGCTCTACCCCAGCCATCACCCTCGAGAACCCGGACATCAAGTACCCACTGCGGCTGATTGACAAGGAGGTCAGTGTGGGGCCTGAGGGCGTCGTGGGGCATGGGCACCTCTCTGTCCTTGTCAGCATCACAGCATTTCACAGGCACCTACTATGTGCTCAGGGCATGGCCCCTTGTGAAGTAGGTCCCATTATCTGCCCATTTTACAAATGGGGAAAGCAAGGTGGTCCCTTTCTAAGGCTACCAGTAAGCGGCAGAGGGCTTTGAACTCAGGTCTTTGCCCACAGAGCTGGTTCTTTGAACCACACTCACTATTCCCCAGAAGGCCAGAGTGGGAGGGACCCTGTAAGGACTCTTGGGTCCAAGTAACCATTTAATGGCTGTGAAAACAGAGGACAAGAGAGGAGAAACTCAGGTCACACTGTGAGTTAGGGGCAGGACCAGGACTTAGGCCTAGGCCTCGCGGCTCCCATCCCAGTGCCCCTTCCTTAAAGATAAGGTCTCCTCCCCTCCTCCTTCCCCGCCCGCAGGGTCACCCACTCAGGGCCCCTAGAGTCTTTTGCATCTGTCGGATTCCCTGCGGGCGGGCGGGGCGGCTCCATCTGCTCCTCCCACAGGCTTGCTCCTGCCCTCCCCACTTGATGCTTTTCCTTTTCAGACCTCTGATCGTGATTTAAAACCATCCTCTCCCTCCTTTGCCCAGCCGCCCACCCTGTAAGGCTGTTTCCCTCCTTACTCTCTCTCATCAGAGCCCCTCCCATGTGCTATTTCTGGCCACCACAGCTGCCTCAGGAGGGGTGTGACAGGGAAAACTGAGTCATGGGGCAGAGAAAGTCAGTCACTTGCCGGAAGCCTGAGTCCTGGGCTCTAGTCTGCACCCGGGCTCCCCATGAGAGCTGGGGCTCCTGTGACTGTACTTGTAACAGGATTTCATAGAAGTTGAAAACCAGAGAGAGGCAAAAAGAAAAGAAAAAGAAAAAAAAATTACTGCTTCCCAGATGAGACCACACTTATCCTCTCAATATATCTTATACACAATTTTTTCTTACTAAAATGAAATAACAATGTTTTAAAAGCTTTTCCTTTTATAAAGTTCTTTTTCTTTGTTGTTTTTTAATTCCCAAAGTAATGTATGATATATATGTGCTCGCTATAAAAATTTTACTTTTATAAAATAAAAGCACATGTTTATATGTGCCCTGTTCATGAGGTGTGAACGTTCCCCTCCCCCATAACCCCTTTGCAGAGGGTCCCCTTCACGGGTCACCGTGAGCCGTTCTGGTAGTACATTCCTGTGTACATGATGTGTGGAGGTTCAGGTGTGTGCATACTTAGTTTCTCTTTTTTAATAACTTGAGTTTTTACCCAGCTGTACAATATGGACACCTTTACATGTCTAACCCAAAGCTGATTCATTATTTTTAATTTTTTTTTTTTTTTTTTTTTTTTTTGCGGTACGCGGGCCTCTCACTGTTGTGGCCTCTCCCGTTGCGGAGCACAGGCTCCGGACGCGCAGGCCCAGCGGCCATGGTTCACGGGCCCAGCCGCTCCGCGGCATGTGGGATCCTCCCGGACCAGGGCACGAACCCGCATCCCCTGCATCGGCAGGCGGACTCTCAACCACTGAGCCGCCAGGGAAGCCCTGATTCATTATTTTTGATGACTGTCTGGTATTTTGTCACAGGATGTCACACGGTGGACCCTCCAGGCCCCTTGGATTGATCAGGAGGCACACGTGCTAGCAGTTCCCCTCCCCCATTGTAGCCTAGTGGTGGGCCAGCAGGTGGGCCTGCTCTTGGTTATTTTGCCGTGGCCCAGGGAGGGGTCCCGGCTGTGGGCCCCTCCCCTCTCTGAACGGGACTGGACCAGGCGATCAGCAAGGTTGCCCACAGCTCTGTGAGTCTACTGCTCGGGCCATCACGGCCAGCACCGTGCCGAGCCCTCATACACGTTAGCCTCATGACTTTTGCTGTGCTGGGCTAGTAATCATCAGTGTCTTTCTCTCACTTCTGTTCTTCCTCCAAAAACATCTGGCACGTGGGTTTCTGACCTTGAGCCCCAGGACCAGTTGATAATCCTGGGATCCGCTTGCGGGAGGCCCTGGGGCTCCGTTTGCAGCTTCAGGCCCGGACTGTGGGGCAGAGAGGCCCACTGGCCGCCGACAAGCACTGCGTCCTAAGTGGTGGCTGGGCACCGTCTCTCCTGAGATCCAGGCCACCTGCCTTGGCTCACACGCTTCAGTGATGCTTAGAGTGACGCTCTGTCCCTTTGGAGAGGTCTGGCGTCTCCCCTCCGGGTGGTAACACTCTCCATCACTGGACCTTGCCTCGTGTGGGCGTCAACATGTGCTGGACAGCTAGCTGCCTGCCTTCCAAACAGCCCCTCGACACCCACCATCCTGCTGCACCTGGTGCAGGGGAGACCTCACAGGGGCCTTCCGGAGCCCAGGTCGGAGTCCGGGCACTGGGTTCGGTTCCCAGCTCTGACACAGCTCACTGTGGGATGCTCGCCTCCCTGGCCCCAGTCAGGACTGGGCTCCTTCCTCAGCCCAGCCTCACTCTTAAGCAGCCTCTGCCCCACCCTGGAGGGGGAATGGCCTTCACCCATTGACCACACCCTGGGTGCACACCCTGTCTTGGCCATGGCCAGCCCCAGTGACCTCCTGGGCAGCAAGGCTGCCATGCCTCCTGCCCTCTGCAGCCCAGCCACGGTCATGCTGTCCCACTTCTCGGGGCGGGGGCGGCTGTTAGTGTAGTGGCTTCTAGAGCCCCTCTCTTGAGTCCCAGGCCTGGCACATGGGGCCTTGTCTCAGCTCTGCCCCACTGCTGGCCCAGTCCCTGAGCTGTTTCTGCCACCCCAGGACACTTCTCAAGCTGTGGCGGAGGTGGATCCTTTCCTCCTGTCCCTGGAATTTTCTGGGCTGTCTGGCAGCCTCCCTTTGGGATCTTTTTTTTTTAAAGCACAGGCTCTAGGCGCGCAGGCTTCAGTAGTTGTGGCACGAGGGCTCAGTAGTTGTGGCTCATGGGCTCTAGAGCGCAGGCTCAGTAGTTGTGGCGCACAGGCTTAGTTGCTCCACGGCATGTGGGATCTTCCCGGACCAGGGCTCGAACCCGTGTCCCCTGCATTGGCAGGTGGATTCTTAACCACTGCGCCACCAGGGAAGTCCCTCCCTTTGGGATCTTGAGCTCACTCCCTGCTCCGACCACCTTGCCCTGTGGCCCTGAGTGGGTCAGTGCCCTTCTCTGGGCCAGTGAGAGCAGAGGCACACCCAGTGTGCACCTGACCTCTGTGCCCTTGCCCATGCGTGTGCAGGTGCTGGGGAGGGGTGGGCACTCTGAGTCTGGGGGCCCCTCTGCCCTGGGTGCCATGCAGCAGCTCACACTTCGTTGCAGGTCATCAGCCATGATACCCGCCGGTTCCGCTTTGCTCTGCCGTCACCCCAGCACATCCTGGGCCTCCCCGTCGGTGAGTGCGGCCCCAACCCAGCACACGTGGAGCCGGTGCTGGGACAGAGAGGTGGGGGCTTTGCATTTCAGTTAGTGCAGGGAAGGCTTCAGGGAGGAGGTGACAGCCACCCTGGGCCTTCAAGGGTGAGTGTCAGGATAAGAGGCCAGTTGCTTCAGTGTCCCCGGCAGTGGCACGAGCACGAACAAAGGCAAAGAGATGGGACATGATGGGAGTCCCTGGGGGTGGCGAAGGGAGCAGTGGGAGCCGAGGTCAGGCTAGGCTTTGAATGCTGGACGGGGTGCAGCGAAGTGGGCTGACAAGACCCAGGGGGCCCTGCAGGGGTAGTCAGCCCACACTCACCCCTGCTGTCCTGCAGGCCAGCACATCTACCTCTCGGCTCGAATCGACGGGAACCTAGTCATTCGGCCCTACACGCCCGTCTCCAGCGATGACGACAAGGGCTTCGTGGACCTGGTCATCAAGGTGAGGTCTTGGGGCCACAGCTGCTTGGCGCGGGGGTGACCACCTCGCAGCCAAGGCCCCACAGTCTGATCTCTGAAGGCCCTGTGCTCGCTGTGCCTGGTTCCCGAGTGAATAGCAGATCATAGTTCTTAGCACAAGCCAAGCTTTGGGGTCTCGGCAGAGGGCAGGGGTCGGGCTCAGGCTGAGCATCTGCAGAAGAGGAACCAGGCAGGCCCACCAGCCCGTGGAGGGCTCACCTTCCTGCTCTCGGACTGGCGAAGCCCAGTGAGCTGGGCACCTGCCCTTCCCCTGGGAAGCATCCCACGGGCCCGCTGGGGGTGCAGTATGAGGAGCTCATGGGACCGTGTCCGGGAGCCGGGGTGAGGGGCTGGGTGTGCGCTGTGGGAAGATGTAGCCATTAGAGGCAACAGACCAGAGAGACGTAGAACAACCAGCAAGGATCTTAAAAAACAAGATGCTGAACAGAAGGAGAAATGACAACTAGAGCCCGGTACATGTTTATGGAAATTAGAAACACAAACTTTCCAGCAGTGATCCGTGTTCTCTGATTACACACCCACCCAAAAGTGTGAACCAGCCCAGGCCGGTGGGCTGGATGTTAGAGACCCTCCCTAGTCAAGGCCCAAACCTCCATGGCCGCCCTGGCTCAGCACCCCCAGGGATCAGGCTTGCTCTCTCAACTCCACTGTGCAGGCCCCAGGGCCCCCTCACTGGACCCTTGGGTGGGGGGACAGGAGCAGAGACCCCCGCTGGGCCTCAGCTTCAGCCCTGGGTCTTACAGGGTCCTGGGCTGGGCGCTGTGTCTGTGAGGGCAGGAAGGGAGCTGGGCCTGTCAGTCCTGGCTCTGGCCTGGATCTCCTCTTCGCTTGGTGTCATTTAGACCCTGTGCTGGGTGCCCAGGCCCACCGGCCTCGGTACCTTGTCTTTGGCTGGAGAATGGACACTGAACAGGTGGTCACACAGAGGTCAGTGTTTGTTCAGGGGACAAGCACAAGAGACTGAGCACCTAGAATGGGCACCAGAGCTGGGGCGGGGGTGGGGTGATGAGAGCTGCCCCCCTGAGCAGGCAACAGTGAGGCAAGGTCTGGCGGCTGAGGAGGCGGCAGCCAGGTGGAGACGGAGGAAAAGGACCTTCCAGGTGCAAAGGCCCTGAGGTCAGGAGGAGGCTTGAGGACTTGAGGGACCGAAAAGGGAGAGGTCAGCAGGGCCAGGCAGATCCTTGGAGGCCCTGGTAGTCTGGGGCTTTGTCCGGAAGGAAAGGGAAGGTGGTGAGAGTTCAAGCATCTGTTCTTGCTGAAGTCTCTCGAGCCAGATGTGGAGGAGGTGTTGGGGGGATTCAAGTAGCGATGGAATACTCACCAGGACCAGGCCCTTCCTGGCTTGGAGACCTCACTGGCCCCCTTGGCCCTGGCTAAAGGTCAGGCCCCCAGCCTGGCACGCAGTGGGCTCTGCCCACTCTCCCTCCACTCTCCCTGCCCCGCACCCCAGACACACAGACACATCCCCTGTGCTGGAGCCGCAAGCTCTTCTCCCCACCCCACCCCCGAGGCCCCAAGCCCTATTAGACGCCCTGGCCTTTGCCCATGCTGTCCCTCCCCCACTGCCTCTCCCCCTTCTCTGCTCATCACTCCTGCTTGCCCTTCAAAGCCCAGCAGAAATGCCCCGTGGTGCAGCCATCCCAGCCCTGGAGCTCCTCCCCTGTCTGCCCATCTCTCTGTACGAGCGTTGTAGCACATCCCTTTTTCCAAAGCTGAAATCCCAAAAGGCACAGGGAAGGAAATTGTTCCAAGAGTGATGTTTTTATGGCAGCACGAAGTGGAAAGAATTGAACATCCACCAGGAGGGCCGGCTTCCCAGAGCCTTTACTGAGCTGACAGCCATGGGGATCTCCTGCCGGGGGAGGGGGCGGGGGGTGTTCACAGAGAAGCTTCCTGGCAGAACATTATGCAGCAGGCCCTCGGGTCGCTGCCTTGGACATCAGGCTGATGCTTTGCCCTCCAAGGGGATGTTATGGGGAGGGCAGACCACTGCGGGGGACGGGACACAGACGGGTAAGTTTTGATGGGTGGAAGGGGCATCGTGTGAGAAGGCCACACACGACCGCAGAAGACCCCAGAAGAGCGTCTTCCCACTGTGGCCCAGAGCTCACCCCGGCAGCCCTGGGAACGGGGAGCTGAGGACTGTGGGTGTCTTGCAGGTTTACTTCAAAGACACCCACCCCAAGTTTCCCGCTGGAGGGAAGATGTCCCAGTACCTGGAAAGCATGAAGATTGGAGACACCATTGAGTTCCGAGGCCCAAATGGGCTGCTGGTCTACCAGGGCAAAGGTGATCCGGGTTGGACTCCCCGAGGACCCAGTGGGGGCGGTGGATGCTGGGTGCAGGTCCCGACTCTGCTGCTGTCTGGATGGGTGACTCTCGCAGGGCAAGCTATCTCCTCTCTGGGGCCTCCGTTTCCCTGGCTGTTAGGAATCAAGGTGGCCGGCACAGGGGTTGCAGACCAGATGCGGCCCACAGACCCGCTTTGCTTGGCTGAGAACAAACAAGGGGTAGGGCTGAGCTGGGCCGCCCCGATTCTCCAGCCTCCCTGCTCCCCAGCCATGCGCAGTGAGGAACTCGTCCTCGAGCTCCTCTCTGCATTTGAGCTGGTCCCGGTGCCGCCTTCCCATCCCCCTCACCCTGACTGGCTGGGGGCTGTGGTGGCCGCCGCGCCCGAACCCCTGAGGCGGGGGCAGCTTCTCCAGCCCTTCCGACCCCCAGGCACAGCATGTCTGAGAACTGGGCCTCACCCCTTCTCCTCTCCCCAGGAACGTTTGCCATCCGTCCGGACAAGAAATCCAGCCCTGTCATCACAACGGTGAAGTCTGTGGGCATGATTGCAGGAGGAACGGGTATGTGGACCCGGAGCCCCTCACTGAGTCCCTAGCGGGCGGATGTCGTGGTTCGGGGCCAGGGTGTGGGATGCGGCACAGATTACAAGTGACTGGGAGCTTCCCAAGGTCCCAGTTGTCCTGGCAGCTCTGGGCATCTGCCTGACACTGGGCCTGCGCGTATGCAGCAGGCGCTCACGCGGTGTGTGGGGGGTGGCTGTGTTGCAGGAATCACCCCAATGCTGCAGGTGATCCGTGCGATCATGAAGGACCCGGATGATCCGACCGTGTGCCATCTGCTCTTTGCCAACCAGGTCAGTGGGTGGACCTGAGGTCTGCAAACCCGACTCCTGCTGAGAGGGGGCGAGGCCCAGCAGGCATTGCTCAGGGGTCTGCGTCTGCACAGCTTTGCGGAGATGCTCAGGGAGGCTGAAATGTGAGGGGTGCTCTGAACGTTCTGTGCACAGCAGCCCTTACAGGGGCTGGTGGGGTCAGGCTTTTCAGTGCGGAGCTCAGAGCGTCTCACCCGAGCGGGGCTGCTTTGGTGGAGGGGTGAGGCCCCTGGAGCACCCACAGCTCCTCTGGCTGCTTCCTTGTAACCTCAGGGTTCCCTTCACCGCACACAGAGTTTGGAACCCACCGGTGAAGTGGGAGGAGCCCGAAGGGCCGTTTTCACAGATGACGTGCCAAGGTCCCACCTGCGCGAGGTCCCTGAGCTGGGGGAGTTGGGACAGGGTTTGGACCTGGGCTCCCCGGCTCCTGAATGCATGTCCTCCTCCCCACACCCGCTGCCTGCCCGCCCTGGCCTGCTGTGTGGCCTTGGACAAGCCACTCTCCCTTTCTGGGCTTTGCTCCCTCGCTGTGGAATGAGATGATGAAGCAAGGTCATCACAAGGGTCTTTCTAGGTTCAGTGTTTCATGACTGAATACGTGGATCTTACAGTGATGCCCCTTTTGGGGGAAGCTAAGACGAGGCACCCCCTACCTGTGTGGGGGCCGTGCCCAGGCCCCCTGCGCCTCTCAGATGTGGTTCAGGTCAGTTTGCCCCTGGGTCCATCTGGCCCAGGCTCCACTCCGCATCATCTGTGAGGACATCGAGCCTGGAGGCGGGGGGGCCGGGCTGAGGTCCCCGGGCTGAGGTCCCACACAGCTGCAGAAAACTGCTCTGAGGCCAACTGAGGTGGCCTTGACTAGGGGTGGGTGGAAGCAGCCAGAAATTCCAAGCTGGCTGGTGGGGTTGAGAGGGTGGGCAGCGTTCAGCTTGGTAGTGCTGGGGCAGTCTCTGTGGAGGCCGTCAGCCCTCTGTCGCCTGGACGGGCATCTTTGTGCCCGTTAGCAGGGGCGGTGGATTCTGTATCTCTCTCTGCACTTTAGTCAGTGCAGTGTCACGAGTCCTGTAGCCTCTGGAAGCCGTGAGGGAGGAGAGTGAAGAATGCAACTAAGTATCATATGAAAATCGTTCTGACCTCAAGGTCCCTCTGAAGGGTCTCGGGGACCCCAGGGGTCTGCAGGCCACACTGTGGGAACTGCTGCTTTGCTCCAGTTGAGTCGTTGCCCCTCCCTCCCCCGTCCTCAGTGACCTCCGTGCTTGGCTTGGACGGGGGCCGCAGCCCCTCCATTTGCCCATCCGTAACGTAGGATAACGGGGGACCCACCTCTCGGGACGGTTGTGAGGGTTGAGATGGCCTTGGATAGGAGCGTTTAACGTTGCAGACGTGTGCATTCTTCCTGGAGTGACCTAGTGATGGGAGTGGAGGCTGGTGGGGAGGCAGGTTGAGGACGGCATCCTGAGTCCAGGGGAGGCCGGGGCTCTGCCCCCAGCCTAAGGGAAGCACGACTTTTCAGAAGGGCATTAGGGAGTGTTAATAAACAGCGGGGCGACCTGGTTCTTGGACAGGGGGACAGATATTCCGAAGGTGTCAGTTCTTCATAAAGTAATACTCGAAGTCCCAGTGGGGATATTTTCTCCCCTTTAATATGACAAAATGATGCAGTATGGCCTGGAAGACAAAGTACACATGCCCAGCCAAGAAAGTTTTGAAAAAGAAGAGTGACAAGGCGGAACTTAGCGCACTGGATGTTAGAACGTGCTGAGCAGTGTCGGGGACGAAAACGGCATGGGTCTGGAGCCACGCGTGAGACCTGGGCTTGCTGGACTTCACTGCACGTCTGGACGGCGCAACAGGAAATCTAGACTGTGCTGGGACATGCGGCTAGCTACACTTAAATTAGTTAAGATTGAACGAAGTTAAAAACGCGCTCTCCCAGTCTCACTAGCCACATTTCATTGGTTTCATAGCCACACATGGCCAGTGGTTACCCTGTTGGATAACACAGATCTACTGTAGAATGTTCCCATCATTGTAGAAAACTCCGTTGAACAGCCCTGGCCTAGAAACAGACCCAAGTGTAGGAGAGACTTTGTATCTGATGCAGGTGACATACCAAACGTGCAAAGAGAAAGGAAAAGGAGTGTTGAGTTAGTTGCTATGCACTTGGAAAAAACGAAGTAGATCCCTACCTTACCTTGTACAAAAATGAAGTTTAGGTTAAAGATACACATGTAAAAAATGGAAGCTTTAAAAGTAGAAGGTGAGGGCTTCCCTGGTGGCACAGTGGTTGAGAATCTGCCTGCCAATGCAGGGGACACGGGTTCGAGCCCTGGTCTGGGAAGATCCCACATGCCGCGGAGCAACTAGGCCCGTGAGCCACAACTACTGAGCCTGCGCGTCTGGAGCCTGTGCTCCTCAACAAGAGAGGCCCGCGCACCGCGATGAAGAGTGGCCCCCGCTTGCCACAACTGGAGAAAGCCCTCGCACAGAAACGAAGACCCAACACAGCCATAAATAAATTAATTAATTAAAAAATAAATAAATAAAGTATGAGTTCAACATATGCCCTTTTCTTAGGAAAAAAAAGTAGGAGGTGAGCATTTTTACAGGAAGTATTGATGAATGAGTGAACAAGGATGGTCAGTGTAAGCAAGACACCAGGGAGAGCCTGTCAAGGAGAAGATTGATGGAACCATCTGCTTAAAAATGAAAAGCTCCCCTGGGGAAAAACACAAACTATAAATAAGGCAGAAAGATAAGTAACTGGGGATGAGACATATAATGCATCACCAATGAAAATTAATATCCTTCATATAAAAAGTTTTTACAAACTAATAAGATATTACTAGACCAGTGACAAACTTATTAATAATAAAAATAAAACATAAGCTTTACTTTCCATTAACCTGATTGCCAAAGCTTAAAGGATCATTACCCAGTGCTGGTAGAGGTGTAGGGAGGTGGACACTCCTGTGCGCGCTGCTGGTGTGCGCCTTGGTGTAACCCACCTGGGGATTGTAGAGCAGCTGCTGTGTTGAACGCCCTAACCGTGTGGAATTTTCTATCCTGAACTCCGCTCCCTCGAGTTTATCCTCAGGAACAGGGCAGTGAGGGCGGTCAGAGAGGATTGTTCATAAAGAGGGTGCTCAGAGACGCAAGAGGGAGGAGATATGGGGATATATGTATATGTACAGCTGATCCACTTTGTTATAAAGCAGAAACTAACACACCATTGTAAAGCAATTATACTCCAATAAACATGTTAAAAAAAAAAAAAGAGGAAAAGAGGTCGCTCAGAACAATCTCCACGGCTCTCCCGTGGTCTCCCTCACCCAGCCTGGGGCTCAGGAGAGGTTTGTGACCTTTTCTGATCGACAGGGCTCTTTGGCCCCCAGTTTCACAACAGTCTTATGAGATCAGTCACGCCACCCACTGGCCTGAGGAGCCCTGTCCGTCTGTGAGTGACCTGCAGACATACAGGGCAAAGTGTGTGGTTAGGAATGGAAAGAGGGGCTGTTTCAGGAGCAGATTGCTGATGCTCCCTGGGGGTCTGAGAAGGCTTCCTGGAGGAGGTGACAAGCTGAACTCTACAGGGCCACGTGGGGCTGGCTAAACGAAATCAGTGGGGACGGAAAGTGGGGAGCTGCAGGCCAAGCAGAGGGATTGGCGTGGGCAAGGCTGCGGAGGGCCAGGTGTGATCTGGGGAAGTGGTATCTGTATTTCCTAGACTGTGGACGTACAAGCTGAGACGCCAGAACATAGAAAGACTTGGACTTTCCCTGGAAGCTTTGCCAAGTGTGCGGCCCATGGGTGGGCGGGATGACGAGGGTCTCCAAAGGCAGTCCCTGTCGCTGTCCCTCCTGACCACTGGGTCCTGTCCCCCTGCAGACTGAGAAGGACATCCTGCTGCGGCCCGAGCTGGAGGAACTGAGGAACGAACATTCTGCGCGCTTCAAGCTCTGGTACACAGTGGACAAAGCCCCTGAAGGTGAGAGCGCCCAGGCGGGTGGGCTGGGTGGAGGTGTCGGCCCATGCTCACCTGGCGGAGCCCTCTGCCGTTGTGGAGGCTTCTGCGTGCATGGTCTCCTTTGGTGCTCACTGTGGCCCTGTGAGAGGAAGGTGATGAGGAAAGAGGGATTAGAGAGGGAACGCAAGTGCCCCACAGCACACAGTGGGAAAACCCCAGAGCTAGGGCTTGAATTCACACCCGCCTCCTCCAGAGCCCCAGACCTTCCCCTGCCTGCCCTGCTCTCAGCTGGACAAACAAGGCCGGCGTTCTCCCCTTGGGCCGGGGCTCACTGTGGGGCAGGTCTCCAGGGCCAGTGCTGGGGTGAGGGTGAGTGTTTCCACGTTGCAGTGTATACCCTGTAAGGCACTTTACACCCATTTTCTCTCTAATCATCAGCCCTGGAGTGTGGGCTGGGCTGATGTTCAGTTACCTTCATTCTACTTATCCAGGTGTTTAAGCTGTTTGCCAAGGTCACATAGGAGGCGGTGAATGAGGGCTGCCCCTAAAACCTGAAACAAGGTTGCCCTCTGGGAGTTAAACTGTACTCCATTCTCATGCCTTAGGTAGATGTGGTTACAAAAAATATCTTAACTTCTTCTCTGTTGTAAGAAAAGCAGCAGCTGAGGCTTCTTGGTAGATAACACCAGTGATGTTTGGCGTCAGGGTTAGGAGACTATAGGGAGTGGTGGGGACTGTGACGAATTGGAGAGCATCTGCCTGTGCAGAGGGGCAGCCCCCTCCCAGCTGCGGGCAGCCCTGCTGTGCAGGAGTACCACCCTGGAGGCCAGCCTTTCCATTTTTCAGGGGAAGCTGGGGGCCTGCACTTTCATGGGAAATTTTTAAATATTGGAAACTGGACGTTTTCAAAGCACCCACGTGGGCACCAGCTTGCTGCCACACTGCCCTTGCTTTGCCTCCTTCTCCTCACACAGCCACCCGGTCCCCTGGGACTCAACCACCACAGTGTGGGGAACAGGCCACCCTCTGCTTCCCCCAGAAATGAGCAGGCGGGCTCTGGGGGTACCCATCTCAACAGGGTCCATCCCTGAGAGAGGAGCCACCCTCCTGGGTTGACCAAATCGGATCCTGGGCCCCTGGTGGATCCATGGACCTGACAGTCTTGTTCCAGGGCTTCTGGCTGGACCAGCCGTCCAGGGCCCACCCGTGTCTCAGTGGGTCTCCTCCTGGTCGGACCCTTCACTCTGTGTGTTCCCGAAACCAGCCTGGCCCGAGCTGATGTTCTAGCTGGGGAGGATGAACAGGAAACAGGTTTATTAGTAAATTATAAAGTACAGTAGCAGGTGATTAGTGAGACCCAGAAAAGACAAAGTGGAGTCATAGAGACTGGAGGTCGCACAGGAGGCACTGGTTCTGGGAGTCCGAGCTTCCAGTAAAGAAAGGATTTTTTTTTTTTTTTTTTTTTTTTTTTGCGATACGCGGGCCCCTCACTGCTGTGGCCTCTCCCA
Organism: Lagenorhynchus albirostris; assembly: GCF_949774975.1. NCBI lineage: Eukaryota > Metazoa > Chordata > Mammalia > Artiodactyla > Delphinidae > Lagenorhynchus > Lagenorhynchus albirostris. The sequence goes on from NC_083105.1 coordinate 6,849,229, forward strand.
TCCAGCTCAGCAGCCATGGCTTACGGGCCCAGCCGCTCCGCGGCATGTGGGATCCTCCCGGACCGGGGCACGAACCCGTGTCCCCTGCATCACCCGGGAAGCCCAAGAAAGGAATATTTATCTTGTACCCACGTCTCATTCAAAAGGGGGAAATGAAAGCTGGTTTAGCTCCCTTCTGGTTGCAGGTTCTAGAGTGTGGTCAGGTAGGCTCATTGGCCACGATGGGAGTGTCCTTGCAGGGGTCTCTACTCCTGTTGCCTGCACACGGCCTGGCCACAGGAGGAGTGGACACTGCCCTCTGGTGGTGAAACCTGGCAACGCCAAACCGACGTGCCTCCTGGGGACAGTTTTAAGAGTAACCAGTTACTGGCCAAGGAGAAATACAGTTGGGTAGTCTCCCGGTATTCTACACTTACGTTTATTATTACCCTGACCACAGTTCGAGAGTAGTTCGGGTATTGCCGTAACATTAGGTATAAGCTGAAAAGGGTAGACGCTGAGGAGGAAAATGGTACCAGGCCAGCAGGCAGTTGTGGAGCTAAGCAAAAGAACAGGGGAGAGGGGCCAGCTGACTCTGTTTCCCCTACAAAGTCACCTTCAGTATACAAGTAAAGAAAAATACACTATCTAAAAACGTCCTTGTGAAATTGAGATGTGTCTTACATACCTGTACATTCATTACACTAGCAAATATGGTTTAGTCCCATGCAGGTTTTTTCAAAGTAATTTTAGATCTGTTAATAAAATGTTATCTACCTACCTATGTCCCGCCTTGTTCCAGAGGGATTTTAGGCACCTTACAAAGACTCATAGAGTGAGTCGGAGTGGTATAAATGGAAAGTGGGAGTGAAAGAAAAACAAGGGCAGGGCCATAGAATGGAATTGGGAATGAGGTTTGTACAGAAGCATGGGCTGTGATGCATACTTGCTGTGGGTGGCCATGTATATCACTCTGAGCTTCCCAGCAGCCAAAGTGAAAAGGGAGATGGGGTCAGTTACTCAGCTCAGTGTCCATGAGGTAAAGAATACCCCGTTGCTCAGCACAGCAGACTCTTCCTCATCCCAAGACCAGCTGGGACTGGCTTGGCCCTTCGCAAGGGACCCCCCCATGGAGTGTACATGATGTGATGCAGAGAGCATTGTCTGCTGTGATGGGGGAGTTACGGCCCTGAGCGCAGATGTGGAAGCCAAGGCGTAGATCGGAGCCAGAGTGGAGCCGGGCTGGGTGTCGCCTCCTCCGCCTCTCCTCGGGCCCCAGTCATCAGAGCCCCATTCCCCTGGCAGAGCCCTGCCAGCCTGCCATCCCCGTGGGCCCACCGTGCTCCTGGAACTGGCTGGTTCCCCTCCCTGAGCAGCCCCTGCTGGCAGGTCAGTCCTGAGGGCCTGGGTGGGACTAGAGCCCTGCCAGCCTCGGGGCACCAGGTTCTCGCCGCGGGCACCAGCAGTGACTTGTAAGAATAAAAGGTGGCTCTGGATCTCAGGTGAAACCTGGAGACACACTGCGCATGTACACGTGCGTGTGCGAGACAGGGAGGCCGGCAGGACCTAGAGGAGCTGTTGCTGCCACGAGGGTCCTGCATCTGGAGCTTCAGCCTGGGTCCTGGCCTTGCTGTTTTCAGGCTCACCGATTGCTTATTTGGGACGCATTCCTTTACTCGTTATTTATTGCGTAACTACTGTGTATGGGGCTGTCTGGGCACTGGGACTACAGCTGTGGACCAGACACAGCTCCTCGTGGACCGACATGCAGTAGAGGGAAGAGTCAGACAGTGGGCACAGGGCCAGTAGGTAGCATGGAGGGTGGTGGGGTAGGAAATGTCACCCTGACCAGCCTGGCACTGGCTGGGGGACCTCTGGGACCTGGGGCTAACGTCCCAGTCCTGTCCATGCCTTTTTGTGTGACCTGAGACAACTCAACTCTGGGTCCTCTTGGCCTCAGTTCCCACATCTGTAAAACGGGATCAGTAACCCCTGCCCTGTCCGCCCACAGGGCGTTTCTGAGGGCCACATGAGAGGCCAGTGGAAATGAAATACATTGCACGCTGTGAAGCGTGGTGGGGGAAAGTTGATGGGCTTGCCTTTGTGGCACAGGTGAGCCAGGCTTGGGGGCAGGGGATCGGGCTGAGGGTTTACTTGGCTCAGCCTCTTCATTCTTCAGTGTTTGTGGAAAGAAGGGAGGAATTCATGGCACAGGAACTTCGTCACGGAGGAGAGGGTGCTGGGCGGGTGGGCAGTTGGCAGTTGGTCACACGGCCGTACTCGGGCTCACCTGGTCTCCCACCCCGCAGCCTGGGACTACAGCCAGGGCTTCGTGAACGAGGAGATGATCCGGGACCACCTTCCACCCCCAGAGGAGGAGCCGCTGGTGCTGATGTGCGGACCCCCGCCCATGATCCAGTACGCCTGCCTGCCCAACCTGGACCGCGTGGGCCACCCCAAGGAGCGCTGCTTCGCCTTCTGATGGGCGGGCCCCGGCCAGTGGCTCCGCCCCACACTCACCGCGCTCTGTCGCCCTGTCCGTACCCACCCCTCCTGCTGTTGTTTGTTAACACCACTCTCCCCCACGTCTCCTGCTGCAGCCGGGTTCAGCCTGGCCTGCCCGTGCCTGGGAGGTCACCCCGCTGGGCTGGCCCCCGAGGGGCCCCTTTGGGAGCAGGGCTCTGTTACAGGTGGCTGCTGTCGGCCACCTTTAGGGCAGATTTCTGTCTGGGCCTCACTGGAGATGTCCCCCTCCCCCCCCACCCCCACAAAACATACACACTACTGGGCCGAGGCTGCCAGCACCATGCTGCCCACCCTCCCCAGAGCATACCACACTCTGGAAATAAACATAAATATACGGGCAGCCCATAGCTGCAGGTGCCAGGCCCCTACCCACTGCCTGCTTCAGGGCCACAGCCAGGCCTCGGCACCTGACACTACGTGATAGGTAACACCAACACGTCCTGTTGACGGGGCTGCTGGGGTGAGAGGCTGCCCCGACCCCAGGGCACAGCAGGCCCGGCCAGCAGGGAGTTGGGCTCCCCCTGGGGCTGGACTAGGAGGGGGCTGACCAAGGGCCCTTCCATCCGGCACACGGGCCCTCCGGGAGCCTTCGCATTTCCCTGAAACACCAGAATGTTCGGGCAGCTTTGGGAGTTCCAAGCAGTTGACCTCTGATCGACCAGCTTGGGGTCCCGGGCCGCCAGTCCTGATGGGAGAGCTGAGATGATGTGTTTATCCCTCTGTCCCAGACCCCCCTCCTGCTGCCCTCACCCCAGGTGGGGGAGATTTTGAGCAGAGCCTCTTGTCTGAGGGACATTCTCAGTGGCCTCGACGTTGCCTTTAGACCACAGCGTGTCATCCTCTTGCATATCGGCTTTTCAGAGTCATTTATGAGCACACATAACGTTGAAGTAAAACTTTGCTAATCTGAACACTTTTGCAGCTCCTGGAGGCTCTGTGACCTATGTCCTTGTGGGGGAGGGAGGGGGAGAGGAAGGGGCTGTGTAAGGCCTGGCATTTATTTCTGACGTTTGTGTTTATAGTAGAAAACTTGGGGACTTCCCTGGCAGTCCAGTGGTTAGGACTCCGTGCTTCCGCTGCAGGGGGCCTGGGTTTGAGCCCTGGTCGGGGAACTAAGATCCCACAAGCTAATGTGGTGCAGCCAAAAAAAAAAAAAAAATATTGGGAGAGTTCAGAAGAGTATACACGGGAAAAAATGCCGGAAGCTAGAGGCCAGCACTTAGAACTTGGATGACACCACGACATCCACTGTGTGGCCTCTGCTTTCCCCTAATGTCAGATGTGCTTTCCCGCTGTGGTCAGAAACTCGCCGTAGGCCCACATGGATCATGATTTTCTTATGTAGCAAATCCCTGTTGTTGGACAGTTAGGCTGTTTCCAGTTTGCAGATTTTGTAAATAACAGTGGCCATGTTCACCCTCCTTTTTTTTTAAATTTATTTTTCATTTATTTTTATTTTTGGCTGCGTTGGGTCCTCATTGCTGCTTGCGGGCTTTCTCTAGTTGTGGCGAGCGGGGGCTACGCTTTGTTGCAGTGCGTGGGCTTCTCATTGCGGTGGCTTCTCTTGTGGAGCACAGACTCCAGGCACGCAGGCTTCAGTAGTTGTGGCACGCAGGCTCAGTAGTTGTGGCTCACGGGCTCCAGAGTGCAGGCTCAGTAGTCGTGGCACACGGGCTTAGTTTCTCCACGGCATGTGGGCTCTTCCCAGGCCAGGGCTCGAACCCGTGGCCCCTGCACTGGCAGGCGGATTCTTAGGCACTGCGCCAGCAGGGAAGTCCTTCACCCTCCTTTCTTATGACTTCTTTTAGGGTAGATTCCTGGGAATAGATGGAGTGTGGACAGTGGGGGTCCAACTTTTAACCCTCCCCTTACACCCAGCCTTATTCACATCATCTCAGCCGTGTTAAAAGGTGTCCCCAGTCCCAACTTTGGACAACCCTGTGTGTCCCCAGTGTTTTCCTTTTTACTCTGTCCTCTGGAGAGCCCTGAGAGAAGTAGAGAGAAGTCAGTAGCACCTATTTCCAACAGAGAGACTGAGGCTCAGGGCAGTGAATGGCTTTCAGGGTGGAGGTCGGGCCTGAGGCAAGGCAGGTGTCGCCCTGTCCTGGGGAAGCTACAGGTGAGGAAGGGAGTGCCTTCATTCATTCAGGCACTCTTCCAGGGCCAGGGCCAGGGCCAAGGCTGCTCCAGACACACCCTTCCCTGCTCCTGGGGTGTTCACAAGAAAGACACTAGACAAGTAACTGGTGATGGGAAATGCCAAGATGGAAGTTAAAGATGGGACAGTGTGGGGCTTCTCTGGTGGCACACTGGTTAAGAATCCACCTGTCAACGCAGGGGACACGGGTTCAAGGCCTGGTCTGGGAAGATCCCACATGCCTCGGAGCAACTAAGCCTGTGCGCCACAACTACTGAGCCTGCGCTCTAGAGTCTGCAAGCCACAACTGCTGAGCCCACATGCCTAGAGCCCGTGCTCCACAAGAGAAGCCACCACAATGAGAAGCCCGCACACTGCAATGAAGAATAGCCCCCGCTCACCGCAACTAGAGAAAGTCCCTGTGCAGCAACAAAGACCCATCGCAACCAAAAATAAAAATAAAATTAAAAAACAAAAAAAGACGGGACAGTGTGGGAATGAGGGCTGTTCTCAGAGTTGGGCAGCAGGAACTCCCTCTGAGGAGGTGACCTTTGTGCTGCGATGTGAAGGGAAGGAGCTGGCCCCGCTGGGGTAGGTGTTCAAGGCGGAACAGCAAGTGTGAAGGCCTTGTGGCTAGAACAAGCTTGTGGAAGAAACTTCCAGAAACAGATCAAGGAAGGCAGGTGGCTGAGGGGACAGTGAGGATGAGACTGGAGAGGGAGGCAGGACTAGAGGGGTACTCCAGCGGGAGTGACCAGCAAGTGCGGAGGCCCTGGGACACAGTGAGGGCCAGTGTGGCTGGAGTGGAGTGGGGAAGAGGAGAAGACGGGGGAGTTCACAGGAGGCCTCGGGGCTAGAGAGCCACTCTCCCCTTTCATCTCTCACCTTCCATCTGTCTCTGGCCCTCACACATCCTGGAGCAGGGCTGGGACTCCTCAGTGGGCAGGGGAAGGACTCAGCCTGGGCCTCTCAGGCCCTGATGGCTCTTCTCCACACCTACCGTCTGCTGAGGACTCTGCTGAGCGCCTGACACACATTAGGTCTCCTGGTGCCTGTCCCCGTCTGGAGGATAAGAAAACGGGCCTGAGCGTTGAGACTTGCTGCACACTGCCTGAGCCCACAAGAGGCTGTCTGCTGAAGCTGGGATGAAGGACGTAAATTGGACCTGGTCCCTACCCTCTTATAAGTCTGTCTCCCCACCTGTAAAATGGGTGAGTGAATAAGCCAGTGATTCTCCACCCTCTCAGACGTGACACCATTTAAAAACAACATTTATAACAGCCGCTTTATGCTCCTGAAGTCACCGCTGATACCACCCACCTATACAGAATTTTTAAAAAATCAACACAAAGGGGACTTCCCTGGTGGTCCAGCGGTTAAGAATCTGCCTTCCAATGCAGGGGACGCAGGTTTGATCCCTGGTCAGGGAACTAAGAGCCCACGTGCCGCGGGGTAACTAACCGTACGCACTCTAGAGCCTGCATGCAACTACTGACCCCACGCTCTCTGGAGCCCGCGCTCCACAACTGGAGAGGAAGCCCTGAGCGCCACAACGAAGAGCCTACACAGCACAACTACGACCCAACGCAGCCGAATAAATGAATATTAAAAACAAAAATGCAAAACCCAAACATATTATAAAAGCAAAAAAGGAAAGGACTTTATAAAATGATGCACATTTCAGCATGTAAATGCTGGCGGCCCCAAGGCCCGTAGACGGAAGCATCAGGAGTCTGCATGGACGCATGGTCCCCGCACTGGCGCAGCCTCTAATGCCGCCCGCCTTCCCCGCTCTGCCGACAGGGGTGCGGTTTTCCCAGGCGGGTCACAATTATTGGTTAGTCTCCAAGTAAGGCAGGACCCAGTTCCTTTGGCTACAGCGCAAGTGCGTTGCTGGCAATCCCATATTTGTTTACACCAGGAAAAAAGTCCTGCGTGTTCATACAAGAAATGGAGCGAAACCCAGGATCAAAGAATCGTAACCGGCGCCTCCGCCCCGGGAATGTCCCGAGCGTTGGGAGACCCAGTGGGACATCCCATCCCGTCCCCGCTTCCACGTGACCGGATCCCTGCCGTCCCGACACCCAAATAAGACCTCACGAAGTTCCGAAACGCTTCTGGAGGAGGGCAATCCGGCAGTCACAGAATTACATGACATCAATGACTCCACTATTGGGGTAGTTTAAGGAAATTATTTAAGCGCTATTTTTACACTTCGCTTTCTTCGCGTGGAGGTGCGAAAGGGCCTTAACTCCCGCGCTCCTCTGGCCCTTTCCTATTCCTGCGCACCTGCCTGCCCTCCGCTGTGCAGCCGGCCAAGGGTTGGTTCCTGGTTTCCGCGTTCCTTCCCGGCACCTCGCGGAGGGAGGAGTTAATGGTCCTGTTTCACGGCTGAGAAAAGGAGGGCCAGCCAGCAGCCAATCACGGCTGCGAAGGCGGGGACCTGGATTTCCCTCCTCCGGTGCCCAATCTTCACCAGCTCGTCTCTCCACGGACCTGCTAGGTTTTCATCTGCGGTGTGATGTTCTGTCGAGAACACATAACTCCACTCACCCGTTGTACTTACAGCAGTGATTCATAGGGCACTTAATCTTTGTTCGGCGCTGGTCTAAAACGCGTTGCACGTTTAGTCTTTGTTTAATGTTTCTGTTTTTCTGTTGGTGGTGTTTTGGCCACACCGCGCTGCATGCGGGGGTTTTACTTCCGCGATCAGGGATCTAACCCCGGGCCCGCTGCAGCAGAACCGCGCAGTCCTCACCACTGGATCGCCAAGGAATTCCGTTTCCTGCTGTTGTTGTATTTTTCATTCACTGGTTCGACATACTGAACCTCCCACCGGGATCAGTGCTGGAGACTGAGATTACATCAATTAAAAAAAAAATACAGATTCGGAACACTTCATTTGGCCCTCGCAGCGACGTAGTTCATGTGCCCCATTGTGCAGATCAGGAAGACAACGGTTAGGCTGGCAAAAACATTCGGTTGTAAACGTCCTACGGCCTAGAAGTGTGAGTCGTGGTACGTGAGCACTGCATTATAACACACACAACGAGGCTCCCGTGTACTGCACGTTGTCTCCCCCGAACAATTAACTGGTAATACTTCCCAGTCAACGCCGCTCGTAAGCTCCAAACAACTACCTATATTATCTTAACCCAATCTTAACCGTTTTACGGGTTAACAACCCCGGATAGGCGCGGGACGTTTGATCACCACCGTTAACCGACAACATAATTTCTTAGTTCGTCTTTAAGTTTCCTCAATTGTGTTAATTACTAAATTCTACCTTTTAAATGTAAGGGGTACGGGCAGATCGCAACACCCAGGCATCCCGCAAAGTAGGCGGGTCACCGTAGGGGCAACCTTTACCCGCTCAAAAATTCGTCTCACATTAGCAGTGAGGATTCGGGCGTCACCCCGAATCGTTATTTTCCTTACTCATAAGTTTAAGGCATAAACCACTACTAACGCTTACTTCCTAGGTAATGAATCCCATTCTCATTAGCCCTACGGTGAGTGGCAAAGTTGACCGTCGAACCGAGAACCTCTTTCCTTTGAAGATTGTCTTACTCATTTAATTCTTTTCTGTTGCTTTTCATTTTATTTGCTCGTCTGGAGAAAGAGGGAACGTTAGGGCTACGACCCGCCGTATGCAGATAAGCAGCGGACGTCGCAAAGGCTCACGGGAAGAGCCCCGCCCCTTCCGGTTCTTGCGCGGTTTGATCTGTCGCGAGACTTCGTCAGCCGAACGCCGGAAGCCGCTAGTTGCTCCGTAGCGGCCGAAGGGGCGGGCTTCAGGGCTGAGGGACGATTAGCTGCTCGCGGCTCGCGCGGCGGTGCAAGATGGCGGACATCTCCCTGGACGAGCTCATCCGGAAGCGAGGGGCTGCGGCGAAGGGGCGGTGAGCGGCCTTTTCTCCTTTCGGGGTTCACGGCCCGAGTCTTAGCGGGGCTCGGGGCGGAGGAGGGAACGGTCTGGGCGCGACGCGGAGGGCCGTCTGCTCCCGCCCCCTGCCACAGCCGCGCTCCCCATTGGCCCGGCCGCCACCGCCGCCGCGGGCCCGGCCGCCCGGCTGCCCACTGGCTGCAGGCGCCGTCGCTCCGGCGGGCCGGGGGGAGGCCGGTCGGACCGCTGACGGCGGAGGGGCCGGACTGCGGGGCTTGTGGGAGCGGCCCGAGGGGCGCCCCGCGGGGGGCGGAGCTGCGGTTGTGGAGGGGACGCGCTGTCCGCGGCCCGGAGGGTCTCTCCGGCGCAGCCCCTCGTCTGAGGAGCCGGGCGCTGCCCCACGGTCTCAGCGCGGCCTCAGAGTTAGGACGACTGGAGTTGCGCGGGCAAGTGATTTGCTCAGACTCTGCCGGTCTGTTAGTGCCGAAGCCGAGATCCACACCCAGACCTTTAATTTCCAAATCTTGCGCCTGCTTGTTCTCTAACACTCGACTCCCTTTGTGCGGCATTTCAGGTTCTCTAAGCGCTTTGCTGCCCAGGCGGTCTTTGCTCTTTTCGCAGCCCTGCTGGCCCGCTCTTAATGTTTTCCCCATTTTCCAGATGAGGAGCTGGAGGCGGAGTGAGTTGCCCGAAGCCACGGAGAGCTGAGATCGGTGCCGAGTGCACTTTATGAGCTGGCTGAGTTGGCCTCAGGCTTGGGCAGAGAAACAGGTGGGACGGGGCTGGAGGCCGGCTGTTTCTCGATGGTTCGCAGAGAAGACTGTTCTGTATCGGGGTGAGGAGTCGCGGGGATGGTTCGCAGTTAGGTGCTCCGGACTTCCTCTGGACCTTCAAATGTTGTTAGTCATTTCCAGCCTTTGTGCGCTCCAGTTCACCTGTATGAAAGAGTGGGAACTTAGGCCAGTAGTTTTCCAGCACGCGTTAAATTAGTTCACATGTCCTGTAAACAGCCGGGTGTAAAGGTAGATGTAGTTTTCTCAGATAGTCATTGACTCCGCAGACGTGAATTTATTAACACTGCCTGCGTGCCTGTGGCTAGAAAATGGATTCTTTTACTCTCTGAAAGGTATCCCCCCCACCCTCACCTCTGCACACATAGCCACTGCGCCCGCCACCACGGAATTCACCAGCCAGCGCTTCACCTGGCTTCTGGTTCATGACAGGCACCCAGCATTAATTTACTCTACCATTACGTGTGAGTGGTTCTCTCCTAGGTCTTCCCTCTAGTAACTGGTGTGGAATTGGTGCTGGGTCCTCGGGCCACTTCTAAGCCCATCCAGGTCTCACAGGTTTGCTCGACAGTTGCCGAATGGGCCAGCTTCCCAGGACCTGCGCTTCCTGCAGTCACTTCCCTCTGTTCCTGACTGCAGGCCGTCTGTACTTTTTTTGGTGTTGATGTGTGCAGTCTTGTGTTGGGCATTGGGTGGGCATGCAGGGAAGGGAGGATATGTGGACCCCTGGGAAGAGCAGAGACTGTGCAGCCAGGCAGACCTGGTCCCTTGGCAAGGCCCATTGTTGGGTCTGTGCCTCCCTGGCCAGGTGACTTCTGAGCTGGGCAGTTTCCTCATTTGTAATAATGGTTCCTGGTAGGTGGTTGAGAGAATTAAATGAGAATGTAAGAATGTATATTTTAAAGTTTGTACCAGATAGTAAGGGTTTAGCAAATGACTTTAAAAGAGTAGAAGCCCAGGGCTTCCCTGGTGGCGCAGTGGTTGAGAGTCCGCCTGCTGATGCAGGGGACACGGGTTCGTGCCCCAGTCCGGGAAGGTCCCACATGCTGTGGAGCGGCTGGGCCCGTGAGCCATGGCTGCTGAGCCTGTGCGTCCGGAGCCTGTGCTCCGCAACGGGAGAGGCCACAACAATGAGAGGCCCGCGTACCGCAAAAAAAAAAAAAAAAAAAAAGAGTAGAAGCCCAAATCCCTTCCCCCAGGGGACATAATAGCTAAGCATTGGGGTCCTAGAGTCAGACTGCCAAGTTTCAATCCCTGCTTCTCCCACTTTCCATATGATCTTATGAAAAATTACTTAACCACTTAACCATGAAAATTACTTAACCATTACTTCATGCCTCTCTTCCCTTATCTATAAAACATGGATAATATTCACTTCATTAGGTGTTGTCAGGACTTAGTCAATCAGTGTATCTAAAGTACATCAGAAAGCATCTGATGGGTACTGAGTGCCCAATAGATGTTAGTTATCATCATCGTTAAGGAAGGCTTTTAAGTACAGAAGTAACATCCAGTCTTCAGTGTGAGAATATTGCTTTGCTTTTATGTGAAGATTGGATTGGGGGAAGTGCAGGCCAAGAGACAGTGTAGAAGAAACTGGACTGCATGCTGTGTTTGGATTAAACCTGCTGGAATCTCCATTTTTAGTTTGCTTGCATAGCCAGCAAAGGGAAAAACTAGATGGGGTGGGGAGGGAGTCCCCAGCAAGGACTGAAAGGTCTGAACAAATTTCAGTGAACAAACGTCAGTTCCTACAGTAAACAAATGGGTATTTTACATGCTTTCTAGAAGAAATCACCTTACTGGAAACTTTGGTTTAATGTAGCATGGATGTCCCAGGAAGAACTTTGTGCTTAATAATTTAGGAAGAAAGAACCTATGACCATCTCAGAAAACTTCTTTCCTCTTCTTAGTGGAAATAGCAAAGGACTGAGCCCGTGGAAGTGTGAATAACCCCTTTTCACAGGTCATGGAATTTGCTTGTTCTTCAGAGCAGCCATTCTGTTTTGTGTTCATCGGATTGTGTGAGTCAAGAAAGGTGTCATCATCATCATTATTACCTGGCCCCCAGTTAATCATCAAAAGGTTCCTTGATTAATATGAAATTAGAGAAAGGGGGGAATGATTTCATGGTACTTTATCCAGGCCATGGTGAGGTGCTCTCCTTCCCCACACACAGCACATCTCTAGTGGCTCCAGTTGTTCAAGACCCATAGATGAGTCCTTCCAGGGCAGCACTGGGCACCAGCTGTGGCGTGGGCCTGCCCCTCTTGTCGATTTCTTCCTTTAGATGTGAGAGTATCACTGGTTTGGTTAGTCAAGTCACCCCGTCTTTGGTTTGCTCAGTTCACCCCTCACAGGATAGCTATCTGTCACTCCCTCCATGTCGTTAGATGAAGGTGACACGGCAGCCTTAGTAGGGAAGTTGGGCCTTGAGTGTGCTGGAGGTGAGCAGCTCTGGGCCAGATGCATATGTGAGAGTCCTTGGAGCCATGGGGAGAGGAGGTTAGGGAACTTTCGAGTTCAGGCCAGGGCTCTGGTCCTGGTACTCACTACTGGTTTCCTTATTGAAATAAGGTGAAGGAAATTAGATCTAAAACAAGGAGGAGGTAAATGAGTTGCTACATTAGCTTAGAAGGGAAGAATTATAATTTAAAATGAAACATCTGCACAAGACTCTCTTGGAGGGTAAGGGGATCGTGTCTTGTTTTTCCTTGTGTCTCTAAAGCACATAGTTCAGAATTGACCCTCAGTAATTGTTAGAACTAAACTGTGTTTCCTCCCTAAGATGACCTCAACACACACGTTCTAACCCAGAGACCCCCATGGATTAAAATCCACTTTAGAATAGTCCAGGGTCCCCCTTGTGGGCCCGAATCCTTTGGACCGGACATCTGTGCAGAGCCAGCTGCCACTCTGCTCTCTACAGGTAGATCCAAGAGGGTGAGGCATTCCTAGCCTCAGACAGACCCTCCCTGGTCATGTGTATGCCAGGCTCCAGCAGGGGACTGGGGGAGGGGCACAGGCTCCAGAGGGCGTTTGCCCTCTCGCCCACACCACTCTTCCTAGGACCTGGTGGCGTGCCTGGGGAGCGTCTGGAAGCAGTGTACAGTTGCACTGTTTCAGGTGTGATGGGGCCAGGCAGTTAAGAGACTTGCTCAAAACCTCCCTCTCTCCCCATCCCGAACATTTACTGAGACCAGAAGTGCAGAATGTGTTTCAGGAACATCAGATAGTCTGCCGTGGGAGGTGAGGCTGCGGGCAGTGGGGGCCAGACTAGTGGTTCCACTGAGGGGTTGGGCTTTGTTAGAGAACTCTTAGCAGTTCTTGGAGCAGGAGGGTAACATAACTGGTTCTATGTTTTAGAGACCTGCTTCTAGCAGGAGTGTTTATTTGAAAAATTCCTGATGACTAATGCCTGCCATATAAGCAGTACTGCTGCTTGCTGGGATGAATGGCTGTCTTTTCATGCAGGGAGAGGAGCAATGATTATAAAAAGCCTGAACACTGAAACCCCCTAAAGCTGCTTATGAAAGGAGTTGAAAGAACTGGTGTAACCAGGGAACTGAATACATGGAATTGAGGGAAAGTAGCTTACTCGTGCTCTTGCGTCCACAGCTGTATCACCTCCCTCCCCAAAATGTACCTTTTTGTGCTGTTCAAATAGATAAAAATACCAGCACGGGACATCTTGGTGGTCTTCCTTGCTAGACAAGCAGTATGGTGTGTGGGTCTCTGGTGAGCACCCTGTCCGCCAGCCTCAGTGTGTGTGCTCACCCTCTCGTCTCTAGAGGGTACGCTATATCCCTGGATGTGACTGGAGTCCTAATTTTTTCCTTAGCTTGGGGACAGTATTCACCCTTCCTTAACTCCTTGAGTCCTGTTCTTTATTTTTGACCCACGCTTGATTTATTGGTATTTTAACTAGGTATAGTGAAGTTCAAATCCAGCTTTCACCATTACAGCTCTGTTATTTGGGATAGTTACTCTCCTTGAATCTCAGTTTCCTCATCTATAAAAGGTGGATAATAACCTAATTCTCAGAGTTGTGAGGGTTAAAGGAGGTGGGTCAGAGTTTATGGATTGTAGTAAGTGCTCAAAACTGTTAGTTGAGAGTGCCTTCTTTGTAAAATCTTTCATAAACCGTGGTAGCCAGTTGCCCCTTGTGTGGCCATGGCAGACATTGCTTATCAACCATAGACTTCTGTGAATTTTCAATGCAACACTTCAAACAGCCATTACAAATTATCAGAGAAGGGAAATTGTTGAGGAATATGAATAAATTAAGGTTTCAGAAGCCTAATCTCCCCCGCCCTTCCTTCTGCAAAGGTTTACTGTTCAGATCCAATTGGAATGAACCAGAAAACTTTTGAATCTGCCCCTTTCTTCATTCTCTGTTCAAGGATATGAATTTTGTTTTCAAGAATCTCATTGTTGGGACTTCCTTGGTGGCGCAGTGGTTAAGAATCCACCTGCCAATGCAGGGAACACGGGTTCGAGCCCTGGTCCGGGAAGATGCCACATGCCGCGGAGCAACTAAGCCCGTGCACCACAACGACTGAGCCTGCGCTCTAGAGCCCGTGAGCCACGACGCCTGAGTCCACGTGCCACAACTACTGAAGCCCACGCCCTGCAACTAGAGAAAGCCTGCGCAGCAACAAGGACCCAACGCAGCCAAAAACAAATAAAATAATTGTTTTTTAAAAAAAGAGAGATAAGCTGACAATCCTACATCCATTTAAAAAAGAATCTCGTTGTTCCTTTAATTATTCAAAATAGTTGCTTTCAGTAGCTTTTTCTTTTTTTTCTTGGCAATAATGTTTAATTGCTTGAATGACTGGTGAAATTGGGTAACTTGACTTTTTGAAAGCATAATTATGCCATTGGGTCTAGATTTGCCCAATTTTATGGTATTGTAAAATCATGGTGTATCACACGATAAGATCATCCCGCCTCCTGTAGTTATAAATATCAGGAACCTTTGGTAGGGGTACCCTGGTGATGGGAGGAGGTGGGATTTGGAGAAGACAGATGAAGATAGGAAATCTTCATTCAGGAGGCCAGGCTCAGGTTTGGGTTAGGATGTGTCTGACCTCCACTGTGTGGTGGACCTGGTCATCAATGAAGTATTCCACTGTCAGTGTGTATGCAGCCTGGTTCCCTTTGTAATGTCCACTCATTACAAAGAGACCAGCTGCTTTCTCTTCCGGGAGACCTTTCCTGAAGCTCCTGCAGCTCGGCAAGATCCTTGTGGGTCCCACTTTTGGAGTGAGGGCCAGAGTGGCCCTGTGCCATGGCTGTGTGGGTGCCCCTCTCTCAGCTGGGAGAGCGATTGGTGGCCAGGATCCTAGCAGGGCACTGGACCAGTTGGTGAGGGCTGGGTGGAGGACTGGCTTTGCAGGGGCAGTTTTCTCTAGGAGAAGCCCTTCCAGGGCAGCCACCCCTTCTCCCGTCTTACCTCCCCTGGGGCTTGGAGTAGGAAAGAGAGAAGCTTGGAATCTGTTATAATGGAAAGAGTCTGGAGTCTGGGGTCCAGTCCCAGCCATGCCACTAGCTCTTTGATTTGGTTTCTCCTCTGTAAAATGGAAGTGATGGCAGGTGATCTCAGAGATTGTGAGCCTAAAAGGAGAATGTAAGTTAGTAGCCCTGTAGGATCCCTGACATAGCTCTCTGAGCCTTTGTCATTCCCCTGGGGCACTGTTGACATAGGGGAGGAGCTGTAGGATGTACCGCCTGGGAAGCTCTTAATCCTGTGGATGATGCAGGCTTGTAAACAAATCATTGTGATGCTGCGTGGTAAGTGCTTTAATAGAAGCTTTATTCAGTGCTTTGAGGGCTCGAAGGAGAGAGCCTTCAGCTGTGGAAGTTATATGGGAGAAGTGAAGGAATGCTCTTGAGGGTGGGGAAATGGGGAGAACTTAAACGCCTCCTCAGCTCCCCCCCCCCCTCTGCGAGAGCAAAGACACTACAAGCTGTGGGCTGTAGGGGGCGCTCTCCACATTTGGTCTGCCTAGGGTGCCTTTTGACACTACTCTTTCCAGAAACCCTGGGCTACCTCTAAGCCCTCCCACGGCCCCACAGACTTTGTTTTGTTTTTAACATCTTTATTGGAGTATTATTGCTTTACAGTGTTCTGTTTCTGCTGTACAACAAAGCTATACATATACATATATCCCCATATCCCCTCTCTCTTGTGTCTCCCTTGCACCCTCCCTATCCCACCCCTGTAGGTGGTCACAAATCACCGAGCTGATCTCCCTGTGCTTTGCGGCTGCCTCCCCACTAGCTATCTGTTTTACATTTGGTAGTGTATATATGTCCATGCCCCTCTCTCACTTTGTCCCAGCTTACCCTTCCCCCTCCCCGTGTCCTCAAGTCCATTCTCTATGTCTGCATCTTTATTCCTGCCCTGCCTCTAGATTCTTCAGAACCATTTTTTTTTGGATTCCATATATATGTGTTAGCATACGGTATTTGTTTTTCTCTTTCTGGTTTACTTCACTCTGTATGACGGACTCTAGGTCCATCCACCTCACTACAAATAACTCAATTTCAGTTTTGGGGTTTTTTTTAACATTATAAATTTATTTATTTATTTATTTATGGCTGCATTGGGTCTTCGTTGCTGCACGTGGACTTTCTCTACTTGCGGCGAGCAGGGGCTACTCTTCGTTGCAGTGTGCATGCTTCTCTTTGCGGTGGCTTCTCTTGTTACGGAGCACAGGTTCTAGGCTCGCAGCTTCAGTAGTTGTGGCTCGTGGGCTCTAGAGCGCAGGCTCAGTAGTTGTGTCGCACGGACTTAGTTGCTTCACGGCATGTGGGATCTTCCCGGACTAGGGATTGAATCAGTGTCCCTTGCATTGGCAGGCAGATTCTTAACCACTGTGCCACCAGGGAAGTCCCCTCAGTCTCCCAGAGTCTCTACCTGAGAAAATAGAGCAGGGATGGACAAGCAGTCCTACCTACCCACCTTAAACCTAATCTGATTGATTCTGTAAATGACCCCTTCCACTCTCTCTTCCACCTGTTTTTTTGTTGTTGTTGTTGTTTTTAAATATTTATTTGGTTGCTCCAGGTCCTAGTTGTGGTATGCGGGATCTTCGTTGATGTGTGTGAGATCTTTCTTTAGTTGTGGCCTGCAGGATCTTTTTTTTACTTGTGGCATGTGAGATCTAGTTCCCTGACCAGGGATTGAACCCGGACCCCCTGCATTGGGAGTGCGGAGTCTTAACCACTGGACCACCAGGGAAGTCCCTTCCACCTGTTTTTTGTATAAACCCACTGGAAAGTACTTAAATCCTAATTTGCCATTTTTCAAAGAAAAATGACGTTATGCATCACTGCCTTAGGTCTGGCTCTGGCATAGTAGTGGCAGCAGGTGTTTTTCCACTATGCTTAGAATAACAAGATGAAGGTCCATGTTTTCTTTTACTGGTGCCAGGAAGACTCACCTTTGTTGCACTCCTGCTGTTAGCAGAGGAGCTGGTGGACAGTCTCACTTCAGCTGGCTGAGGAAGAAAGATGCAGTAGGAGAACCCAGTGGCTTGCCCACTATGAAGGATGCCTCCTGGGAGGCCTGTGCAGTGATGTGGGACATGGTATAGGAACTTGTTTATTCACTAGTTTTACCTTCTAACTCCAGGTCAGAGATTTTCAACACTGCTGTTCTCCAGGATCACCTGTCGAGTGAAAATGCATATGCCCAGGCCTTCACCCAGATTTTGGACTCAGTAGCTCTGGGGTGGGGTTGAGAGAGCTGTATTTTTTTGTTTGTTAGTTTTCTTTCCTTTTTTTAGAGCTATCTATATTTTTAAGAAGCTCCTTAGATGTTTCTGATACTGAGTCAGGGCTCAGCAACACTTACAAAGCACGGGGCAGTGAATCAGGAATGAGCCCCATCCGCCACTTCCCTCCCAGTCCAGGGTAGGGAGAGAAAGGAAGAACACAAAGGATAGTAGACACAAAGGAGGGCTGTCCTGGAAGAATCAGAGAGGGTTTCCCAAAGAGGAGGCGTAGGAGTTGGTGTCCCCAGGCAGGACACCTGCCACAGGACTGTTTGTGTGGCTGGAAGCCTTATGGTGGGGTGGGCAGAAGCCCACAGATCCCAGAGAGGACTTCCAGGATTGGACTAGAAGCGTCTTCTGTTTCCTCGCAAGCCATTAGAAGAGCCAACGAAGGAGCCCCAGAAGAGAATGGGACTTGTTTTATGGAGCTTCGTTCCTTTCCAGTTTTAACAGTTTCTGGATTGACATTTTTGTTGTTGCAGACTGTGATAAGTATATATTTGGTCTTTGTCCTGGCACACAGTTTCTAAAACCCTTGGAATTTCCTGAGTGATAAGAGTGATAGGAGCATCTTTTGTTCTAATGAGGCAGCTCTTGGTAGGCCCCTAGGGAGCTTCAGGACAGGGGCTGGTCACCAGAAAGACCTAGGCATGATTAGCCTGTTGGAACTTGCAGCTCCACCCCACTCCCTACCCTGGACCTCCAGGGAGAAAAGAGGGGCTAGAGATTGAGCTTATCATCAGTAGCCAGTGATTTGATCAATTATGGTAATGGAACCTCCATAGAAACCCCTATACAATTGAGTTTGAGAAACTTTGGGTTGGTGAACACATCCATGTGCCAGGAGGGTGGTGTTGCCATACCCTTTCTCTGTACTTTGCCTTACACATATCTTCTCTTTGGCTGTTCTTGAATTGTATCCTTTGTAATAAACTGGTAATAATAAGTAAACTGTTTCCCTCAGTCCTATAAGGTATTCTAGCAAATTATGTAACTTGAGGGGGGGGGGGTCGTGTGAACCCTCCATTTATAGCCCGTCGATCAGATGAACAGGAAGCCCAGGACTTGGAATTGACCTCTGACTTGAGGGCAGTCTTGTGGGACTGAGCCTTTAACCTGTGGAGTCTGTGCCAACTCTAGGTAGTTAGTGTCAGAATTGAGCTGTCAGACACCCAGTTGGTGTCTAGAGACTTAGAGAATTAGTTGGCGTGAGGAAAAAACCTACACATTTGGAGTCAGAGTATTGTGAATAGAAACAGTTCAGAGTGATTATTTTTCTGTCTACCAAGTCTTTATATCTTAGTCTGTTAGTCCTCTGGCTCCAAGCCAGACCCATGTGTTGGCTTTCTTGGTCCCAGCCCAGTGGGGATATCTGCCTGCCCTGGAGGCAGGAGGCTGCCAGAGGCCAGCTGGGCACCCTTCGTTAATCACTCAAGCTCTCTAAGCCTGTTTCTTCTACTGTAAAATGGGCATAATAATGCCTGCTTCACAGGGTGCTGAGAGTGCTGATTGAGAGCAAGGATGTGGAAGCACTTTGGAAACTGAAGTTGCTCTTCAGGTGTGTGGGGTTTTGATATCTGGGAAATATTCTTATTTTTTGTGGTATTGTTTGGCGGTGTCTATCATACTGTCTAAAAACACCTGGTCTGGGAGCAAAAACAGTCTTACCTGGTGATAGAAACCAGCAGGCCCTCCCTCCTAACGTTGTTTACAGTGCAGAGTTAAAAGTCATAAAACTACGGAAGTCTCTATTCATTGTTTCCTCTGACAGGGAGCAGGTTTCTGGTTTCTCCAGGACTTTCTTTGTTTCCGGTATTACCATGGCTCTACTTCCACAGCCTGCTGTTGATATCCAGATCCTCTTAATGTTGCAGTTTTTATTTGCAGGCTCAATGCCAGACCAGGAGTTGGAGGTGTCCGATCTCGTGTTGGGATCCAACAGAGCCTTCTCGGCCAGCCAGCACGCACAGCCACCTTCCAGCAGAGATTTGATGCTCGGCAGAAGATTGGCCTCTCAGATGCCCGGCTCAAGCTGGGAGTCAAGGATGCCCGGGAAAAGCTTTTGCAGAAAGATGCCAGGTTCCGGATCAAAGGGAAAGTGCAAGATGCCAGAGAGATGCTGAATTCCCGCAAACAGCAGAGCACGGTGCCCCAGAAGCCCCACCAGGTGGCTGATGCCCGGGAGAAGATCAGCTTGAAGCGGAATTCCCCTGCTGCCTTCATGAGCCCACCCATCGGGACAGTGACCCCTGCTCTGAAGCTCACTAAAACCATCCAGGTAGGTTGTGGCTCCTGTCACAGATTCCTGGAAACCAGTAACAGCTGTAGTTTCAGGCCAAGGACCAGGAGTGTTTAGGCAAAGTGACAGTTCCCCCAGCTGTTTGTGTAGTAACCATATGAGGTAGGCAAGATATCATCTCACTTTTCTGTAAAAGAAAAGGGTGGGGGGTAGTCCAGAGAAATTAAGTGATTTTCTAAGTGAGATAGTAGTAGAGGGAAGTGAGAGGAAAGGACAAAACATTGACTGAGCTCGTGCTATGTAGCAGGTACTTAACATGTATTCCTCACTGCAACCATGGATTATTACCCAGCTTTATAAAAGAAGAATCTAAGTCTCAGAGATGTGAGTAATTGTGCACAGTTACACAACCGGTCAGTGGGAGGGAGGACCAGGATAGAAGCCCAATCAGACCTGGCTCTTAGTGCAGGGTCTTGGCCACCTGCACAGCCGCTGCCCCAAAGGGAATGGAAACAATATCATTTAATCTTCTCAGCATCTTTGGTAAAAGGAACAGCAGCAGCAGTGAACATTTATTAAGCCAGGTTCATTGAGCCCTGCAAATGCATTGTCACATGGTCTCTGGGATGATGAGTCTTCCTGTCGCTTTCCTGCTTTGGGCATAAGGCGGTCTTGTAGGGCCTTTTACCACAGACCAAAACTGAGTGCCCACCATATTTTAAGTTAAGTGATCCTCTACTCATATAGAGAACACATGCAGGCCCTGTGGGATGAATTGTGACCACTGGGTATTTCTAGGTTCCACAGCAGAAGGCCATGGCACCAACTCATGCCCATCCTGCTGGAATGAAGATCAACGTCGTCAATAACCACCAGGCCAAACAGGTGGATTGTGTGTGTGTGTATACACACGTGTGTGGTTTTGTTTGTTTGTTTAAATTTTTTAATATTTATTTATTTATTTTGCCTGTGCTGGGTCTTAGTTGCAGCATGCGGACTTCTTAGTTGCGATGTGCAGACTCTTAGTTGCGGCACGCAGACTTCTTAGTTGCAGCACGCATGCAGGATCCAGCTTTCCGACCAGGGATCAAACCCAGGCCCCCTGCATTGGGAGTACGGAGTCTTACCCACTGGACCACCAGCGAAGTCCCCCACACTTGCGTGTTTTGATGTGGCCTTCCAAGTGGATTAACTGAGGCCTGGCCCAAGGTTCCAGTTTGAAGAGTTGGAGGAGGGATTAATTACATTTGACACTTTTTGCAGTGTATGAGTTTTAAAAAGAAATTTCTTAAATGCATAGGGAGAGAGAGGCAAATTGAAATTTTTTTTATTTTTATTTTTTTTATAAAAGTAGTATGTGCTTATACAGAAATTTTGCAAAACAGAGAAAGGTTAAGGAAGGGGATAAAAAAGTCCTCACGCTCTGGCTCTCTACAGCCAGCCCCTGTTGAAATTCTGCCCTGGTTCCTTCCTGTGTTGTGTATGTGTGTGTGTGTGTGAGATTATTATTTATTTAATGCATAGTTGTAGTTGTGATTATGTTATTATCCAGTTTCATGTTGTTTGTTTTCACTTTATAACTCAAGCGTTTTTCTGTTTCACATTTACTGTAAACATTTTAATAACTGCTTGATCCATTGAGTTGACATTCGAGTTTATTTCAACCATTTTCCTGTAATTTCCACTGTTAGAAATCCTTCTATGAACATCTTGGAGGAAAAAAGCTTTTTCTAGAGTTTGGGTTTGTTTCTATAGGCCAGATTGCCTGGCACAGACTTTGTAAGCCAAAGGATATAAACAGACATTTTAGGGGCCCTTGATAGGTAACTACAAGGTACCCACTTGTAGAAAGGTACTTCTGATGTAACTGGAATTGCAGCACTTTCATTGCGCCCTTGGGGGCAGGGAGGCAGCCTGCCAGAACTTGAGCCCCAGTCTCCCAGACCAGTTTCCCCAGGCACTCCCCCTGCACCCACTTCTCCCCCCACCTCACTTACTCCAGCCCTCATCTCCCTGTTGTCCTTACTCCAAATGTCTGTTGAGAGCCTGCATACCACGTTAGCTTATATTTCTTTATTTTCAGAATTTATATGACCTGGATGAAGATGATGATGTTATAGCTCCCATTCCTAGTAAACAGATGAAATTTGCAGCCTCAGGCAGCTTTCTCCACCACGTGGTATGACATCTTACCTTCTTCCTACACTCTGGGTGTGTCTGATCAGGTTCATGGGAGAGGTGGTGGAGAGTAGGGCCTTTCAATTCAGAAATATTTCTTCATTTGGGTCATGAGATTATCAAAACCGGAACTAGTCCAACCCCTGGCTTTTATAAATGCTGAGACCAGCAGCGCATCCACTGACTTGTTCAAGATCCCACAGATAGTGAAGTGCAGAGCTGCAGCTCCCAATTGCTGTGTCTGAGTCACTGCAGGGGAAATATGAGTGATCCCACAGGACAGAATCACATTTTATTTCCTTTGTGGCAGGACATTCTGCCTGGTCCCCTTCCTTCCATGGTCAGCAGCTCTGGCTCCATTCTTGAGTCTGGATTCCCTTGGCAGTGTGTTAGCAAGAATAAACTGAGCCTTGCCTGAAGGCTCCACCAGGTGCAGCCTGCATGCAGGGAAAGCTCGATGGACTAGGATGCTGATGCAGAGAAGGAAAGAAAGTAGTTCCTCGGAATATCAGGGACCTCTGAACATCATGCTCAGCTCAGTGCATGCAGCCAGATTACACATAGGGAGGCAAGTGGGTGCCCAAGCTAAGTGCCTTTGTTTGGTCTTCAGAGACCCAAAGACTCAGTTTTGGTCACTGCACTGAATATGTGGACTAATTTCCTGGTTACCGTTGAAGCTCTTAATGTGATGTGTGAAGCTGAATGATGCCAGTTTGTTACAAAGGGGCTGGGCCTTTCCTAACTCAGTTAGTGGCTAACCCTAATTGGAAAAAACCCTGTGTTTATATTAACTTATTTAAGACTTCCTTTCCTTCCGACCCTGTGAGATGGGTACTATTATTACCCCTATTTTACGGATGAGGAATTAGGCACAGAGAGGTGAAATAAATCTGCTCAGCTTGTAAGTAGTGGATCAAGGATTTAAGCCTAAGCAGTCTGGCTCCCAGGCTATGTGTTTAACCACTACACTCACTGGCTCTTGAGACTCAGAAAACAGCTTGAGAAATGTGGGATCCAGCATGAATCTAGATTCACCTGGATTGGCAGAAGCTGGTGAATTGACCCTGTCCCATCATCTGCCTGTCTGGCTGCTGCATTCCTCCTTTTTCCTACGACAAGACCACCTGCCACTTCTGCCTCATGCATTTTTTTTTCCTCAGACACATTAAAACCAGGGAGTTCACTGGTTTATATTTCCAAGGGATCACATCCGCACTTAGGGGTAACAGGGGAGTGAGGGATGGAGCTGTTTCTGCTGCTTTGCACATGCTGACTCTGCCAGCATGTCCCTGACAGTCTGGGAGCTGAGGAGGCAGGGCTACACATTGTTCCTCTGTGCAGAACAGGGACCAAAAAGCTGGGAGTCCAGGCCTTCTTAAGAGTGAGTTCCTATTCCCAGCCAGCCCATCGTCATAGAAGCGTATCTAGGAGTGAACCTGACCCCGAGCTTTTGGCCTCTTAACTCCAAATTGTAGGGTTTTTATAAAGTCTAAACGGTATGGGTGAGCCTGTGGCTCCTGTTCAGGACTGTGTGGAAGCTTCTTGGAAAGGGCCTCCCACACTGGAAAGTGGCTTCTGTGAACACACGTGCAGGCCGTTTTTCTCTCCTCCTGCCCCTTCCCTGGCAGCTGGCACCTTTCTGGCTTTACATCGATAATGGAACTGGGAGGTGGGAGGCCTTGAGATACTGGGGGTTGCCAGCCCCCTGGGGTGTCTGGGTCCCTAGCTTTTCAGATTCCTCTCTTCCTCTTTGTTTAGGCTGGGGTGAGCAGTTCCAAGCTTTCCATGTCCAAGGCCCTTCCTCTCACCAAAGTGGTTCAGAATGATGCATACACAGCTCCTGCTCTCCCCTCCTCTGTTCGAACAAAAGCCTTGACCAACATGTCCCGGACGTTAGTGAACAAGGAGGATCCCCCCAAAGAGCTGCCGCCTGCTGAGGTGAGGTGAAGGTGAAGGAGAGGAAGTGACCACACTAGTTGAGAGTTAGCCTGTGCTGGGTGGGCAGTGTGCTGTGTGCATCCTGTTGGGTCCTCATAGTGCCTTTGAGGTGGGCATTGCCACCCCTGTTTTACAAATGAGCAAACCAAGATCCAGTGGCCCCTGCCCTCAGAGAGCTCACAGGCAAATAGGGAAAACAGAGCTGCAGACAGAGCACTGTGCCCGGTGATACAACAGAGGGCTGCCAGGAGCACTGAGGAAAGAGCATCTAATTCAACTGAACAGATACGGGAAGGCTTTAAAGAGAAAGCGCCATCTGAGCCGGGCGGGTCGTGAAACGTGAATGGCCTTCCAGGCAGAGGCTCGGCCCGAAAGGGCCTGGCGTATTTGGGAGATGATGAGAGGTTCCATTCCCTGGCATAGGGTGATGGGGGCATGATTAGAGGGGCCCAATTGTGACAGGCTGTCCATGGGGGTTTCCTCTGGGCCTTCCTGGTCGTTTGCCTGAAGTGAGCTCTGCCGTTCACTGACTTCCGGTAACGTTCTTTTGTCTGTGGCAGCCTGTCCTCAGCCCTTTGGAAGGCACCAAGATGACCGTGAATAATCTGCACCCTCGAGTCACCGAGGAGGACATTGTTGTGAGTACTGTGGCCTGCCAGAATTTCAAATCTCAAGCCACTTCTGTTTCAAGGGTCCCCAAGAGCACCCCCCGGTTAGCTGATTCTCTAAGAGGACTCACAGGACTTAGCATAGAGTTGTATCAGGGCTAAGATTCATTACAGGAACAAAGCAAAATCAACAGAGGGAAAATGTTCGTGGGGCAAAGGCTGGAGGAAAGCACACTCAAACTTCTGGAGTCCTCTCCCATTGGAGCCACACGGGATACACTTTATTCCCCCAGCAGTTGGTTGTAATGACATGTGTGAAACCAGGGAAGCTCATTAGAGACTCAGTGCCCAGGGTTTTTATCAGGGACGAGTCATGTAGGCACCCTCTGCCTAACACCAAAATTCCAGACTCAGAAGGAAAGCAAGTGTTTAGCATAAACTGCATTGTCGGCACAAACAATTTAGGCTCAGTGCGCCACTCTTATCAGTTAGGGTTATGGGAGCCCTCCCAGAATCTTAAGTTCCCAGATGCCAGCCAAGGGCCAGCCTTGGAAGCAGACCTTCCAAAAGAGAGCAGTCAGGCCAGGTATGTGAACCCTTTTCCTCACAGCTTCTAAACCAGAGCCAGGGGAATTCCCTGGTGGTCCGGTGGTTAGGACTCGGCACTTTCACTGCTGGGGTCTGGGTTCAATCCCTGGTCGGGGAACTAAGATCCTGTAAGCCATGCAGTGTGCCCCCCCCCCCAAAAAAAACCTAAAACAACAAAAACAGAGCCAGGTGCCCAACCTAAATCTCAGGGCCATGGAATTGTGCTAGAATGGGATCATTTAGTCCCACTGTGCAAAATCCAGTGGTTCATATTTTCCTCAGTCTTTGGAATTTCTTCCTCCTTTAGGGGTTTTCATGATAGCTCCAAAGTAAAAGGGATGAAATGGACTGGTGTTACCTAGTGGTTGGCCCCTCTGGATTGCGCTTCTGGTCCATCCTGTCCCACCCTTGGCAGTCATGGGCAAAACCCAATTCAGGTACCTAGTGAAGGGTGGCCCAGACTTAGCCAGGACTTTTCTTTTCTTTTTTTTTTTTTTTTTTTACATCTATATTGGAGTATAATTGCTTTACAATTGTGTGTTAGTTTCTGCTTTATAACAAAGTGAATCAGTTATACATATACATATGTTCCCATATCTCTTCCCTCTTGTGTCTCCCTCTCTCGCACCCTCCCTATCCCACCCCTCCAGGCGGTCACAAAGCACCAAGCTGATCTCCCTGTGCTATGTGGCTGCTTCCCACTAGCTATCTATTTTACGTTTGGTAGTGTATATATGTCCATGCCTCTCTCTCGCTTTGTCACAGCTTACCCTTCCCCCCTCCCCATATCCTCAAGTCCATTCTGTAGTAGGTCTGTGTCTTTATTCCTGTCTTACCCCTAGGTTATTCATGACATTTTTTTTTTCTTAAATTCCATATATATGTGTTAGCATACGGTATTTGTCTTTCAGCCAGGACTTTTCAACCTCATTTTCATTCAGGCACCAATAAGACTGTTAAAGAACCCAGATGTCCTTTTTACTCAACTGTTAGATCACAGAATGAATGCAGCTGGACTCCAGCCTCTCCCTGCAGCTGAGTCCCAGGTTCTATAACAGCCCACACTGGCCGCCACGTTTGTTAATGGTTTTAATTGTGAAATGTGAGTGCTGGGTGATCACTTTGTGAACAGTGCACATGAGAATAGAAATTGTTGCCTACTTTGTATAAGACTTGACAAATTAGAAAGAAAGCAATTTTTTTCCTGATTATAAAAGTAATAATAGCTTTTATTTATTGAGTTAATTATAGCTATTATTATTTATATACTTACTGTGTGGCAGGCATTTTGTATGCAGGATCTTTGAAATTACAGAGGAATGAAAAACGAATTACTGTAATGATTACTACTCATAGTAAACTGCCAATAATCATAGTGAACTGCCAATAATAGTCATCCTCACCTCTTTTCTACCCAAATAGGTAATGTTAAAAGAAAAACTAATAGAGTTAGAATCACACTTAGTATTCAGTTCCGTATCTTGGTTTTGATATGTAGCATTTTCCCTTTTATCATTAGAAACAAATCATTTCAACGACCTTTTCGTAAATCTTCTTTTTGTCCCTATAACCAACTTGTGAAGGCAGTTGCAGGTGAAGAAATGGCTTGGGTGCTAGTTGGCCTTTGCAGTCTGTATCCATATAGGATTCCCTCTCTGGCCTCAGTCTGTGAAATGAGGAGGGATTGGAGTTGGAATAAATGATGATGATGACACAGGTGTACAAAGCACTGCCTTGAAAACGATTTCAGTTGAAACCCCTCAATCTAGCCAAACCAGGATGATTGGTCACCCTATATAGAACTCCAGAATTTGTGTTTCTAACTGATTTCCAGATGATATATTAGCCACTGTCTTTGATGAGCCTATATGTCTGTCCATTCTCATTACAGACACTCTTGACAGAAATTCCGTATTCCATAACTATTACCCTTGTTGAGGAAGTGGGCACTGAGGCAGGAGGACTTTGGGGGTGACTTGGAGTCACAGGGACTCCAAGGCTTGTAAGCCCAGACTCAGTTCTCACTGCCAGAACAGCTCTTCCCCTCATCTGGTTCCAGGTTGAGGCCTGTGGATGTCCCAGGACCACCTAAAATGGAGCCTCCCTGAAATCTTGGCTGCTGGGCATGTTCAGTCAGAGTGCGGCCATCAGTCAACCCAGAGCCCTGTCTGGAATGTGTGAATGGCAGGCTGGAAGGATGACTGCCCAAAATTCTCCCTCAACCCTAACTAACTCCTCTTGTTCTTCACAGGAGCTTTTTTGTGTTTGTGGAGCCCTGAAGCGAGCTCGGCTGGTCCATCCTGGGGTAGCAGAGGTGGTCTTCGTGAAGAAGGATGATGCCATCACTGCATATAAGAAGTATAACAACCGGTGTCTGGATGGTAAGTCAGGGAGAAAGCAGCCACCTCACCTTGCTGCTCCTCACTGCTCACAGCAGGCCTTCCTCTGAGATGGGTGGTTTGACCTCCTGGTGCATTAAACCCCCCGGGGCCACCTGTGTAGTAAGAGCAAGCAGAGATGTTATGTTTTTAATTGAAGTATAGTTGAATTACAATGTTAGTTTCAGATGTACAGCACAGTGATTCAGAGATAGATACACACACACACACATTCTTTTTCAGATTCTTTTCCCATATAGGTCATTACAAAATATTGAGTATAGTGCTATACAGTAGATCCTTGTTGGTTATCTCAGCCTCTGCTTTTTTATTGGATTATTTAATCCGTTCACACTTTATGTGGCTTTCTTTTGCATTATATGAAAATCTAGTGCAGCATTTTAGTTCTTTTAATGATTTTTTTCCACTATATTTTTTGAGTCACTTTCTTAATGGTTGCTCAAGGGTTTACAGTATACATTGTAGGTTATCAGAATCTATTTCAGGTTAGTATTAATGCAGTTGCAGTGAGATTTAGAAATATTACTCCTATAGGGCTCTATTCCCTCTTCCCCTTTTTTTGTGCTGTTACTGTTACACTTATCACATGCTATATAAAGTGGGAATCCAGTCCTTGTAAGGTTAATCCTTCATGGACAAAGTAGACATCTGAACATAGACTTTGAATCTTTTTTTCACTTAATTTTATACCGTAAGCATTTTCCCTTACTACTTGTTTCACAAACAAGTTTGGATTGCTTCATGCTGAGTCCACTTTTTCCCTTACTTTGACTCTGATCTCCTGCATGAAGCCAGTTCTGTTGCCACTTGGCTTCTTGGTGCCATCATTGGCAAGGTTTCATGGACCTCATAACCCTGGGGTTTTCTTAGTCTCTGGCTTTGCCAAAACCTGACAGCCCCATCCCTAGCTGTGCAGCCAGAGCTGCCAGTGGTGTACGCTTTGACTCCTGGTAATGAAAATGGCAGTCCATGTCCTTTTGTGTGAGGAGCTGAAGTCCCATGGCAGAGCCTTTTCTTTTTTGGTTTTTCAGGGCAACCAATGAAATGCAACCTCCACATGAATGGGAATGTTATCACCTCAGACCAGCCCATCCTGCTGTAAGTTCCAAAGGTGGGGTGCTGGGGACCAAGTGGAGCTTTTCTGCTTGCCTACTCTGCATGATCATCTCTCTGTTCTGAGGGGTAAACTGCCTGTATCACAGCTCCATTCCATTTCCTCTGCTCTGATAGTTGGCAGCCAATCAGGAAGCTTAAATTTGTACAAAGTAGCTTGTCACATCATTTCTGCAGGGGATTGACCCCACAGGGGCTAACATTAAGACCTCGTTCCCAGCCTTATAATTTAGAAACACCTGAGAAGAAAGTGGCGAGCAGGCCAGTTGTGTCCCTCTTTGCATAACTGTGTGTGCGTTGTCTGGGTGAGCGGAAAACCCTGCCTCCTCATGATTGACTCTGGGGGGCAGTGCTGGGTGCTACCCCTTGTTTTGTTACATACCCAGGCATACATTGCCTGGTCCAGGACTGAGGACTTTTTGAAGCCTGAGATGCAGAAAATGTCTAGACTGACATTCAGAAGGAAGTCCTTTTGTAGACAAGGATACACAGACCCAGGGAGAATGTTAGCCTTGCCAAGGTGGGAGGGGTAGTGTGGGGCAGGCCTGAAATAGACTTTGAAATACCGAAAGACGGCACTTTGAACCCTGGATATTGCGTCGTGTGACTTACATAAGTTTCTTAAACCGTGTTCCAGGATTAAGTTGTATTCTGAAAAATGTGCGTTTTATGACCTAGTGAGTTTGGGAACCACTGGGCTAAACCCAGTTAAATCTATAAGACTTCTCAGAAGTGTGTTTGACCATCCCTGAGGGACATGCAGTGTTTCCTAAACTTAAAACTTTAAGTTTTCCTAAACTAAAACTAAAGTTTCCTAAACTTTAAACTTAAAACTTTAAGTTTTCCTAAACTTAAAACCCCAGATCATAGCAGACTGCATCTCAATTGTCTCATCAGCAAATTTAAAAAATGATAGGTTTGCTATAAGAAATGGAGTAAAAGGGTACGGAAAGCATTATGTTTGGTGCTCAGCTTTTGAGAGATCCTCAGCTAACAGTGGGACCTCTCTCTACGTAAGGGAAACCCACAAGGACTTTGACTTTTCTCTGCTCTCTACAGACGGCTGAGCGACAGCCCCTCAGTGAAAAAGGAGAGTGAGCTGCCTCGCAGGGTGAATTCTGCCGCCTCATCCAACCCTCCTGCCGAAGTGGACCCTGACACCATCCTGAAGGCACTTTTCAAGTCCTCAGGGGCCTCTGTGACCACACAGCCCACAGAATTCAAAATCAAACTTTGAGCTGGGGAGCGAGACAGCCAGAAGCGGGGGCAGAGGAGGGTGGCTCTGTTTCCCAAAACAAAGCTTGTGACCTATGGGCCATTGGACTGGAGGCCCCTGAGCGTGGGAAGGGTCGCCGGGGGTAGAGAGCTTCCTCACTGGATGGTACCCGCCTTTCTGTGTTGTGTTCTACCCTGTGCTCTTCTGTATGTTAACATTTCCTGTAGTATGTCTCTTCTCTCTCCACCTCATCACCAAGGTAAGCTTGTGTTGCTCAGAGTGTCTCCCCCTAAACTCAGCCCTAAATTGTTTTTTTCTATCTGGAAATGGTGCCCTGAATTCTCTGGGTGGCCTTCTTGAGGCCCAATGGAATGCAGACCAGGGGCTGTTTGAAGGACACTGCTCTTTCTTCAGGGGTGAGGGTTTGACTCCCCTTTCTCTTTTTTAAACTTTTCGAAGTGGGGAATGGAAGCCCCTGCCATCCTAATAGGAACCAGGTCAGCTCAAGATTTCTGCCGCTCACTCTCCTGGTCAGTGGAGGTGGCCTAGGTGGGGATCAGGTCACAGGCCCCTTGTCCTCTCACCGCAGTTGGCTCCAGACCAGTGTGGTCTGGAGAGGATCCTGTGGCAAGGGCAGGGTGAGACTTGCTTTGCTAGGAAGAGTGCACCGCTGGCTCTTGGTTTGGGGGACCTGTACTGTCTCTGTCAACCTAGAGTAAATTCTTGAGTTCACACTCCCCTCTTCCCTTGCGTTGTGCCGAGTGCCCCACCCCAGCTCTCTTGGCCTTCTGGGTGTCACTGCTGGGAGGGGCTTTCATCATTAGCCTGCCATTTCTCATGCAGTACAGCATTGTCACACCCTGGTTTTGGTGCAAATGCCAGCTCTCTGCTAGTTGGGTGTTTCAAAGGGTCTGCCTCCCGTTCTGTGACTCTGTGGGTCTGGGGGGTTATTTGAATAGGAGTTGTTGACTTACTGCTAGATTTTTTCTTCTGGCCTTAGGTACAGGAACAGGACAATAGTTAGGGATGCTTAGAGGCAGCATATATCCAGCAGCCACCAGGGGGCACTGCTCCACTGTTGTGAGGGACCCACCCTGACGGGAGGGTATTTTCCTGCCTTGGCAGTCGGGGTAGGGGAGCGATGGGTGGTGGGGAGGGAGGTGAAAGAGCAAAGCAGCCTTTCCAGGCAAGCTGGTGAGTTGTTCCCTCAGTATGGTTCCAGGCATTTGGGGCAAAACTGTAGAACCTGGGGCAGCCCCAGAATATACCAGCACAGCATCGCTCCAGTGACATTCATTCTCAGTTTCCTGCCGGTTTGTTGGGACTGTAAAGGGAAGCCAGCCTAGCAGAGCTGGCATGTTTTGGGGAGCAGGATTCTGAGAGGGCTACAGATCAGTAGCAGGTGGTATGGAAGGCACAAGCCTAGAAAGCATAAACGGGACCTGAGACACTAAGGATCTCTCGTGACCTACTTGGGGCCAGTCCAGTGAAGAAAAACCTGGAAACTCATGTTTCCACAGAGTTAAATCTGTCAAGCAGGGGGGACCCAGGGTTTGAACCGAGCTCAGTCCTCCAGGTCTGAGGTTGCCCAGGCCTGGGAAGCCCGAGGAATCTGCCTGTTGCTGCTCCACTTTCTAGTACTTTAAAGAAGGCTGCTTTCGTTCCCTTCTCCCTCTTTGAATGGGTGCAAACTTAGTTCTCTTCAGCAGCTGGGAGACACGCCTCCTACACTTTACCCTCCTTGGCCCCAGAGAATGTCCATAAGACACTAGGACCTGGTTTCGCAGGTACTGGAGACAGATCACTGCGTGGACTCTGCTTTCGGGAGGGACGGTACGTATCCCGACTGCATGGCTTTATCTTCCTGTCTCCCCTCCAGTACCATGCCAGGCTGCTCTGCTTATCACAGGGTTTCAGTGAGCCCACCTGCAACTGCCTGGCCATCTGGGCCCTGTCCTCTGGCTGGCCATATGGTACATTGCAGGGCAGAGCCTGTTTGCCCCCCTGTTCTACAGGATGGCATCGTGGGAAACAGAAGGTGGTAGGCCAATCCTTGTGTCCTTCACCTCCCACTCCCCTGCATTCCCCATCTGTGTCTCTTTTGTTCAAAAGGAGAGGAAGAGGCATTAAGGGATGGAGGAGACTGTGTTACCCATTTCTGAATAAACATTTGTTATTCCTACTTTAGAGCTGTCATTTCTCAAAAGATTATGCTAAGAGGCCTCATGGAATTTGGCACAAGGGAACGAGGATTTGCCTCTGCTTTACGGCTCACCAGCTATGACCTTGGGACAGTTGTTCCCAGGACTCACTGAACTGCAGTCTCCGCAGCTGAGAGAATGTGAGCATCAGTGTATTGGAAGCACCTGGCAGAGGAACTCGGTACCTTCTGGGCCTAAAGTGCCTCACTGTGTATTAAGCATGGTCAGCTCCAACATAGTAAGGTCTGTTCATAGGGAACAGGGGAGCCTTTGCCTTGGAAGTTACACTTACGGGTGAAATTTACTTCTTAGATCAACTATGCATTAGAAAAAAAGAAATTATACACACAAAATTTATCATCTTAACTATGTTTAAGTGTACAGTTCAGTGGTATTAAATACATTCACATTGCTGTACAGCCATCACCACCATCCACCTCCAGAGCTTTTTCATCTTGTAGGAGCTGAAATTCTCCCTTAAACACCAGCTCCTCATTCCTCTCCTGAGATCCTCCCCTGCCCCTGGCAACTACTGTTCTATTTTCTGTCTTTATGATTTTGACTACTCATGTAAGTGGAGTCAGACAGTATTTGTCGTCTTGTGACTGGCTAATTTCACTTAGCATAATGTCCTTAAGGTTCATCCATGTTGTAGCATGTGTCAATTTCCTTTTTAAGGTTGAGTAATATTCCACTGTATGTATATACCACATTTTGCTTATCCATTCATCTGTTGGACACTTGGGTTGCTTCCATGTTTTAGCTGTTGTGAATAATACTATGAACATGGGTGTACAAATATCTCTTCAAAACCTTCAAGACCCTGCTTTCAATTCTTTGGATATATACCCAGAAGTGGAATTGCTGGATCATGTGGCAGTTCTATTTTTAATATTTTGAAGAATCAGCATTCTGATTTCCACAGTGGCTGCACCATTTTACATTCCTATATGGGAAGATGGGATGGAAGTACTTATCCCTATCCTTTCCACTAAATACAACCCTGGATATTTTATATAAAACAAACATAAGACTGGAAGGTGGAGAGAAGAAAGACTGGCTGGGGACCTTGGGACCCAATGAACGACTGGCATTGAGTTCCCTGGGTTTTCTTTTTGCTTCATATAAGCCAAGCTGGGTGCTAGAGAAGCAGACCAACAACCAAAAAACCCAAGTGAGGACCGGAAAGGGGTTAGCTTAACGAAGACGGAAAGAAAACTAGTGAAACACCACGGGAAGAACTGCAGCCCCACCTTCACCAGTAAACGCCAAGTTGGGTCCTAGACTTCCAATCCTTGCTAGGCTGTACTGGGGGCACCCCCAGATCTCTGCAGGGGTGGAGTCAAGAGAAGGCCGGATAGGGAGCTGGGACTTTAAGTTGATGTCCGTGGAGGCCACGGGAGGAGAAATGGGGCACCCCAGCCCCTCCCAACCAGGGTTTTAGTAGAGGTGTGGTGGGATGATGGAGCTCACTGCCACCCACACCTGGCAGTAATGAAGCAGTGCCTTTTCATGCCCGTCAGAGGAGGTGTGCTGTAGGAAGATTTAAATAAGATCCAGAGTCTTCTTCCAATGCAGGGGACACGGGTTCGAGCCCTGGTTCAGGAAGATCCCACATGCCGCGGAGCGGCTGGGCCCGTGAGCCATGGCTGCTGAGGCTGCGCGTCCGGAGCCTGTGCTCTGCAATGGGAGAGGCCACAACAGTGAGAGGCCCGCGTACCGCAAAAAAAAAAAGATCCAGAGTCTTCTTAACATAATACCCAAAATGTCCATGTTTCAGTCAAAAGTCACTCATACCAAAGATCAGGAAAATCACACCCTGAAGGAGAAAAGACAATGGACATCGACACCACGATGACAGAGATGTTAGAATTATTGACAGGGATTTAAAAGTGGCCATCATAAATGTGTTGATGAGCAATTAACACTGCAACAAGTCTCAGCAAGGAAATAGAAAATGTAAAGAACCATTTAAAGTCAAAAAATACAGGGCTTCCCTGGTGGCGCAGTGGTTAAGAATCCGCCTGCCAATGCAGGGGACATGGGTACGAGCCCTGGTCTGGGAAGATCCCACATGCTGCAGAGCAACTAAGCCCGTGCGCCACAACTACTGAGCCTGCGCTCTAGAGCCTGCGAGCCACAACTACTGAGCCCACGTGCCACAACTACTGAAGCCTGCGCGCCTAGAGTCTCTGCTCCGCAACAAGAGAAGCCACCATAATGAGAAGCCTGCACACCGCAACGAAGAGTAGTCCCTGCTTGCGGCAACTAGAGAAAGCCTGTGTGTAGCAACAAAGACCCAACACAGCCAAAAATAAATAAATTTTTTAAATGTATTTAAAAAAAAAAACAGGGAATGCCCTGGAGGTCCAGTGGTTAGGACTTAGCTCTCTCACTGCTGGGGCTGTGGGTTTTATCACTGGTCAGGGAACTAGGATCCCACAAGCTGTGCGGTGCAGCCAAATAAAGTTGAAAAATACAATTACCGCCCCCCCCCAATGGAGAAGAATCAGTGAACTTGAAGTTAAAAAATAGAAACTACCCAACCTGAACAGCAGAGAAAATAGACTTAAAAAATAATAATGAAGGACTATGGGGACCTATGGTACTAAAACAAAAAGTCTAAAGTCTGTGTCATCAGAGTCCCAGAAGGAGAAAAGTAAGGGTGGGACTGAAAAGCAGTTGAAGAAATAATGGCTGTCAGGAGTTCCCTGGTGGCCTAGTGGTTAGGATTCTGGGCTTTCACTGCTGTGGTCTGGGTTCAATTCCTGGTTGGGGAGCTAAGATCTCACAAGCCATGTGGCATGGCAAAAAAAACACAAAAAACAGAAAGAATGGCTGTAAGCTTCCCAGAAACGGCAAAAGATGAAAACCTGCATGGGACTTCCCTGGCAGTGGTTAAGACTCCACGCTTCCAAGGCAGGGGGCGTGGGTTCAATCTCTGGTTAGGGAATAAGATGCCACATGTCGCGCAGCATGGCCAAAAGAGTAAAAAAAGAAAAAATACCCCTGCAAATTCAGAGAAGCCTAAACAAGGTAAACCTAACAAAATGCACACCAAGACACATCACAGCTAAACTGAAAACTAAAGAGAATCTCAAAAGCAGCAAAAGAGAAATGATATCTTACCTATAAAGGGACAGGAGATTCCTCATCAGAAACCATGAGGCCAGAAGGAAGTGGCACACTTCAAGTAGTGAAAGAAAAGTATCGTCAACTGAGAATTCTATATCAAGTGAAAAATATCCTTCAGAACGTAGAGGGGACTTAGACATTCTTAGATGTAGGAAAACTAGGAGAATTTGTTGCCAGCAGTCCTACCCTAAAAGAATGGCTAGGGCTTCCCTGGTGGCGCAGTGGTTGAGAACCTGCCTGCCAATGCAGGGGACACGGGTTCGAGCCCTGGTCCGGGAGGATCCCACATGCTGCGGAGCAGCTAAGCCCATGCGCCACAACTGCTGAGCCTGTGCTCTAGAGCCCACGCCTCAACTACTGAAGCCCATGAGCCACAACTACTGAGCCCACGAGCCACAACTGCTGAAGCCTGCATGCCTAGAGCCCATGCTCCGCAACGGGAGAAGCCACCGCGATGAGAAGGCCGCACGCTGCAACAAAGAGTAGCCCCCACTCGCGACAACTAGAGAAAGCCCGTGCGCAGCAATGAAGACCCAACACAGCCAAAAATAAATAAATAAATTTATTTATTTATTTAAAAAAAAGAATGGCTAAAGAAGAGCTCTGAACATAAAGGAGAAAATAAAAGAAGAAAACTTGGAGCATCAAAAAGGAAGGAAGAAGGAACAGCAGAAATAGTGAAACTTGGGTAAATATTTTCCTTCTTTTATGTTTTCTAAATTATGGTTGATGGTTGAAGCAAAAATTATAAAATTGATGTTCTCAATGTATGTAAAGGAAATATTTAAAACAATTACTTTATAAATGGGAAAGTACTAAGGGATATCAAGAGAAGGAAGGTTTCTACGCTTAGAAATGTCAACAACATTGATAAAATGTCAACAGTATACTGTGGTAACTTATGTGTATTTAATGTAATTCTTAGAACAACTTCTAAAAAAAGATAATATACCCCAAAACACTATAGATAAACCAAAATGGAATTCAAAAAAAAAATTCAAGTAACCCACAGGAAGGCAGAAAAAAGAAAAGAACAGAAAACAAAAAAGAGGGGAGACTCAAGCCCTAACATCACTAATTCTATTAAGTGCAAGTGGTCTAAATATATCTATTGAAAGACAGAGATTGGCAAAGTGGATGAAAAAGTGTGACTTAACTACATGCTATCTACAAGAAACTCACTTCAAATATAACTATAAGGTTGAAAGTAAAAGGATAGAAAAATATATCATGCAAACAATCAAAAAAGAAGGTATATTAATATCAGATATATTAGACTTCAGAGCAAAGAAAAGTTACCAGGGACAGGGAGGGACACTATATAATGAAAAAAGGGTCAACCCACCAAGAAGGTACAATCCTAAATATGTATTTACGAAACAACAGAGCTGCAAAACTGATACAAAAACTGATAGAATTGAAAGAAGAATAGCAAATCCACACTTCCACTGGAGACTTCAACACCTCTCTCTTAACAATAGGTAGAACAACTGGACAGAAAACCAGTAAGGATGTAGAAGAACTTAACAACACTATCAACCAACATGATCCAATTAATATAGTATACCTCACCCAACAAAAGAAGACACATTCTTTTCAAATATCCATGGAATGTATACAAAGATAGTCCATATCCTGGCCCATAAAACAAAAGTCAACAAATGTGAAAGAATTGAGACCATACAAGCTCCTTGGTCACAGTGGAATCAATAATCCCTGGGTTAAAGATTGAAAGCTTTCCCTCTAAGATCAAAGGCAAGACAAGGATGTCCACTTTCACCACTTCTATTTAACTTTGTACTGGAAGTTCTAGCCAGGGGGTTCAGTGCGGGGGAAAAAACATCAGATTGAAAAGAAAGAAGTAAATTCATCTCTATTTGTAGATGGCATTGTCTTGTATATAGAAAATGCTAAGTAATCCACTAAAAGGCAACTAGAACTAATAAACACAGCAAGGTTGCAGGATATCGATACACTTGCAATGAAAAATCTAAAAATCACAAGAAAATAATTCCACTTAGCATAGAATCAAAAAGAATAAACTACTTATACATAAATGTAACAAGTGTTAGAATACTTATACATAAATATAACAAGGGTTAAACGCATAGTCTGAAAACTATAAAACATATTTTTAAAGAATTTAAAGGGACCCTGAGTAGCCAAAAGAGTCTTGAAAAAGAATTGAAGGACTCACACTTCCTGATTTCAAAATTTAAGTACAAAGCTATCAAGACAGTGTGGTAATGGGACTTCCCTGGT
The DNA here is from genome assembly GCF_949774975.1 of Lagenorhynchus albirostris. NCBI lineage: Eukaryota > Metazoa > Chordata > Mammalia > Artiodactyla > Delphinidae > Lagenorhynchus > Lagenorhynchus albirostris. The sequence goes on from NC_083105.1 coordinate 6,886,209, forward strand.
GGTCCAGTGGTTAAGACTCCACACTACCAATGCAGGGGATGTAGGTTTGATCCCTAGTCGGGGAACTAAGATCCCACGTGCCGTGTGGCGTGGCCCAAAAAAAAACCCCAACTATTAAAGTATAGAAAGTCTTGAAAACGGAAGAAAATTCTTTTTTTAAAAAAATTTATTTATTTACTTTTGGCTGTGTTGGGTCTTCGTTGCGGTGCATGGGATTCTCACTGAGGTGGCTTCTCTTGTTGTGGAGCACAGGCTCTAGGCACGCGGGCTCAGTAGTTGTGGCTCACGGGCTCTAGAGCGCAGGCTCAGTAGTTGTGACGCACGGGCTTAGCTGCTCCGTGGCATGTGGGATCTTCCTGGACCAGGGCTCAAACCCGTGTCCCCTGCATTGGCAGGCGGATTCTTAACCACTGAGCCACCAGGGAAGCCCAAGAGAGAATTAAAAAAAAAAATAGTATGGTACTAGTATAAGAATAGACATATAGATCAATGGAATGCAGTGGAGAGTCCAAAAGTAAGCCTCACATATCCGGTAAATTAATTTTTTTTTTGGCTGCGTCCGGTGGCTTGCAGGATTTTAGTTCCCCGACCAGGGGTCGAACCCGTGCCCCATGTAGTGGAAGCGTGGAGTCCTAACCACTGGACCACCAGAGAATTCCCCTGGTCAATCAATTTTTGACAAGGGTGCCAAGACAATTCAGTGAGGAAAAAGAATAGTCTTTTCAACAATGGTGCAGACAACTGGATATCCACAAAAAATAAATTTCATCAAAATTTAAAAATCTGTGCTTTAAAGGACACCTTTGACAAAGTGAAAAGACAACTCAGGAGATACGAGAAGATGTTTGCAAATCATATATCTGATGAGGGAATTGTATTCAGAAAAGATGAATAACGGAAGCTCAGCAATAAAAGGACTGGGATTTCCCTGGTGGTCCAGTGGTTAAGACTCTGTGCTCCCAATGCAGGGGGCCCAGGTTTGATCCCTGGTCAGGGAACTATATCCCGCGTGCTGCAACCAAGACCCAGCACAGCCAAATAAATAAATATATAGTTTAAAAAATAAAAATAAAAGGACAAATAACCTCCCAAAATGAGCAAAGGATTTGAATAGACATTTCTCAAAAGAAAAAAAAAAAAGATACACAAATGGCCAACAAGCACATGAAAAGATGCTCAAACTCATTAGTCATTAGGGAAATTAAATCAAACTCCAGTAAGATACCACTTCAGTACAGTACCTTCCAGTAAGATACTTCTAATGAAAGATAGATAATAACAAGTCATGGTAAGGATGTGGAGAACTTGGAAACCTCATACATTGCTGGTGGGATTTTAAAATGGGACAGTCACTTTGGAAAACAGTCTGGCTGTTCCTCAAAAAGTTAAACAAAGAGTTACCATATAACCAAGAAATTCCACTCCTAGATATATACCCAACAGAAATTAAAACATGTCTGCACAAAACTTGTACATGAATATTCATAGCAACATTATTCATAACAGCCAAAAGTAGGAACACCCATATGTCCATTGACAGATGAATGGATAAAGAAAATGTGGTATATACATACAATGAAATATTATTCAGCCTTAAAAAGACAGGAACTTCTGATACATGCTACAACATTAATTAACCTTGAAAACATGGCAAGTGAAATAAGATGCAAGAGGACCTTATATGAAGTACCTAATGTAGTCAAACTCATAGAAACAGAAAGTAGAATAGTGGTTAACAGGGGCTGGGAAAAGGGGAAAGCAGGTACAGACGTTAAATTTGGGAGAGTGAGAAAGTTCTGGAGGTGGATAATGGGGACAGTTGCACGACAATGTGAATGTACCAAATGCCACTACATTGTACACTTAAAAGTGATTAAAATGGTAAGTTTTATGTTTATTTTACCACAATTTTAAATAAAGGAATGAAGTACTGATACATGCTGCAACATGGATGAACCTTGAAAAAATTAAGCAAAGGAAGCCAGTCACAAAAGACCACATATTGTACGTTTCCATATATATGAAATGTCCAGAATAAACAAGTCCACAGCAACTAGTGGTTACCAGGGGCTGAAGGCAGAAGGAGAAGACTGGGTGGCTGGTAATGGATATGGGGTTTCTTTTTAGGATTCTCAAAATGTTCTAGAATTAGATAGCAGTGATGGTGGCACAACCTCATGAATATACTAAAACCCACCGAATTACATACTTTGAAACAGCGAGTTTTATGGTATGTGAATTATATCTCAATAAAGCTGTTATGAAAAACGTAGTGACTTAAAACAGCAAGAATAATTTATGTTCTCAGTATTCTGCTACTTGGGCAGGGCTTAGCAGGGATGACTCATCTCTCCGCCACATGGTGTTAGTGGGGTTCACTCCTACAGCTTCATTCCATCAGTACAGCTGGGGCTAGAACAACTGATACAACTTAATTCACACGACTCAGCTGGCAGCCTCCCTCTCTCCATGTGGTCTCTCTCTCTCAGAAGTCTAGGTCAAGTTTCTTTATATGGCTAGATCCCAGGAGGTTGAAGGCTATAAACTTAAATCCTGGGCTTGAAAACCCCAGTATATGACTTCTGTCACAATCTGTTGGTCAAAGCAAGTCACAAGACTGGCCAGATTCAAGTGGGGACATAGCCTCCAGCTCTTGATGAAAGGAGTGGCAGGTATTTACAGGGGTGGGAGGAATTGTTGGCAGCCATCTTTAGAAAAAATCTCCCGGAGATCATATGAAGCTGAAAAAATAGGACCTTTGCTTCCAGCAATAAGCAGAACTAAGTTATATGGAAAACCCTCTCCTTACAAAACACCTAGAAACTCTTCATATAACAGCCTTCCTTTCAGTGCTGTACACCTGTGAAAATAAGGAATATCTCCAGGCACAAAAATGAAGAATCTAGATATTGGAATGTTAAGTTAGCAGTGAAGCTATAGCTACCCTACAGGTATTTGTTGATACAAGGACTTAAATACTGGATTTCAAAGGCTAAAGAGGGAAGAGGAGACAAAGCTATCAGTCTACTCAAGGTGGAGTGTTGGAACTTACAGCCATGCACTAAATTCCCTAGTGGTGTCTCCTGGGATCACCTACCAAATAAACTACTTGCGCCTGAATCCTTGTCCCAAGGTCTGCTTCTGGGAGAACCCACTCTAGAACAATTGGTACCAGAAGGGAGTCTAAGAAATAGATACTCAGAATTAGATTCTGGAATTGGAAGGCTCAACAGCTAGATGGCAACAAAGATCCAGTTGGTGACAGTAACTGGAGTAGGTATTATGGTGGATTAAAGATAGCTGCAAATTATTTGACACTCTTCCCTTCAAGAGGTGGGGTCTGTGCCCCTCCTGAATCTGAGTAGGCTCTGTAACTGTTTTGACCAGACATGACTCAGCCAGCTTCTGGCCCCAGACTTTGAAAGGTTGGCCACTTCCCCACTTCCTACCCCCGGAACACCCTCTGGTGGCCTTGAGCCACCACGTATGAAGACTCACTACTGAGACCATATATTGGGAAAGCCATGGGTAGGTGCTCTAGCTGACAGTCCCACGTGAGCCCAGCCTTCCAGCCATCCCTGCTAAGATGCCACATATGTGTGAACCTGACTTGGCCCCTTCAGACCAGACCATATGCAAACTGAATGACCTCAGTCAATGCCATATGGAGCAAAGGAATCACCTGGCCCAAATTCCTAACCCACAAAATCATGAGAGGTAATAAAACAGCTATTGTTTTGAGCAGTTAAGTTGTGGGGAAATTTGTTATGCAGCAACAGCTAGCTGAAACTTGTTGTGATAACACTTGGCATGCTGAATCTCATAATTACTAAGACTCATCTCTTCTGCCCTGGGATGGGGCACATTGGGGAAGGGGGTACACTGGCTTAGGCAATGTCGCTAACATTTGAGATACATGGGGCAATGGTAATTTATATGGAAAGTGAACTTGATTATTATTAAGTGGCAGTGATGTGCTGAGGGAGAAAATAACAGGCTCAGGACAGACATTTATCAATCCATGGCCCAGTGTGAAAGCCAGGAGGTTTCAATATCAGTGTTTAAAGACTCTTGTCTACTGCAGCCTGTACTGGTGAAGGCCCAGAACCTGCCTGAGAAGAGTGGAGTTCTGAAGCAGGCCAAAAAGATGACTCTGCTAAAGCCTGTGCTCCAGTTATGGTCACATAAGGGAAGGAGTGGGACACTGAAACCTAGCAGGGGGACATCTGGTAGATGGGCTTAAGGATCTTGAACCCCAGATTCCCATTAACCCCCTGAGCCAGTAGAAGTGGCCCATTCCCTCTTGCTTAAGAATAGCAGCCTCTTACCTGGAGACCACGCAAAGTCCCCCCTGTGATGGTTAATTCTTTTTTTTTTTTTTTTCCCATGAGGCTTGCGGGACCTCAGTTCCCTGACCTGGGACCAAACCTGGACCCCAGCAATGAAAGCCCAGAATCCCAACCACTAGGCCAGCAGGGAGCTCCCTGTGATTGTTAATTCTGTCTGTCAGCTTGACAGGGATAAGGGAGCCCAGATAACTGGTAAACAAATTCTTTCTGGGTGTGTCTGTGAGGGTGTGTCCAGTATAGATCAGCATTTGAATTGGTAGCCTGGATAAGACATGGCCCTCACCAGTGTGGGTGGGCATCACCTAGTCTGTTGGGGGTCCAAACAGAACAAAAAGGCAAAGGAAGGGTAAATTGGCTCCCTTTGCTTGAGCTGGGACATCCATCTTCTTCTGCCCTCAGACATCCGCGCTTCTGGTTCTCAGACCTCCACACACAGACTTAACCAAACCACCAGCTTGCAGACAGCCGATCATGGAGCTTCTTGGCCTCCATAATCACATGAGCCAATTTTTATAATAAATCTCTTCTATCTATCTATCTATCTATCTATCTATCTATCTATCTATCTATCTATCTATTTATCTATCTATCTATCTATCTATCTATCTATCTATCTATCTATCTATCTATCTCTATATCCTACTGGTTCTTGTTCTCTGGAGAGCCCTGACTAATACACCCCCTAAGGTAGAAGCCTTGAAGCAATGCTTTCCCTCCTCAAGATCTGCTCCCTAAATTCCCTCTTTGCTTCTGGACCAATAATTATGATCGAGTCTCCCCACAGCCCAGCTGGGGAAGTCGTGCCCCTGCCATGAGAGAAGTGAGATGATTCCCCACACTGGCTGCAGAAACTGGCCGAGATGTGCCAGCAGAACAAGACCATGTCCAAGGTGGGTCTTGAGGGCTCCGGTGGGAAGAGAGCAGAATATTAGGTTGGGTGAGGGAGGGTTTACAGACATGGAGCCACTCCCCCGAGGCTCAGGATGTGATCTGGCAAGAGCCCTGGAGCCAGTCCTGACATGCCACTGAGATGGCTCCTCGAAGTGTGGAAGAAATGGTGGCCCCACTGAATAAGAGGGAGGTAACAGGACGATCTTGGCAGGGTATTGAGAAGGGACCAAAAGGCTCAGAGGTGGACGTAAGACCAGAGAACCCAGCTGGCTGCATGATCAGAGGGCCCACAGGAGCTGCCTTCACTCAAGCACAAGGGATGCACGAGTGAGGATCACTGATGCCACAGGGGGCTCGGGGGGCTGCCTCTGAGGCCACAGGGGCGGACAGTACCTTGGAGCTGGGCTCCCAGAGGTCAGTGTGGATGACAGGATTCCAGAGAGCAGAGGCTGGGGTTGATGTAACTACCAGAACGGGAGCAAGGCCAAGCGGCGGCCAGGGAGCGTGGGCCTGCAGGGTTCTGTGCTGATGGCTCGCAGACCATGGTATTCCCAGGGGCTATGGCAACCATGATATTTCTTGACTTTTATCATCAAAGAAAGAGGGAAAACAAGTAAACAGGAGGCTAACGCCAGCTGCTAATGGAAAAAATCTCAACCCCTCATCCAGTTTCCAGGCCCAAGTCAGTCCTCAGACCCAGAGGTCACTGATTGAAAGGGAGGCTGGGTTCCCTTGAGAAGAATGCTATAATGCCAGAGCAAACATTTGTAGTAGCAATTCCACCAGGCCTTCCACAAAGGGACCCACAGCCACTTCCAAGAAGTAACTGTACACTGGGACAAGGGGAATACTGGAAATTTCAAGGGGAGTTGGGTACATGGTCTGAGTGGGCCTTTGGTCATCAGATAAATAGAGTCCTTGGACTTCTCTCCTCTGTTTACATTCACTCCCTGGGTGATGACACCCTCTCTCATAGCTTTCAATAACATCTGTACATCACCAGCTCCCACATGTATTTCCCAAGTCAGACCTCTTCTGTGATCTTCAGTTTCATATCTCTCTGCCCACCTGACCTCTCCCCTGGGATGTCTAATGGGCATCTCAACGTGGTCCACAGCAAAGTCCAGATCTGCCCACCCTTTCCTGCTCCAAGCCCACCTCTCCTACAGTCTTCCCATCTCAGTAAATGACAACACCATTCTTCTAGTTGCTCAGACACTGAAACCTGGCAGTAGTCCTGGATCTCTCTTTTTTCTCACACTGCATACCCGATCGGTCATCAAATCCCATTGGAATTATTCAGAACATACCCAGAATCCAACTACTTCTCACCACCTCCACTACTACTTCCTTGGTGACCAAGCCATCATCTTTCCCCCAGATTATTGCGATGGTGTCCTAAACAACCCCGCTGCTGCCCTTGCCCCCCACAGTCTAACTGCAATACAGTGACTCCTCTCTGCTCAAAATCCCACAGTGGCCCCCATCACACTTAGAGTAACAGTTAAAGTGCTTCCAGTGGCCTACCCAATCCTACCTGACCCACCAAGCCCCCTACCCCCTGACTTACTCTTCCTCTGGCTCCCTGTGCTCTCTGCTATTTCTCTACCACACCAGGTAGGCTCCAGCCTCAGGGCCCCTCGCCAGTTCCCTCTGCCCAGAATCTCTTCACCTGAACGCCCTGCTGCCCCACCTCCTTCAGTATTTTGTTCAAATGTCACTTCAATGAGGGCTTCGTCTTATTTAAAATGACAACACCTTCTCTCACCACACTCCCCGCACTTTGCACTGATGCGTGTGCTTTATATGTTGCTTCTTAGATGTTTACTGGTTTCTTTTTTATTATTATAATTTTTCAAATTATTTGTTTATTTTTGGGTGTGCCGGGTCTTCATTACAGCATGCGAGATCTTTAGTTGTGACATGCATGCGGGATCTAGTTCCCTGACCAGGGATTGAACCTGGGCCTGCTGCATTGGGGGCGCAGAGTTTTACTCACTGAACCACCAGAGAAGTCCCAGTGGTCATAGTTTCTTTCCCTCATTAGAAAATAAACTCTGGGAAGGCTCTATTTTATTTCACCCCTGTATCTCTAGCGCTGAGGACAGTGCCAGGAGTATTCACTGCTATTTGTGGAATGGATTAATGAATGAATGGAAAGTAGAGGTCGCACCCGTGAGCGGCCCAGCTCTACGGAATTTACCCCCACATTCACGGTCAGACTTTAATCCGAGCAAATGAAGGTGGCGCCCTGGGAGCACGGCGGGAGGGAGTGGGCGGGGGGGTCGGGGAGTAGGGGCCGGGATAGGCGGGCCTGGAACCGAGGGGCGGGGCCCCCAGGCGCGGCCGTCGTCACGGAAACGGCTCCCTGAGCCGAACTACAACTCCCAGCGGCCGCCGTGGCTTCCGGTTGGCAAGATGGTGGCGCGCGGGAGGAAGCGTGCGGCGCGGGAGTCTGAGAAGGGGATTCTGAGCCCGCCGGGTTACTCAGGTGAGGGGCTGCGGGACGCGGGGCCGGGGGACGGCCAGGCTTCGTCGGCAGGAGGCTCGGGGTCGGCAGTGGCTCTGGGCCCCCAGGAGCAGCCACACAGTTGGACATGAGGTCCGGAAGGTTGTGAGGCCCGGGGCCCCCCAAGACCCGCGCGGCGCCCTGTTCCCATCTGGCTCCACTCGCCCGGGACGAGCCTAGTTTGGTTAACGCTTCCCTTGAGTGAAGCCACCTCTGTCTACACTCTCCCAGGGCGAACCCGCGTCCGTCTACACTCTCCCCCTGAGGTGCGCCCGTCCGCTTACCAGCTCCCCTTTGCAGTTCCTAGTCCAGCCCCCTCAGCGCTCACCTGGCCTGTGCCCTCCGCACTGGTTCTCCTGCCTTCCGCTTTCCACCCAGGAGCCAGAATGTTCTTTCTAAAGTCAGATTTAAATCAGAGCTTGCCTCACACGCCCATACCCACTGAACTCCCTCCAGAGGCGAAAGTTAGCACCTAAAACAAGATCCACACTTCCCACCATTGACCTGCGTGGCCCCGCATAGCCTGGCTCCTGCTAACGTACAGCTCTGTCTTTCTGTTCCTCTGAGGCAACAAGCTCTTTACACCCTCAGCGTTTTTGTAACTTACTGGGTCTTCTTCCTCAGACCGCTCTGCGCTGTTACACGGCTTCCTGTCATTCTGGTCTAAGCTTTAATGTTTCTTAAATGTTTCTTCCTCGAAGAGCTGGTCCCGATCGATGTCCTCAGGCTTCTGCCACCCATCACCCTGCACTACTTCACTCTGTGTGTTTCCTTCCTATTTGATACGACCTTGTCACATGCTTACTTGTTGTCCTTTTCTCCCTTCGCCATGTGAGCTTCCTGAGCGCAGGGGTTGCAACTGTATCCTCACTGTGTTCTGAAGAAGGTGGTGAGAAAAGCAGAACAGTCCTTAGCTTGATGAGGGTTAAAGTTTATGGGAATGCCAGCTATCGGCCTGATCATCGCACAAGGGACTCCCCTGGCGGTCCAGTGGTTAGGACTCCGTGCTTCCACTGCAGGGGGCACGGGTTCGATCCCTGGTCGCGGAACTAAGATACCGCATGCCATGGTGTGGCCAAAAAAAATCACACAAATAGAGACATAGAGACCGTGAGAGAAGGTAAGAAGGCGCAGAGCAGGTGGATCTAACCTGGCGTGTAAGGCTCTCCTGAGGAAGTGAAGTGAAAACCTGAAGGATGGGTGGAAGGACGAGGGTTGATGTTTCAGGAAAGGGAGAGCATGTGTGAGGCCCTGGCTTATTGGAGGAACAGAGAGGAGGCCGGAGGGGCCAGCATGTGGTGTGGAGGGGGGAGGGTGGGGTGAGAAGAGGCTGCAGAGGCGGCCACGGTAAGGACTTGGCTGTTTACCCCGAGAGCAGCGGAGTTGGAACTTCTCTCCTTTCGCATCCTGTTCACATTCTCTCTCCTGCAAGCTTGGGAGCCCTTTCTGGGCAGATTATCTGTTCACCCTCCCAGCCTGCATAATACCCTGCACAGGCCTTGCCTAGGGGAAGGGCTCAGTGAAGGATGGATGGACAGACAGACTCACAGGACTGGAAACGGACAGCCTGAACCTGACTTTCATGCTGTCCCTCCCCATCCCCATTTTCCTTCCAGCCATTCCCATCAAATTCTCTGAAAAGCAGCAGTCTTCTCATTACCTCTATGTGAGAGAGCACAAAGTTCGAGAAGGCACCAAGTCTTCCTGGCCTCAGAAACGGACCCTTTTTGTCCTCAATGTGCCCCCATACTGCACAGAGGTAAACTGGTGTCTGGGAGGGAACCTGAGCCTGGGGCGGGGGCTCCAGGCAGAACTGGGCTCCTACGGGCCCCCCACCAAGTCCTTAGTGGTGCAGTGGAAACAGCTAACTGAAGCCCTGAGGGGTGGTATCTGTAAGGCTGCCTCTCTTGTGACAGGAGATTGGCCTTTTAAAGGTGTGTTGTAAAAAATATAATTCTCTAGGGAACCCAGAGCTTTTTGTATGTTACCCAGAATTGTTTGAGTTATGTATTTTTTTCCCGATTATAAAATTGATACATGTCCATTGCAGGTACTGTTAATAATACAGCTGAAATGTTCTGTTGCTTAAAGCAATCGATACCTAACTGTCTCTGTCTACCATAATTCCATACGAAGACAGAGACACATGTTCTCAAACATTTTTCTTGAGTATTGTGAAAGTTGTGCCAACTACTTGTGTGACATCTGACAACATAATCATTGTCTTTTTTTAAAAAAATTGAGGGACGGGACTTCCCTGGTGGTCCAGTGGTTAAGACTTCGTGCTTCCAGTGCAGGGGGCCCAGGTTTGATCTCTGGTTGGGGAACTAGATCCCGCATGCCGCAACTAAGAGTCTGCATGCCACAACGAAGATCCCTCGTGCCGCAGCTAAGACCCAGCACAGCCAAATAGGTAAATAAATGTTAAAAAAAATAAAAATCTGATACATGTCCATAGTAAAAAATAGGAAAAGTAGAAGAAAATAAAATTACCTCTGAGTCTACTATGCAGACATGTCTGTTAATTTTTTTTTCACAAAAGCTGTTAAAAAAAAAAAAGCTGTTAAATTTAGTATTTCATTATTTTACAGAAGAGAAACTAAAGGAATTGCTGGATTTTCGATGTTTTTTTACAGAAAATACTAATTTCTAAAAGATTCCTCTACAGTTAAAGAGAAGAAGTAACAGTGAGAGGAGAGGGTGTCATTTTTAACCTTTCCTGAAGACTAGTGTATGTATGGAGAAGGGCCTGGACCCAAGTGTAGCACTCACTGCATTTCACAAACTGAGTAAACCTGTGGCATCAGTACCCAGGTGGAGAAACAGAACATCACCCGCACCCCCAGAAGTCCCGTCATGCCCCTCCCCCCACCAAGGATAACCAGCATCCTGATTCCAACGGAGTAGATTTAACTCTTTTTTTTTTTTTTTCCCCGGCTGTGCCTCACGGCATGTGGGATCTTAGTTCCCCAACCAGGGATTGAACCCGTGCCCCCTGCAGTGGATGCATGGAGCCCTAATCACTAGACAGCCAGGGAATTCCCAGATTTAACTCTTTTTAAATGGCTGATTCAGGTAGTAAAACTTAGTTGGTTTTCGTATAAAATCAGAGTACTCAGAATAAAAGTAAAAATGTCCCACCTGTTCTTGTAATAATTTTTTTTAAAAGTTGAGAACCCACTCCTACTTTACGGGTCATTCACTTTTTTTTTTTAATTTATTTTATTATTTATTTATTTTTGGCTGCATTGAGTCTTTGTTGCTGCGCGCAGGCTTTCTCTAGTTGCGGTGAGCGGGCTTCTCATTGCGGTGGCTTCTCGTTGCGGAGCATGGGCTCTAGGCACGTGGGCTTTAGTAGTTGTGGCTCGCAGGCTCTAGAGCGCAGGCTCAGTAGTTGTGGTGCATGGGCTTAGTTGCTCCGCAGCATGTGGGATCTTCCCAAACCAGGGCTCGAACCCGTGTCCCCTGCATTGGCAGGCGGATTCTTAACCACTGCGCCACCAGGGAAGTCCCGGATCATTCACTTTCAAACGGAGAAATCCCTTTCAGGAACAGACCAGGCGTATCCTGGGCACGTGCTTCCAGCAGGGTCCTGCCATAAAGCCAAAAAGCTTATACCTGAATTTTGTCTCACCTCTGTGTCCTCCCTCCCGAGTCCCCGGCCAGTGGACTTTTTACCCACAGCTTTGAACATGAAAATACACAAGGTTGCTGTCTGGGGCCGTGGGGGCCGGGGTTGTGACCTCTGTGTTGAGGAGGTGGTGGCTTGCCCAGGCCGTCTGTGCACGCCCCCAGGTTGGACTCCGAGACCTTCTGGGCCCCGGTCCCTGGCAGTGCCGCCCAGGGCAGAGGGAGGCTCCAGAAAGGCCCTGTAGCCGCTCATACTGTGCTTCTCTCTGGCCACGGCAGGAGTGCCTGTCCCGCCTGCTGTCCCCCTGCGGCCCTGTCCAGTCGGTGGAGTTACAGGAGAAGCCGGATCTTGCTGAGAGCCCAAAGGAGCCAAAGTCAAAGTTCTTTCACCCCAAGCCAGTTCCTGTGAGCCTCCACTACTGGGGTCTGCTTGAAGGATGGTGTGGGTCGGGCCAGGGCAGTGTCCCCAGTGTGTAAGGGGAAGGTGGTGTCAGGGGTCCAGTGGGACTTGCAAGCGTTCCCTGTGCTCAGGCCAGTCCTGGCCGGTGTGGTCTAGGAGGGCTGTCAGGTAAACAGCTTCCACTCCTTTCCCAGATTTGCCGTGTCCTGTCTGGCTCTTGCCATTGTCCTGGGTGAAAGCTCAGGGGCATCTCTGCTCACTGCCCAAGGGGCCTCCCTGAGCCACCCGCTGCGTCCCGCATTGAGGTCGATTCTTTCTTAGGCTTGGTGGCCTGGGCCTCGTTTCCCTGTGTGCCTTGAGTCCACACCTCCTCCTGTTTAGTGGAGTTTGAACTAGTGTGCGCCCCATCTGTCTGTCCACTCTTGGCCCAGGGAGACACGCTCTTCCCTGAGTCCCTCCCACACCTGGAACAAAAGTCCTGAGTGTTTCACCTCTCCCTGGTGAAGAGGTGGGATCGGGTCATTTTTAGCAGAAGTTGCATAACTAGGAGTGTGGCCGCCCCTCCCCTGGATTAGAACAACCTCCTGGTTACCTTCACGTTCAGGAACAGCCCAGCACATCTCCCCCGGCCCCGCGACAAGTCAGGCTGAGGGCAGGGGGGAGCCCTTGGGCCAGGCCTGGGATGGCTGGGAGGATGGGAAGGCTCCCGGCACTGACATCTCTCCTCCTCCCAGGGGTTCCAGGTGGCCTACGTGGTGTTCCAGAAGCCACGTGGGGTGTCAGCTGCCTTGGCCCTGAAGGGCCCTCTGCTGGTCTCGACAGAGAGTCACCCTGTGAAGAGCGGCATTCACAGTCAGTACCTCGGGGGCCAGCGGGCGCCTCCTTCCTGGGCCCTGGGTCGGGGAGGGGAGCTTTGTGGGCTGGCGTCTGCCGTGTCCCCTCGCCCTCAGAGCAGGTGTGGGAGGCTTGAGCTTGGCACTCGGGGTGGGCATAGGTGAGGGCCCAGCTTGCCACCACTAGGCTCTTCCTCACGCCCCGAACCCTGGCCCACGAGTCTCCCTCCCTGCGGCCTGTGCAAGAAGACCCCACCTGGCCTGCAAGGTCCTGGGCGGGGCCCCGAGGGGCGGGCCTGGAATCCGTCTCTCTCTCGCTCCCTCCTCCCTCAGAGTGGATCAGAGACTACGCAGACTCCGTGCCGGACCCCGAGGCCCTGAGAGTCGAGGTGGACACGTTCATGGAGACGTACGACGAGAAGATGGCAGAGGTGGGGCTTCCGCACGGGCAGCTGGTGGAGTCCAGGCTCCTCTCTCTCTGCTGAGCCCTGGGCCTCCTGGCTGGGTAACATCTAGTCTCGGAATGGTCTCTAGGGAAAGGACGGTCGAGGGTGGAGGAGGAGGCAGCGTTCGCTCGTCTGCCCCCCGCCCTTCCCCCACACTCAGCCGCTCACACGGTGCTGGGTGCGGCGCCAGGGCGGTCCTGGGCACGGGAGGGAGAGCAGAGAGGGGGAGGTGAGGTGCTCCTGGGGCTGCAGGGTGGCTCCCAGGCACCTGCCCATCCCAGGGCCACGTTCTTTGCAGGAGGAGGCTAAGGCCAAGGAGGAGGAAGGGGTCCCTGACGAGGAGGGCTGGGTGAAGGTGACCCGCCGCGGCCGGCGGCCAGTGCTCCCGAGGACGGAGGCGGCCAGCCTGCGGGTGCTGGAGAGGGAGAAGCGGAAGCGTGCACGCAAGGAGCTGCTCAACTTCTATGCCTGGCAGCACCGCGAGACCAAGATGGAGCGTAAGGACGCGCCCCAGGCCCCTGTCCTTCGGCCCCCTGCCCTGGACGCCCAGGCTGTGGACGCGGTCTTGTGGCCGCTCTGCCAGCCCTGGCCAGACACGGAGCTCCTGACGGCAGGCGCCAGGCCTGCGGGCGAGTAGGGCGTTCTTGGGCGCAGACTTCCTAACAGGCTCTGGGGTCATGGTCCCAGCCTGGCAGCGTCCCCGTGTCGTGGGCTCCCTGTTGCTCCCGAGGCAGCTGCGGGTGCTTCTGGGTATTGAGGCTGCACAGGCACCTGGGATGTAGGCCCCACCTCCAGGCCCTTGTCAGTCTCCGGCAAGGAGCCACACGCAGAGGGTGGCCCCACGCAGAGGGAGCCCCTGACCACCTGTGGCTGCTCGCGGAGGCTATGACGCCGAGCTCGCGGCCCGGGCCGCCTGGTCTCCTGCTGGCAGGACGGCTTCCCCGTGGACCCGGGAGAGGGTTCTGGCCTTGCACGGGGGAGGCCCCGACCCCGCCGCCCGGTCACACCGCGCCCTCACCTGCCTCACTGCTCCTGCCCACACCGTACCCACCGCTCCTTCGCTCTGCGCTCCTCTGGCCCCGCCTGACGGGCCTCCACCAGCCTCCCCTCCCTTGGGCTCAAAACCCCACACCCAGCGTCCCAACCCGGTTGCCCTCGGTGACCGGAGTCGCCGCGTGAATTCTGTGGCAGTCTCGGGGTGGAGGCCCCTTATTCCTGACGCGCGCCCCTGGCCTGATAGCTGCCGTGAGGAGGGGCTGGGAGAGGTGTCCCGGGGGTCTCCCAGCAGCCCCAGAACCTTCTTCCTTCACCTTGGGGGGCGTGTTGGAGGCGGGGTGGTAAGGGGGCAAGTGCCTTTTGGCTTTCTCTGCTTTCTCTTCGACCTGGTAAATTTTCCGCCTGAAACCTCGGGTGTCCCTTCTGCTCCACTTCAGCCTCTGCCCTCCAACTGGGCTGCAGTCTGGTTCCAGTTCCCACCGCAGAGGCGATGGGGGAGGGGGGTGGCCGTGCGGAGCGCCCCCAGCGGGGAGTGGGGACTGAGGGAGGGGCCGCTGCCCTCGTGAGTGGGGGGCAGCGGGGGCAGCTTCCGCCCGGCCTGTCTGATCCCGGCCCTGTCTCGTCTTACCCCCTCTCGCCCCAGATCTCGCGCAGCTGCGCAAGAAGTTCCAGGAGGACAAGCAGAGGATCGAGCTGATGCGGGCCCAGCGCAAGTTCCGACCCTACTGAGCCTCACCCCCCCGCGGGCCCCGTGGAGAGGGGTGGGGACTGGGTGGCAGTGCGTGGCCAGCGAGGACACAGGGCCTGCGACACTCATCTCAGCGGCCGTGCCCAGGCTGAGGGACCACACGTCAGCCCCAGAGATCTGAGCCCGCGTGATGTGGGGTACAGGGTACAGGACAGTGTCACCCCTTGGCTCCTGTGCTTCGGCAGTCCTGGAGCCCAGCGCAAGGACCTGGACTACGGAAGCCATTGGCCCAGGAAGTGGCTCCTTCCCTGTCATGGGCTCTGTCCCCAGCCTGTCTCTGGACTCTCCTCTTAGGGCTAAGTGTCTGCTGTGTTCTCCCCTTCCGCCTAACGGAGAAGCCCCATGGGCAGTGAGACAGCCTCAAACGCAGAAAGAATACAAGAACATTTTATTTTTCATCCAGCTGGGCGGCAAGAGAAGGCTACAAAAGGCCGGTGGGCCTATCCCAGCCCCTCCCTCTGCCTGCTACCCAGTCACAAAACAGGTAACTCCCACACCCAGACACCATCTCCCCCTTGAAGTCACAGATGTTAGCGTCAGACTCTTGTATCCCCTCCCCCGTCCCCCCCCCCCAGCTCTGCCACAGGATTCTCTTCCGGCCACGCTGGTCTTCAGGACCAGGGGGCCCTGTCCCCACCACGCCTGGCCTGGGCTTGGGAGCTGGGAGTCCGGGGCTGAGCAGGTGTCTGTAGCCCCTGGCCCAGGGCTACAGGTGGGCTGGGATCCTCTCCTTGCTCTGTAAAAAGGAGCTGATGATACCAGCCATGTGCTGGGGTTGGTTCATGTGGACGTAGTGGTTGCCGGGGACTTGCTCGTACTGGAACCTCTGGGGAAGGGAGGGGGCACGTGGTGAGGTGACCCAGTGGGGGGCTCTGCGGGCCCCTCTGGCACACTGGGGCTTTCCCGCGGCCTGCTGCCTCCCAGTGGTTCCAAGTGTCCACCACAGGAGCCTTGGCAGTGCCTGACCCGTGGCCTCGCGGGCCCCAGTCAGTCACAGCACCCCCTGGGGGGTGTCAGGGCCTGGCTCAAAACCAGTGAGAAAGGCCTGTCTGGGAGGGAAGAGCCCAAACCCTGGGGTTCTAGGCCATTCTGAGCTGAAGTTGTAGAGCTAGGCTGGGATGGGGGCTGGTAGTCGGGGCTGCTGCTGGTTCTGAGCATCTTATAAGGTCCACTTGCAAAAGGAATAGACCATCAGCCTTTCAAACTCGCCCTTGCTCGGGAGAAAGGCCGACAAGGCAGGAAGGCACTGCAGTTGGCCAGCCAGCCACACGGGCTTCCCTCTAGTGACACCCAGTCGTCTGCACAGGCCCCAGGGTCAGGTGTTTATGGTGGATGATGGTCATAAAATGCCAGGTGCTCCCAGGAACCCAGGCAAAGGGCAAAGTCACAGCACACGTCCCAGCCCTCCAACTGGGAGGCCAGCACCCACTGATGAGACTGGTCATCTGTTCCCGTGTGGGACCCTAGGAAATCGTGGCAGTGCTGAGTTGGGTGTGGCGCAGGGAATATGTGAGGACAATAAAGCCAGGAGATTCTGCCAATGAGAAGTCTGCTTTCTGTGCTGATTTTTATGTGACCCCCCCCCAGGTCTCCAGGGACCGCAGCAGGGAGTGAGGCCTGGTAGCTCCTGGGGGTCACCTGTTAGACCTAGGGCCAGACCAGAGGTCCCAGTGCAAGAAAAGAGATGGATGAGCTGGAGCCCGGGGCGGCCTGGCAGCCCCTCCTGCAGCCCAGCTGCCCTGAGCCCTACGTACCCACCTCTTTCAGGGTGGATCTCAGTGAGCTGGTCACGAATAGCACGAGCTCCGTGTTGGCATCATTCTCTCTCCTCAGGTCGTAAAACCCTTGGGTTGCTCTGGGAAACGAGAAGAAAGGTTCATCTGGGACCACCTCCTTGCATGCTCTCCCCGAGCCCTGGGCTCCAGGCTCTGAGACTGAGACCAGCCTGGGCGTCCCTCCAATCTTCCCACAGCTGGGTCCCTTGGAGCCCAGGTTTAATTCAGGATTGAGTTATTCAGTCCCCGCAGGCATGCACAGCTCACTGAGGCCTGCTCAAGTGAAGCAATTCAGGTTTATCTCAGGGGACCTGGCCATGGTCACAGCCACTGAATGGCAGAGCTGGGATCTGAACGGGCTCAGAGTCCATGCGTTCTTTCTCTTTTAGCAGCTTTATGGAGATAATTTCACCCATTTAAAGTGTACAATTCCATGGATTTTGGTATATTCAGAGTTGTGCAAGCATCACCACTGTCAATTTTAGAACATAATTAATCACCTCAACAACAACAAAAGATCCCGCACCTACAGTTTCCACATAGAGCTCCCCGTCTTACACAACCACTGCTCGGCCTTGTCTCTGTATGTTTCCCTGTCTGGACTGGCATGTGGATGGAACCATACGCTCCCTGGACTCCTGTGCCTGGCTTCTTTCAATTAGCCTAATGTTGTCAAGGTCCGTCCATGTCATAGTGTATCAGTGCTTCATTCCGCTTGTCACTGAACAACAGTCCGTTGTATGGATGGAGCATGTTTTGCTCATCTGTCCATTGATGGACGACATATGGGTTGCCTCCAACACTATTCATTCGATCAGGAAAGATGCTGCTGTGTGCCATCAGTACAAGCTGTTGTGTGCACAGATGCTGCAAACACCTAGGAGTGGAACTGCAGGGTCATGGTAATTTAATGGCTTGAGAAACTGCCAGACTTCCAAAGCGGCTGCACCATTTTACAATACCAGGGGCTTCCCTGGTGGCACAGTGGTTAAGAATCCGCCTGCCAATGCAGGGGACATGGGTTTGAGCCCTGGTCCGGGAAGATCCCACATGCCGTGGAGCAACTAAGCCCGTGCGCCACAACTACTAAAGCCCGCATGCCCTAGAGCCCACGCGCCGCAACTACTGAAGCCCGCGCGCCTAGAGCTCGTGCTCTGCAACAAGAGAAGCCACCACAATGAGAAGCCCGTGCACCGCCACGAAGAGTAGCCCCCGCTCACCGCAACTACAGGAAGCCCGTGCGCAGCAACGAAGACCCAATGCAGCCATTTAAAAAAAAAAAGTTTACAATCCTACAGCAGCATGCAAGGGTTCTAGTTTCTCTGCATCCTCACCAACACTTGTTATCTCACTTTTAGAGTCTGGCTATCCTAGGGGTGTGCAGTGTATCTCACTGTGGTCTGGATCTGCCCCTATCGAGTCCATGCCTTCTAAACCCCTGTGCTCGGCAGATGTGTCCCTGGAAGTCACAGTTCCTGCCAGTCCAGGATGGCTGCAGTGGAGTGGGTGGTGGCACCTAAGCCACACCAAAGGATGTTCACCGTGCTGTGGCACCCAGAGGCAGTGGATGGCTTCTGGCTAGCAGGTGGGGGAAGGGAGGACAGCAGACAGGAGCAGTGGAGGCCTGGGGATGTCAGGGGCCCGGGGTGGCTGGAGGACTGGGGAGGGCAAGGGCCAGACTCCAGTGTCTGCCAGTCTCTCTGCCTTACCTGGGCGTGCCCCCCACAGATACAGACACCTGCTGAAAAGTGCGGTGTGGTCCTTTCCCATCCCCAGCTGCCCAAGCCCTCCCACTGCCTTGCCTGCCTTCCACACACCAGCGGCCGGGGGGCTGCCCGAGAAAGATGGCGGAGAGGTCTCACACCAGGAGACCTGGAGATTCCTGGCACTCATGTCTGTCTGGGACGCTTGGTTCAGACTTACTTGATGAACAGGACGCGGGCCTGCAGCTTCCTGATGGAATGCACAAACAGCTCCCTGCTGATGAAATTGAAGTAATACTCTGGCTGCAGAGACAAAACCCCAGAGAATTCTCACCACAAGGCTCTGGCATTGCCGGGGGCAGAAACCGGTCTCTCTTGGGAACAGTGGGGGCCCCTTCGGCCACCTAACCAGGACCAAGCCCACTGCCCAACCGTATCACTGCCTCAACAGAGGGCTTTAACTCCCTCAGGCCAGAGACTGCCCCCCTCCACCTCCAAATCTGTTCTCCCTCTTCCTGGGCTCATGGTTGCCCAGCTAGACATGTCCCAGACTCCCCTCAGCCAGGTGTGGCCATGCAACTAAATGCAGACAAGTGACCTGGGCTACTTCTGGGCTTAGGTTTGGGACTGAGGCGTGGCCCTTCCACACCTCCTTTCCTGGTCCACGGGCTGCCCTGTAACGCTGCCCAGCCAGCCTGGGCTCTGGACTCTCGGCAAGCACAGCCCACTTACCTCCACCGACTGTTTCCATGAGAAAGAAACCTGCTTAGGCCACAGTGCAGAAAGAGTGCACCTTGGTGTCCCCGCAGCCACTGCTGGCCTCCATCACAGCCCTGACCTCCCCATCTTACGACCATTTAAGAGGTCTAGGTCTATACTGTCCACACGGTAACCATCCGCCATCTGTGGCTACTGAGAGCTTGAAATGGGGCTAGTCCAGCCTGAGACACACTGTAGGTGTAAACTGCACACTGGATTTCGAAGACTTAGTATAAGAAAACAATATGTCAAATATCTCAAAATTTTTTTATGTTGATTACATGCTGAAGTGGTAACACCTTGGATACACTGAGTTAGAAAATATTATTAAAGTTGATTTCACCTGTTTTCACTGTTCATACGGCCACTAGAAGACGTGACATTAACACGAGCTCACATTATACTTCTATTGGAATGTGCCGCTCTAGGCCAAGAAGCCTCTGAGGGCAGAAGCTCAGGATTTTCTCTGTGTTCACAGCTCTCGGCACACGGCGCGACAGAGGCGGGGCTCAGTGAGCGTGTACTGAGCGGGTTAATTCAAGAGAGCTCCCATACGGACCGACTGTCGCGCTGTGCTACAGCATCACGATGAAGCTGCGACTCCTCTGAAGACACAGGCACACAGCTGCCTGCTCAGCCACTTACTGTCGTCGTTCTGCACCAACCCCTCCCAGCCACCTCCTGCTCCTCGGGCCACAGTGACCTCAGGGGCTTTTCCAGAAGCAGAGGCTCCCCTATCAACCACGAGGCCCAATGCATGAGCATTTACTGAGGACCCAGACACGTCACACATTATCTCCTCCCCGAAGGATCAGAAACGCTAAGTCCTTATGTCACAGTCAACAGCTAACAGGAGGTGGTGCCAGGACTCAGCTCAGGCGTGAACTGCCCCTCACCTCCTCCTACCCCAGCTTCTCAGCCTCGTGTTTTTAATTAATTTATGTTTTGGCTGCACTGGGTCTTCGTTGCTGCGCGCGGGCTTTCTCTAGTTGCGGCGAGCGGGGGCTACTCTTCATCGAGGTGTGCGGGCTTCTCATTGCGGTGGCTTCTCTTGCTGCAGAGCACGGGCTCTAGGCGCGCAGGCTTCAGCTGTTGTGGCACATGGGCTCAGTAGTTGTGGCTCGCGGGCTCTAGAGGGCAGGCTCAGTAGTTGTGGTGCACGGACTTAGTTGCTCCGTGGCATGTGGGATCTTCCCGGACCAGGGCTCAAACCCGTGTCCTCTGCATTGGCAGGTGGATTCTTAACCACTGCACCACCAGGGAAGTCCCTCTGGCTTCTTTTTTCTCTTCCTCTCCATCTCTCCTTTGACCTCCTTTTCCTAGTCCACTTACATCCTCAGATCTGTTATTTTTCTTTCGTAATTCAAGTATAACTTACAGCAAAGTCCACAGACCTGGGTGTCAGCCCATTATGGCCTTTGACATACGGACGCGGCCGTGCAGCCATGACCCGGATGAAGGCCTGGAACCCCTCAGCACCCAGCAGGCTCCCTTCAGGGGTTTTCTCCAAGGGCACCCCCCAGATCAATTTTGCCACTTTTTGAACTTCATATACATAGAATCATTGTGTTCTTTTTTGGTTTGGGCTTCTTTTGTAAATGTGCTTTTTTCATTCCTGTGTGGTGTTCCATTGTATGAATGTGTAACAGTTTATGCATTCTATTGTTGATGGACATTTGGGTGATTCCTCCTTTGGGGCTATGATGAATAAAGCTGCCAGGAATGTTCTCATACATGTCTTATGGAGCGCACAGCACACACTGTTGCCGGGCACATATCTAGGATTGGGATTACTGGGCACAGAATTTACATATAGCATAAATATCATACTATGTATATTTACTACCATAAAAAAAGAAAAAGAAAAAGAAAAAAGCTGACAGGCACACTGTGAAGGGTGGGAAGACAGCAGCACTCACCCTAGTGATCCTCCGATCTCTGTTCAGAAACAGACCTGGAAGGAAGCATGGAGACATGGCCTCAGCGCCGCCTGTCAGGGTGCGGGGGGCGGGGGGAACTCAGCTCGGCTCCCCTGGGACCCTGGGCCCCGTGCAGCCGGGGCTCATTTCTTCAGCCTGGACCTGCAGAGACCACCCCCAATATCCTCTTGGGGTTCAGCCAGAGCAGAGCTTGCCCACAGCTACCCTGCCACGGACAGGAACGTCCATGCAGGTGCCTCCCCGGCCATCCCAGAGGGCAGCACAGAATGACGGTGGTGGGACAATTACCCACCCGGCATCGTAGTCTCATCTCTGAGAACCTTAAAATGTTCACTCGGATCTTTAAGCACCAGGAAGTGCCTAAGAGCTAAGGATCGCATCCTCACTTGTTGGAGAGAAATCGAGCCAAAAAAGAAAGGCTGGAGGGGTTGAGAGGCCTGGGTCGTCCCAGCTCCAGCTGGGTTCTCTGCCACGGTCCCAGTAGGGGCAACTTGGCCTCACCTAATGAGGATGGACACCCAGCAGTTCCCGCCTGGGCAATGTCTCCTCAAGGAAGGGCTGCCAGGGGACTTCCCTGGTGGTTCAGTGGATAAGACTCCGTGCTCCCAATGCAAGGGGCCCGGGTTCGATCCCTGGTCGGAGAACTAGATCCCGCATGCCTGCCACAACTAAAAGTCTGCATGCTGCAACTAAGAGTCCACGTACCGCAACTAAGAGTCCACATACGGCAACTAAGAAGCCCATGTGCCACAACGAAACTCCCACGTGCCGCAACTAAGAGCCGGCGCAGCATGCATGCATAAATAAATACTAAAAAAAAACAAAAAAAGGGCTGCAGGGTCTCAGGGAGGTCACAGAATCTCAGACCCTGGAGGCTGCCTGATGTGAGCAGCGCAGGGAGTGAGAAAGGGAGATGATACGGTGACGTGGGTCACCCCAGGAGAACACGCCGGCCATGAGAAGCAAGGCTGCTCCCTCCTCCCTACACACCTTTGCTCAAATGCCACCATCCCAGCCAGGCCTCCTGGACCTCCCCTTTACACCCACAAACATCTTACCAGAGCCCCTCCATCCCCCGCTGATTTATTTCTCTCCGTAACTCCCAGCACTTTCTTTCTTTCTTTAGTATTTATTATTTGGCTGCATCGGGTCTCAGCTGCTGCACCTGGGATCTTCATCGTGGTGCGCAGGCTTCTCTCTAGTTGTGACTCACGGGCTCCAGAGCATGTTGGCTCAGTAGTTGTGGCGCAGGCTTAGCTGCCCCATGGCATGTAGGATATTAGTTCCCCGACGAGGGATCAAACCCGCATCCCCTGCACTGGAAGGTGGATTCTTAACCACTGGACCACCAGGGAAGTCCCTCCCGGCACTTTCTAATGCACTCTATCATTTACCCTCTGCTAGATCATATCTTCCAGGAAAACAAGGGGTTTGGTCTCTTTTTAATTCACAGCTGTTTTTTTTTTTAAATTTATTTTATTTATTTATTTTTGGCTGTGTTGGGTCTTTGCTGCTGTGCGCGGGCTTTCTCTAGTTGCGGCGAGCGGGGGCTACTCTTCGTTGTTTCAGTGGCTTCTCTTATTGTGGAGCACGGGCACCAGGCACGTGGGATCCAGTAGTTGTGGCGTACGGGCTTAGTAGTTATGGCTCGTGGGCTCTAGAGCACAGGCTCAGTAGTTGTGGCTCACGGGCTTAGTTGCTCCGCGGCATGTGGGATCTTCCCAGACCAGGGCTCGAACCCGTGTCCCCTGCACTGGCAGGCGGATTCTTAACCACTGCGCTACCAGGGAAGTCCCACAGCTAATTGTTGATAGAGGTTCTTAGGCATCTGTGACTCAAAATACTTAGAAGGACCATGTCGTTGGAAGGTTTTCTGGTTTCCACACTACTAGATCATCTCAGCCTGATCAAACCGCGGCTGAGGCTTCTGGGCTGCCTTCAGCTCCGGCCACGACCTCCCTGCACAGATGACTGGCCCTGCTGCATGTGCAGGACCAGGGGTGACCCCTGGGTGCCCCTGCCCCCAGGCTCACTGCCCTCCTCCTTCCTCCAGGCCTGGGTTTCAGGTGCTGAGAGGATGTGAAAAGACTTAAAAAGGGGGTTTTCTTGGGGGTGGGGTGACCCCCCAGGTATTGGGGACCCCCATCGTGCTGTTTTCTCTGCCCTAAGAATTGCTCCTCCCTGTGGTCAAGTCCTCCAGCTCTTTTCAAGCCTGCTTCCACCTGACACATCCTGACGTGCCCCAGGCACTCCCGCAGCCGGCTGCTTTTCTGTCTGCCTCTCCTGTGACAGTGACCTTTGTGAGGGCAGGAATGGTGTTTCTCAGACCAGTGGGCCAGTGCAGATGTCACTTAAATAAGGAGTCCAGGGGCTTCCCTGGTGGCGCAGTGGTTAAGAATCCGCTTGCCAATGCAGGGGACACGGGTTTGAGCCCTGGTCCAGGAAGATTCGACATGCCGTGGAACAACTAAGCCCGTGCACCACAACTACTGAGCCTGCGCTCTAGAGCCTGCGAGCCACAACTACTGAGCCCTCGCGCCACAACTGCTGAAGCCTGTGCGCCTAGAGCCCATGCTCCACGACAAGAGAAGCCACCGCAATGAGAAGCCCGCACACCGCAACGAAGAGTAGCCCCTGCTAGCCGCAACTAGAGAAAGCCGGTGTGCAGCAACGAAGACCCAACGCAGCCAAAAATTAATAAATAAATAAATAAACAAATAATTTTAAAAAATGAAATGGTCTTGAATGCAGGAGATATTATCAGGACCATAGACTCCCCACTTCCCTGCCAACAGTTAGGGACTGTGACACTGTGATATAACAAAACATATATTTTAGTCCTGGTCCTTGGCTCCTAGCCAGAGCTCCTAAAAACTGTTGTTATTTCCTAAAGTGGTGAAAGTGCAAGAAGCATCTTTTGTCCGAACATTTGATCTCTGACACAGAGCTCCTAAATCCCTTGGAATTTCCTGAGCGATAGGAGTGTCTTTTGTTCTAATGAGGTGACCCCTGGTGGGTTCTTGATGGCTTCAGGATGGGGGCTGGTCACCAGAAAGATCAAGCCATGATTAGGAAGGTGGAACTTCCAGCCCGGCCCTTCGGGGAAGGGAGAGCGGCTAGAGCCTGGGTTAACCATCATTCACACCTATGTGATAAAGCCCCCATAAAAATCTCTGAGTTTGGACAGCCTCTGTGTTGGTGGATACCGGGAGGTATCAGGATGGTGGGTGCACCACCTGCTTCCTCTGCTGGGACCTGCCAAGGTCACGGACTCACCGCAGAGGCTGGGCAGAGTGGGTGCAGCGCCCGCTTGCACACAGCAGGGTCTCCGCGCAGCTGTTCTTGCCTATGCGGAAGGCAGAATGTGCTGCCAGGTGTTGCCATTTTTCAAAAGAAATCGGAAGTCTCCATTTTTACATAAACTCTCTCTATTCTAAATATGAGCAACCTATTCAAAATCCCCCTCGTGCCAAATTGTTGTGTTTAAACTGCGCGAGTCAAAAGAAATCATGCCCACAGCCCCAGAGCAGCCCAGCCTGTGACAGGGTCTGAGCACCCCCATGGTGGGCCGGCTGCAGGCCGTGGATACTGACAACAGACAGTCCTTGGTCATTAACCCCACCCGGAGCTGGACCTTCCCTCCTTCACGCTAACGCTAACGCTAACACTTTGACCTCATTTCGAAGGCCTGGGCCAGGGCTGTGATGGGAACGCAGATAAGAGGTAGATAAGATAGGAGCTGGCCTCCCTCCTCGCCCTGGCTCACAGCCTCGTTTCTCCCACAAGCCTGATGGAGCTCGTGCACCAAGCCCTTCCCGGCAGCTCATCTGCATCATGGGGTTCAGGAGTCACCTTCTCCACAAGGCCAACCCAGGCCCTTCTACTGAACATCCTGAGCCCCTTACCCGCTGTTTTTTCCAAAGCGCTCTCACCTCACACTCTGTGAAGACGTGGGGAGAGGGTCACACATGAGCCAATGAACACCTGAGGCCACGAGAAGCCAGGAGACAGGCACGGACAGCCTGTCACAGCCCTGCCAGCGCTCTGGCCTTGGCTTCTGGCCTCTGAAACAGCAAGACAGTAAACGTAAACGTCTGCTGTTGAAGCTGCCCCATCTGTGGGACTTTGTGACGGCAGCCCTAGGGAAGGAATTCAGAGTTGGGGGGTATGGGGTTGGATGACGGAGGTGTGTGCAGCTCCAGAATGGAATGGGGGCTCTCGGAGGCTCTGGGGCCTGAGGGAACGGGCTCAGGAGGGTCCTGGAATGCCGGCTCCCCCGCTGTCACCCCGCCCACTTGGGTCTGGGAGGCTGCTTGGTCTTCTTTTAGGTTAACCCCGGGCCTCAAAGGGCCACACTGCTGCGGAGGGGCTGGGCCCGACACAACGATCCAGCCGCCTGCCCACTGCCCACCCCTCCCACCCCCTCTGCCCACCCCCTTGACAAGTGGCTTAGCGGACGTCTGCTCACTGTTTCATGTGACCCTGGGCTGGCCAAATCGGCTTCCCAGGCCAGGTGCACGTCTAATTCTGGATTAGCCCACTTCTGCACGGGGGCCCCTCTGGCCCGCCATCTGTACCAGCACATCAGGGAAGCTGGGGCCCACGCCCTCTGCCATCGACCTCCCTCCTCCATGATGGATTTGCAGGAAGGGCCAGACAAACGCTCAGAGACGGTAACCAAGACAAGAACGGGTCTCCAACCTCCTTAGGTATATTGCACTTGACCTAATGGTGTGTTGGCAACTTCTGAGAAACATTACAATACAGCAGGGACTTCCCTGGCGGTCCAGTGGTTAAGACTCTGCGCTGCCACTGCAGGGGGCATGAGTTCGATCCCTGGTTGGGGAACTAAGATCCTGCGTGCCACGTGGTGCGGCCAAAAAAAATATTACAGCACAGCAGACCTCTGGCTCCTTTTGAGCAGCTAGAAATTCTGGCCACAGGAGCCCCGAGTTCCCATGTGATAAGCCCTGGGAGCCGCCCTCCTGCAGGGCGCACGGTCTCAGTGCCACAATCCCCACCACTTCTCACGGCCCCACTCCCAGCAGCCGGCATCATTTCACAACTTGTTCAGCTCCCACAGGCATTTGGGGATTTGACCCCTGCCTCGTTTGGTTCTTTACAAACTGAAGTCACCTAAGAAGACCAGGGAGTCTGACTGTGGGAAGGAGCTTGCCCACAATCTCTGAGTTCCTGGGGCAGTCGCGGCCAGCAAGGGCGCTTGTGGGTGGCGCCCCTTGGAGTTGTGCTGGCCGGGTACTGGGCCACCAGGAGAGGGCGGGAGTCTGTTCTGGTTCACCATGCTCCTGCAGCCTCGCAAGGGGCTGGGCACAGAGCGGACTCCGAGTAAAAGGTTTCTTCAATGAATATGTTGGGAGATAAAGTGTAGAAAACACAGGCCTGATGCTGCCCTGAAGCCAAGGTGCCCCCACCTCCGCTTCTCCATTCTGAAAACCACCTTCAAAGCCAAGGTGCCCCCACCTCCGCTTCTCCATTCGGAAAACCATCTTCAAAGTCGCTTGCCCCACGGGAGTCCTCAAAGCCTAGCCTCGGACACCAGGCACCCACCACACAGGATCAGCAGAGCAGGGCTGTGCTGTACCCCAACATTTAGTCCCAAGACCCCTGACCAAGCTCCCCACAGGACGTGGCTTTCCAGGATAGGCAGTAGCTGCCTGACCTGGCACAAGCCGCTTCGCCCTTCTGAGCCTCAGTTTCCCCTGCTTTAAACGGGATGAAAATAGGGCAGTAGGAGCGCTAAAGGAGATACTTTTTGTAAAGCACTAAGAAGTATCATGCCTGGGCCCGAGCAAGCAGCCATAAAGCCCAGCCATCATCATTCCTCAGTAAGCACAGTGCCAATAAGCAACAGCCTTGGACAGCGAGTCCCTTACCTGTGGCCACCTGTGTGGTTCCTCTCTGCAGGAGGAGTTTCCCACACTCTTCTCCCACATGACTGTTGTTCTTCAGGAACCTGGGGGAGACAAGGAGGACACTGGATGCCTTGGGGCAGGGGAGGCCAGATGAAAGGAGAGGAGGGCATGGAAAAGGCTACCCCACTAGGACACAGGCCTGTACCGATGGGGATGTTCGCATCGGTGTGGGTGTGTGTGTGTGTGGAGAGGGGGGGCAGAGAGCATGTGGAGGGGTGGGGAGAACGCAGCTCAAGCCCCAGCTGGGGCGGCTAAGGAGCGCCAGGTGAGCACAGGGAGAAGCAGGCTTGCTGTGGATTTGCCAGTAGGAGAAGGAAGCTTCCTCCGTGCCCCAGAGATCTCTTCCCTCCGTGGTCCAGAGCTCCCCCAGGCCTCTGACGCTACCGGTCTCACCCGCCGGCACCCACCCCTGCAGCATCTCCTCCGGGCTGACCACTTGGGAGGGCTTCTTGGAGGCCTCCACCTGCAGCATGTTCTCTATGGCTTTCCGCTTGTAGCTCAGCATGTTCTCCAGTTCCTAAGGATTCATGGGTTCTGCTGGGTGGGCAGGGCGGGGCTCCCAGCTGCATGCACGCAAAGGGGCCTGCTCCCTCGCCCAGCCCCACCCTCCACCCTCAAGAGCCCCTCAGCTGCACACCCACCTGGCCCAAGATGCATTCTGACCCAGCGGGCGGCGGCATGGGATCAGTCCCTGCCAGTTAGCCCTGTGACTGCCTTGGTCACAGCCATCCCAGCCCTGCCTGAGGCCCGGGACAGCTGGACGGATCAGGTTGAAGATGGAGGAAGCCCCTGGGGGCACTGTGTGTGTCAACTCAGTGGGTGAAACCGGTAAAGAAGCAAGAGTGGCAGCCACCGCTGTCTCAGTGAATCCTCACAGTAACCTACGAGCTCTCTGCTCATGCAACGCACGTTTATCAAGCACTTACTGTGTGCCGGGACTCGGCAGGTGGTGGTAAAGAGACAGCTATGGTTCTTGCCCTTATGGAATCTGTGATCATTTTATGGACAAGAAAACTGAAACTGATGAAGGACCCATGTGAGGCTGAGCCCTCGGGAACAGAATGACCACCTGTCATAGCTGGAGGGCACCTCCACAGTCCTCTACTCCAACCTCCTCCTTTTACAGGTGAGGAAACTGAGGCCCAGAGAGGCAAAGTGACCTGCCTAGGGTCACAGAGCAGGGAAACGGCAGAGCCAGCACTCAGATGCAGAGTTAGCACTGGTTGCTGTCATTGGTGGTGGTGGCGAGAGGGGTCAGCACTTTTCCCACGGGTCCACACTCAGGTCTACTGTGTGCAGTTGTGCAGTGTGTGCACAGCTCAAAGGTACTTGACTGAGCACAAGTGCAGGTGGGCGCACCCAACCGTGCGCCCCCAGAGCTTCCTCAACCCACTGCTTCTACCCTCTCTCACCCCTGCCGCCTCGTGACCCACCTGGCATCCTGCAGACTCCAGGCCACACACAGGGTTCCCAAGGATGACCCAGGCCCACACGCCCTGTTCCTTGCCCACTCCTAGGGTGTAAGTAGCATAACCCTGTCCTCTGGGGCGGGGGGGCCCTGAGGCCCTTTGTCTACCCTCTGCCACCTCCTCCCGCCCCACTGAGGGAGGCAGGGCTGAGGGCACTACTTGGGACCGGACCCAGGTCTTCCCCAGTGACAGCATGCATGAAAAGCCCTGTCCTTACGTTAGTTTCCAGGATAAATGGCGAGGATTCCAGCAAGACAAGTTTATCCACCATCTCAGGGAAGATACAGGAAAACTATAATGTGACACAAAAGGGGAAAGATGAAGGGGAGAGTAGGCAGGGAAAGGGACTCACTTTCCTGTGGGGACACCGGTGTTTTAGGCTGGGGAAAGGGTGCTGCCCAAGAGGCCAGCAAGAATCTCCTATCCCTTCAGGGCACCCTTCTCTCCCCTACTCGCAGTCTGCATTCAGCATCAAGCTCCCGACCCTGGGGCTGGACTCCAGGGTTCTCTGTGACGGAGGAGATGGGCACTGTTGGAACACTTAACTCCATCAGGAATGCCCTCACGACAGGGATTATCACGGGGCCTACAAAGGAAGCTGGCACGGTCACTAAAACGCTGCCTGGAACTCCCGATGTGAGGAGGCACTCCCCTCTCCGGGCAAGTTCCCCTTCGTCGTCCTGCTCTCCCCACCCCACCTGGAGCACGAGCAGGGACGGTCACTGTAATCTACTCACCATTCCACCCACAGTGCCACCTGGGGGGACAAAAGAGTAGTTAGCTGATATTCCCCAGCTCTCAAAGTCCTTCTAAAACTCCTTCCCAGGGGTCGAGCCAGCCCCGAGCCAGGGGCCAGGCTCCTGTCCCCCACCAGCAGGCCGGGCTCTGCATTCACTATCAAACTTGAGGCTCCCTCTCTGGGGCCACGGGCTCCCTGCATCAGACATGACCCTGTTTCCCTCGTCAGATCCGGAGACTGCTATCTACGGGGCCACGTGTCCTTGGGGAGCTACCTGAGGCCGGAGGGCATGGTGCCCAAGGGTCAATGTCTGATGAACCCCCTCCATCTCCCCTTGCGGTTCCAGAAATGCAAGGGAAAGATACCTGTGTACCAACTCCCCTCCCTTCCTCACAGCCCCACAGCCCAAGACCAGTCAGGTCTTGGCCAAAGCGTACTCACCAAAACTGTGGCCCAGGAGGGAAAAACGGTTCCATTTCAGGGCTGAAAACACACGGAGCCAGGTCTGGATGGGCCCAGCCTCCCCGCACCCTCTGTCCTGCAGTCGCTGTGCTCTGGAAATCCCTCCCCAGCATCTGGGATGCCCCACTCAGGAAACCCACTTAAAGGAGTCCCAGTTCCACAGCAGGGGTGGAACTCACAGGGAGAAGTGTGCTCTTCTTGCCAGCTCTCTCCAGCTTTCCCAAAGTCACCCATGAATTCCTGGCAGAACTGGGGCCAGACCTCAAGTCACGCCCAAGCCAGCGTTGCTTCCTGGCCACCACAACCAACTCCAAGGATGAGGGCATGTCCCAGAGCACCCCCACACACACAAACACCCACAACACACAGAGATGAACATACATGCTCTGTCTCTTACTCACCTGCTGCGACCCTTCGGACCTCACTCACAAAGTTTTGGTGGTCATACGGGAAACCTGGGCTATAATGGGATGACAGCCCATGACCCCCGAAATCCATGGCAACGTAATAAAAGTCTGAGACAGAGGGAAAGCGTAGGGGAAGGCGTCTAGGTCAGCCACCTCCCCTTCCTGATTCTCCTGCAGTCCCACTGCCTCACCCCTTGGCTTCCATTCAGCCTCACGCCCACCTTTTGGGAGAAGAGGGATGAGTCTGTCAAAGGAGTTGGCATTGTCCAGCCACCCGTGAAGGCAGAGAACTGGGGGGCTCTTATGGGAGCCCCAGGCTTTGGCAGCAATGTGGCCCCAGGGCATAGCGAGCTTCAGCTCTGAGATTAGACCTGAAACACAGAGCGACCATTCATGGAGCCTGCACTTCCGGAGCCCCTCATCCACACCCAGTGTGTCCAGAGCATTGGCACTACCCAGGGGGCTCAGCTGCCTGCGCTGCCCCCGGGGGTTATGGGGAGAGAGCCAGATGAGGAAAGCTAAGCTGGGTCCACTGGGTGAGGAAAACCTTGGGAGGGCTTCACAGCAGAACTTTCTAGAATAGGTTGGGGGGTTAGCTAGGCCTGGGCTCTGCCACTTGCTGGCTGTGTGACCTTGAGCAAGTTAGTAAAACCTCTCAACCCTCAGTTTCCTTTTCTGTCCCTTCGCAAACCCAGAAACTGAGGCACAGGGAGGTGCAGGCCATTCTCCAGGTCACACAGAGAGAATGGGGCGGAGCGAGGATTTAGCGCGGGCGGCACGACCCCAGGCCCCAGTCCCGACCACCGGGCACTACACTGTCTCCGGCCTGCTCAAGTCAGGGCTGCTTCCTCCGTCGCCCAGGGCTAACATTTTCACCCTTCAGGCTCTCCCGGCCGGGCCTGAGACCTGCCTACCCCCAGACGCCCGCGAATTTGCCTCTCTGACCTGGGGCTCCCGGAACCCTGGGAGGTCAAGTGAGGCCAGGTCCCCGCCCCCCCAGTCCCCCCGCGCCCCCCACCGCCGGTGTGGCTCGGCCTGCTCCAGAGGCTGCGGACGCAGGACTTGCTACCGCCAGGAGGGCGGCGAGCCCCTCCCCCCCGCGGTCCCAAGTAAGTGGGTGGGCGGATGGAAGCGCCCACGTGGCCTCCCCCATCACACTCCGGTCTCGGGGGCCCCTTCACCCATCGCTCGCGTCCCGCGGTCTCAAGGCGGCTGTCTCTCCATCCAGCTAAGACGCGCCGGAGCCTAGGGACGCCAGAGTTCCGGGTTCCGCCCTTCAGCGGCCAGACCCCCGCCCCGCCCCGCCCGCAGGACTTCCGGCGGGCTGGCTGGATCCCGAAGGTGGTCGGATTTGACCTTCAGCTCCCGCCGCCGCCGCGCGGGGAAAGCCGTCCCCGCCCGCCCGGCGCAGGCTGTGAGCCGAGTGGCTGGGGAACCCGGGGGCTGTGGCCAAACGACCTTCAAAATCTCGGGCTACACCCGGGGCCGCGTCGCAGGGAGCGGAGCCGGCCCTGCTTGACACGTGGGTGGTGGAACCGCGACCCTTGGACAGTCCACATGGCCACCCCTGCCCCTGCGCGGGACCAGGAGCTGGCGAAGGCCCAGGAGCTGCCCCAGCGAGCGGGGCACCCCGTGGGTCCTCACTGACCAGTACCGTAGGCCTAAAGGTGGGGTGACTCTTTATTTAGTGGTTTAATGTCCTCCTGGAAGGAGGGGTTGCGTCCACCGTGTTCTCACTGTGTCCTGGGGTCCTCACCCTGCCTGGCATGAGCCAGCCTTAATAGTTGTTGTATGGGTGAAGGAATGAATGTATAAATTGGGAACATGAGGAACCCCCCAGGTGAGGAAGGATTATAGACGATGACATTGAGCCTGGAGAGGATCAAGTACCCCAAGGGGATGTTTGGGGTGCTAAATCCTATAATAAAGGCACTGTAGTGTGCATCCTTTGAGTCTCTGAAAGTGGCTAGTCTAGGACAAGTAAGGGAAAATATTTCCTATTCACTCAGCACCATTTGCTAGTTGGAAGGCCTAGGAGAGAATCCATGTGGTCCCTGAGGGGTCACAGTCCAGCAGAGCTCCTAACTGGAACCAGAATCCAGCCGGCTGAGGGCTGAAGAGAGAGCTGTACAGTAAATTCTCCCTGGGGTGTGTGTGTGCCGGGGGGGTGGGGGAGGTGATCAGAGACCCTGGTCCTGAAGACGGCTGGTGGACATGCTGGGAGGCGGGTCACAATGCAGGGAAAGTTGGTGGCTGGAAAATGTGGATAAGGGTGGGGATGGGTCTGAGTGTGGAGCTAAGGAGTTTGGACCTTACTGAGTGGTGGGGGTCTGGGGAGGCTGGGAGCTGGGGTTGACGAGACCATCTCTAGGTGGTTACATGCACAGTGGTGTCCATGAGTTCCAGAAATGCTTTGGCTTCCTTGACAAGTTATGCAGGGGGTCACAGATCCTGAGGTGACAGAAGTGATCAATGGAATATTGACCGCCGTATCAGTGAACAAAGGATGTCACAGTTCATCAGCAGTTGCAGCCACAGCCAGTGGTGAGCTGGCGAGTCCTAAGCGGACTTAGGAAGGAAAGAACACCTGCCATCTAGCAGCCATCAGACTGCAGCCACTCCCTACGGTGAGCCCTGAGGAAACTCAGGATGTGAAAACACGGGATACTGGCCCCAGATAGCTGAGGTTGTGTATCAAAGGAATAATTTCAGTGAGCCCAGACTCTTGCATCTTCCCATACACAGAAAAGTACTGAATTCCTTAACTTGAGATATCTGGTTTTATTTTTTATTTTATTTTTTTTTAATATTTATGTATTTATTTGGCTGCACTGCGTCTTAGTTGCAGCACGAGGGATCTTCGTTGCCACATGCAGGATCTTCCTTGCAGCATGCGGGATCTAGTTCCCCGACCTGGGATCAAACCCGGGCCCCCTGCATTGGGAGCGTGGAGCCCTAGCCACTGGAACACCAGGGAAGTCCCTGGTTTTCTTTAATTAACAATAATCTTTTGATGTTCAGACTACCTGCCCTTTGTTGCAAAACTCCCATCTATCCTGGGTCCCCCCACCCCTCACCTCCTCGGAGCAGTTCTCTCAGGGTTACTTGAGATGCTGCCTCCCAGGCTTGAAGTCCTAAAAATTCCCACCGAATAAAACATAACTCTCATCTTTTAGGTTGTGAATATATTTTTTTAGCTGACGGAAGTAATGGGGACATGGCCCCTGTGAAGAGGCTCCTTCCTCCTCTGCCCTGGGGACACACTGCCACCTCTTCATGGACGATGCCACATTTACACCTGGCACCAGGCTCCAGCCTGACCTCTGAGTGGGGACTTCTAGCACATTTGACCTCAAATTCCCTCAGCCCAACCGGCCCCTTCAGCACAGACCATATCCGCTGCCTCAGCTCTGTCCCTCAGGCTCGCCTCAGTCACCCACCTCCGCCTCCTTCCTCATCCTCACATTCACATCCTGACCGTGATCCCACCGCGGCCTTTCCCTGCCTGCCTCTGCCCCCTTCCATTCCAGTGACCCCCCTGGGCTGGGTGCCCATCACCCCAGGAAGACAAGAGAAATCCCTTCCCCCAGGCCCCCTGCTCCACCCCACGTATCCCATTGCCACCAGCTCACCCTACAGCATGGGTGCAGCTCTGACCTTTGGCATCACTACCCTCTGGAGGGAGGTGGATCTCCCGCCCAGCACTGGAGGCCCTCCCTGAAGTCAGTCTCCCTCCTTTTAACACACATATCCAGCACCAGGAATCCCGGGCTACTGGTTCTCTGCATGTGCCCACATTTTCACGCTGCTGCACCTTTGCTTACACCATTTCTTCGGTCCAGAATTCCGTTCCCCTTTGCCAACCCTTGAAACCCTACCCTTCTTTCAAGGCATGGTTCGAAAGTCACCTGCTCCAGGAAGCCCTCTTCAGTCCTCTCAGGTGGGATGCATCTCCCCATCTCTTGTTTTTGCTGCTGGTATGCTGCCTCTGACCCCCTGTCTGGTGTTGTATTCAACTGGGTCCACTTCCTGGGTGGGTCAGCTCCTAAAATTAGGAAAAGGTCTTACTCAACTCTGTTTTCCCCCTTAGCATCTACCAGAGTACCTTGCACACAGCTGAGGCTCAATCAACTTCTGCCGATTGAATTGGCTGAGAATTACAAAGAACATTCCCTCCCAGCCTGTCCCTCTGGGCTCACCGAAGCAGCAGCACACAGTGCGGGAAGTCAGGGAGTAAGTCTTAAGGTCTTACGTCCTTACTACCTTGCTATGTTCCTCAGGTTAAAATAGTGACCACATCCAGAGAGGTGGGAAGGGATTAATAAGTGAGAGCCAGAAATGTGCCCAGGAGTTCCTCCTTCATCAGCAAGAGGAAAGTCCCTCGGCTAAGTTTATGAAATAAAAGCAATCCTTGATACTAAATGCAGTGTGGTATCCTGGATTGGATCCTGGAACAGGAAAGGGACATTCTTGGAAAAATCTAAAATCTAGAGTTTAGTTCACAGTAATGTACCAATGTTAATTTCTAGCTTTGTATCATGGTTATGCAAGGCATTAACATCACAGGAAACTAGGTGAAGGGCATAGAGGAAATTCTGTAGTACCTCTGCAACTTTTTCTGTGAGTTAAAATTATACCAAAACTTAAGAGTTTCATTAAAAAAAAAACAACCCTGACAAGAAACTTGACTTATAGTTTAATTTGATTAAATATAATATAGCCTGTGTGTTGCACTGTGAAATGTACAGCCATTATTAACAAGCCTGTTTTGCTCTGTTCCAACTTTCTTTAACTAAAAAAAAAAAGTTTCCCCCTTGTATCCTATTCAATGTATTTAAAGCTTTAAACTTCTAAAGACGATTTTAGCTGTGTCCCATATAACTCGACATGGTATATTTCCTTCTCATTGAGTTATGCATATTTAATTTTTTAAAGAGATAACACACTCATGTAGTTCAAAGAAGAAACACACAAGAAGGTGTGCAGTGGGGTATCTTGTTTTCACCCCATCCCTGGCCAACCCACTCACTTCAGGAAACTTCTATTAATTTCTTAGTATTCTTCGTGGGGTTTTTTTGTTTTGTTTTTTTGCGGTACGCGGGCCTCTCACTGTTGTGGCCTCTCCTGTTGCGGAGCACAGGCTCCGGACGCGCAGGCTCCGCAGCATGTGGGATCTTCCCGGACCGGGGCACGAACCCATGTCCCCTGCATCGGCAGGCGGACTCTCAACCACTGTGCCACCAGGGAAGCCCCGTGGGGTTGTTTTTTGTTTATAATGTACGTGTGGGCAAATTTTCCCACTTTTCTGGCACTAGGAATAGCTTGCTATACTCACTATTCTGTGCCTTAGCAGTATATCCTTGAGCTTTGTCCACATTCATTAAAAAAAAAACGTGTTTCCTCATGCTATTTTTATACTTATGTAGTCTTCAACTGTGTGAATAAGCCACAGTTTTATTTATCTGTCCCTTACGGAGAGAAAATTGACTCTCAAAAGAAATGTTTCCCATTTTTTTGCTTCACAGCAATGCTGCATAGTATACCACGGTCAGGGATCACTGTAAGTTAATTTCCCAGAGGAGGGAGAGCTAGAGCAAAGGCTAACACAACCGTGATGTTGCTGGATGCTTCCACATCGCCAGACTGTCTCATTCTGCCCTCTACCTGTGCTGGACAAGCCTGCCTACTCCCCTGTGGCCTTGACAGAGGGGGGCCAGTATCCAGCTTTTGAATTTATGTCAGTCTGATAGATGAGAAATTGTATCACAGGGTACTTATAATTAGAAGTTCTCTTTTTGGGTTAATGGGCTTGATCTCTTTATGAACTTAAGGGCCAATTTTGTTTTTAGAATGTGCTGTCTCTATTTTTGCTATTCCCACCCCCCCATTTCTTAGAACTCTTAATTATTTGAGAGATTAGTTCTTTTTTTGTGATATGAGCTGCATATTTTTTTCCTAAATGCTTGTCATTTGAATCTATTGCCACACAGAAGTTTTTAAATTTTTATGTAGTCAAATCAGCCATCTTTTCTTATTTCACTTGTAGATTTGAGTCATCCGCAGAAAGGCCTTTGTCATTAAGTCTTGGGTGGATGGTTACACAGCAGTAGGTTTACTGGAACAGCTATGGCACATGAAAGGAGCTTGGAAGTTTGTTTGTTAAATGAATTAATAAATGAAAGAATAAGGAATGATACATAACCTTGGAAAACCAGTGCACCTCAAAAATTGTATTTTTCTTTTTAGTTCCTTAGAGTGCCCGGAGAGTGGGCCTCTGGTCTCCAGTTTTGTGGGTCAGTCTCTGTGCGGGACGTTGCGCATATCTCATTTTCAGTCCCCTGTGGGTCAGGTAGTTTCACACCGTTAGAAAAAAACGTTAGGGAGTTCCCTACTCTACACAAATACACACCCTGTCACGGGGGCCCTGACAGAGGGTGACCCTCATGGGCTCAGGGCAGTTCCCCCCTCCACCCCCTGAAGACGGGGCTCTGCGTGGAGGGAGCGCCCGCACACTCCTGAGGCTTCAGGACAGCAGATCCTCTTTGGTTTGGGCACGGATTCAGGGATGCTGGTTGTAACTTAGGGGACATAGGGTATAGCCAGAGCCAACTGAAACAGTGACGGGTGGTGGCCCAACCTGGTCGGACTGAGGGGCTGGTGTGCCCGGGGTCTCGGCGAGGGGTACTTGAATGCCTGAAGGTGGGCATGGACAGAAATGCTGGGTCCCTGTGGTGTGCCTGGCCCTGGGCAAGTAGCTTCAAAGTAAGTGACATAGTCCAGGGCAGCTTGGCAAACCCTCCGGAGCTATTAAAAGCCTTTGCTGAAACCTGAGCTCAGGGCTGGTAATACACTCTGTCACTCCACTACGTGTAGTCACAAGAGCTGCGAAGAGCTGCGTCTGCCCTGCTGTCCTTAGGCTGAGTTGGCTGCCAGCCTGCCCTGTCCTACGGGCCTAAAGCACAGAGGCCTAAGCACCGTCTGCCAAGCCAGCTGTTCCCTCCTCCCCTCCCCTTCCTGCCCTGAGGCAGGGCCTGACCTGTTTCCTTAGAGCCCCAAGGTGATTGATGAGATGGAGGGAATTGACTCTGCTCTGTTTCCTTGCCACAAACAAGGCAAGGAAACTTTTTTTTTTTTTTTGCAGTACGCAGGCCTCTCACTGTTGTGGCCTCTCCCGTTGCGGAGCACAGGCTCCAGACGCGCAGGCTGAGCAGCCATGGCTCACGGGCCCAGCCGCTCCGCGGGATGCGGGACCCTCCCGGACCGGGGCACGAACCCGTGTCCCCTGCATCGGCAGGCGGACTCTCAACCGCTGCG
This sequence comes from Lagenorhynchus albirostris, assembly GCF_949774975.1. Lineage (NCBI taxonomy): Eukaryota > Metazoa > Chordata > Mammalia > Artiodactyla > Delphinidae > Lagenorhynchus > Lagenorhynchus albirostris. The sequence goes on from NC_083105.1 coordinate 6,923,512, forward strand.
CCACCAGGGAAGCCCTGGTCCGGGACGATCCCACATGCTACGGAGCAACTAAGCCCAAGTCCCTTCTTTGAGGGGCTAAATAGCAAGCCCCTTCTGAGAATACCCACAGCTTCCCTTTTGCCCAGGGAGTCTGGGTTTTCACCTCATTTCATTTAGACTTTAAAAGTCACAAAATGACATATATCCACTACCAAATGTAAAATAGATAGCTAGTGGGAAGCAGCTGCATAGCACAGGGAGATCAGCTCGGTGCTTTGTGACCACCTAGAGGGGTGGGATAGGGAGGGTGGGAGGGAAATGCAAGAGGGAGGAGATATGGGGATATATGTATAGCTGATTCACTTTGTTATACAGCAGAAACTAACACAACATTGTAAAGCAATTATACTCCAATAAAGATGTTAATAAAATAAAATTACAGGGATACAATGTACAGCATGGGGAATATAGTCAGTAATATTGTATTAACTTTGTAAGGTGACACATGGTAACTAAGCTTATTGTAGTGACCACTTCACAGTGTGTACACACGTTGAATCACTATGTTATACACCTGAAACTAAAAATATTATTGAATGTCAGTTATGCCTCTATTAAAACAAAACAAAACAAAAAGTCACAAAAGACACACTGCTGTATTTAAAATAGATAACCAAGGACCTACTGTATAATTAATTAATCAATCAATTAATTAATTTTAAAAGTCACAGAATAGAGTTCACCCAAACCAACAGATCTTGACTCAGTGAAACTAACTCTCCTCCCAGACTCACCCTTCCGGAGTGATGTTCAAATGTTTAAGCACTCGCCAGGCTGGGGTCCACCTTAACCCCTCAGTGCTGGGGAGGTCTGCAGGGCGTCCCTGGAGGGGCTCGCGGAGGCTCCTCACTAGCAGGTGTGAGAACATCTCAGTAGCTCAACAACTGGTCCAGCTGCACCATCAGTGTGGCCACCACTGTCCTCCTGTTGACTCAGGTTAGAAAGGGAAGCCGCTTTCTCTCTTTATCCCAGAATGTCTAACTGGAGGGGATCTTATGGTTCATCTGCCCCCAACCCTTCTGTTTTCAGATCATCAAAGAAACATTTTGTGGGCAGGCAGTTTTCGCCAGACCCAGTGCTGGGAGCTGGAGTAGAGAGATGTGTCAGGAGTCCCTGCAGTCCGCGATGACAGGAGGGAGGAGACAGCCCAGGTTAGAGAGATTTGGAAGGTAGAACAGACAGGGTTTGGGGTGGCTGAGGAGTGGGGAAGAGACTGGAAGAGGAGGGCATCAGGATGGCTCCAAGGATTCTGACCAGGGTGAACGGGGGGATACTGGGATTGAGCCATCGGCTACAAAGAGGTGCTCTCACAAGCTACAGTGAATGTACCAGAAATAGTGAATGTCCTTGCAGAACTGCAGGAACAGCATCATAGGAGGAGCCCCTTCTGTGTTCCCAGAGAATGTCAAGTGCGCCTCTATCAGTTCTGAGCAGCCAGTGTTGGAGGATGTGTCAACCTTCCTCCTGTTGCATCAGCCCTAGGAGCTGTGTCAGCTTCTTGCAATTACTAATCTTGCAATCTTTCTTAGTTTGCCCTTCCTTCTGTATCAACATTTTTGTAAACAATTTCCCTCATTAAATTCCCTCTGTTGAAATACCTAGTTTTCCTGTTGACTTAACTAGACACTGGTTGCTGTGATTACATACCCACCAGATCAGCAAAAAAAAATTTTTTTAATTTTATCAATTTATTTATTTATTTTTGGCTGCGTTGGGTCTTTGTTGCTGCGCGCGGGCTTTCTCTAGTTGCGGCGAGTGGGGGCTACTCTTCGTTGCGGTGTGCGTGCTTCTCAGTGAGGTGGCTTCACTTATTGCAGAGCATGGGCTCTAGGTGCGTGGGCTTTAGTAATTGTGGTGTGAGGGCTCAGTAGCTGTGGCTCGTGGGCTCTAGAGCACAGCCTCAGTAGTTGTGGCACATGGGCTTATTTGCTCCGTGGCATGTGGGATCTTCCCGGGCCAGGGCTCGAACACGTGTCCCCTGCATTGGCAGGCATATTCTTAGCCACTGCACCACCAGGGAAGTCTGGGAACATTTTTAAAGTTTGATAATACCAAGTATTGGGTAGGATGTGGAGCAACTGAAGCTGCTGGTGGCAGGGGTGGGGTGTGTGTGTGTGTGTATAAATTGAGGCACTTTGAAAAACAGTTTGACATCAGCTATTAAAGTTGAAGATTGATACTCTATGACCCAACAGTTTATCTTTTAGGTATAAAACGTACAGAAAATGGTATACATATGCATTAAGATATATGTACAAGTAGTATTGCTTGTGAAAGCCAAAAGATGAATGATCTAAATGTCCATCAACAAAGATGAATAAATTGTGGTATATGAAATTTGATGGACTACAATATAGCAATGACAAAAAAATGAATGAGCGCTACACACATTACCAGACATGGAAGTTACAAACATCATGGTGAGTGAAAGCAGCAGTACACAAAAGAGAATGACAGGGACTTCTCTGGTGGAGCAGTGGTTAAGAATCCGCCTGCCAATGCAGAGGACACGGGTTCGAGCCCTGGTCCAGGAAGATCCCACATGCCGCAGAGCAACTGAGCCTGTACGCCACAACTACTGAGTCCACATGCTGCAACTACTGAAGCCTGCGTGCCTACAGTCCGTGCCCCGCAACGAGAAGCCACCGCAATGAGAAGCCCGCGCACCACAACGAAGAGTAGCACATGCTCGACACAACTAGAGAAAGCCTGCACAGCAACGAAGACCCAACGCAGCCAAAAATAAACTTATTTTTTTAAAAAAAGAGAGAGAATGACAGTGTAATACACTTTACAAGGAGTTCAAGAAGGAGAAAAACTATAAAGTACATTGTAGTAGGCAGAAAAAAGCCTCCCAAAGACGCTCGTGTCCTAATACCTGGAACCTGTGAATGTGTTACTTCACGTGGCAAAAGAGACCTTGCAGATGCAATAATAAGGACCTTGAGATGGGGAGATTAATGTGGATTATCTAAGTGGGCTCAAAGAAATCACAAAGGTCCTTGAAAGCAGAAAAGGGGGCAAAATAGAAAAGTCAGAGCGGAACATGTGATTACAGAAGAAAGGCACAACGATGTGAAATGTTGCTGGCTTAGAAGAAGAAGGAAGCGGTCATGAGCCGAGCAATGTGGGTGGCCTCGAGACGCTGGAAAGGGCCAGCAATGGATTCTCTAGAGCCTCAGAAAGAAACACAGCTCTGTGGACACATCGATTTTCAGCTCAGTGAGACCTGTGTCAGGCTTCTGACCTACAGAACTGTGAGATAATACATTTGTGTTGTTTTTAAGCCACTAAGTTTGTTACAGCAGTGATAGGAAACTAATACATATATATTGTTCAATCTTTTTTCAGATTGGATAATTTTTATTGATCTGTCTTCAGGTTCTTTATTTCTTCTGTCATCTTCAATCTGTAGCTAAGCCCATTCAATGAATTTTAAATTTCAGATATTGTACTTTTCAGTTCTAGAATTTCCATTTGGGTCTTCTTTCTAGCTTCTATTACTCTGCTCAAATTTACTGTCTTTCCAATAGTCATTAGTGTATTTTCTTTTATGTCCTTAAGCACACTTATAACAACTACTTTAAATATCTTTGCTAATTCCAACATCTGGGTTCTCTTGGGGTCAGTTTCCATTGCTTTTTTTTTTTTTTCTCTTGGTCATATTTTCCTGTTTATATGTTGAGTAATTTGGATTCTGTTCTGGTTATTGTGAATAATACATGATATGGAGTCTGGATACAGCTCTTCCACAGAATATTGATTTATCTATTTTAGCAATTAACTTGGCTGAACTCCTTCTGCAAACTTGGTCTCCCTTTTAGCAAAAAGCAGCTCAAATTTCAGTGTTGCTCTTTTAGCCTCAGCTGGGCTTCTTGCAGTCTACCCCATGCCTACATAACTCGGTGGCCAATCAGAGGTCTGGACAGGATATATATGCAGATTTTGGGGCTCCTCAACTCTCCTTCTCTCCTTTGGAACTCCCCTACTTAACTTGCCAGCTTTTGCCACAATCTGTTTTTCAGTTTTCAAACTAGGAAGACTGTGGGGCTCTATTCAGGTTTTAGCTGTCTGTCTACCTCTTTTAGCTGTGAGGATTGGGGCCTGCTTTTAGCCTAAATCTATTTTAAGAAGTGGGAAACTCACTCGGTTCCTTTCTTTTCCAAGTGTCAACCCCCATCCAGTATCTGCTTGTTTCGGTTGCTTTCTGGTGCCTTCAGGTCATTGTTTTTTATCTTTTTCCCCAGAATTTACAATTGTTACCTGTGGAAGCTTGGTTCAATAGAAGTGGAATATCTAAAAATATAGCTTACGGATTAATACATAGTGGTAAACTATAAGGTATAACAAGGGGAGGAATGTTAGTCTTGGGAATGTGATCAGGGAGAGACACATAGGGACCATCTAAAATGATGGCAATGTTCTAGCTCCAAAACTGTTTGGTGGTTATATAAGTGTTTGCCTTATTTTCATAAATCTTCGAAGTGTTACAGATATCTTACATACTCTTCTATATATGACATACAATTTAAAATACAATGTTTAGTGTCTTTAACGACGGAGATATAGAATTGGAACCATGGGCCTACAGCTGGCAGGTGATGCCATGGAGATGAATGAGGTCTACTTGGAGGGCGTGCAGTGCAGGAAGGGGAAAGGTCTGGGAGATCCTGAGGAGCCCTGGCATTTCCTGGACAGGCAAGGGGAGGGGGGCCCACAAAGGGAGTCTTACGCAGTGCAGTCAGACCCTTGGGAGGAGAAGTGGTCTGCCACCCATGGAAGTGTGTGATCTCCGGGAAGCCAAAGGAGGAGACTGTCAAGAAGGGAGTGGTCTAATGTACAGAGCCAAAAAAAAAAAAAAAAAGAAGGGAGTAGTCAACAGAATCAAGCACTGCAGAGAGAACAGCACAAGCTGAAGCTGGAGCTGTGCTAATGGGAGTGTAAGGTTAGGGGATGGTTATCACTCGGTTCACTGGTGAGATGGGGTCAGTATCCTGATACAGTGCATTGAGGAGTGAACAGAAGGTGAGGTGGGAAGGCAACAAGGCCAGGCTCCATCTCAAGGGCAGGACAAGGTACATAGGCACCTGGGAGTATTTGAAAGAAAAGTGTAGTAAAGCTCAAATCAAAACAGTAGAAGAGGAAAGACAAGAGTCACAAAAAAGGGTGAAGTGACATCCCTGCCAACTGAAACTGATTAGGGTTTGTCTAGAGATTGGAATGGAGAAGGAAGAGGAAGCATCTTTGTTGAATTTGTAGACTTGTGTTATAATTATGTATTCATACATCCCGGCCACCTGTCTGGAGTGAGTGCAAAGGCTCAGGGAAAAGTTAGTAAGGCTCGGCCTGGCCTCTGCAGTGGAGAGGACCGCACTCCACAAGGAAAGGCCCGTCCAAGCCTGTCTCCCCATCACTGAAACAACTGAATGCTTCCAGTTCCTCTGCATGTTCCTTCCAGAGGGCTCCTGGGACCACCATGGCACCCATCCCCACCCCAGCATAGGCCCTGGCCCAGGATGGCCTTCCATTTGGGATGCCTCCTCCCCCTTACTGTTGCCTTTAAAGCATCTGAGAAGGAGAAGTGGGTATGGGTGGAGAGGAAATTTGGTGATGGGTTGTACCCAACCCACCTGGGTACAAAAGTACCACCGGGACAAAGTACCACAAACTGGGGGACTTAAACAACAGACATTTATTGTCTCACAGTTCTAGAGGCTAGAAGTCCAAGATCAAGGTGTCAGCAAGGCTGGTCCTGAGGGAGAATCTCTTCAGGCCTCTCTCTCAGCTTTGGGGGTTGCTGGAGATCTCTGGTGTTCCTGGGCTTGTAGATACATCACTCCGATCTCTGCCTCCATCTTCACATGGTGATTTCTGTGTGTGCCTGTCTCTGTGTCCAGATTTCCCCTTTTGATGAGGACACCTGTCATATTGGATTAGGACCCACACTTAGGACTTCATTTTAGCTTGATTATCTCTGTAAAGGCCTTATTTCCAAATAAGGTCACATTCACAGGTGCTGAGGATTAGAATGCCAACATATTTTTTGGGGGGGACACATTTCAACCCATAACATGGGTATATGGGGGTTTGTTATACTCTGTTTATATAGGGGGTGTATGCTCTCTACTTTTGTATACGTTTGAAATTTTCCATAATAAAATGTTAAATAAGCAAAACAAAACAAAACAACCCCCCCAATCCCCTTTCAACTTTGGCCCCATTTCTCGATTCAGCTTCATATCAAAATTCCTTCAGAGATGTCTCCTCCCGCTGACTTGCCCCCTCTCTGCCCAGCTGTCTTGAACCTACTTCAAACAGGCTTTTTTTTTTAAAAAAATTTTATTTTATATTAGAGTATAGCTGATTAGCAATGTTGTGATAGTTTCAGGCGTATAGCAAAAGGACTCGGCCATACATATACATGTATCCATTCTCCCCCAAACTCTCCTCCCATCCAGGCTGCCACATAACATGGAGCAGAGTTCCCTGTGCTATACAGTAGGTCCTTGTTGGTTAACCGTTTTAAATATAGCAATGTAGGGACTTCCCTGGTGGCACAGTGGTTAAGAATCCACCTGCTAATGCAGGGGACACGGGTTCGAGCCCTGGTCCAGGAAGATCCCACGTGCCGTGGAGCAACTAAGCCCATGCGCCACAACTACTGAGCCTGAGCGCTAGAGCCCGCGAGCCACAACTACTGAAGCCCGCATGCCACAACTACTGACGCCTGCGTGCCACAACTACTGAAGCCCATGCGCCTAGAGCCCGTGCTGAGCAACAAGAGAAGCCACCGCAATAAGAAGCCCGCACACCGCAACGAAGAGTAGCCCCCGCTCACCACAACTAGAGAAAGCCCATGCACAGTAACGAAGACCCAACGCAGCCAAAAATAAATAAATAAAGCAGTGTATACACGTCAATCCCAAACTCCCTGACTATCCCTTCCCCTCTGGTAACCATAAGTTTGTTCTCTAAGTCTGTGAGTCAAACAGGGAATTTCTACCAGTATCTATCTGACAGGGTCCAGGCAGGGGGCAAAAATCATACAAGTGATTTGAACAGGGAAAATTTCAATACAAAGAATTATTAACGAGGTAAAAGATGGTTAACTACTGGGTGGAATAAAAGAGAAGGCGTAACTGAGGTAGCAACCCAGCAGAGGCGAGCACCTCTGGGGCTGAGGTAAACGTGAATGAGGAAGGATTGGGAAGCTTAGGGCACGAGGCTCCACAAGGCTGAGGTTCAGATTTCTGACGTGAGGCCCCGGCTGGCACAAGAACACGGTACCCCCGTAAATGAAACAGAGGCGGAAGAATGCTGGGATGAGATTTACTGAATGTTTAAAAGTAAATTAATGACCAAAAATTATACACAACACGATGCATAGGCATCTCTGGTTTTGGAGCCTGGTCACGGACACTTTGGGACAGGATGATAGCCGCGTGGGCCTCTACGGTGAAGTCCACGTGGTGTGAGCCTCCAGAAGGGCTTCCCGTTACCCATCCTGACAATGAACAAGTGCAGAGTGGGTGAGGGTCTGACCCAAACAGAGTCCTTCCACGAGGAAGAGGGGGTGTAGCCAAATGCACCAGAAACATGTTCTGGGTGTTTAAGTAAAACCATGTCATTCACGTCACATACCAGCGACAGACTGCATTACCTATAGACACTGGCTGTTACCCAGAAACACACGCCCCAAAGACCCTTGCGCTTTCCAGGACTAAATGACACAGAGACCCTTGCTGCCTCCCGAACATTACCCATAGACCCTTGCTGCCGCCCGGGCATTACCCAGAGACCCTTGCTGCCTCCCGGGCATTACCCAGAGACCCTTGCTGCCGCCTGGGCATTACCCAGAGACCCTTGCTGCCTCCCGGACATTACCCAGAGACCCTTGCTGCCACCTGGGCATTAGCCATAGACCCTTGAGTTGCCTAGGACTGCATAACCCACAGACCTTTGCTGTTGCCCAGGAAGTACGATCCTGACAGGCAGTCAGAGATTCTCTCACTTTGGGCTTCTCTTTTTTTTCAAAGGTTACAATACAATTAAGGGAACTGCATTCTAGGTTGTCCTTCCTTCCTTAAAATGTCATTACAGCTTGGGCTCACGTATGGTCACACATATGGATAACTGCTTTACCTTTTTAATCACACAATGAATAAATTCTTGTTATAAAAATTCACATAGTATGGATTATCTTTTATTAAATCGATTGTCTTATAAGAGGCAGGGGAAGAGAAGATAAGCAGTCCAGTAGATCCCTAACACCTGATTCATAGGGTAGCCTAGAAAACGCAGAGAAAGCTCCTAGCCCAATGCATGGCACTCGGTCAGCATTCAGTAATAATAGGCAATATCATTATCCTCAAGCCACAGGGGGGAGCTCGGGGAGAGGGACAGGAGTGAGCAGGGCTGACAGATTGTCAATGTAGTTATTGCCAGAGTCAGACAAAGGAGCCCAGGACCCAAATCTTCCCTGAGTTATGAAAGGAGCACAGAACAGGGAGCCCAACTGCATTTAGTTCTTCTGACTCCAAGTCATGTATGCAACACGTTTTCTTGCTGTAAAATGAAGCAGTGTATGGTCTCCGTGTCTCCTAGTTCTAACGTGTTAGCACCCCCCAGTCAGCTTCAGGGAACGTCCTTGCCCTGAATCCTGCATCCTGCCCGCCATGGTCTCTACAGTAAAAGGGGGTGGGTTCTTCCTGGTTTATTAAGCAACCAGAGCAACACAGCCTAGAATTCTTCAACTCCTACCATATAACAGAATAAGTGGGGTTTTCTTTCTTTCTTTTTGCTCAATAACTGTGACAAGGGTCAACTCTGCCTACACTACATTATTTTATTTTTTAAAAGATATTTATTTATTTGGCTGCATCAGGTCTTAGTTGCGGCACACGGGATCTTTCGTTGCAGCGCACAGGCTTCTCTCTAGTTGTGGCGTGAGGGCTCCAGAGTGCACAGGCTCAGTAGTCACGGCACGCGGGCTCAGTTGCCCCGCGGCATGTGGGATCTTAGTTCCCTGACCAGGGATCGAACCCGGGTCCCTAACCAGTTACTGGGGTGGGCAACCTGATCCAAGTTGGGCCAAGTTGTCCCGCAAATCTGGAATTGGGTTTGATATTCCAGCCTTACTCTAGGCCTGTCTTCAGAATGGAACACATTTTTTAAAAAAATTAGGAGCTGTAGTATGACCATCATCTATCCCTGCAACCTAAGCGGTGGGGAAAAAAAAAAAAATCAGATGTGCATAGAGCAGCAGAGAATGAAACAGGATGCCCTCAAGGCGTGGAGGGGGTGCTGTGGTGTGCCAGCCAGATCCTCCGAGGGCCGGGGTGCCATTCCGCCAGCCATCGGCTGTGACAGCTCACAGCTGAGTTCTTCCCTGAGACTTGCCCTTTACTGAAGGGACCAGCCATGACCAAGGATATGACCTCCCTAGCGCAGTCCACCACCAACGACTGGTCCATGCAGGGGTACAAAGGGCTGGCCCCCTACCTTGATTCAGGACAACTCTGAAGGACCATCCCAGCTCCTGAGCTCCCTATGGAATTGGGTCAGGCTCCCAGCTGCATCGAAGTTCAACTTTTGTCCAGTGCAGCTTCCCTGATTTACTCAGAGGCTGCCCAATAAGCTGTCTGCATGCACGAATAAGAGACTCCAGCTTTGTTTCCCAGGGCACCCAACCTAAGATAAGAGGCTTATAGTTGAAAGGGACTGGTGGTATAACTGATGGTTGCTATGACGATGCCGTAGTTCCTCCCAATAAGCATCTCTGCTTCCTTGCTGGCTCTAGTGTTGGGTCTTCCTAGATTAATGTTTACTAAATGGAACATAGTTTGAGGGAGGTCAGGGTGGTAATCATTTCAGCCTGCAGCATAGCAGAGTAGGCCGGGGGAAAACTTTGCAAGGGAGGTAAAGTCTGGCCTTGGCACTTCATCCTTTTTCTGAACCTCCCTCACACAGCCCATCAGGTCCCCCCACCGTCCTAGGGCGGAGATGTGAGGTGCTTCACCCAGCCCAGCCGGCTTCTCTCTTTCAACAAGAACTGAGGGCCCACAAGGTGCGGGGCTCCTTCCTTTACCCATCTCGCCATCACAGTGCCCTGGACCAGGTCCCATCTCTGATCCCTGCAGTAGGCGACACACACGTGCATTAATTCCCACCAGCTGCATTTTTACCACGGTGCTTTCCCTTGGGTTCCTGTTCCTGGTCTCAAGGAATTTCCTCCTCTGGTGAGACAGCAGCTCAGTCCCCATTTAAAATCTGGAAAAGTCTCCAGGCTGAAGGCGGTATAGACGCTCAGAGGCCCTCAGATGGGCTCCAGAAAAAAATTTCATCCAAACCTCTCGTATTGCCACTGAGGAAACAGAAGTATTTTAACCAATCCTGCAGGTCGGGACAGGCGGGTGGGGAAATGTTTTTCCAACGACTGAGAGGTTCGTTTCAATTTGATTCTCTCACCACCCAGCACCAGCCGCCTCCCGCCCTTTGGATGGTTTCCAGGCGTGAATTTGCTTCCAGGTGCGCAAAGGGCGCGGGGAAGGCGGGGCGCGGGCGGGTACCGTGGGGGAGGGGAGCGGGGGCGGGTGGGGGCCAGAGGAGCCGTTTTGGGGCCGGGGGCTGCCTGCGTGGCTGGGAGGTGGGGTGAAGGGGTGCAGGAGGGAGGGAGAGAGCCAGTGTGTGTTTGTGGTCCTCACCGCCCCCCCCCACCCCCGTTCTCCTTCCTTCTAGAACCCCTTCGGGGGCGGGGCGAGTCTCCATCCCGGCCGCGACTTACGCGACACTTTTTTGGAGAAAGAGAGCTTCCTTAATTGAGGGCAGTGGGGTGACAGGCCGAATGGAAGGGGAGAGAGGCGTTTCATCCTTACCGGGACATAGAGTTCGAAGAAGACCCGCCTCCTGCAGACCCGGAATTCGACCTCTCGAGAGCGGCTCGGGCCGCACCGGCACCCGGCCGGTGCGAGGACGCAGGTGGGCGCTGCGGGGTTTAGGGTGAGCGCGAGCAGAAAGGGGGAGGCGCATGAGGGGGCGCTGAACGGTCCACGGAGGCCCCGGCCGCCGCGGGACGCCAAACACGCAGCGCCGCGCGGACCTCGGGCGGTGAGGACCTCGTGCGCGGGTCAACCCCCAGGAAGCCGTGCGGCGCTTCCCGGGCGGGACTGGAGCTCCCCCTGGCGGCCTCCCTCCTTATTGCAGCCCTTGCCCGCGTCCTCCCTGGGCGGACGCGGGGACCCGGGCAGGCGCCGCGAGAGCGTCCAGCAGCTTCCTACCAAGGCCTGTAGTCCCTTCGCGCTTAGGCTGCTACTGATCTGGCCTTAATTTAAAGGGAAAAGGGAGGAAGGGTCTTCCTTCCGACCCCTGTGTGAGAAAATGGAGAGGAATACACATCAACTCCGGTGGGGTTCTCTAGACGTTTTTGGTTCAAGGACCACTTCGGGGTCAAAGATTCTAAAGCACATCTCCTGCTGCCGCCGTACAGAGTCTTAGGGCGCTTTTAATTGGACAGTCACTGAAAAGTTAGATTTGGCACTTGGGAATGGGGTTTCAGATATGTACAGAAAACAGAATAATGTTTTTACAAATTGTTGATTCGTTTGTGATTTGATTCTTTGAACGTTGCTTCTTAAACTGCCGGGAGGACCTTCGGGGTCAACTCAGAACCAGTATTGGAGAATACTTCTGATTCACCAGGCAGGAATTGTAAGGATCGTCAGTTTGTTTTAGGTTGAATCGATGGTACCAGGGACATTCTGGGACCTCGGAGTATTCTAGAACTGTGCCCACGTTGGGCTAGCGGTTGATAGAGTACGGTTTATCAAAGTAGTGTAAGACAGAAAGGGCTTCCGAATGTAACCGATTTAGTGATAAGACCCACCGTACCTGCATCATTTAGAAGAACATACTTATTGGTCCATCGATACAGGGCTAGAAAGAAATAGATTTCACCTTCTTCCTTGGTCTCATAACATTTATTTTTCCGAAGTTCTAACTTAAACACTTTCTGTTACACTTTTAGCACACCATCTCTTGTTGCTTTTGGAAATGGAGGGCAATTTATCATTAACTTCTACATGATAAATTTCCAAATAATTGAAGACAATTATTAATTGTATGCGTTTCAAACTTCTTTCCTCCAGGTTAAATAATGAAAGTCTTTAACCTATCTTCACACCATGTATTTTCTGTCTCTTCTCTCTCTAGCTTTTTTCATCCATCTTCAAACATGAAACTGTACAATGATATATAATAATTATAATAATAATGCTCACAAAGAATATGTAAATTAAGCACCCCAAATGCCATCTTTATACATTGCATATATGTCTTCATATCCTTGGAGACAGTGGGAGACCAGCTCATACTGGAAGAATTCATAGTCCTAAGTTTTAGACCAAGTATATGTGGAAATAGCCACCCAACCACTCCCAGCACCCACTATGCTACCCCCTGCCTTCAACTTGGAAATAGATTGGATATTGTTTATATAGCTGTTTCTCAAAACTGTTTTCAGGTCAAATAATATCTTCAGTTGAAATAAAACTCTGCTTTCCTAACTTGGGATTTTACTAAGACAATGAGGCAAATGCTGTGGGCTTTACCCAAGGGAGCTTTATGCTTTTTTTTTGTTTTTTTGGAGCCTTATGCTTTAGATACATAGTTGGAGAGTAACTGAAGTTTATAACACCAAAAAAAAAAAAAAAAAAAAGCCCTCATCTGTTTGGTTCATCCTGGGAGGTTTGTAGTTCATTACTAATTCATGGGGCAGCACACACCTACTCAGTGTCTAAATCTGCCTTGAGGTCTTTGTGTTTTCCTTTGCCTCTTATCAATCGCTGTCTGTGGAGACAGCTCCAAAGAAGAATGTCTGGGCATCTACCCTTTGCCCCAGAAACTCCCAGTTGGAGGATCCTGAAAGCAAACATGAAAAAAAAAAAAAAGGTATTTAACCTAGCAAATGCCACGCCGCCACCGCCGCCTCCCCCCACTCCCTGCCCCGTTCTAGACGTTTCGCGTTGTCAAGGCACATACAAAACTTTCTTGATACTCTGGCACTTGTCACCCAAGAGTAGAATTTTGTCCTATGAAGTCAAAAAAAAAAGAAAAGAAAATGTATTCATTCAGTTTACCATTATGGAAAGTGCCAGGTGGATAGGGAAGAAGGAGAGTATATAGCTTCCCTTGTCCATAGCATTTGATTATAAAACATTTGGTAGGAAAAGTATAAGAAACTGCTACCTGAACATCTAAAGTTGTAACTCTGGTCCCCAGCTCAGCACCCTGTTTGCTTTCGTCATCCATCCCCGTTTGCAGCTATTTTCTCTTTGTCTTTGGGCTGTTTTGCTGCTCGTCAGTTAGCTCCCCCGGGCAGTCAGCACCTCAGCATCAGTCCTCTGCCTGGCATAGCAGCAGAGCCCTCTCAGAAGCTGTGTTCAGGGTAGGACCAGGTCTCATTTGTTCTTCTGGCAGTCTCTGCACCCTGTCTTCCCTCTTCCACGGATCTCCTCCAATTCCCACAGGGAATGAGTCAGTAGTCTCCAGTCCACATGTAATCTACGTTATGCCATGTGTCCGAAATGGACTATATTTTTTGACAAGCCACCAAATCCTTTCCAAGAATGTTCTGAAATCAAGTACGAAGTGAGAAGTGGCAGTGCAAAAGGGACAAACCTGACCTCGGCTGGGCTCTGCCACGTACTAGATGGGTCACTCTGGACTGAACACAGTGTCCAGATTTGTGGTGGAGCACAATACTCCTTCCCTCGTTAGGAATGATGCGGCATGTGAAGATTAAGTGAGATCATAATGGCCAACATTTATTGAGCACTAGCTATGCCCAGCATGGGTCTTAGAACTTTGTGCACTGAATCATTTAATCAATGAGATAATGCCAGTAGGGTGCCTGGCTCGGCGTCCTACACAAAATAAATGGTAGATAAAAATAGCATGAAAAATTTATTCAGTGAGAAAAGAGACTATAGATAGAAAACTTCTTAATGCTTCTTTAGCCTATTGGAAATGCAATTTATGTACACAGTCAAAACTCTTCTGTTTTACTGTGTGAAAACTGACATATAATGTTCAAAGGTTGCAATTTTAACTGCTTTTTAAGCTTCTTGGTGTGATGTATTTTAAGTTTAAGAATGTGTCAAGTTATTGTAAGCTGCATACATTTCATTTGAATGTTTATATTTTGGCATCACTGATTTAAAATGCGTTAAGTATTTTAAAAAATTGAGCTACATACTTAAAACTTATTGTAGGATTAAAGAAAATACTTTAATTTAACTTTATTTTTATATAAATAATTTTATAAAATATGTAATACTTAGCACAGTTTTGATATAGTATGTGCTCAGTTGCAGCTTAGCTGTTATTATCACTATTACTAGCTGGACCTCTGAAATCATAGTCAAAATAAAAATGTCCATGAGAGAAATAACTTATTTTGCAATATTCTTGAATATTCTTCAGGTACATTCTTTCGGCCGCCTGAGCTTTCTCAGGCAGACATTTTAAGGGGCTTGGGGTTCCCATCCTAGGGACAGCCTTGAGCTGCTGGAAACATGCTAGTGTTTGTTCAAGTCTCTTAGTGTGGGGAGGTGGCTGAAATTGATTGTGCTAAAAGCTGCAGTTCTTACAGGCCAAGGTTGAGGTCTAGTGGAGAAGAGGACTCAGAGGAACCTGACTAAAGTTTGGTGAAGGACAATCTTTGTCACCTTCCGTAGCAACTGTGCAGAGCTGCCTCTGTCCTTTGACGGATGATGGTCCCTATTGGTGGACATTTGAGTACGGTGTGGTGAAGGTTTCATAAACCCAAGCTATTTTCAAGAAAACAAATATTAAATGGAAATTGGTTTTTCAAAAATGATTAATGCAGCATATAGAGAAATGGTATAATAATCAATCTGAGGTTGGGTTGTTTTTTGTTTTTTTAAGGATCCTGAACTATTATCCCTTTCCTAGGACTAACCTTGTAAAAATGTGTGTGACGAACTGTTTATTACCTAAGATGCCATGGCCTGATGCTTGGGTTTCAATCCTGGTTCTGACACTGATAACCTACATGGTTGTGACATGTAAGTTATCAGTGCCAGATGACTCTGTGTCTCTTTGTCTGCATCTGTAAAATGGGATAATAATCTCATAGGGTTGTTGTGAAATTTAAGCTAATGAGTCCATGCAAAGCCCTTAATAACTGTTAACTAGTTTAATCCAACTTTTTCTCACCTCCCACACCCAGGCCTAGAGAAGTCTTGGGAGGGACCAAGGATGACTATGTGCTTTTGTACCTTTAGTGTGCAATGTCTGTCCTATTTCTGTATCTTAAAAAGTTCTCCAGCATTCACTGATGATTTCACAGGTACCTATTCCCTAAACCCCTTGCTGATCCCACTGACTTGCCCTTAGCATCCTATGTGTATTTTCCATTATAGAATTAACTTTAGCTCTCCATTCATTACAGTTTTGGGTTCTTGTCTAATCTTGGCTACTCATCTTTTGACCCCCACCAACTCAGTAAACCTTTAAGCATTTGCTGAGGGTCTCACCTCATGTGGGATACACAAGCGGGGTGAGATGAAGTTTTCTTTCACAGAGAATATACAGTTCCATTATGGCTGCTAGCTTTCCAAGCTCTATCAAGTGCCAAAAGGTCTAGCAGAGGTAATTGCTTTGTTTTTAATACATGTCCTGGAAACCTAGAGGAGTCAGAATCTTCAGGGAAGGAGGAGTGGGCTTGAGGTAAGTCTTCAAGGATGCTTAGAGTTTGATAGGTGGCCTTGGCAGGAGACAGGTGCCTGGGGAGACTGGAGAGCCAGCCTTGCCTATGGGGAGAGAATTCCGATTTGGGGTTGGATGGGTAGGGCGGGACCAAATTATGGTGGACTTTGGAAACTGATCATGTCTTTAGATGTGATAAGAGAGGAAATGGAGAGGCCCTGTGTATCTTTTCTTTTTTAAATTAATTAATTAATTAATTAATTTTTGGCTGCGTTGGGTCTTCGTTGCTGCGCGTGGGCTTTCTCTAGTTGCGGAGAGCGGGGGCTACTCTTCGTTGCGGTGCGCGGGCTTCTCACTGCGGTGGCTTCTCTTGTTGCGGAGTGCGGGCTCTAGGCGTGCGGGCTTCAGTAGTTGTGGTGCGCGGGCTCAGTTGCTCCGTGGCATGTGGGCTCTTCCCCAGCTAGGGCTCCAGCCTGTGTCCCCTGCGTTGGCAGGAGGATTCTTAACCACTGTGCCACCAGGGAAGTCCTAGCCCTGTGTATTTTAAACAAAGTCGTAGGTAAATACGGCCCCTACTAAAAGAGCCTGCGTTAGGATAATAAAATCAGTGGAATCAATACAGCCTGGGAATTTTTCATGAAAAGCAACTTTTAAGTGTTTATTAACATCTCAGTTTTTGTCCTTAATCAGTAGGAATTGTAAGTGGAATTGAACTTGTGACACGTTGTATTCTCTCTCCACCTCATGAAAAAAAATGCTAACCTCCAATCCCAGTGGCACCTGGCATTGATCTTTCTTTCATGGTGACATTCCCTCTGTGAATTAGGAACCCAGTACATTCTCCCTTTCAAGAACACAGCAATGCATTTGTTCACTAAATATTGATATTCTGCTACATGCTGGATACAGTATTAAGGCCTACAAATAAACAGAGAAGTACAATAAATTCTTGTTTTTGTGGGTTTACTGTCTTGTTGAAAATTGACATCTATATAAATACAAAAATAGAGTAGCCCAGGGACTTCCCTGGTGGTCCAGTGGTAAAGAATCTGCCTTCCAATGCAGGGGATGTGGGTTCAATCCCTCGTCGGGGAACTAAGATCCCACATGCCGTGGGGCAACTAAGCCCACACGCCACAACTACTGAGCCCACACACCTCAATGAGAGAGAAGTCCGCGAGCGGCAACAAGAGCCTGCGCGCGGCAACAAGAGCCTGCGCGCTGCAACAAAAGATCCTGCATGCCGCAACTAAGACCTGAGGCAGCCAAAAATTAAAACAAAAAAAAAAAGAGTAGCCCAGGGGTTGGCAAACTTTTTCTATAAAAAGCCAGATAGTAAATATTTTAGACTTTGTGGTCATACAGTCTATTCAACTCTGTCACTGTAGCGTGAAAAGCACCCTTGGACCCTAGCTAACTAAGTACACGAGTGTTGCTGTGTTCCAATCAAATTTACTTATGGACTGAAATTTAAATGTCATATAATTTTCATGTGTCATGAAGTATTCTCCTTTTGATTTTTGCTCACTGCTTAACAATGTAAAAGATACACCTAGTTTGCAGGCCATACAAAAATCAGTGGCGGGCTAGATTTGGCCCACGGGCCCCGTTTCGTTGACTCCTGGAGTCAGCTCCTGGAGCGGGCTATGACAGACCTCGTACGTACAAACTGCTACAGAATACAGAGCAGGCAGGGGTTAACTATTTCTGCAGGACGGAGGTAGGATTGAGAATGCTTCCAGGAGGAGGGGAATTTGACAGAGGCTTTGACAGTTAAGTATTTGCTTGCCTGGGGTCAGTTGAAGGGGGTGGAGGAGAAGGACCAGCGGGGAGCTGATTCCAGGCTCCTTGAGCAAAGGCATAAGGACAACAAGGCCTACAGGGCCTGGCGTATTCGGAACCTTGACCGGTTTGCTGTGGCCTGAGCTTGGGTAACAGGAAGCAGGAGACTGGCCCGAAGCGGGCAGAGAAATTGGGCCAAGTTTTGTGAAGGGCCTTTATTGCCATGCCAGAGCATTTGGGTTTTATTTCATAGGCAGTGGAAACCTTGGAAGTTTCCCAGCAGAGAAGTGATTCAAAGCGTATCAGTGTTTTAGACATTCCAGGGCAGGGGCATGGGGACCAGGTTAGAGAAGGGGGCCCAGGAGCATTTAGTGGTCGGGTTATAGGCAGGCCGGATAGGATCCGGGAGTGTGGGCCATCCCCAGATGGTGGGTTGTGGGCACTGCCAGATGGAAAAGAGGCTTTAATGGAGTCCAGGGAGCGAAGCCAAACGCTGAGAGCCAGAAACAGCCTGGAAGGCACTGCCTGGCAGGACTAGGGGGGCAAGGTATTGGGAGAGATGAGACCGAGAGATGGAGGGGGTGGGAACGGGCAGAGATGGTCCACTAGTTCCTGCAAGAGCCGGACAGGGCCTTTGGGGAAAAGATCTCATTTTTTCTTATAAAAACAACACTTAATAACTGTAAAAAAGTAAAACAGCGCAGAGATCCATACGGTCCTCCCTCTGGACCTCTCTCCTCCCACACCTGGGGGGAGTAACCGTTCACAATGGGGTACGTGTCCGCCCTAGCTCTCTGTTCTGCGCTCAAGCAAACATATAGATCATGTCTTCTTAAATAAAAAGGGAAAGCGTACATATTTTTATGCAATTTACTTTTACTGAAAATATCTATGTTGCAGACATCTCTGCTGTCAGCACGTATATATCTACCACGTTTTTTAACAATTTTGTCAGTTTCTGGAGCATGGATGTACCATAATTTATCTGTGGACGGGCGTTCACGTTGTTGCCGTCCATCTAGGCTTTTAGATAAGGCCACAGCACACACACGGTGAACGCGCGTGAACCCTTGCAGTGGGATCTCGGGCTCGGGTTTGCCTGTACAGTTTGCTCGGCGCTGCTGGGTTAGGGCAGGAGGCCAGTGCGGCCAACAGGGGCTGCCCTGACCACTTACATTTGGGCAGAAAGATGGGCCTTGACTGGAGTGAGGCATATGCAGTAGAACCAGTAGGACCTGGCACGGCAGATAAGGTAGTAGCAGGAAGTTTAAAAATGGGTAAAAGTGTTCTAGTTCATCAGCAAATCCCACTGGCTTTATCTTCAGAATTAATCCAGAGCCGGTCCGTTTCTTCCTCCCCCCACCCCAAAGCCCATCCTGATCTCGACCCCCTCCCGCCCCTGCACTAGGGAAACAGTCCCCAGAGCAAATGGAATGATCCCTTTAAAATGTAAGTGAGACCAGGCTACGCCTCACCTCAGAATCCTTCACCGGTTTCCCAGCCACTCAGAATTAAGTCCAGCTCCCCACCGAGACCTCCAGGGCCGCGAGGGCGCTTGCCCTTATTGCTCCTGCACCATCCCATCTAAACAGCCCCCCAAGGCTTCCCCGGTGGCGCAGTGGTTAAGAATCCGCCTGCCAGTTCAGGGGACACCGGTTTGAGCCCTGGTACCGGAAGATACCACATGCCATGGAACAACTAAGCCCGTGAGCCACGACTACAGAGCCTGCGCTCTAGAGCCCGTGAGCCACAGCTACTGAGCCCGCGAGCCACAACTACTGAAGCTCGCGTGCCTAGAGGCTGTGTTCCGCAACAAGAGAAGCCGCCGCAATGAGAAGCCCGTGCAATGAAGAGAAGCCCCCGCTCGCTGCAACTAGAGAAAGCCCGTGGGCAGCAACAAAGACCCAACGCAGCCAAAAATAAATAAAAATAAAAATAAATTTATATAAAAAAGTAGGCATGGGCTTCCCTGGTGGTGCAGTGGTTGAGAATCTGCCTGCCAATGCAGAGGACACGGGTTCGAGCCCTGGTCTGGGAAGATCCCACATGCCGTGGAGCAACTGGGCCCGTGAGCCACAGCTACTGAGCCTGCGCGTCTGGAGCCTGTGCTCTGTAACAAGAGAGGCCGCGACAGTGAGAGCCCCGCGCACTGCGATGAAGAGTGGCCCCCGCTCGCCGCAACTAGAGAAAGCCCTCGCACAGAAATGAAGACCCAACACAGCCTAAATAAATAAATTAATTAATTAAAAAAAAAGTAGGCATGCATTAAATACTAATAGAAAAAACAAAACAAAAAGACTGGCGAGTATGCACCTAAAGTCACGAGTAGGATTTTGTTCATAACTGTTCCCTCCTCCACTGACAACTCAGAGGGTTGCCATGGGCATTTGGGATCTTGTATACCAATAGAATACGATGTTCATTGCCTTCTGTTGAAAAGTAACAATATCTGTCATTGGTTAGCATTTTACAATTTACACCACATTTCTTCATGCATGGTTTACCAAATATTTACTGAGTGAGTGAATTTTCTCATTGGATCACAGCATCCTTTTGAGACAGGCCAGCAAAACCACATCACCATCTGATGGGGATGAAGGGCTTTTCCAAGGTCACCCTGCTAATGAAGGGCAGATCCGGGACCATAACCCAGGTCTTCTGACTTTTGTGAGGACACATCCCAAATCCAGCTCCTGTGACGCGCCTCCGTGTCTACCAAGTAACCACGTAAGAAATTATAGCCTTTCTTCCCCTTCTAGTTGGGGATCCATTCTAAGATAGCATCCAGCTTTGAGGTGAGTAGGAGAATAGTTCAAAGGTGGAGGCTGCTCTCTCTGGAGTCTTAAAATAGGTCATAGAGGCTTCTTGGCTATTTATATATTCATAAACTAGTATTCCTCAGAGGTAAAAATGGAGGCTAATTTTTAAGGAGAGGGAAATGGGGTCAAGGACACCAATACGAAGGCTTCCTGGAAGCTGAAGGCGTGGCCAGGTCCCAAGTGATTCCTCGCACTTGAAGAAACTCGACAGCAGCTGGTCTCATCTGGTAAAGGGCTCTGGATTACTGCGCAGTAGGACAGGGGATGAATTTTACCCTTTAAAATGTAGAATCTTTTTAGTATGTGCCAAACTGCAATACTGATGGTTGAATTTGGGGTCTTAAGTGAATAGTGGGAGTTTAAGAGCTACTGTCTTGCCCTTGTTTTGTTGCTGCCTTCATGCTTACTTATCTGGGAATGTTTTCTCTTTTCTCTTTATGCTTCCCTTTGCTCCATGTTTTCTGACTCTCCTCAGGTTGATGGGTTTCTCCTTTTTTAATCAAGAAGAGCCATGAGAAGTAGAGTGAGAACTGGGCCTGGAGCCAGAGGGTCTGACTGGAGCCTGGGCAGGTCCTGGAATCCACAGGCTTCACATTCAGAGCCTGGAAGATTGTCAGGCATTCCGTGATCCTCAGCCATCGGGGAGGGTGCTTTCCTAACGCACCTCATGGCTGTTTCCAGCATCAGATCAGATCATGGGTGAAAACTATTAAATGATGCAGCAGTGGCAGTTCTGAAATAAGATACTAGTCACATATTCAGAACCTAATTTTTATCTTAAAATAGATTATATGCACCTTCCCTGATTTGACGTCAAAAAGTTTACAAGCTTTTTAGCCATTTGGAAAGGCCAGCATAATCCTGAGCTGAATAAAATAGACACATAACCCCGACAGTTGACACAACCTAAGATGTCATGTAATGTTTTACGCTTTTAAAAAACCGACAGGAATAGCATCAAGGGAAAGAGGCCCAACAAAGAGCTGCAAGTGTCATCTACTCCACTGTAGCTTGTACTAAATTTATATGTGATAACTTGATTTTCTGTAAAAATCCGAATTAATATACTTAGGATCTTCTGTTTCTTTGAGTGAACATTTATAAATGAACCAGAAATTAATTTTTAAATTTTACCTTTTCTCTCCTTTGGCAGTAATTTCTCATGGCTTTGGTGATGGCTGACAGCTCCCACCTTTCTATCTCTGGCTGGAACCTCTCCTCTCGGGCACCCCGCTGCCTTCTCAGCATCCCTGTGTCCACATCTGTCTCGGGCCATCCCAATCCGCATGTCTCATCTTGCCTTTCAGTCCTGCTCTCTCTGTTGAGTGCAACTCCAGCCTCTGTCACTCAGGCCCAAACCCTTACAATCATCCTTTCTTTCTCTTCTTCTTTCACCCCAGAACCCATCTATCACGAGATGCCGTTGGCTCTGCGTTAAAATAAATGCAGAATCCGTCTCTCCTCACCACCTCTATTGCTGCCAGACAGTTGGAGCCACCCTCATCTCGCATCTGAAATACTGCCAGAGTGCCTCACCCTATATAACCTTTTGTTTCCTAAAATCTGTTCTCAACACAGCAGCCGGAGTGATGCCCTGTCCCTACCTTGCAATGGCTCCTCCTTTCCCTCCGTTAAAGCCAGCATCCTTACAATGGATTCTAAAGTCGCAAGTGGGGACTCCCTTTGTGCCACAGTGGATAAGACTCAGTGCTCCCACTGCAGGGGGCCTGGGTTCGATCCCAGTTCAGGGAACTAGATCCCATATGCATGCCACAACTAACCGGTGGGCTTTAGACAGATTTATTGGCAGGGGAGATAGAGGGGGGAAATAGAAGGAGGCAAGGATGTGTGGGACATTTGGTCTTTTTTTAAAAATAAATTTATTTATTTATTTTTGGCTGCGTTGGGTTTTCGCTGCTGCATGCGGGCTTTCTCTAGTTGCGGCGAGCGGGGGCCACTCTTCGTTGCGGTGCGCGGGCTTCTCATTGCGGTGGCTTCTCTTCGTTGCAGAACACGGGCTCTAGGCACGTGGGCTTCAGTAGTTGTGGCTCGAGGGCTCTAGAGCGCAGGCTCAGCAGTTGTGGCACCGCAGGGGCTTAGCTGTGTCACCAGGGAAGTCTGTGTCAGCAGGCAAGTCCCGACATTTGGTCTTGAAGAAAAAAAGTGATTTATTTTTCCCGACATTTCAGTTATTGGAATTAGTAAATCAAAAAGTCTAAAACTTCAGATAAACAGAAATTCCTTTAGGATCGGGGAGGGGAGCAAGGCGTCTTCCTAATTGGGATCCCATGCACTTTAGATGACCCCACGGACTATGTGAAGTTTTGTGTGTGTGCATCTCGTGCATGTTTGTGGAGAGTGTGCCAGAGCCCTCACCGAAGTCTTGGACACAAAAAGTTAGGGGCCCCTGGCTCAGGGCAGCCCCAAGTGTGTCTGCTGAATGCTACTGACTTCCTGCCACCTGGATGCCTGTGAGAGTTGCTGTTGGCTCTTTCTGCCTCCGGTCCCCCACTTTAAAATGGTGCATGGGACTTCCCTCGTGGTGCAGTGGTTAAGAATCCGCCTGCCAATGCAGGGGACACAGGTTCGAGTCCTGGTCCGGGAAGATCCCACATGCCGCAGAGCAGCTAAGCCCGTGCGCCACAACTACTGAGCCTGTGCTCTAGAGGACGCGAGCCACAACTACTGAGCCCGTGCGCCACAACTACTGAAGCCTGTGCACCCTAGAGCCTGTGCTCCGCAACAGGAGAAGCCACTGCAGTGAGAGGCCCGCGCGCCGCAACGAAGAATGGCCCCTGCTCGCCGCCAACTAGAGAAAGCCCGCGCACAGCAACAAAGACCCAATGCAGCCAAAAATAAATAAATAAATTTATAAAAATAAAAACAAAAAATGGTGCAGTAACTTTCTCAAGACTAATTTTGTGAGGAGGTGCAGCAAAGGGTATGCGCTCAGGCTCAGGAAGCTGATGGCCTGGGTTTGAATACTGGTCCAGGCAGTCCCTGCTGTGTGACTCTGGACTGTTACTTCACCTCTCTGAGCCTCAGTTCCTCATCGCAGAGCGGGGATAAGTCATTGCTGAACAAGGTAATTCACACAAAGGCGCACACTGTTCTATGGCTCATGGTAAGCTTGAATATACAATAGGGCTGTCATCACTAATAATGTGATACTGGGGCAAAATATCCTGTAGAAAGGATTTGTATTTCAACGTGGAAGATAACTGAATATTGCATTGTAGCATGAGGGGTGAAGGGCCTCCTCAGCAGGGTGCGCCTCAGTTCTGGAAACTTTACAATTAATCCTGTTCGTGTCACAGAGGACTGTACTGTGCCAATGTTGTGACTCTGGGAGTTCAGACTTCAGTCAAAATCTGAGTCAGAAGATTTGGTTCCTGAAAGCCTTTTAAAAATTAGGTAGAAATATGTGTAAAATAGGAAGTACAACAAACTTTCCCCCAATGATATAGACAATGTACTTTATACCCTGTTCAGTGATTTTTAGAATGTTTACATTGATCATATCATTGATCAAGAAATACTTTTGGGGACTTCCCTGGTGGTCCAGTGGTTAAGAATCTGCCTTCCAATGCAAGGGATGCGGGTTCGATCCCTGGTTGGGTAACTAAGATCCCACGTGCCGCACCACAACTACTGAGCCTGCACGCCACAACTACTGAGCCTGTGTGCAGCAACTAAGACCCAACGCAGCCAAATAAATAAATAAATATTTTTTAAAAAAACAAATACTTTTGGAATTTTTCTTAAAAAGAACGCTCGGGCTTCCCTGGTGGCACAGTGGTTAAGAATCCACCTGCCAATGCCGGGGACACGGGTTCGAGCCCTGGTCTGGGAAGATCCCACATGCCGTAGAGCAACTAAGCCTGTGCACAACTACTGAGCCTGTGCTCTAGAGCCTGTGAGCCACAACTACTGAAGCCCAAGTGCCCTAGAGCCCGTGCTCCACAAGAGAAGCCACCGCAATGAGAAGCCCACACACCGCAACAAAGAGTAGCTCCCGCTCGACACAACTAGAGAAAGCCCGCGCACAGCAACGAAGACCCAACTCAGCCAAAAAAAAAAAAAGACTCAGTCAGTAGGTATACCTCGTTTTCCTACTACAGACAGCTCCTCGTGTGCCTTTCTTAGACAACCAGAGCAGGTATATACTCGACAGTCTTTGTGGCAAGCGAGATTGGGCTCAGAGTGTCAGTTTCACGATAAACCTTTGGTGTCAGTAGAAGCACACAGAAAGCAGTATGGGTTTTTCACCTCCCACTATTCCTCTCTGTTTCTCCTGGCAAACTCTGCAAGTGAGCCCCAAATAGGATATTACAAAAATATATTAATGCGTAGATAAAAGATGGGAAAGCCGAATTAATTTAAAAGCCCGATAAATGTCCTCTTTAATGACAGTGCTTTATAGGGAGATGGCTGTTCAATTTTCCTCACAACACCGCCATACCGTCGTAATTTGTATGTGTTTTTATAGGGTCATTGATTCATTTAGCAAAAATATGCTGAGCCCTTGTGGAGCAGCCTTGTATTGATAGCTGCGTAGGAGGCCCATGGCATGAGGTGTAGGGCCAGGTCAGAGTCTGGTGTAAGCTGAACCCTGGACCTTGGGGAACAAGAGATTAAGACCTGGAGAAATGAAATGATTTTCCCAGGACCTCCTGACTTCAGCCTGTAGGTTTTTCTTCTAGACTAGGCCCATTGTATTCTTCTTTTTTAAATTAATTAATTTTTTATTTTTGGCTGCATTGGGTCTTCATTGCTGCGTGCGGGCTTTCTCTAATTGCGGCGAGTGGGGGCTACTCTTCGTTGCGGTGCGCAGGCTTCTCATTGCGGTGGCTTCTCTTGTTGCGGAGCACGGGTTCTAGGGCACGCATGCTTCAGTAGTTGTAGCATGTGGGCTCTAGAGCACAGGCTCAGTAGTTGTGGTGCACGGGCTCAGTTGCTCCACGGCATGTGGGATCTTCCTGGCCCAGGGATCGAACCCGTGTCCCCTGCACTGGCAGGTGGATTACTTAACCACTGCACCACCAGGGAAGCCCAGCCATTGTATTCTTGATTTGATTTTTTAAAATTTTGGAGGTAAAGGAAAAAATTTTCATCCTCAAAAAAAATTTTTTTCATCCTCTTAAAACTGGTTGGATTTATATGAAAACACCATTTCCCAAACTATTTCATGGAATAGTAGTTCTATGAGATATTATTATGTATTCCCGATTTAAAAAATTGTTAGCAGTACTTTTTCTAAAATTATAGGTTTAGGGTCCAAACCCTAAAATGCAAGGAAATAGAAACAGCACAAAAGATCACCTGATAAATGAATTGCATGCTGGATCTTGTAGTATGGATCTCACGCATGGGCATCATTTATCATCTCAACACTTTGTATGTCATTTAGGCACCTGTAAACCTGACTTCTGGTTTCTGGATTATATTTTTCATTAAAACCTCAATATATGGTTGATATTCAATATTTATTTTATATTAAACATCAAATCAGATTTTAAAAACTTATTGGAACTGTAGGCAGCCTTTTAAAACAAGTTTGCACTTCAATACTGAATTGTTCAACTCTATGCATCTCTAAAATACTCAGTCCTACAGATAGACAAGTGGGTGGGTGTGGAGCCCTCGAGGACCGTGGCTTCTGGTGGAAGAGGACAGCTCATGTGTCTGTGATCAATTCTGTCACTGGTTCAGTGTGTGGCCTCTGTGCTCCAGTTCTTTTGTCTATAAAGTGGGTGTTGACCAAAGAAGCTTGCAAATAGAAAATAAAAGGGACAAAAAACACACCATGGGGAAGTTAGGTATTGAGGGATGAATTATTCCATAATCTTTATCCAAAATGTCTTAAAAAATTTTTTTTGTTTGTTTGTTTATTTTGACTCCTCTGGGTCTTAGTTGCGGCATGAGGGATCTTTACTTGCAGCATATGGACTTCTTGGTTGTGGCATGTGGACTCTTAGTTGTGGCATGCATGTGGGATCTAGTTCCCTGACTAGGGATGGAACCCAGGCCCCCTGCATTGGGAGTGCGGAGTCTTACCCACTGGACCACCAGGGAAGTCCCCCGAAATGTCTCTTGAAGGTAATAATTTTAAGCCATTTGGCCCACATTTTCTGTAAGCACACAATTATTAGGCACAAGGATTCTGGAAAATGTTTTTTGTGTGTATGAATATGTTTTAAATTAAAAAAACAGAAACATATGCCCCACAGAGGTTGTCTGTGATGCATAGTTTAGTGGACTTAATGATTTTCCCTTATGGGAATTCCCTGCTGGTCTAGTGGTTAGGACTCCGTGCTCTCACTGCCAAGGACCCGGGTTCAGTCCCTCGTGGGGGAAATAAGATTCCACAAGCTGAACAGTGCAGCCAAAAAAATATATTTTTTTCCCTTAAAGGTATTTAATAAATATTTTGCAACTCGAGGGGGGAGTCCAAGCTCAGTCTTGGTCTTAATTCAGGATTTAAATTTTTTTTGAAATTTTTTTGGCCGCCTGGCATGCGGGATCTTAATTCCCCAACTAGGGATCAAACTCGCGCCCCCTGCAGTGGAAGAGCAGAGTCTTAACCACTGGACCGCCAGGGACTTCCCATTAACTCAGAGTTGATTTTTGCCTAGTGAACCTTCCTACAGAACTCTGAATAACACAAGTTAGGTCCAGATCTAAACATTCTTAAAGTCCTAGCTGCAAAGATGGTCAAAGATCATGGTTAAAATGATTTTTCTGGTATTAGGAACCTTATATTCTGGGTAAGGATATGTTGGCTCCTAAATAGCAAATATTGATTTTTTTAAAAAATGATCATTTGGTCATGTTTTTCACAGATATTTTATTATACTTTTATTTAAGTATTGTTGATTTTATTATACTGTTTTATAAGTTTAGTTAACGAAAGAAAAACTTTCTTTACTTGGGTGTCTTGTTTGGTGATAAATACTGAATCTTCATTCCTCCTGGGTAGTGACAAAAGTTGAAATGATTTACTTTGGTCCTCAATTGTATTTACAGCAAGAGTCAAAACATTATTTCATTCAAGTATGACTGATAGGGGCCTGCCCCAAATTTACCTTAATAAACCCTTTCTTTATAGTATGCATGAATAATTTATAAATAAGATTGTAAATCAGTCATTTAAAATGCTTAAATTTTATTACACTTTGTCTAATTCAGAACTTCCACTGATTCGGATTGGCCTTTCCCTCAAGTGGGCCAAATTGGCCACATTGTCACACACCATTGTCACCAGCACCAGGACCAGCATTGATTCCTGACCCAGCAGGTTTGCAGATCAATGGTCAGAAGGACTCTGCTGGTTCAGCAAGACGTTCGGAGCAAGTAATTTGAAGCTCTCCATCTTTGAAGTTCCTGCTGGCTAGAATCTTTGGTGACTTTAAATTTTTTTTTCAAGAGGAATTTTTTAAAGCCTGAGAAATGGGTGTTCCTTTGGGATCGCACGTTGGCGACAGGGTAGGTAGGGATCCATCCCTCAAGCATTAGCGGGGGTCGACGCGCGCCAGGTCCTCTGTTGGGCACCAAACGTACGCGGAGCCTTAAGGGTCTGTCCAGTGGGGACAGAAAAAGAGGAAAACAGCGCTTGGGGACTTTGCAATCGGGGTCGCCCTCTGCAGAAGGCGGTTCAATGGGAATGAACAGAGGCGCCTTCAAAACAGAAAGGGCCGTGAGCCATTGCAGAGAACGACTGCGTTTAGCGAGCGCGTCCCAACTACACGACGGCTGGGAGCCCGCGCTGGCGACCCCGCCCCTGCGACCTCGGGCGGCGGCCACCGACCTTGGGCGGGGGCTGAGCGGAGGGCGCGCAAGTGGCGCCAACCGCGGGGCCTCATTTTCTTTCCTGGGCCGGTGAATTCCCAGAAGGGTTCCGATGCTTTTGCTTGACAGAGCAAGGGGAAAAGACATTTAAAACGTATTCCGTTGTCTTTCCTGGTGACAGAGCGGCCCCCAGCAGCATGTTTCCAAGTGTCTCTTTGTAACCGTGCGAGAGCGGTTACTCCTTTCTCCTCTTAAAGCGCAGCGATAGTGAGTAGGAAGAAAAAGTGCTTGTTGCAAAGCGTCGATTATTCTAGGTCATTGAGCGTTCCGCATCCACCTGCTGAGGAAATCATGGCTTTGCCTGTGGGGGGATTTATTGCGCAGTTCATTTGCATGTTCAGAAAACCTGAAAGATGGGAACCAACTAACGGGGGGTCACTGAACCAGAGCCACCAGAGTGTTTGAAGGGTGAATGCAACAGGGTTTAAATAGCTGGTAAGTTCTTCCTCTTAGTTTCCACTACCCACCCCAGAGGCAGTAATATCCCACGTCCCTTCGGCTGTGGCCCCGTGTGGCACAGTGTAGCTCGCACATTTTCTAGGACCTGAGCTAGCTGGAGGTGGGACCCTTGGCTATTACAAGCACCAAGTGTAGCTGCTGTCATCTTACAAGACCAGTTGGTGGCAAGTCCTTCCAAGGCTTGGATGCCAACAGGTGGGGGATTGGGTAGAGAAGTGGAGGCATGATTCCAGAGCCTTCCTTTTTTTTTTTTTTTAATCTAGACATATTATATTAAAACTTCTGAAAACCAAAGGTAAAGTGAGAATCTTGAAGGCAGCCAGAGAAAAAGATACATTACATTCAGAGGAACAAAGATAAGAATTGCATCTTTAAAGAGCTGAAAGAAAATATTGTCAACTCAAAAGGCTATACCCAGGGACTTCCCTGGTGGTCCAGTGGTTAAGAATCCGCCTTCCAATGCAGGTGACGCGGGTTCGATCCCTGGTTGGGGAACTAAGATCCCGCGTGGTGCAGGGCAACTAAGCCCGCACTGCAGCTACTGAGCCTGTGCGCTGCAACTACAGAGAAGCCCGAGTACTGCAACGAAAGATCCCGCATTCCTCAAGGAAGATCCAGCATGCCACAACTGAGACCTGACGCAGCCAAATAAATAAATAAATAATTTTAAAATATATATTTTTAAAAAGGCTATACCCAGTGAAAATATCTTTCAAAAATTAAGGCAAAAATACAGATGTTTTTAGAAAAACAAAAGCCAAGAGAATGAATTCCCAGCAGGCTTGTGCTAGAAGAAACATCAAGGGAGGTTTTTCAGGTAGAAGGTGTATGATACCAGATAAAAACCTGGATTTACACCAAGAAATGAACAACTCCAGAAATGTAACAATGAAGACAAATACAAAATACTTTTAGAGCTTTCCAGGTACACAGTCATATCACCTGCAAGTGATAGATTTACTCCTTTTCTCCCCAATTCTTGTACCTCTTATTGATTTCTCTTTTCTCACAAGTAGTGAGATGCCTGATGCCTCCAGTACAGTGTTGAATAGTAGAGGGCCTCTTTGGTTTATTGCTGATCTTATGGAAATGCCCTTAGTATTTACCCATTAAGTTAGATTCTAGCTTTAGGAACAAAGTATATATATTTTATCATATTAAGAAACCACTTATCAATTTCACTCCAGAGCCTTTCTTTTATCACATACTTGCTGTGGCTTTGAGGAAGTCCTGTAAACCTCCAAAACCCCAGTTTCCTCCTTTACCAAATGGAGGATGGCTAGTGGCCTCCTTGGGTTCTACGACCATCTGAGTAACAGGATGCAGCAGTGAGTGTCCACTGGGAGATGATGGAGAACAGCATTCTGACTACAGTGTCACTCAGCTCTTCCTTCCCTGAGCCTCTTTGGCACAAGTCTCCTTTGTACTGTGGCCTGAAGTCAGTCAGCAGCTCAGGATAGCTGTAACCATATAGGAGGGTGAGCCTGTATATACTAATTAGTTGATATAAAGAGCAAACTCAGATTCTTCCCAGATTTTCTAAGACAAGCACTTTACAGAGAGAAATGGACCTGAAAGGAGGTATCTGGAGGATTTAAACTGCATTCAGTCTGCTAGGCAACTGCATTGTAAAAAGACTTACTGATAAAAAAAAAAAATAGTTGCGGCTGCAGTCAAAATTGGGGGCAGGGTGATAGGGTATGGAGAGGAGAGGCAACATGTATACAAACCCACAAACAGGAAAAGTCAGTCTGGGGCTTCCCTGGTGGCGCAGTGGTTGAGAGTCCGCCTGCCGATGCCCGGGACACGGGTTCGTGCCCCGGTCTGGGAAGATCCCACATGCCGCGGAGCGGCTGGGCCCGTGAGCCATGGCCGCTGAGCCTGCGCGTCCGGAGCCTGTGCTCCGCAGCGGGAGAGGCCACTATAGTGAGAGGCCCGCGTACCGCAAAAAAAAAAAAAAAAAAGTCAGTCTGATAAGGTAGCTCTGGGCCAGGGCAGCTCAAGGAGAGTGGGTTGGGGTGGCCTGGGGAGATAGTAACAGAGGGCCATATGGAACTGGAGGTGGCCTGGGTTGGACAGTGTCCCTCAAATATTCATGTCTACCTGGAACCTGTGAATGTGACCTTATTTGGAAATAGCATCTTTGCAGATGTAATCCAGTTAAGTTGGGGTCCCACTAGGGTGGGCCCGAATCCAGTGACTGATGTGCTCATAAGAAGAGGAAAATTTGGACATAAAGGCACTGACACAAAGGGAAGATGGCCACGTGATGATGGAGGCAGAGACTGGAGTGCCGCTGCCACAAGCCAAGGGCCACCATGGACTGCCGGTGTCTGTCAGTCCAGGCTGCTCTAATACAATACCGCAGACTGGGTGGCTGAAACAGACATTTATTTCTCATAGTTCTGGAGGTTGGGAAGTTCAGGATCGAGGTGCTGACAGATGTGATGTCTGCTGAAGGCTCTTCTTTTGGTTTGTAGATGGCTGCCTTCTTCCTGTGTTCACACGTGGCAGAGAGAGGAGGAGAGGGATGAGCGAGAGATCTTGTCTTTCTTCTCATAAAGGCACTAATCCCATTATGGGAGCTCCGGCCCCATGATCTAATCTAAACCCGATTACCTCCCGAAGGACTCGTGTCCTAATACCATCACACTGGGGGGTTAGGGTTCCAACATTTGGATCTGGGGGGACATAGGCATTCAGTTCGTAGCAGCCGGGAACCACCAGAAGCTAGAAGAGGCAAGGAAGGATCCTCCTCTAGAGCCTTCAGAGGGAGCGGGGTCCTACTGAAACCTTGATTTCAGACTTCAGGTGTCCAGAACTGTGAGAGAATAAATTATTTTTCTTCTCTTTGAAGGGTAAATCAGTCAGTTCATCAAGTTTAAAAGGTGGCCTTGTCAATGAATAGCAATTATCTGTTTTATACTGTCAGATTGCAAACAACTTCATAGAGCAAACCCACAAGAATCATATTATTAAAATGCAGCTGCCCATGGGCTTCCCTGGTGGCACAGTGGTTAAGAATCCGCCTGCCAATGCAGGGGACATGGGTTCGAGCCCTGGTCCGGGAAGATCCCACATGCCACGGAGCAACTAAGCCCGTGCACCACAACTACTGAGCCTGCTCTCTAGAGCCCATGCTCCACAACAAGAGAAGCCACTGGAATGAGAAACAAACAAGGAGCAGCCCCTGCTCACAAAGAGCAGCCCCCCCTCACTACAACTAGAGAAAGCCCGCATGCAGCAACAAAGACCCAACGCAGCCAAAAATAAATAAATTAAAAAAATTTTTTAAATTTAGAAATATGCAGCTGCCTCACACACAGAACCTACATGACCTAGCCTGGGAGAGAGAAAACCATGGCATCTGCGCTGACTCCTGCCTCCCTCCCCAGCCTCACCTGGGACCACTCTCCTCCTTGCTCGGTATACTGTAGCCTCTCTGGGCGACCTTCTGCTTCTTGATAAGCCAAGCTCTTCTCTGCCCCAGGGTCTTTGCACATGCTACTCCCTCTGCCTGAAAACCTCTTCTGTCTCTTCACACAGGTGGCTCCTCTTTGTCCTTCAGATCTTGCCTTCAATGCCAACTCTTTAGGGAGGCCTTTCCTGACTGCCTTATCCAAAGAAGCATCCCCACTAGGGCAGAATAATGCCCCTCCTGCAAAGGTATCCATGTCCCAATCCCTGGAACCTGTAAATATATTACGTTCCATGCAAAGGGGAATTAAGATTGCAGATGGAATGATGTTTGCTAATCAGCTGATTTAATGAGATTATCCTGGATTATCTGGGTGGGCCCAGTGTAATCCTAAGAGTCCTTAAATTGGGATGAGAAAGGCAGAGGATTCAGAACTGAGAGATGGCATCATGAGAAAGAGCCGACCATCAGGCTTTGAAGATGGAGGCAGGTACCCGGAGCCAAGGAATGTGGGTGACCCCTAGAAGCTAGAAAAGGCAAGGATGCTAATTCTCTCTCGGAGCCTGCAGAAAGGAATGAATCTCTGCCAACACCTTGATTTTAGCTCGTTGAGATGCATCATGGACTTCTAACCCCCAGAACTGTCAGATAATACATCTGTGTTGTTTTGAGCCACTAAGTTTGTAGTACTTTGTTACAGCAGCAACAGGAAACTGATACAGACCTTAACTTCAGGGCCAACCCCTCAGACAAGTCGCCTCTGACCACCGTATCCAAAGTAGCACCCCCACCCTCATCTAGCTACTCTCTCAGGCACCTCTGTGTGCTAAGCAGTGTTTTCGGCACTAGGGATACAGTAGTGAACAAGACATTAAAAATCTCTGCCCTCACAGAGCCTGCACGGGGGGCAGGGAGACACAATAAACAAATAAGAAAAATAAACAGTGTGGTGAGAAGTTCTAGGGAGGAAAAGCACGGTCACGGAATACGACATGTGGGCAAAGACCCGAAGCAGGTGAGGGAAGGCAGCAGCTCTCTGGGGAAGGAGCAGGCCGGGCAGAGGAGAGAAAAAATAGCAAGTGAGCGGCCAGTGCGGCCGTCTAATCCATCATCCAGACCAGGGCCTCTGAGACTGGAAGTGGCACCATTAATAACCGTGTGCGACCAACAGTCATGCACCTGGCCCCTCTCAACGCAGGGTCCCCCGGCAGCAAGGACAGGTGGCTGGATCACAGTGGCTGAAGGAGGGAGCAGGAAGGAGGTCTGAGAGGCAAGGGGCGGGTTTGGGACGGCCTTGCAGGTCACCGTGAGCACGCTGCCTTTCACTCCAGGAGAGGTGGAAAATTATGCGAGAGTTTTGAGCAGAAAACTATGACTGGGTTTATGTTTTAAAAGGATTTTCCTAGCTGACGTGGTGAGAACTGACCCTCAGGGCAAGAGAGCAGAGGCAGGAGGCCAGTAAAGTCTCCTGGAATCCCCAGGGGCCCCTGCAGAGTGGACTTGGGGAGACCAGGTCTGATGATGGAGCTGAGAGGATTGTCTTCAGACGGGAAGTGGGGTGAGGGAAAGGGAAGCCGAGGATGAATGTCCACCTTCAGAGACTTTCCAAGTCTGTGAGCTTCTGATTTGCTATGTGTTTATCATCTTCCTCTGTGTAGATGGACGAGCCGTAAGCTCAGCACCCAGCGTGTACCGTCTGGCACAGAGGAGCCGTTCAACGTGTCGTGAGTGAAATAGTGGAGTGAAATAGCATCTTAATTTTCGTTGCACCAATGTGAAATCTGAAACAAAAGAAATTAAATACATGGTTTGCCCAGATCATTGTTGACTTGGGCAAAACTGTGCATCCGTCCAGGCCGTCCGACTCCACCCCCGCAGCCCGCGTCTGTGGATTCACGGCCTCCTTGCCTCACATCCTTGGTCCATTTCCTTGCCTTTGTGTGAAATTTGGTACCGTAGTGAAGGGAGGGCCTTGGAAGTGCCCAGGCTGGGAAGCGGAGGCACCGATGATCAGGAATTAATTTCACAAGGAAAAGCTCCAAGTGCTCCTGACGTGAGAAAGGGCGCTGACCTGGGCTGGCCCCCAAAGAATCAGGAGAATCACCTCTGTTCCCACCATCAGGACCGACGGGACACCAAGGACGGGTCTCCCGAAGTACCCGCTTCATCCCCACTGCAGAAGGGAGGGTGCTGTTGCCAAGCAGAGTTATTTGTCCTAATAATTCAGGAGGAAAGCATGCATTTTTCTGAATTGCATTACCAAGCTACTTTTTCCTTTCCTTAATTTTCTGTCCTCCATCAGATTTCATCCAGTAGCACTGCCTGGCAAGACGCTGAGGGGGGCCGGGACAGGGAAGGGGGGACGAAGGAGCTGTCTGAAGCTTTCTAAGGAGCTGCCTTGATTTTCTCTCCCAATCTAGGTCATGTACGATTTCCACGCTATTGCCAAACACGAGCTTGGTTCTATGTGTGAGATAGCTGCATTTTGATCACATGTGATTTTTGTGGATTTGTTCAGTGAAGTTGTTTGAGATCTGACAGAATTAAGCGGATTAATTGCTACTCTTTAATAAGGTCACCTTTTAAACTTGCTGAATGGACTGATTTACCCTTCAAAGAGAAGGGATGGACGTATTTGACCCATTCTTACATAATTATCATGAGAGACTGAATATATAAAGACAATGGCTAGACCATATATAAGAATAGAAATTTTACCTACAGCCTGCAGCAACCTGCCTGGGAAACTGACCCCTTCCCAGGAAGCCAGCCCTCTGTAAGTCAGATTTGCAGAGATAGGAAGCCAGATTCCTATCTCTGTGACAATCCAAGAAACTAAGCAACAAATTCTATAACAATTGACCCCAAATGACCAGCTCTAGATTAATAACCAACAGCTTTCTTAATCTATGTCCTCTCTTCCAGTTTAGGACCAATCAGAGAAAGCCAAATCTGTATCCTTAACCAATCACATAGGACATCCGCTTGTAGTCAGCCTGCCTACAGCTTCCCCAGGCCAACAGCCTCCAATCAGGGCACACCTGAGGCCTTCCCTTTTTTCCGCTTTAAAGCTTTCAACTCTGCCTGCCTTTGAGTCTTTGCCAAAACGCAGGCGGCACTGGCCCACTCCTTCACTATAGCAGGTTCAGAGCAAATAGCCTTGTTTTCCTCATTTGCTTAGTCTTCGTTTATTTCCACAGTTAACCAAAGAGACTTAAATACACGTGCACGTATGCATAAAATATGTATGTGTGTATGTACATACAGACTGGCAGCACAGAGTTAAATATCCTTTCAAAAATTAGTTTTAGGGGCTTCCCTGGTGGCGCAGTAGTTAGGAATCCGCCTGCCAATGCAGGGGACACAGGTTCAAGCCCTGGTCCGGGAAGATCCCACATGCCGTGGAGCAACTAAGCCCGTGCACCACAACTACTGAGCCTGCGCTCTAGGGCCCGCGAGCCACAACTACTGAGCCCACGTGCCACAACTACTGAGGCCCACGCGCCTAGAGCCTGTGCTCCACAACAAGAGAAGCCACCGCAATGGGAAGCCTGTGCACCGCAACAAAGAGTAGACCCCGCTTACCGCAACTAGAGAAGAGCCCGCATGCAACAATAAAGACCCAACGGAGCCAAAAATAAAATAAATAAATTTATTAAAAAATAAATTAGTTTTAATTGGCAAATGACTGAATTTTAATTCCAGGATTCTTTGGCAAATATCTAGGTAAAAATGTGTCTAAACAAAATGCAGGCGCTTTCCCAGAAACTACTGTATCCAAAATGTCATGGTTCTAAATTTGCAGAGGGTTACCTTAAAAGTGTAACCTGTGCTGCGTTGGAGAATGGGTGGCCGGCCCTCAGGAGGGGCAGTGTCTGCCTCCTCCAGACCCTCTTTGGCCCTAAGATGGTGAAACTAGGACAGACCCCCCAGCAAACTTCAGGCTGGGGGAAGCCAAAGATTCTGGGCAGGGCAGATCTTTATCTGTTCCTAGAAAGGGACTGTGACAACCAGAAACCACAGGTGGACAGAAACACCAAAGGCTCTGGGTATCACTGGAGGAGAAATGCAGAGAGGGGCCCTGGGGTCAGATGAGGAAGAAGAGAGCTCTGTGGGATCACTGTCACTGTCACAGTGAGGACAGGAGGGACGAATTAATCAGCCTTGCAAATTGAATTGGGCCCCTGTGGACTGAAAGAAATTAAGGTAACCTTCAAATAAATCAGCTATGGCCAAGTATGTAACATTTTTATTAAAAATGTAAATCTAACCCTGGCTTCTAAACCAACCAGACTGAGCATCTTGACTTTCTGTGACTGGCCTTGTGAGACTAGAGTTGGGGTCTGGGGGGGTGTCAGGTGGTGGAGACACAGGCTGCTCCCCTGGTCCTGTCGAGTTGGGGCCTGGGGCAGAGGTGAGGGGTTTGATGCAGGCTGTCAGATGTATCTGTACCACCAGCCGTCTGACCCCATGTCCCTGATCCCAACTGTCCTCCCTGCCCTTCTGCACCACAAAGGGGACGCCCAACCGCACCCAAGCTCTCCAAACTTGGTGCACTGTCACCATCATGCTAATGAGTCAGTGTTTCCTTTTTGCTGGTAAAATCCTTTCTGGCAGCCTAAACACATGTTCAGCTACTGCATTCGAGTTTCCAGCACACCATCTCAGGTGTGACATCTTTTGTTTTATCATTAAATTATCACTTTTTCTGCCTGAGTTCAAATCCTAACTCCATCCCCTGCTCAATCCGTGCCCTCTGTGCCTCTGTTCTCTCATGTGGAAGAAAGCAGTGCTAAGTGCGTACTTGGTTGGGTTGACGAGAGGATTCAATGAGTCAAGTGCTCAGGGGGGTCCCTGGCGCATGGCAGGCACAGCGGACATCCTAGCTCCTCATCACTAATCTGTCAGTGGGGACCGGAATCTAGGCACTCAGTGGCGGGCAGTCGTGGAATGTACTCTCGGGCTTTGAGGGCTGCAGACAGCTCCAAAGGCAGCCATCCCAGGAAGGAGAGAAGGAATGTGGCAGAAATCATGTGCTAGCTGAGAAAATAGTACTTGAAAAGAAGTGAGATATCCCTGGAGACGCTGAGATATTTGGTGGAAAGGGCCTTGGAGATGCTGCTGCCGAGGCCAGAGCCTGGCCTCCGTGTTTCTGAAGCAGTAGCCCTGCTTTGATCGTGTGGTTGGGCGAGCCTACCAAGCAGGGTGATGCCTTTTGAGTTTTGACCATCGAGGTGGTCAAAACTGCTACCTGGTGGGCCAGCTTGGCTGAAGGCCTAAGACCCAGCAGACTTCCTTCTGGTAAAGCTTCCCTGAGGCCAGGACCGGCTGCATGATTTGTGGGACCCAGTGTGCAATGAGAATGCAGGCCTCTTGTCTGAAAAGTAGGAAATGGTGCTGTTAAAGATACTAACAATACACAGCTTTTTCCTTTCTTCTAAGCCTGTCGTGATGCTTTTTATTTGCTACTTAATGTCACGCTCCATCAGGCGTGAGGACAGTGAAGTGAAGGTGCAGACCCTCAGAGGCTGCCAGGATCCCGTTCCCGCCAGCTACTGGACTACAGGGCCCCGGCAGGGGTGGGAAGTCGACCTCCCCTTCCCATGGGCCTGCCACCCAAGCTCATGGTGGAAGGGGAATCCCAAGGGAATGCAGCTTCCGTGCACAGACACACCTGGTGCCTAGATGAGGGGTGGGCCTCCTACAAGTGACCTGCTAAACACGCCACGGCACAGCCAGCCTGGGGCAAGGACGGCTGCCTGCTCTGAGGCTCCTGCTGGGAGCTGAGGGCGCCAGAGACACACTGGCCTCTCGGTCACTCCCCACCACGACCGACATGACCCCGTCACTGGCCTGGGCTGAGGGCAGCAGCAGGCTGGGGTGGGGTGGGCAAGGCCGGGGAGCAGGTCGCTGAGAACCGTCTAGTTCCTGGTCCCAGGAGGCAGTGGGACGCAGGACCCCAAGCCCCCAGCCTTCTATTGCCCCATCAGACTTCTCTTAACAAAACACAAATTCAAAGGTAAAATTATTAAGCATTTCAAGACCACGACCACGGAGCATGAAATCCTTAAGTACGGGGCCCTCCTGAGCCTGGCGCCCTGTGTGACTGCCCTGATGCAAGCCCATGGCCCCCTTGACACCCCCCTCAGCCCTCTGGCTTCTCAGCACCCGGTGCAAGCCTCCCTCATGGGATAAAATCTGCATGCTGTAAGCAAAGGGCCACAGAAATGCAACCGAAAATGGTCTGTAATGGATTCTGTCTCGCTCACAAGTCCCCACTCCTGCTAAGGGCAAAAAAATGAAAAAGAAAAGTTGAACACCGTGAACTTGCTAATCAAAGCTAACTCAGTCTCTTCAGTCTTCAAGAACTCCTTCCGAGTTAACTCAGTCCCATCAAGATAAGAGGAGTTCAAGTACATTCAGGTTGGGGTTTCCCGTCAGGGCTCCTTCTCCCCACGCCTTCCCCGACAGCGTCCTGGCTCCGGCTTCTGCCTCTAAGGCGTGCAGCTAAGGCGGTGCCTGTCCTGGGCCCACTGAGCAGCAGTCGGCCTGGTCCTTGAGCTCTGGCCACAGAACCCTCCGAGACCACCTCCTGGCCTCCCATCTTCTCCAGCCACGCTCACCTTGGGCCTTTCCACTGCTGTTATGACCTGGGGGAGCGAGCCAAGGCCTTTGTATCTGATCTCCTGCCTCTTCCTACCTGATGGGAACTTTCCCAAGTCGTATCCTTTGACCTTGTATCCTGCTTCTGGGTCCAAGTCCACCAGATTCGGTCAGTGTTTCTTAAAGGGGAGCCCTTCGAATTTAGAAAATCCCTTTCTTCTCTGAACCAAGTTCAGTTTCAAGACTATTATCTCATGTGCACTCGAGTTGGTCTTAAGACTCAATGGTTAAAGGGTCTTTTTTTTTCTTCTCTTGTTACATTTCTACTACAAAAATCACAATCCTCCCTGAGACAAACAGGTGCCTCTGGATGAATGAGAGAAGGAAAAGATATTAATATATTAAGATTTTTATTTCTCTTTTACCTCTTAGCATAGCACTTACCACAATTGTGTTGAAATTGTTTCCTTATCTGTCTTTCCAAATAGAGTGTAGTTACTTAAAGGCAGGGGACAAATATCACTCATTTTCTATGTCAAGTACCTAAATATTGTGCCTGGCACTTTAAAGGCCCTCAGAAATGAATGGATGGATGGATGGATGGATGGATGGATGGATGGATAGGTGTGTGGGTGGGTAGGTGAATGGACAGGTGGACAAGTGGATGGGTGAATGAATGAGTGAAAGGATGGGTGGTGGATGAATGGCTGGGTGGATAGATAAAAAAAATCTTCAGGGGCTTCCCTGGTGGCGCAGTGGTTAAGAATCTGCCTGCCAATGCAGGGGACACGGGTTCGAGCCCTGGTCTGGGAACATCCCACATGCCGCGGAGCAACTAAGCCCGTGCGCCACAACTAGTGAACCTGCGCATCTGGAGCCTGTGCTCTGCAACAGGAGAGGCCGCGACAGTGAGAGGCCCGCGCACCGCGATGAAGAGTGGGCCCTGCTCGCCGCAACTGGAGAAAGCCCTCGCACAGAAACGAAGACCCAACACAGCCAAAAAGAAAAAAATCTTCAGGACTTCCCTGGTGGCACAGTGGTTAAGAATCTGCCTGCCAATGCAGGAGACACGGGTTCGAGCCCTGGTCTGGGAAGATCCCACATGCCGTGGAGCAACTAAGCCCGTGCGCCACAACTACTGAGCGGGCGCTCTAGAGCCTTCAAGCCGCAGCTACGGAAGCCCGCGCGCCTAGAGTCTGCTCCGCAACAAGAGAAGCCACTGCACTGAGAAGCCCGTGCACAGCAAGGAAGACCCAATGCAGCCCAAAATCAATCCATCAATAAATAAATAAACTTTAAAAAAAAAATCTTCAAAAAATGTACCTAAAAAAGAAAAATGTACCTAGCAAACTCCTACTTGTGACCAAATGGAGTCCCATTCCACCCTGAGACGTAGAGGAAGCTGGGGCTATAGTATTGTAGTTGTGGTTATTTTAATGGGGCATCTTATTATCCTGAACAAAAATTATCGTTCTATTGGTAAGGAAGAAGGGCAGAGTGGATAATGGGTTTCCAGGAACAGCCAGAGGAGTTGCATTTTAGCCGAACCTTTGCAAGATGTGTGGGAGGGAAAGGGTATTTTGAGCTGAGGAAACAGCCTAACCAAAGGGGTGGAGGCGAGAGAGCCCATGGCAGGTGCAGGGGCTCCTAGTAAGTTCTTTGTAAGTGTTAGCCCATCACTGTTACTATACCCAGGCAGAAGGTTCTGTAGCAAAGATTTGTATTTCAACCTACACTGTAAATAAATATTACGTTATAGAATGGGGTATGAAAGACTGACTTGTAAATGTGGGCTGCCATTATTTTTTGAATCTCTATTCTAGCTGTGCTGTGTCCTTTTTGTTCATTCCTAACATGCCTCGTCCCTTCTCCTTCCTGTTCTCAGCCGCTCCTGCCAGAGAGCTGCCTATCAGTCTTCTCAAAGATCCAGCTGCGGTTTTGTTGATCCTCTTCTTTTTTTCTTTAATTTCTGTTCTTTGTTATTTCCTAATTTCCTTCCTTCTACTTTAATTTTGCTGCTTTATTCTATTCTCTTCCTTCCTTCTAGAGTTGGACACTTATTTGGAGTGTTTCTTCTTCTTCTTTTTTTTCTTTTTGGCTACACCGTGCAGCATGTGGGGTCTTAGTTCCCTGACCAGGGATCGAGCCCACGCCCCTTGCATCGTAAGCGTGGAATCTTAACCACCGGACTGCCAGGGAAACGCTCTTCTTTTCTAATGTGTGGGTTTACGGTTATAACTCTCCCTCTGCATAATCCTGCAGTGGGATTCTTCTAGTTTAGCACATAGTGATCTAATTACCTTTCGGTTCTCAATATTTTCTGATTTCCCTTATGATATCTTCTTTGACCCTTATATTGGGTGATTCGTGAATTTAAATTTTAAAACATATGGGTTAAAAAAAAACAATTTTACCTAAAAATAGAGTTGCCATGTGATCCAGCAATCCCACTCCTGGGCCTATATCCAGAGAAAACTATAATTTGAAAAGATACATGCTCCCCGATGTTCATAGCAGCTCTATTTACAATAGCCAAGACGTAGGAGCAACCTAAGTGTCCATAGACAGATGAATGGACAAAGAAGATGTGGCATATATATATATATATATATATATGTATGTATCCCGCTGTAATTTATTAATGGAGAGACATGTAGTTGCTGTTTATTTATTTTTACTGCTTTATATGACCAAGATATAAGCTATTTATCTTCTCTGCCACCAAAGGATATTTAGCTTATTTCCATCTTTTCTCTATTATACATAATGCTGCTATGAACATTCTTACACATAGCTCTAGTGCTCATACTTTTACGTATGAGAAGCAAAACTAGAAGTGAAACTGTCAGGTCATAGCATCACCAGATAATGTCAAATTGCATGCTAGGTACTTCCCTGGTGGTCCAGTGGTTAAGACTCTGCGCTCCCAATGCAGGGGGCAGGGGTTTGATCCCTGGTCAGGGAATTAGAGCCTGCATGCCGCAGTGAAGATCCTGCATGCCACAACTAAGACCCGGTGCAGACAAATAACTAAATAAATATTTTAAAAATGGCACTCTAAAGTGGTTGTCTATTCTCTGTGTCTCTGTGTCTCTTAATCTCTCTTGAAGTTTTCCCTACATTTTCTGCTCTACTTTGCATTCTGGATTTTTTTTTTTTTGCTGTACGTGGGCCTCTTACCGTTGTGGCCTCTCCCATTGCGGAGCACAGGCTCCAAATGCGCAGCCTCAGCGGCCATGGCTCACGGGCCCAGCCGCTCCGCGGCATGTGGGATGTTCCCGGACCGGGGCACGAACCCGCGTCCCCTGCATCGGCAGGCGGACTCTTAACTACTGCGCCACCAGGAAAGCCCTTGGATATTTTTTAAAAATATCTTCCAGTTCATCAATTCTCTCTTCATCTCTGTCTGATCTGCCATTAACCCTGTCTTGAGCTTTAAATTTCATTTTTTATATTACTCATTTCTAGAAGTTCTATTTGGAGCTTTTAATTTTGTTTGTTTTTAATTTTTATTATGGATATCTCAAATATATAAAATTAGAGTTAATAGAATATGCAACCCCTATGTACTTATGCTTATTCACCTTCCACAAGTGCCAACCCACACAGCTGTCCACTCTGGGATTATTCTGAGGCAATCTCAAATATCATATCATTTCATCTGTAAATATTGTTCAGATCTGCCTATTCTTGTTTTCATGATGTATTGCTATTTTCTTGAGCGTTTGAACCTTTCATTTTGGCCTTGAATCATTATAAGCATTCTTATCGCACAATCTCTTTTGGCCCTGCTGTTGTACTATCTCAGAATCTTAGGGCTCTAATCCTCCTGTTTGTGGCATCTGCTGTGTTCAAGATGACCCCTTTCTTCATGAATACAGGCATACCTTGGAGATGTTGTGGGTTTGCTTCCAGACCACCACAATAAAGCAAATACCAAAATAAAATGCATCACACGAATTCTTTGGTTTCCCAGTGCATATAAATTTATGTTTCCACTATACTATAGTCTGGGAAGTGTGCAATAGCAGTATGTCTATAAAAAACAAGGCACATACCTTAATTAAAAAATACTTTATTGCTAAAAAATGCTAACCATCATCTGAGCCTTCAGCAAGTCATAATAGTAACATCACAGGTCACTGTAACAAATAGAAAAAGAATGAAAAAGTTTGAAATATTGTGAGAATGACCAAAACGTGGCACAGAGAC
The DNA here is from genome assembly GCF_949774975.1 of Lagenorhynchus albirostris. Taxonomy (NCBI): domain Eukaryota; kingdom Metazoa; phylum Chordata; class Mammalia; order Artiodactyla; family Delphinidae; genus Lagenorhynchus; species Lagenorhynchus albirostris. The sequence continues at coordinate 6,966,418 of NC_083105.1, forward strand.
ATGAAGTGAGCAAATACTGTTGGAAAATGCTGCTGAAAGACTCGCTTGGCACAGGGTTGCCACAAACCCTCAATCTGTAGAAAATGCGGTATCTGTGAAGCACTTTAAAGCAAGGTGCAATAAAACAAGGGGTGCCGGTACTGGAATTTGATATCGTGAGCTCATCTTTGGAGGAGCTTGTTTTTCCCAGGAGAACTTCTTGCTACCTGCGTTGTAAGAGTGTCCCTCTAAAGCCATTTTGCAGCTGCTCTGCCAGGTGGCCCAGGGTTATCACCAGCCTCGGACCAATTTTTTCCTTTGGCATGAGAATCTCAGACCATGCATACAATACCAATTGGGCCTCAAACCCATTCAAAGCACATAGGTGAGGTTTGGATTTTTCAGAGGATCCTTTTGTAAGTAGCCTGTTCTCGCCTGTGCTGTGATAGACAAACTTCTTGTTATCTCCTCATGCCAGGGGATAGGGTTTTCCTAGCTCTTCACCCCTTCACTGAGAGATCAGCCTTCAGAGGAGCTTGGCTTTTCAGGCAATCAGTTTCACCTGTCCACCTCCTGTCCTCTGAAGATCTTACCTTCCATCTCCACATCTCATCCCAATGTGGAGGCCAAAGCCAAGGCCCCTGGGTTACTGGCTCTGATTGCATCCCTCCCTGAGGCAGCTGTGGGGTCAGATCACATGATTAGTACTCTGGTTTCTCCCTCTTTGTTCTGGCCCCTGGGGCTATCCCTTTCTTGCTTGCTAACTCAGCCTGCGCTTAGGTTTCTTTATGTAGTTATATTTTATCCCGCATTTCTATGTTTTTGTATGGAGAGTTTTTTCACATTACACCGGTCAAGATTTTGTCAGAACTGAGTCCCCTTTATTGTGAAAGCTGGTTTAATTTGTTTCTGCTTTTGTTTCTTACTTGCAATTTAAAAAATAAACCTAGGAACTTCCCTGGTGGCGCAGTGGTTAAGACCCCGTGCTCCCATTGCAGGGGGCCCGGCTTTGACCCCTGGTCAGGGAACTGGATCCCACATGCATGCCGCAACTAAGGAGCCCGCCTGCCGCAACTAAGACCCGGTGCAACCAAATAAATAAATAAATGAACACATATTTAAAAAATAACACACAATTATCATAGCATCATGCTCAGATCAGACCCACCTGCCCCCAAAGCCACTGCAGGGGTGCACCCATTCCCTCTGGTCCTTGCTTTGCTAAGAACTTTGGGTATGAATGGTCTATCTGTACTACACAGAGGCAGTCCTGCTCAAGACTCTGGTTCACGTGACCACACTTCAGTCATCCTACAGAGACTTTGAGGACAGAGTCCCTGCCCTTTTTTTTTTTTTTTTTTTTTTTTGCGGTACGCGGGCCTCTCACTGTTGTGGCCTGTCCCGTTGCGGAGCACAGGCTCCGGACACGCAGGCTCAGTGGCCATGGCTCACGGGCCCAGCCGCTCCACGGCATGTGGGATCCTCCCGGACCAGGGCACGAACCTGTGTCCCCTGCATCGGCAGGCGGACTCTCAACCACTGCGCCACCAGGGAAGCCCTCCCTGCCCGTTTTTGGGGACAGACCAGCTCTGGTTTTTGCTGTATGAAACATACGAATAGTGCTCTGAGCTGCTCCCATTTTGCAGAAACTTCAGAATTCTGGCTTTTGCTGTGATACGGCCTCTGTCTTTTTTCTTTGTAAGTAGGCGACCATCCATCTAAAATACTGATTTGTATCACTACCACTAAATAACCAGCCAGCAAAAACTAGCCTGAGTGTTCATAACCTAGTTCTTTTCCTGTCAAGAAAGAAGAATCTAAGAGATGGAGTAGGTTTTACCTGCCGCTGCCACAAATCTTTAGCCCCTGGGCTCAGTCCCTGCTGTGCTCCTTGCTCATGTTCTGGGTTCGATGAGGGAGGGGCCAGGCTTCCCCCTCCAAACCCCTCTCTGCCCTGCTGCCAACTGATGTGAGGCAGAATTTGGCCAGGCCCGTATCAAAAACCCCACTGAGAAGGTTCCTCTTTGTGATGATGAAAACGTTCCAAAATTAGATTATGGTGATGGGCGTACAACTCTGTAAATATACAGGAATATTACTCTTTAAATATACGAACAAATTTAAAACCATTGAATTGTGCACTTTAAGCAGTAAATTTATGGAATATAAATTAAATCTCAATAAGACTATTTCTTTTAAGGGCATAAAATTACATGGGGAAAAAAACCTGCTTGGGCACCGAAGCCCTGCTGTGACCGTAACCTCCTCCCATGCACCACCCTGTTCCAGGCACCGTGACTCGGCACAGACCGTCTCCTCCACCTGGGATGCCCTTGCTGCTGACCTCCTAGGTATCCTATACAGCTGAGCTGCAGCGTGGCTTCCTCCAGGAAGTTTCTCTGATGCTCTGTGCCTCCCGCAGTATCCCGGCTTACCTCTGCCGCTGCTGTGGTCCCATGGAAACCAGTGTCCCCAGTTTATTTATTGGTTTGCCTCCTGTGACTACATCTTAGTTATCTCGGCACCTCTCGGGTCTGTCTAGGTGCCTGGCCCCTTGAAGATGCTCAGTTGATTTCTTCAACCAGACCCAGCTGGCTTCCCGGGTCTCCCTACTGAGTACTGAGCCCTCTGCAGTGGTAGGTACTGTAGCGGTGAGCCTGCAGGCGGTTAAAACTCCTGTGGAACTACCGAAATGCCTGGTTACCCCCCTCCTTGCACTCCTTTTTAGCTTTTTCTTAACCTCTGATTTAGCAATTACCAATTAGCAGTTTTGCAAGAAACACCTTCCTTGTCTTGCTGGAATGCTTCTCTACTAAGGTGCTTTTCCCTTGGGGAGTGGAAAAAAACTAGGGGACTGCATGTATTAACTGAATGAAAGAGCGGAGAAAGGCCAATTAACATTCAGCTAAGAGAGGAACTGATTTCTCCCATCAGCAATAAAAAGTGACAGCTCTATCAGAAAATGAGCTGGGGGAGCCGCAGAGCCTGGCCGGGCAGGTGGGGCGGGAAGGAGTCTGCGGGCCTCCTCGCGAGGGGTAGGAATGGCTGAGGGCAGAGAGTGCTGGGAGTCAGGGAGTCGCTCAGGTATCCAGAGGAGCCCTCGGGAGGCGGCCCGCCCACGAGGTCTTCCACCTCGTCCCTCCTTTCTGAGCTGCCCCCCCCCTCCCTCCCCGGCAAGAAGACTAGCTCTGTTCAGGTTTTAGAGCCGGAACTCAGAGCTCTGACTCTCCTAGCGGCTTCTCCCTGTGCACTCGTTTCCTCCGACCTTATCATAAAAGGAAGCCACGTGACGTCTATTTATGGTAGCGGCGTGGTCTGGGGAGAGGAGGCTCACAGTACGTGAATTCCAAGGGCTGATGAAATTGTTCTGGCCCTCCGGATCTCTCCCTGCCATGAATGAATAATCGAGCGCGGGGGCAGGGCGGAAAAATCAAACTCCAGGGTTATCTGACAGACGGGTGCCTGCCTGAGCGCCACGTAGGTAATTTGTTCTAGAAATCAGAGCTTATAAACCAGATAGGAGTCAAAAGCTCCTATCAAATTCAACAGCTTTAATGTGAGAGGAAGTGCAGAGAAAAAAGAGGGGGGAAAGCACCCCCATTTGGCCTGGTGAGGAAGACATTTAGCTTTCAAAAATATAACCACGTTCTATTTTAAATGTAAGTACATTTTTCTGAAAAAGAGGAGGCCAATGAGACAGATACAGCAAACAGCAAATGATACAAAGGAGATCTGAGACTAGAGCAGCTGTTCGTTTCAACTGGAAATACATCAAGAAGCAGTTTGGGGTTGTGTTTTGTAGACGGTTCCGGACCACGTCCTGTCTGATTTACAAAAATGAAACATAAATTCAGGAGAGCGGGTTCAGAGCCTAAGAGCATCAGCTCTTCCCAAGGCATCTATGTGCCCATACCATGGGGACATAGGGAGCAGAAACTGTCTGCTGAGACAGTGCAGGGCTTCTCATTTCTCCAGACAGCTGTCTTCAGCAGACATTCGTGGGGGAAAGGCAGAAGTCTGGAGCAGCACTGTCAGAGATGATAGCTCTGGGGCTTTGGTTTTCTGAATGGCTCCCAAATGCTTTTGAACTGGGATTTCTGATCGGGTCTCTTGTCCAAAATGTTCTACTGTTTTATGTTCTCAGTATAGTAGGTATAACAAGGCAATAAACGGTAAGGCCTTTCATACCCAAGAATTGATTCTGGATGAAATCAATAAGTTCAGGTATATTTATGGATGCCATGCCCTTAACAGGTTATTAAAAGATGTCTTTCAAGTTACACTGCTGATTGTTGAGGTTAACAGCAAGGAAATGCTAGCTGTTGCTAAATAAATCCCAACTATTAAGAGTTTAACACAAAAAGACGTGTGTCTCACCCCTATAACAGACCGATATGAGCGTTCACAGTTGGTGGGAGGTGTTTCTCCATTCAGTGATTCAGGGACCATAGCCTTTCCATCTTTCGGCTCCACTACCCCCTAAGGCTTCATCACCTGCCTCCATCATAGAAAGGGAGAGGATGAAGAAAGAATATTTATTTCTTAACTGCATTGGCTTGGAAGCGGCATACAGCACTTCTCACACTCCATTGGCAAGAACTGTTCATACTGCCTCACTCAGTCCCTGGTTGTGTAGCCACTTCCTGGCAACACATCTATGCCGTTGAGGGGAAGAGCGTGCCTTTTGGTAGATAGCTGCCTTTGTCTCCTCCAAACATCTTGGTGCCGCTTTAAAAAACAATCCTCTACATAGAACTGAAAATGAAAATATGTGTGGGATGCAGGTTAAGTGGAGCTGAAAGGGAATATACAGCATGAAGTGCTGACATTTGAAAGGAGGAATGTCTCAAATCAATAACCTAAATTCCTACCTCAAGAAACGAGAAAAAAGACAAACAAGATACACCCAAAGCAAGCAGAAGGAAAGAAATGATAAAGAGTAGAAATCAATGAAATTGAAAACAATACAGAAAGTCAATGAAACAAAAACGGGTTCTTTGAAAAAAATAATAAACCTCTAGAAAGACTGACAAGGTGAAAAGAGAGAATACACAAATCACCAGTATCAGGAATGACACAAGGGTATCACCACAGATCCTACAGCCATTAAAAGGATAATAAAGGAATACTATAAATAACTTTACACTTATAAATTGATAATTTAGATGAAACAGACCAATTCCTTGAAAACCTCAGACTACCAAAACTCAAGCAAGATGAGATACATAATCTGAAAAGACCTATAACCATTAAAGAAATTGAATTCGTCATTTTAAATCTCCCATAAAAAACCCTCTAGGTCCAGGTGGGTTCAATAGAGAATTCTACCGAACATTTAATGAAAAATTAACGCCAATATTATGATGCAATCTCTTCCTGAAATAGTAGAGAAGAGAATACTTCTCAAATCATTTTATGAGGCCAGTATTGCCCTGATATAAAAACCAAAGGCAGCATGAAAAAAAGAAAACTACAGACCAATATATTTCACAGACATAGAGAAATCCTCATCAAAATGTTAACAAATCAAATTTATAACAAATATAGAAAGAATTATATACCACAATCAAGCGGAACACATTCCACGTATGCAAGTCTGTCTCAATATTCAAAAATCAATTAATGTAACCCACCATATCAATAGGCTAGAGAAGAAAAATTATACGATCATATCAATGAATGCAGAAGAAGCATTTGACAAAATCCAACATCCATTCATGATTTTAAAATAACCCAGGACTTCCCTGGTGGTCCAGTGGTTAAGAATCCGCGTTCCAACACAGGGTACTGGGGTTCGATCCCTGGTCGCGGAACTAAGATTCTACACACCACAGGGCAACTAAGCCCGAGCGCCACCACTACTGAGCCTGCACGCTGCAACTAAGACCCGACACAGCCAAAAACAAACAAATAAATAATTTTAAACAATAAAATAAAATAACCGAAAACTCTTAGCAAACTGGGAATAGACGGGAATTTCTTCAACTTGATAAAGAGCATCTGCAAAATATCTATAGCTAATAGTCCCACAAATTTTGGTTTTGTTTTATTTTTTTTGTTTTTGCGGTACGCGGGCCTCTCACTGTTGTGGCCTCTCTCGTTGTGGAGCACAGGCTCCGGACGCGCAGGCTCAGCGGCCATGGCTCATGGGCCCAGCCGCTCCGCGGCATGTGGGATCCTCCCGGACCGGGGCACGAACCCGTGTCCCCTGCATCAGCAGGCGGATTCTTAACCACTGCGCCACCAGGGAAGCCTATCCTTTTGCTTTTTTAGGGGATTTCTTTCATTTCAATTTAATGTATTTATAATTAAATAAGGCAGTTACATGGTTCCAGAGTCAAAACTACAAAACAAGGTATGTTTCGAGAGGTCCCGTTCTACCCCTATCCTCTCTACACTGTTCCCTCTCTCCCACTTCGTGTGATCCTATTTTTTAGGTTTTCTTTCTTTTTTTTTTTTTTTTAAAGAACTAGCATTTTATTTATTTATGGCTGCGTTGGGTCTTCGTTGCTGCACACGGGCTTTCTCTAGTTGTGGCGAGTGGGGGCTACTCTGTTGCAGTGTGCGGGCTTCTCATTGTGGTGGCTTCTCTTGTTGTAGAGCACGGGCTCTAGGCGCGCGGGCTTCAGTAGTTGTGGCATGTGGGCTCAGTAGTTGTGGCTCGCAGGCTGTAGAGTGCAGGCTCAGTAGTTGTGGTGCATGGGCTTAGTTGCTCTGCGCCATGTGGGATCTTCCCATACCAGGGTTCAAACCAATGTCCCCTGCATTGGCAGGTGGATTCTTAACCACTGCACCACCAGGGAAGTCCTTGGTTGTTTTCTTCTTAAGAAGGAGAAAATCCAGTGTATTTGCAAGTTTGTACACTGATGGAAATGACCCAACAGCAAGCGGGGAATGATGCAGGAGCCAGGGAGAATTTCCAAAGCAGTGGGTTGAGTTGGCAAGAAGGACAGGATACGGCCCCAGGAGAGGTCCCGGGTGGGCGCAGGCAGCGCAGGAGAGCAGAAACTTATTGAGTTCCTGCTATGTGCCAGGCATTGCGACAGTGCTGGGAACTCAGCAGTGGGCAAATGACAACGCACTGGTCTCGTGGAGCTCATGTTCCAGTAAAGGGAGATGGACAGCAAACAAGGTAAAAGAAGATAAAAAAGACACTGCAGTAGTGCCAAAGAAGAACACAGGCAGGGAGGAAGACGCAGCTTGGAGAAGGTGCCATTTTGGATGGGGTGGCCCGGAAAGACCTCCCCAGGAGGGGAGCATTTTAGTGAAGCTGGGGAAACGGTGACAGGAGGGACTGTCACGGATATTGTTGGGGGGCAAGGCTCAAGGCAGAGGGATCAGCAAGTACCAAGGCTCAGAGGGGAGCGAGTTTGGCTGGAGAACCAGCAAGGAGGCCAGTGTGGCGAGTGGGTGAGCCTGAGAGAGAAGGGGAGGAGGTTGGACGGAAAGTAACAGGTGGGGTGGCAGCAGGTCCTAGAGAGCCCGTGAGGGCTCAAGGACACTGGCTTTGACCCCGAGTGACACGAAGGGTGTGCAGGTGTGACGTGACCCGGCTTAGCCCTCTGCTGCTGAGCACAAGCTGGGGAGGGACACGTAGGCAGAGGCGGGCGCTTGGTGGGGAGGCTCCACGGTGAACCGGGTGGGAGACAGGGGCTCGGAGGGGGCCGGTGGCGTGGAGGGGACGTGAGGGGCTGTATTGTGGGGATACTTTCAGGTGGAGGGGTGGGGTGTGAGAGGAGGCGGGGACGTGAGGACGACCCCGAGGTTTTAGTCTGAACAAGCAGAAGGATGGAGGCAAGGGATCTTGAGGGATCCTGAGTTCTTTGCTGGCCGGTTCTCCTTTTCCTCAGGGAAGTACAGCAGGTGGGCGAAGCAGAGAGGGGAGGTGGGGTTGTTCCCCGAGGAGCGGGGGCAGGAACTGGACCAGGTGGCAGTGGGGCCCCTTCGGGGTGGGCGGTTTGGATCGTGAGTGAGAGCGGTCCGTGGGGATGTGTGTTGGCCTCCAGCCACCTTGGGGAGAGTGGGCGTCTGCACAGGTGGGTGGAGGGTGGGATCTAACCAGAGCCGGGCTCTCCCCAGGCAAGTAGGATGAGGATGGAGAGGGGCGTTCCAGGTGTCAGAGTGGCTGTGGTGCTGAGTGAGGATGGGGTGAGGGTAAGATCATGGCTCGTAGGTCCTCAGGTAGCCAAGGATTGTTGGAAGCAGGAATCCGGAAGCAGGAAGTGGATGGTAAGAGGTGGTGACGAAGAAGTGCTGGAGATTGAGGGGCTGAAGGATCTGGGCACAGGTGCAAGGTCCAGAGCGTGCCTTGGGTCCTTGGGCTTCGAGGAGGACAAAGCCATTGGAGGAGAGAAAGTGAAGGACTGAGAGGCCTAAGGACTGTCGACACGGATTCTGGAATCACTGAGAAGACAGGAGCAGTTGGTGGATGGGGCAGGAGGCCATGCGCTAGGATCTTCAAGGACCGGGGGCAGCGTGGCCTGGAGGTCTGGGTACCTGCCGCAAGGAGAGGTAACAGGTGACACGTAAGGAGAGCTGAGGATGGGAGGTGCAGAGGGAGGCTTTGTAAGGAAGAGGGAGGAGAATAGTCCAGAAACAGCCGCGAGAGCAAGGATGGCACAGACCCACCTGCAGGCCCAGTAGCACCAGAACTAAACAGAGCTGCTCCCACCTCCCCACCCCGGAGGGCTGCAGCGGAACATACGGATTATACCACAAAGCTCGGTTTAGTCCCAGGGCCCGTCGCTGGCCACCCTCCTCCCCACCCTGGCCTGGTCGTTCCAAGACAAGGGAAGCAGACCTGGAGGAGGCTGAAGTGACAGCAGTGCTCCTCAGTTGGTTGACCTTTGTCATCCCTGAGCTGCGACAGGGACCCAGATCTTCCCAGACTGTGCTCCTCTCTCCACCCCACCTCTGAGCAGGTCTGACTCAGAGGCCATTAGAAACCTGATGGGAACCTGGAACCCCACTCTCAGGTGTTACCCAAGGGAAATGGAAACTCATGTTCACACGAAAACCCAGACGTGAATGCTTAGAGCAATTTTATTCATAGTCACTGAAATCGGGGAAGAGCTCGCATCCTTCACCTGGAGGGGTCAGCCACTGTGGTCATCCACACAGGAGCACACTCGGCGGGAACCCCTCCTCAATACGGGGGAAGCCGCACGACAGCATGGACGGACCTCAGAAGCGTATGTCCAGTGAAAGAATCCAGACGCGATAGGCCACGTGCTTGCGATTCCACTTCTATGAACCTCTTTTTGGAAGAGACAAAAGGAGAACAGGCCAGTGGTTCCTGAAGGCTGCGGCGGGGGTCTGACCACAAAGGGGCTGCAGGAGGGAATTGGGGAGGTGATGGACTGTTTTTTGTTCTTTTTTTTAAATTATCTATTTATTTTGGCTGCGCTGGGTCTTAGCCGTGGCACGCGGTATCTTCGTTGCGGTGTGCGGGATCCTTTTTTTTAGTCGGGCAGGCGGGCTCCTTAGTTGCGGCATGCATGCGGGATCTAGCTCCCTAACCAGGGATCGAAGCCCGGCCCCCTGCATTGGGAATGCGGAGTCTCAGCCACTGGGCCACCAGGGAAGTTCCTGGAATGTTCTTTATATTGACTATGGTAGTGGTTACACGACTCTATGCACTTGTCAAAACCCAGAGAATTATATACCCAAGAGAGTGAATTTTATTGTATGTAAATTTAAAAATAAATCTTTCTAAAAGTTAAAAAAAAAAACAAAACCTTCATTGTTTCCAAATAAAGGAAGAAGAAAGTTGTGATACATCCACATTTAGGGATTTTAAAATGAACTCAGTCTCATCATTTTGGAGCTTTTTATCAGAGAGGGGGAGGAACCAGTATTCAACAAGCACCTTACTAAGATTTGGTGAGTAGCCAGGCACGTGCTAGGACCTAGTGTGTATTTTCTTGTTTAATTCTAATAAATTTGGGGGGGGGGCGGGATTATTATCCCCACTTTACAGATGAATAAACTGAGGCTCAGAGAAGTGAATTACGTTCAAGTCAAAAGGAAGATGGAGCAGGGATTTGAACCCAGGTCTGTAGACTCCAAAGGGTATCATGGGATAACAGGTAAATGTGCTTTTCTATTTTCCAGACTTTTCATAAGGTTATGTGGCTTTACAATACAAGGTTACCGACTTCTCTCTTACTACTCCTTGTTGTAAAAGGGTTGCTCCCAAGTGGATTCAGAGGTGTTTAAAATCCCTTGCCTGCCTCTTCTTCAGGAGAGTCATCATCCTCCCTAATGACCCCTGCTTGGTTTCTTTATTTGGTGGATTCGTTTCCTGAGGCTGCTGTGACAAAGTACCACGAACTGAGTGGCTTCAGACAACAGACACTTGTTCTGGAGGTAAGTGCTCCAAAGTCGAGATGTCGGCAGGGTCATGCTCCTGCTGAAGGTTCTGGGGGAGAATCCTTCCTTTCCTCTCCCAGCTTCTGGTGGCCCCCAGCATCCCTTGGCTTGTAACTACATCACCCCAGTCTCTGTCTCCATCTTCATGTGGACTTGCTTCCTGTGTCTCTGTGTGTCCCCTCCTCTTCTTACAAGGACACCAGCCACTGGATTTAGGGCCGACCCTAAATCCAAGATGACTTCATCTCAAGATGAAAGGAACTAATGATATCTGCAAAGACCCTATTTCCAAATAAAGTCACATTCACAGGGGGTTAGTCTTTGAACATATCTTTTGGGGAACACAGTTCAACCGACTACATTCAGTAAGACTGTCTCAGAGAGGGCGGAGAGAAGCTGGGGCCCTGGTGCTCGCTGGTGGCCCTGTAGCCTTCGCTGCCCCATGCTGTCATGCCCAGACCTCGGGCTGGGGCTGCGCCTCACTCTCCCCTCTCCTCTGTCCGGCAGGCGGGGGGAGGGCAAGCTAGTGTTGCCGCTTAGCAGCAGAAAATCACAAAGTCACCATTCCTAATAAACCCCATTGCTTCTCCCTCCTTCCTTCTCCCAGCAGTTTCCCCAGTGGTGAAACAAGGCGACCGGGAGAAATGGGGGGGAGGGGAGTCTGGATTAGAAAAGAGCCTGACGAGAACATATCCTTTTATGATGGGGGCGGTTCTGCCAGTTTTTGCTGGGCCTCCCCTGTTCCCCCTGCCGCCCCACCCCACCCTAGGAACAGCCTTGACTGTCCTGTGGGGACTCCTGCCCTCTCCAGGTCAGTCAATCGGGCAGGGCTGTCCCCACCACAGCTGGCTTCTTTCAGTTCCCGGCCCTCTGCCTCTTCCCCCAGGGCCAGTCCCCCCAACCCCACCCCGGGCAGAGCAGATCAACAGATCTTTGCTTTTCTGCAGCCTTGCCTGGCCCTCCCTCCCGATTTAGCTGACCGGCCAGGGGCAGGCTGGAGCAGCCCACACCGGCCTGCCCACCGGCCCGAAGCAGGATGCATTCAGGTGAAAAGGGCGAGGATGGCCCTACCGCAGTAAAAACCAACAAACCCAGTTCCCTGGCTGTGTGTGGCTCTGTGCTTTATTTGTTTGCAGGTCAGAAGAGTGAGGAAGGTTGCAGGTGAGCCTGAGGGTGTAGACCCCTTTGGGGGAGAGGGACTGAGGGGTGGGAGGGCGGGTATGATGAGCTTTGTCTTTATAGATCTTTGATTATTACACTTTCTGAGCTCTGATTTCACTCTGTCCCCCAGCATCCTCACTGGGTCCTTGTTTCTGCCCTGCTCTGTTCTTCCTCCTTCCTCACCCTTGGGATTTCAGAGCTTCCATCCTGAGCCCTGGTCCAAGGTCCACTGCCACCACCCACAACCTTGCCTACCAGGCCCCTGGCTCCCTGCCCTGACGCCCGCAGCTCCCAATCAGGGTACCCCTGGCTTTTCTGTTGCTGGATCAACCTATGAGCATCCTTGACAGTAACTCATGAACTTGCCACAGCTTCTCCGATGCCTGGCTCCCTTCTCTGAAAAGTTGGGGAGCTGCTACCTTACAGGGGTCTGTGCACAAGGGGAAAAAAAAATGGTTGAAAAAGTGCTTTGTAAAACTGGGATTTGCTGTCAAATGAGAAAGCTTATTACTAAAGATGTGAGATGCAGATGCAGAACACTTAACCAGCACTGAAACAATCTTTTTTTTTTTTTTTTTTTTTTTTTTTTTACTGTCACGAAGGCTGAGCAGAGGGGCCGTGGAATCCAGGATGTCAGGACGGAGATGCCACCTTGTTGTATGCTACCCCAACGCCCCTCCCGCCCCACCCCTCCCCTCCCAGCTGACCTGGGGGTGGGGCGGGACAGAGGATCCCCACCCGGTGACGACACGTTCACCGCCTCTCTGACCCTCTGCTAAGCGCATTCAGCTGACCCTCTGTTCCTCACGGTGGCCCTGGCAAAGAGGAGAGAGCCAGGGGCTGTGGGGGCCATGGCGGGGGCCGTGAGGGGATGAAGGGGCCGTCAGAGAGCAGGGCATCTCCAGTATCACCTTTGGGGCTTCATCAATATCTTGCCAGGGTGCAACACGTACAGTTCTGCAAGATTCAGAATAGCCTCAAATCACCACATTTTCGGAAAACGGATGAAAAGCTGATCAAACAGACGTTTGGTGCCAGGATGAAGGGGAGCTGGGTCCTGCACGATCGAGTTGGAGGCAAAGTGCGGGCTGGAGTTCTCTACAGCTGGAGGAGGAGCCGTCAGTCATCCGTCAGGTCTGAAAGGGAAAGGAAACGAGGCGGAGCCTGGCTGCCGAGGTGGCCGGGTGGGCTGGTCAGAGCGCCCCCGTGTGGAGGGCAGGCCGAGGCCAGGGCGGGAGGCTGGCGCCCCGCCTGCTGGGAAACCACAGCCTAGTTGGAACTGGTTCAGAATCCTGATCAGAGACATCACCCCCTTCTCCATGCCTGGGGAGACAGAGGAGCTCCCAGAACTGGGCTCCTGGGCCCCCCTGCAGAGCCCCAGACGGCAGCATCCCCGGACAGAAGTGAACAGCCCCGTGTACGTCCACGGGCTCTCACTCACAGGCACTCCCATTCCTTGTGGCTGTTCTTTTCATCAGCCTCATGGAGGAGGAAGGGGAGGCTCAGAGGACCCTCATGACTTGCCCAAGTTCCCGCAGGTAGGAAGAGGCCGGGCTGGGCCTTGAACCCAGAACTCCTGCCTCCAAGTCCAGACTCAGTTTCCTATAAGGCAGAGAGGCCACCCCTACCTGCAAGGGTTATTTCCAAGGCTGCGCCTTTTGAGAGAGACGGAAAACTAGCAGGAGTTTGGCTGCCGCATCCTCTTTGGGGCACTTTTTCTGGAACAGCCAAGGAGTGGCTTGGTTCCACCTGCCTGGATGTACCTGCTCAGTCAGTGCCATTCAGTCAAAATACAGGCTTTATTTCGGCCACTGAATTGCAATATGTAACTGCATTGCGTCCACATGACCATAGGTTTCTGTAAGGTTTGCAGATGTGAGACATTTCAACCTCAGTTAGTTAAACCTCTTTCCCCTCGATTCCCTTCTCTTCTCTCTTCCAGGCGGCTGGCGCTGGACTGGCCCTGGGTTATGTGGCTCCCAGTTACCTCCACGTGGAGGCCAGTTCTTGGGCCATTGAGGGTCCAGATGGCTTCCAGGAATTCTCCCACCGATGAATGAAGAAGAGGACATCCGATGAACACGATGGAATAAGGTTTAAATCTCCTGGTGATTTGACATGAAATATTGACATCAATGAACATAACTCACAATAGGTCCCTGCAGAGAGGACAGCACAGCCACACTGGGTATGGAGGGTCGTCCATCCAAGGAGCAGGGGAGTCCCCGCGTGAGGAACCTGGACATGCCCTGAATTCTTCCTGCTCATCTATGAAGGAAACTTGGTCGAAGTTTATATTCTCTCGATAGAATATGACGTTCCAGAATCCTTGTCCAACAAAGAGGTGATCAGTGTACAAAATCACAGGGAATGCATTGTAGAGGTGGGCGGACAGTCCATACACAATAGTCTATGTTCCTGGGTTGCTTAATGTTATGGTTCTGTCAGCCTTTTAGAACTTGTAACTTGTGGGTTCTGTTCTCACAAGAAGGGGAAGTTAATATTCACAGTCATACCTAAAGTTGGCTTTGCACTTGTAGGGATTTTTTCCAGTGAAAATCCCCTGGAAATTGTAAGCCTCAGGCCCCAGTTTCCTCTGTGCTGAGAGCAGGCGGTTTACAGAGAAGAGAGGGGCTTGTTCCTACCACTGCCTCGCTCTGGGTCCTGGCTGGCCGGGTTCCCCAGCTCGGTTCTTTATCTGTCAACAGGGGGATCGCGTCCCTCCTGGGGGGCTGTGACATCACGTGTGTGAAGTGCCTGCAGGCCTCCTGCGTCCGTAACAGATGCCAGTTCTTAGCCCCTTCCCTCCGTCTTTCCTGGCGCATGTCTCACAAAGATGGTTTCAGTTCCTCCCATGGGCCCCGCTAAGTGGGTGAGTATCATCTTTGCCTTTGCTCTGAACTTCCGCATAGAGAGCGGATCCCAAGAGCCCGAGAAAGCCTTTTTCTAAATCAAAATGACCTGTGAACAATCTCAGCCAATGATGTGAGGGGTTGGGATCAGCCTGTCGGGATAAAGAGGGGGTCTTCTGCGGCAGTGCCTCTCCCTTCGGGCCGCCCTAATGGGCCCCTTCAGGGAAGGGCAGGCTTTGCCACGGGAGAGGCAGACGTTAGTCAACATCATGAGTTACTTCAAAAGAGGACCCACGTGGGGGGTGGCCTCTGGGGCATAGAGGGGGCACAGCAGAGGGTCGACCAGCAGCTCAGGGGAAACAGGGGACCCAGAAGGAGGTAGGGGATTCTCAGGAGGCATCTGTCCAGAATGTGGGCGGGGCCATGGTCCCATTGACCTCAGCCCTGGTCAGACCCCAGCTGGGCACTAGGGAGATGCAGGCTGGAGGAGCCCTCTATGGGGAAGGGTCTGGAAGTTGGGTGGGGGGAATGATCAGGACCAGGGATGTCCTGGCCTGAAGAGGGGGAGGCAGGGGACCACACCCCCCTGTCCTCACCTGTGAGAAGGAAAGAGACCTGCTCGGGAAATGGAAGAAGAAAGACCTGGAGGTGAAAACTCCGAGGGAAAGGGCTTCCCTGGTGGCGCAGTGGTTAAGAATCCGCCTACCAGTGCAGGGGACATGGGTTCAAGCCCTGGTCTGGGAAGATCCCACATGCTGTGGAGCAGCTAAGCCCATGCGCCACAACTACTGAGCCTGTGCTCTAGAGCCCATGAGCCACAGCTACTGAGCCTGCGTGCCGCAACTGCTGAAGCCCGCGCGCCTAGAGCCTGTGCTCTGCAGCAAGAGAAGGCACTGCAATGAGAAGCCCACGCACCGCAACGAAGAGTAGCCCCCGCTCGCCGCAACTAGAGAAAGCCTGCACGCAGCAATGAAGACCCGACGCAGCCAAAATTAAATAAATTAAAAAAAAAAAAAAAAAAGGAGGACTTGTATCCTTCTTAAAAAAAAAAACAACTCCGAGGGAAAGACATTTCATCCAGGGCAGGGGCGGCTCTGTGAGCCTGAGAGCCTCCTGTCAAGGGAACACGAGCAAAGGGAGGGGTGGGGAGGGGAGGGAGCAAAGCCACAGGGACTCCAGGGAGAGGTGGCAGGAGCCCCAGGCCACCTGCAGACCCCAGGAAGCCCACTGAACCCATCCCCCCTCATCTCCTCCTCCCCCAGTGTGTTCCGCAAACAGCCAAGGCCTCCTGCCGTCACCCCTGCTTCCACCCTTCCCACCTGACCCCAAGCACAGCTGTCCCCTCAGCTGCCCGGACCCCAGCACCATTTGCTAGTCTCCTCCCCTCCCCCTCTGGGGGGGGAGGGGGAAGGATGGTGTCAGAGGGGACCCTTGCCTGGGTCCAGGCCCTGGGCCAGGTGACAATGGGCCTCCTGCCTACTCTGAGGTCAGCTGCATCTGGCAAGGAGCCCAGCCCCGGCCCCATGGGCAGCTCAGGGATGGCCATGGCCTGCGCATGGCTCATCTTCCAGAAGGTGGTGACACAAAGATCAGCAGATAGATTCAGGGAGGGAAGAAAGGAAAAGAAGTGGCCAGCAGGGCGCAGGGATGCGGTGACTCAGGCCCGGGCTCCCAGCCAGGCTGGGCCGCTGCTTAGGAATACTTTCACCCAAGTCCAATGGAAGAAGCCTGAAAATACTTTCCTTTGGGCTCTGTGGGGGTGGGGGAATTTCCTGGGGAGGAGGTTTCTGGGTGAGTGAAATCTTTGGGCTCTCAGGCTGCTGCCCATCTGCTGTGACCTGGTGGAAATTTCACAGTCTAGACTCAGCTGACTTTTCCCCTTTCTTTTTCTACCTGGACGAAGGGCAGACTGTGGTCCTTCTCGATCAGCACGCCCCATGAAGATTTCTGGTCCTAAAAAGCCCACCGCCTCTCCTCAGTGTTGCAGGCGGTTTTGTAAAGAACGGGGTTTTCACTCCAGTGAACGCAGGAAATCTCTTTACTTCCAAATGAGCTGTGTCTTCTGGAGAAAGTCTTTCCACTCAGAAACCGTGTCATAAATGATGCCGGGCTTCCAGGAACAGCCAGGAATCTGCTTAACTCAGAGTGTGGCTGAAAATCTGTACTGTGAAGTGAAAACAGTAGGAATCTATACTAGTTGCAATACCAGTAATTTTTTAATAGAAAAATAAATGGTTTCATTCATCTGATTGTTGACACTGGAGAGAGAAGGTAGCTTCGTCAGAGGATGGGGGAGGAGGGAGTCCGTCCCAGTCTGGCTCCCCTGGACCCCTGTCCTGTCTCAGCTTCTTCGCCTGGACCTGACGTCCCAGCCCCTCCTGCCAGCCCTCTCTCCTCTACTCCTGGAGCATCTTACCAAGACTCTGTGAATGTTGTGGCCTTGGTTTCCATGGCAGGCTCAGCCTGATCTGGGCTTGTGTCCCCTTCACACTGGGTTCCCACTGGGTTGTGACTTAGATGTGTGGGTGTCAAGCTCTGTCCTAGATGGAAAGGGCCCAGGACAGGGCCTGGCTCAGAGCAACGCCCTGGAGATGTTTGCTGAATGAATGAATGAGCGAACCAAAGTTCCTTGTGGGCCATTGGAGGGATTTCTGGACTCCTGTAGGAACTAGAGGTGCTGGCTTGGGTTCTTTGCTGTCTGTGGACCTAAGGCCTTCTGACCTTGACCCAGGTCTCCCCAGGCAGAGGGTATGAGGGAGCGGGCCTAGACACAGTTCGATGGGGAGAGAAGTGAGAGGAAAGGTACCTCTGGGCAGGGAGGAGAGGGGAGAGCAGAGCTTTCCTGAGGGGTCAGCTGGTGGGAGAGTCACCGGATGCTGCCCAGCCCCCTGCACCCTGCTCTGGAACCTACCAGGGGTCCAGCTCGAGGACTCCAGGCTGCCTGGAAGGCCTCCCGTCCCGTTCCCACTCCCCAACCTTCCCGCGTGTCTCCCTGCTGCCCCCAGGCCCGCCCCCCAGGCAGAGTTCCTCATCCATAACCGCACACCCTTGGGGGCTACACCTGCCTCATCTCCTGATGCTGGACGCTTGTTCTCTGCAGAACCTGCTCCCCTCTGAGCCGCCAGCCCACCTCTTGTAAAGAGACCTACTCGAGAGAGGCTCAAAGGCTGAGGCAAAACAGCTACTTTCAATCAACATCTCGTTCTTTGCCAAGCACTCTCACCTGTGTTACCACAACTGTTCCTCATCCAATCTGTGCAAGGTGGGTATTTCACCCCCATACTGTAGGTGAGGAAACTGCCCCCACTGGCTTAGGAGGTAAGGCTGGGATGCAAATGGAGGGGGCTTGTTCCAGTTCCACCACACCGGCCTTCCAAGGGGGAGGGAGAAGGGAGGGAGGACAAGTGGAGGAGAAGGGGGGAGAAGGAAGGAAGGAGGGACAACCCAGCCTCTTTGAAGGGTTCCTGCTGGCCAGTGGCCCCTTCAGAGCAGGCCCCCTGGAGAGCTGCCCATCACCCTACCCACAGCCCCTTGGAAATCTGCCTTGGGAAGCACTTCGGGCAGTTTCTCAAGTGTGACAACCAGCATCTGTTAAAACACAGGTCCTCTGGCCTCCGGAAGGCTTGTGGAGCTGGATCGCTGGTGTGGGACCAGGAATCTTTGTAAGGAGTGGCTGCCGCACAGCCCGCTCTGCCCGCAGGGAGCTGAGGCCCTCTGTCCCAAAGAACCATAAAGCTGTGTGAGGTGCCAGTGCATGAATTAGCCTCGGGGGAGGCTAGTTGCTTCCTTAATTGGCTGAACTCTATGGGGAGCCCTGCTGGGGGCCATGGACTGGTTTTCCTGGCGCCCAATAACTGGCTCCTATGAAGCTTTCCAAGAGGAATTTCTAAGGTGTTCCCAGCCAAAGCAGCTGTTAGGACAGAGTGGGGCGGGCTCTGAAGGAGGCTCCTGTGGGTGCCCAAGGAGGCAGGCGGGCTGGGGCCCTGCAGCCGCATGCCCTGCCCTCTGTTCCCACAGGCCCCCAGCGCATGCCTGGTCCCGCCTGCCCTGTCCACCCCCTGCCCCCTGCGACTTTATCACGTGGCTTCTCAAGTCCTGCTCTGACCTTGCTGAGTAGTGGCCTCTGGGCAGCCCAAGACCCCAGAGAGGGAAGAAGTGACCTGGAGAGGAAGACATCACAGGTGAGAGCCACATGTGCCACCAGGTGGCACCATCAGCACAGGACAACCCAGGGGCTGGCCTCGTGGCTGGAGGGGGTGGCGGCTTGAGTACGGGACCTTCAAGCTCTGGTCCCCGCCGCCCAAGGACCTCCAGTGATTAGCCTCCTGGTCGGTGCTTGTCTCTGCTGGGGACACAACGGTACCAAGAGCCTAATCCTAACAAGGCCTTGGCACGTGGTGAACATGGAATAAAGGTTGAAAACTGATGCCACCTTTGTTTTTCAGATCTTCAGGATTATTTTCAGTGTGGCAGGGGCTGGGGAGGGGGCACTAGCTCCTTGCTGCCTCCCCCCAACAGAGTTAGCAAGGAGAGTCTTATCTAACTCTGAGTATGTGTCCAATAGGAAAACCCTGCACTGTGGTCCCCTCTGGGACCCCCAAGCAGGCCACTTTATTTTTCTCCATCACTAAATGAGGGTTGTAATACGAGCCCCCCCCGGAGAATCAAATGAATTGCAGGAGAGCGTAGTGATTAGAAGTGCAGCCGAGGAGCTCAAGTCCTTGTTCCACTGCTTACTAGCTGTGTGGACTTAGGTTAGGTGGCTTACAGTCTCTGAACTTCAGTTTCCTCATCTGTAAAATGGGGGCAATAATAACACCTACCCACATGAGGTTTCTGTGAGGACTGAAGTATTCAATACACGTAAAGCCTTTAGAATGATGTCTGGCATGAAACAAATATTTCATAAACAGGCCAAAATCGGAGCAGCTTGAACGGAGAAGGGACTTTGGAGATGGGCCAGGTCAGCATTCCAGGCCAGGAAGGCATCTTCCAGCAGCGTGCGGGTGGATGGTTTGCACGGCTACAGCAACAGAGAGCTCGTTCCCTCCTGAGAAAGTTCACAATTAGATGGGTCTCGTTCGACTGAGTTATAGCCAGTTCTCAGGCCCCCTGGGCTTGGTGGTCAGGTCCACTCTCAGACTGAGGTCAGCGGTGGGGGGGTCCGTCAGCACCACCCACCTGCAGGCTGCTACATGGTGCAGAAAGGGGGCCTCCAAGGCGAACCTGAGTATTGCTAGGAGAGGAGGGAGGCTGCCCTCCGCACCGCTCTCTCCAGTGTGGGGGTGCTTGAGGGAGAGGATGGAAGGAAACAAGGAGCCGACCCAGCTGCCCCTGGTACCCCGGGCAGTGGGGACGTAGAGGCCCGACAGAGGGGGACATTTTCCATCTCGACCAGCAGGCCAGTTCAGAGGGCGTTCTCGGGGGCCCCTCCAACTGGTGGGCTCCTCTGGTGCTGGCGTCTATACCGAGGAAGGAAGTGACTTCCTGCAGGTGGGAAAGGGAGGGGAATGGAAACGCAGAGAAGACACAGAAGATCCTGAGCGTCGGAGCCAAGCGCGGCTCCAGGGGCCTCACCTCACTCGATCACTCACCCTCACTCACTTGGGGCAGTTGGAAATCCTGTCTGGGCGTTCTGTTTTCCTCCCTAGACAGGGAGCACCTTAAGGGCAAAAGTAAGATTTATGTTTTGTACTCCCACTGCCTGGCATACAGTAGGCACTTAATATGTGTATGGAGGCCAGCAATTGTGGTCCAGTTTGGAAAGCTTTAGTCTTTGTGTGGACAAGGCACCTTAGGACTTTAGGGGATGTGTGTGCTCCCCCATTTCCTCTTCCTTCACAGCTGCCACCTCCTCCATGAAGTCCTCCTGGGTAGCCCCTCCTCCCTCCACCCCGAGTAGTTCACTTCTTCCCCTGCCTCCCTCTTTGCTCTGTACACACTTCTGCCATTGAGGCGGGCTGGAGCAGTGGTTAGGAGCAGAGGCTGGGTCATTTCCCCTGGACACATTTCTTAGCTGTGTGACCTTGAGCAAATTTTATTTTAACCTCCTTGTGCGTCAGTGTCCTTATCTGTAAAATGGTAGTGATTATAGTGCCTGCCTCATAGAATTGCAGTGAGGATTAAATTGATGTGTAGATTAAAATCATTTTGGATGGTGTATGGCATTGAGTAACTGCTCTGAACTGTGATGTGATTGTATAATTGTGTTGATTATATTATATTATCTGGAGGCCTATATATTAGGCGTCTCTCTCTCTCTCTCTCTCTCTCTCTCTCTCTCTCTCTCTCTCTCTCTCTATATATATATATATATATATATATATATATATATATTATAGTTCTCCCCCTGCCCGGAGACATGGGCTCCTCGAAGCTGGGGTCTTTCACTTCTGCATCCTTCTGTTGAGGCCAGTGCCTGGTGAAGAACAGGTGCTCAGCAAAATGTGAAGGGATGGATGGATGGATGGGTGGACAGGCAGACAGATGACTGGACAAGAGCAGGGGCTGCGTACGCCGGCCCCAGGGCCCTCGCCTGCAGACTCAGCTGTGGAGGCCTGGCCCAAAGGCCGCGAAGCTCCTGGCTGCCCACTGGAGATGCCAACAGAGCCTCATGTCCTCCGCTCTTCCTTTCACCCACTTATTCGAAGCTCCTGCCAAGGGCAGGGGAGAGGAGAAGCCAATGGACCGAAGTCCAGCAAGTTCATTGCTTGGTGGCCACTTCAGTGAGAGGAGGTGGAGAGTCTTGAAGAAAATGAGGTTTCTGGATGTGCTGTGGTTTCTCTTCCATCACCCTTGTTCCTGAGGCCCAGACAGTACAACCTGGGCCCTCTGGCTCCCCACCCAAGGCCCATGCCTGCCTCTCCCCAGGAGACTGGGAGGCTTCAGAACATCTACGCAACTCAACAATGACCCGAGACCCCCAGCCACTTCTTTTCAAGTCACATCTGCCCGGGGAGGGCATGGCCCTCCTCCTGCCCCACCCTGGAGTCCAGCCATCCCACGGGGGCCGGAAGGGAGGCTACTATGAGCCAGGCTCGATGTTAGGCACCCACCTTCAGAGCAAGCCTGGGCGGGAGGCACTTTACCCCCGTCTTATGCTCATTCATGCATCATTCATGCACCAGTATTTATCGAGCACATACTAGGTGCCGGCACTGTGCTAGGCTCGGGGGGGTCAGAGGTAAAGAAGACAAACAGAAGGCCACAGGCAGGCAAGAGGCCGTGGGCTGGACTTGGGCTCAGAGGTGGCAAAGCTCCTGGGGCTCTGAGCGTGCAGATCCGGAGGTGGGCTGCACCGTTAGGGGGCCCAGGGCCTTGTGTTGATGGCCGGGGGAAGGTAGAGCAGCCCCAGAGTGGACAGGCAGGTGTGGAGGCAGAGCCCGGGTCCGTGTTCCGAGGCTGCCTGGCGCTCGGCTGCCTTCCGATGCCGAGTCCTAAAGAGACCCCAGAGGCACAGACTGATGCCTTTACAGTGCTCCCTCCGTGCGTGGAGGCATTAACATGACGTCTATCACCATGGCATCGAGGTGCTTAGACAACCTGCTCCCCCCAGGAGCTCGGAAACAGCGTGAAGCAGATTATCTGTGTCTCGCTGTGACATATGCTATCATGTATCACTGTGATAGATCAACAGTCAATACCACTGGGGTCTCTGCCGCCCCCCAGCCAGTAGGAAATGTCTTGTGTTCATACGTCTTCCTCACCTGGTGGGCGGGCCCTGCTGCTTGCCATCCTCCTGGCATTCCTGGAGTTGGTGGGAAAGGGCTTCTGGTTTTCATTGTTTGCGTGCTAAGTGGCTGAGGGGAAAGCACTCAGACGAAGGGCGGAAACTGGACCCCGTCCTGCCATCCCTGGGGGCCGCGTCAGGGGTGGGGAGAGAGGTTCTGGCTTCACACAGCTGGGCACTGAATGCCCACCCCAGGTACCCACCCTGATCTCGGCAAGTTGCTTTGCCTCTCGGGGGCGTAGTTTGTCAAATTGGGATAAAAACCTTTATCTTGAGGGTTGATGGGCACTAATGGGGAAAGGAGGGGAAGCGCTCAGCTTGCGCTGAAACACATCACCTTCCATTCAGCCCGCCTTCCTCCCGTGCCAGCTGGCTCCTCTCACCACCTCCCCAGACCCCTTCCCTCTGCCACTCCGGACACGCGGCAGACCTCTGTCCCCCCACATTCGGCCCTGCCCGGTGCTGGGCTCCAGAAGGCCAGGCCGAGCGGCTCCCAGTCTGCGGGGGAAAGGGGCCCAGGCGGCAAAGAATTACCTGTGCTGGGGCCTGTGGAGGGGGGACAGGGGCTGCTGTTCTGGCTGGATGGGGAAGAAATTCACGTGTCTCCTGGTGGAGAAGCGGTGGCTTAAGTTTAGGGAAGCTGCAGGGAGGGAAGACATCTCACGTGAGGTCGGTCAGAGGGGAGGCGTTGGCTGGGCCTCTGCGGGGCACCCAGGGTGGCCTTCACTGGACTAATGACGGGCTCTTTGGCCCCGTGGAAAGCTGGGAACTTGTGGCTCCTGCCCTCCCCCTGACGGCCTGCCCCGTCCCATCCCCCCGACCACTTCCACCCCCTGCTCCCACACCCAAAACCCTACTCTTGGAGGAGCACCTTAATCCAACAGGCTCCTGGACTATTTCCGAGGGGAACTTTCTGTGAATGGGGTTGGCTTTTTGTTTTTGTTAAGAGTTTCAGGCGTGAGCAGCTAAACCAGCCCTGGAAATCCCATGGAAATCCTGTGCCCACCTCTGTCACCAGTGTCTTCTGGACAGGCCACTAGCTGGAAAGGGACTGAGGAGGGAGAAGCCCACCCCCCGGGGGGATTGGGAGGCCTAGCCCCTCCCAACTCTTCCCCTGGACAAGATCCTCACCTGGAGGCCGGCCACCTGGCCTGGGGCTGTTCCCACTACTTGAGTGGAAATTCTGGGGTTATTTTTTTTATTTTTATTTTTTTTTGGTACGCGGGCCTTTCACTGTTGTGGCCTCTCCCGTTGCGGAGCACAGGCTCCGGACGCACAGGCTCAGCGGCCATGGCTCACGGGCCCAGCCGCTCCGCGGCATGTGGGATCTTCCCAGACCGGGGCACGAACCTGTGTTCCCTGCATCAGCAGGCGGACTCTCAACCACTGCGCCACCAGGGAAGCCCAATTCTGGGGTTATTGAGAGGACAAGGGGGCCAACTGAGGCCTTGAGGAAGCGGAAGGGCGGCCAGGGAGGAGCTTATTGGCTAAGCCAAGGGGAACTGTGGATGCCAGCAGGCTGTCTCCTCTTGTGAGCTAAAGAGGAAGGACGGACACTGACCCGGGGGCCCCGATGGAGAGCCGGCCTCCTTGGTGGCGGGCCCCACCGGGCCCCATCCCAGCCCCCCGGCTCCTGGGCTTGTTCCTGCTCCCCTGGACCCTGCAGCTCGCAGGCACAGGTACGCCATCCTCCTTCCCACGCGCTCCTCTCTGGCTCGTGTTGCCCCGCGGCTAGTTCCCGGGACCTGTCTCGGGGGATTTGCTGGTTGCGTTTGAACATTGCAGACTTCACAGGGGAAGCCTTCAGGGACCAGGAGATGTTTAGCTAAGGCCTTGCCAAGGTGGCTTTGAAGAGGCGGGGGCAGCGTTCCCCACCCTCGCTGCTGAAACAGCCTCCCTCCCAGCACAGCCTGACCTCCTGGCCCTTCAAAGAGGTGGGTGGGCGTTGCTGCGGCCTGGGGGCATCCAGTTGGGTGGGCAATCCCTGTAAACTCCCAAGGCAGCTTACAGTGGAGCCACCGCCTGGAACCTGCCCAGGTGTGGCCCCTCTTAGCTGGGGGAGGAGGGAGGCAGCTGCTGGCCATGGGAGCACAATGCCTGGGGCCCAGAATTGCCACTGTTGCCAGAAAGGGGGGCACCTCCCACTTCCTGAAATACAACCAGAGGCCACATCATTACTTTCCGGGGGCTGACACTGTGCCCCTTTCCTGGTCCCAGGTTCCCTCAGAAGCTGGGTGGACTGGATCCAAGCCAGGCGCTGGGATGAGTGGCTTTGGGGCGAGTTCATCCAGGCCAGGGAACTCCCAGGAGCGTCCCTGGCCAGGGCTGCCCACCCCGGGGTCCCTGAGGCTCGGTCTCACCTGGGCAGTGCCGTCTCACCTGGGCAGTGCCGACCTTCTTGCAGCCCCAGGAGTCCTCCCCCTGCCCCCCGCGGTGCAGGCTGGGTGCTTTCCTTCCCCTTCCCCTTGACTTTTATGAGCTTTCCAGGAGCTGCTCTCCACCCTCTACTTCATCCTCTGCCTTTCGGTTATACCATAAACAATAACAGCTATTCTTATTATCATGAATTAGCCTCTTTGAGCACATAAGCTGGGCTTCACATGCGTACTCAGGCCCCCTCGAGGCTCCCTTGGGGTGCTGTCCCCACTGGCACCATTCAGGAACCGGGAAATTGAGGCCCAGGGAGGCCAGGTAGCTTGCCCATGGCCTGGAGGGTAAGTAGAGGCCAGGTTCAGCCCCGAGCCAGGACTCTTGGCAGTGGGCTCTGGGGGGTCCTCTTACCTTTCTTTGTAAAGAACATTCTTCACAGAAAGATCTACCCCCCTGGGGAGGCAAGACTTGACTGTGTGGCACCTACTGCAGGCCTCGAGGCCCGGCCCCCTGTGAGGTCATCTCCTTTCATCTGGGCACCTCACACACCCCCCCTCACCCACCCATGGACAGATGCAAAGATGGCCTGAGGAAATGTGGCTTGTGGGTGACAATGTGTTGGAACGCCTACTTTTTCATTTTTAACTTAATTTCCCCCCAATTCCCATCATTTCTCTTTGTGTGGTCCCTCCTCCCCAGAAGGGACCTGGCACATCCTAGTACCTGAGTGGAAGAGGCTTTTCGGGGTGCTGCTGTGAGAAGCATTTCTGTAACTCTCTTGACTGGAAAGAAACAACAGATTTCCCCCCCAGTATTGCAGCAAACATGCAGAAGAGAAACTGCTCTTTCGCAAGAGATGGAAACACCTTGTGGTCTCCTAGAAACTCTCTTAGTTTGGGGCAGCGCCTTGCAGCATGCGGGATCTGGGACCTTAGTTCCTCGACCAGGGACAAAACCCATGCTCCCTGCATTGGGAGCGTGGAGTCTTAACCACTGGAGCACCAGGGAGGTCCCTTCTAGAACCTCTTGGAGCAGCAGACAGCACCCCATTATTCCTGGTCCTTCCCCTGTGGGCACCTGGCTCTGTCTCTCTGCTGTGCCACACCCCTTCCCCACCCTCTTGTCTCTGAGCTTTGAGGGTTTGGTGGAGGGAATCCTACCCCTCCTATGTCCCCCAAACCTCCCCTGACCTCACCCATCAGCCTGGTGCAAACAGCTCCACCACTGCCAGCACCAAGACCCAGCCTGTGGCCTCAACTGTGTCCACCGGGGGCCTTGCGGAGCATATTGTCCATGAAGCTTTGGCTCGATGCACCGTTTCCCTGAACTGCCTGATGCAGCGTTGAGTGCAGGCCAGGGGCGTTTGCAGGCCTGAGTTTGGGTCTGAGCTCTGCAACTCATCCTGGGCCCCTGGGCAGGTTCTTAATGTTGCTGTGCCTCAATGGCCTCATCTGTCAAGTGGGTACGACAGGAGTGCTTGCTGGTGGCCCATCCCCAGACTGAGGTTAGGGCATGTGGTTAGGGCTCAGAGAATGTCAGCCACCTGCCAGCCTAGAGGAGCCAATCGAAATGCAAGGTTCAGTTGGCTGGCTCTACATCTTGGGGAGCCCACGGGTTCCTTGGGGTCACTTCGACTTTTCCAGGGGTCTCCAGCACACCCTCGGATGGCACCTCAGGACCTCTGTTGCTCCCAGCCCTCCTCCTCCTGCTCTCCTCTGGGCTCTTGAGCCCTCGGCAAATTCTACTTTTCTCAAAGGGTTTAGAAGCCACCTCTGGTCTTGTGGACACCTGCTCTCCTCAGAGGTGAATCATCTGAGTCTGAGGCTCAGCTTTCCTGGGAGCAGCTGCACACCTGCTCTAGCCCTGCTTCCACCAAGCCTCAAGTCACCTGCAAGGGCTCTGAGGCCAGACAGACCATGTTCAAGTCCTGCCTTCTTATATTGACTGCTGTGTGACCTCAGGCAAGTTACTTAACCTTTCTGAGCCTCAGTGTCCTCAAAAAAGTCAGTCCTCTTTCTCTCCCTGGCCTTTCCAGAGCTCTGGGCTGTATTTATCTCTCAAATATTCATTGAAGAGGACCAGTTCTAGGCACTGGGGGGACCTGGTGGTGAACAAGCCACAGCCCCCACCCCAAGCCTGGTGGAGTCCGTGAGACTCACCCGCAGAACAAGACCCAAGGCCAGAGTACCGATGCAGGCTTGCCTCCCCTCCCCCGTTTGCTCTGGGCTCAGGGTCACCGCTCCCTTTGTTGTCCACAAGATGCTCGGGAGCCTGCTGCCTCCCTTCCCGCAGCTCTGGGCCTCTGTCAGGACTGGCCTCTGCTTTTCATCTTCGTCTAATCCCAATAAAGAGCTTTCAAGTCTTGGCGGACGAGAAGCACCTCTCTGCTGGAGGTGGGGCAGGGGGAGTGTTGGAAGGGGAGACAGGGAGGAGACAGAGCAGGTGGGTGGGTGGCAGGCACAGCATGAATAAAGGCTGGGAGGTCGGAAGGCAGAGCCAGGGCGAGGGAACGGTGAGAGGTTCAGTCTGACTGGGGAGGAGGGTCTCTTAGCAGAGCTGTGGGATACAACTCCCACTGAGATATGATTCCAGGTGGATTATAAATGCTCGTCAGGTAGGGGTTCAGATGCCATTCCAGTTGGTCCTGTTGTCATTGCTTTCTTTTTTAAAATTGTGAAATAGCATAGATACACAGGAAAGTACAATAGATATTATAGAACAAAATCCTGTGTGTCTACCCCCCAGGTCAAGAAAGAGAACATGCTAGTGCCCCAAAGCCTCTGGACACCCCCAAGACAACCCCTCTCCCCTCAGAGGCACCACGATCCTGAATTTGGGGCAATCGCTTCCTGGCATTTCTTTATACTTGTATCCTTTAGTTTGCATCCCCAAGTAATATAGATTGGTCTGGCTTGTTTTTGAACTTTGTATAATCAAAATGATACTGTGGGTGTTCTTTGCGACCTACATCTTTCACTCAACATTATGTTTTTTTGTTTTGTTTTTTAAAATAATTTTATTTATTTATGTTAATTAATTAATTAATTAGGCTGCTCCAGGTCTTAGTTGCGACACGTGGATCTTCATTGCGGCGTGTGGGATCTTTAGTTGT
This sequence comes from Lagenorhynchus albirostris, assembly GCF_949774975.1. Lineage (NCBI taxonomy): Eukaryota > Metazoa > Chordata > Mammalia > Artiodactyla > Delphinidae > Lagenorhynchus > Lagenorhynchus albirostris. Next base: position 6,993,992 of record NC_083105.1, read on the forward strand.
GGCGTGCGGACTTCCTAGTTGCGGCATGCATGCAGGATCTAGTTCCCTGACCAGGGATCGAACCTGGGCCTGCTGCGTTGGGAGCGTGGAGCCTTAGCCACTGGACCGCCAGTGAAGTCCCTCAACATTATGTTTTTTAAGATATATCCAGTTGACGGTCTATGCCATTTTATGAATCCTATGCCATTATATCATGAAAAATAATACAGACACAGAAAAGTACAATACATATTAAATAGCCCTGTGTGTCTACCACCCAGCTCAAGAGAGAGAACATTCTAGTGTCCCAAAGCCCCTGTACCCCTCAACCCGCACAAGATACCCCCTCTCTTGAGCATCTGTGGATTTTAGTATCCATGATGGGTCCTGGAACCAATGCCCCGTGGATACCGAGTGATGACGGTATCCCCTTTTCCGTGTCCACAAGTAAAGTTTTATTGGAACAGAGCCATGCGTAGCCATTCACGGCTCATCTATGACTGCTTTTGCCCCACAGCAGCAGAGTTGAGTAGCTGTGATAGAGACCATATGGCTCGCAAAGTATATTTAGTACTTGGCCCTTTACAGAACATGTTTGTCAACCTCTGCTGAGGAGCATCCCATTGAATGAATATACTGCGATCTATTTAGTTATGATTGACGTCCCAGGTGTTCCCGTCTGTGGCTGTGAATACTCATGTGTGGTCTCCAGGCACACGTGTATTCGGTACCTCCAGGGGGTATATTCCCATTAAGGCTGCTTCTCTCTGTGCTGTCCGCCTCCCTGTATGGACTGTTAGCTTCGAGAGGGCAGAACACGTGCGGACCTACCTGGCTTCGAATCCTTGACTCCCAGCATGGCGCCTGGCACCCAGAGGATGCCCAGGAGATACTAACAGTAACAGGATGAATTCAACTCGCAGCCAGACAACCCCTGGAGTTCTGAGCAGGGTGGAGGTGTGATGCCACCAGGAGAGGAGTGACAGAACCCTCCTGATCCGTGAATGAGGGGGTGGATGTCGGGGTGCTGGGTAAATGTAAGCCGGGAAACAGGATTTGACCCTCCACCTGATTGCTTGCTTGTTAAGGATCTAGGTGGGGCCTCACGGTAGTGGGAGTGAGGGTGTCAGGCACTGGGGTGGGGGCCAAAGCCAGAGGAAGGGAAGGGGGCGATTGAAATGAGCTTGGAGAGGTGGAGGGAGAGGGAGTAGATGGGCCATTGGCAGGTGGAACAGCTACCTGGCTTCCTGACCTACCTGGGTTTGAGTCCTGGAAGACTTTGGCCGAGTCACCTGACCGCTCTGAGCTCCTATGTCCCTGTCATGGCGCTCAGCACCCTCCTATGCAGGCCTCTTGCCAGTGGCAAGAGGAGGGCACATCCAGGACCACCGATGGCCCCAGGGCTGGCACCTGGGACCCCTCAGGGAAGGTTCGTGGGTCTCCATCGTGGGGACAGGCTGCCTGGAGGAGGGGGTGGGCCTGGTATCTGCTCCCCCGTCAGCACACACAGCCACCCCAAGACTGCGTGGGCTGTGGTGGAGGCAGGGTAGGGCCGGAGCTGGCGCCCTCTTGAGGCTCTAGGCCTGGTCCCTGCTTGCTGCTCACGGGCAGGTTGTGGGGTAGGGGTGGGGGCAGGAAGGAGGCACCAAGTGGGTGCAACCCAAGCTCAAGTGCAGGTTTGGCCTCCTCCCCTCAGGCAGCCCATCCTCAGACAGTCAGGCGAGGCACTTGCTACAGCGTTGGCCATAGGGTCCAAGGGCACGTTTCCGAAGGCAAGTTCATACTTGGCAACACGTACCAAAATTTAAAACATGCATACCCTTTAAATCAGAACCTCCCCTTCTCAGACCTGTCCTATGGAGCTAGGGGCCCAAGAGAGAATGTGTATATATAAGGATGATCACCCCTGGGTCCATGGAGCACAGCTGCAGACAGCCTCACTGCCATCAGCTGGTTCTTGCTGTGGAGACTTTCGGTAGAACCCTCCCCCTCCCCCCCCCCGGCCCTGGGCTACCCTTTCCTCCCAGGTTCCTGCCCCCCTTCCCCACACCCCACTTTGAGCCGTGCTGGTGACTGTCTGCCCCTGAGCTTTCGTTCCTGCTGCTCCCTTGGCCTGGAAGATGTCCTCTCACTTGCCTACCTGGTGACTCCAACCTGTTGGCCAAGGTCAAGCTCTGGTACTTTCTTACTTTCTCTGTGGTGCCCTTTCTGGTCAACTCTCCCAGTCCCTGATGAACCAGCCTTGCTCCCGAGGGTGTTCACCTGTGGTTCTGAATGTGCAGGAGCTCAGAGGTGTGGAGCACGACTGAGCTTACCTGGGGCAGGTGAGGGTACAGACAGCCGAGGAACAAGTACCCAACCTTCGGAGGTGGCTGTGTAAGAAAGAGAGAAGGGGAAGGCTGGAGAGGAAGGGGTCTATGGGGCCAGGGTCAAGGCCAGAAAGAACAGGAGCCACAGCTTAGCCACCAGGGTCTTTGCTGACCTCCTGGGCGGAAAGCATCCGATGTTGGGAGGGGAGGGGATGGGACAAGAGGGAAGGACCAGGCTGGCAGACGGGAGGATGCGGAAGGGGTGGGAGAGGAAGATGGAGGGCAGTCGAGTGATGCTGTGCCCGGAGGGTATAGGATCTTTGGGGAGGGGGAGATTTAAGAGAAGTCAGGATAAAAGTGTGATCTGGTGGAGGCATCCACAGGAAGGAGTTAGTGTGTTGTCAGCCAGAAGCATTTATATTTTAAAAGGAGGCTGGAGGTGGGGGCGCCGCATCCCACAGAACGAGTCACTAACGCGAGGGTTTTGGGCAGCTGAGGAAGGCTGTTTGGAGCTCTCTAGTACTTCTCTTGTCATTTCCCTAACATCAAGTGTGAGCGTGTCACTTCCCGATTTTGAGGCCCACAGAGGCTCCCCAGGTTTCCAGGACAACATTCAACCCCCCACCTCCCTCTGGTCCCGACTCCAACCCTTTCTTTCAACTCCACCACGGCTCTGGAGTCCCCCAACTCCTTGGCCTGGTTCAAGCCTTATAGAAGCTTCGCCCAGGAGCTTTCCTGTGCTTAAACCCCCTCGCGTGGACCCTCCCCCCTAAACCTGGCTGCCTCCGATGACTCTTTCTCCAAAGCTCAGCTCGGTAAAGAGATGGGAAAGAAAGACCAGAATGCTCACAGCTGTGATGTCACGGGGGCGGGGGGTGGGGGGAGAGAACTGCACACAAGCCTGACGCCCTTATGATCCTTCGCTGCGGTTTCTAGAATTTATACAGTGAGCATGTTGCGCTTTCATAATGCGGGGGTGGGGGGGAGGGGTGTGCCCTAAAGAGTTATAATTAAAAAAACAAAGCACCAGCTCCAAGGGTCGCCTCTCCAGGAAGCCCCTGCCCCTTCTGTGTGGGCTGGGTCTCCTCCCCTGGGTTTCTGCCATCCCTGAGACTCCCCTTTATCTCACCACTTGCAGCTTTGTCCGGCAGGTGCCTTCCCAGTGGCAGTGGGACTTTGGGGGGGACACACATTCCTTGCTGAAGGATGCGTCCTGGTGGGGTCTATCCCCCTTGCTCCATTTCTCCCCTTTCAGAGACAAGGAGCAAAACCTCACTCCAGCCGTTGGCTCTATGATGCTTCCAACCACATCCTGACCCCCTACTTTAAGGGTAAAGCCGGTTGTAAAGGGAGAAACAGAGTCCCCAGGCCACACCCTCCAACGAGCTCCAAAGTTTGAGCAACTTGCCTTTCAAAACAGGCCAGGAGGGAGGTGACTGCTATAAAAATACCAATTAACACGGTGAAACTTGTACATTTCTGGGACTAAACATTTGACATTCTGCACTCGGTTTGTGTCCCCGTGTGGTCCCTGTGCACCCAGGGTCCAGAGTCTGGAGGCCTGAGAACAGCATGCAGGCAGGCATGGAAATGCCCTCCCCCCCACCCCCAGGCAAGCCACATCCGTGAGCATCTTTGTCAGTCGGAGGTGTTGAAAGATGTGACAGCCAGTCTGATGGCAGTGTTCCGAGGGCATCAGCGCTAAAAGCTCCAGGATACACACGCTCTGTTCAAAGATTGCCTTCCAACGCCTGCTCTGTGCTTCTCCCTAATCAGCTGCTTGGCCACGCACCGTCATGTTTGATGCATGTGTCCTGAAGGACTCACCTGTTTTTCTGTGGCATCCCGGGATTCAGGCTCAGGCAAATGGCCAGAGCTCTGTGATAAAACCAGCAGCCCCGCATCTGTGTCTTCCTAGCAGCCCATCAGAAGGGCCTTGAAAAAAAGGCATGGCTCTGAGAGATGCCAGAATTAAACTGGAGGGCAAAGCTCCATGCCTAAAATAAAGACCGTGGGAACTGCTCTCTTCTGTAGCTGGACAAAGCGTTTTCATTTAAAATCGACCTAAGTTGGAACGGATACCTTTGATCACCACCTCTGGGCTCTCATACCCTTGGCTCGGTGCCCTGGAAGGGATTGAGTTCCAGGCAGAGGGGGAAGCTGGGGCCAGGGCCTGGCTCTGGGGTTGGATGGCGAGAGGAACAGTGAGTGGCCCAGGACAGCTGGAGAGGCTGGGGAGGGAGGGGCGTGTGGGGGAGAGTGCCAGGTTCTAGGGGTGAGAGGATGTCTGTGCCGCGGTGAGGGAGGGACTCTGGCTGGCCCCGCCACAGCACCAGTCTGTACAGGGCTCATGGGGCCACTGGTTTCTGCTCTGGGAGCCACAGGCTCTCTTGAGCTGGGCAATGGTCTCGGTCCCCCTAATGCTGCAGCGTTACTCACCACCCTCAGACCCCCTTCGGGCTGTCAGATGTGTTTCCCTATTAGATGACCCAAATTTAGGGGAAAGGCCTCTGAATTTTTATCTCCCTTTAAAAAAGAGGGCAGTTCTTTCATTTGAAAAGGTTTTTCTTTTGCTTGCTTTGAGATTTTAACATTGTAGCCCAGAGTAGTGGATAAGAGTGTGGGGTTATCTGCTCGAAGAGACACAGCTTAAAATCCCATTTCCTCCACTAGTAACTACTGTGCTGATTGGGCAAACCTCCTCCCTTCTGTGAGCCTCAGTTTTCTCATCTGCAAAAGGGAACACGCCCAGTGGAGGTTAGTCCTTGTCATCGGAGGCTTGACAGCAAAGACTGAGGGTCTGTGCTCTACGGGCAGGGCCATGCACCCAGGAGTGGCTCAGGGAGGAGGTGAGCGAGTCCTGCAGACTGAGAGGGTGACTCCACAGCCTGGGGAGAGGAGGGGAACAGACGGGCATTCTGAGCAGCTGGAATAGTGTGGGCAAAGGCTCAAGAGCCTGGTAGACTTGGCGTCTGTCGGGGAGCGAGTGAGTGAGGACCGAGGGCAGCTGAGTGGGGCTGCACAGGGCCTGAGGGAATTAACTGGATCCGCCAGGACAAGGACTTAAAAGAAATTTTTTTAACAGTGGCCCAAAGTTAAGGGATGCACGTTCTAGCGTGACCCTGTCTGAATCCAGTTGTAGGAATGTAACAAACCGGAAGGTCACAAACAGCGTCCTTACTACAAAGGAGATGCTCCATGTTCTGTGTTTTTTAATTGCATGTCTTGACCCTGTAAATTGATTTCAGACTCCTTCCTGGGCCTCCTCTGGTGAGGGGTCCAGGCAGGGCCAGGCAGGGCAGGATCAGGATGGCTGGTGGATCCCCCTCGAGGGCAGTGCCCGGCAAGCCTGGCTGGGGAGAAGAGGAGGATGGATGCTGGAGCTGCCAAGGTGGAAGAGGGGGCTGCTGTGCTGGGGATGGAAAGGTCTGATGGCGTGGGCACCCGCCCCACACCCCGTCAAGTTCCTTGATTACAGATCCCTGCCCCAGAGACTCAGCATGGAGTCCCTGGGCTGGAGTGGGGAGTGAGGAACCGACTGCCAGCCAGCTCTCAAACCCACAGTTCAAGCGCCCACAGATTCAAAAGAAGAACCGGAAAAGGGAGGAATCAGGTGCCGGCGGGTGGTAGATAAAGTCTTTCCCAACAGGGGCGGCAGACAAGCAGGCAGGATGGGGGAAGAGCAGCTGGAAGCTGCTGGGGCGGGGAGGGCCTCCCGGCTCAGAACCCCTGCACACACACTGCTCTCCCAGGCAGGCGAGCCTCGAGGGCCAGGCCAGGGTCCACGCCCCACGGTGTCGCCTACCCCTGGTATCCGGCCCAGCACAGGGCCTGAGGTGTTAGACAGGCTTGGGGCAGGAGGCAGGGAGTCCCTGGGGGTCCTGTCATGCCCGGAGGCCACCCTGTGCTGCAGTGCCCTGTGCTGTGGGCTTCTCACTTACGTGGGCAGAAGAGTCAGGCTGGCATTTGCCTTTCCACGTTCACGGTGAGGACTTAGGACTGGTCTGGCTTCCCTGCTTCCTTGTCACTGGGGAAAGGCAGCCTGACCCTGTGGCAGGCATGCTGTGTTCTTGGACCCATTTTTTCTCATGACAACCCTGCAAGTTTGGCATTGTTTTTCTCCCCTTGTTGCAGGGAAGATACCGAGGTTCAGAGAAGTAAAGTCACTTGCCTAAGGTTGCACAGTTTTTAATGGCAGAGCCAGGATCCAAACCCAGGCCTGCTACCTCTGGAAACTGGTCTTCTCCCAGGCACTCCTCCCCCGCCCCCCCGCCCCCCGCCATTTCTGTTCAGGCCGCAGGCTTCCTAGCAGTCCCTGGAGCTGCCAATAAGTGAGGGATGGAGGATGTACCATCCCTGAAAGCACCATCTCCTGCAAAGTAGGAGTGGGCAGGGCTTGGGGTGTAGCCGTGCTGCCCAGTGCAAGCTTCTGGGTGCTTGCAGTTGTGTGGGGCTGGGGTGGTGGCCCTGGGGAGTGGAGCCCTCCCAGACGCCCAGCTGCAACTCTTTCCCAATCCTCTCCTCCGACTCGCCATGGACCTCACCCAACAGTGCTGCACCCCCTCCCGGGTCCCGAACCATCCACACTGACACAGGCTCACAGTTCTCCCATCCAGAAAAACTCCCCCTGGACTCGACCTTCAAATTCTCCCTGCGCCTCCCGCCCCCTCTTGTCCTTTCAGACCTGCATTGGGAAGAACAGCCACCTCCAGCCCCTTCTCCCTTGTGCCACCAATCCGTCCCTCCTGCAGAAAACACGCCAGGCTCCTTGAAGTGCTTTCCTCCCGGTGCCTGTCCGGGCCTGTAGGCTGCACCGGGATGCACAGAATTAGCCAAAAGCAGCTTTGTGGAGCTGCTGCAGCCCAGATCTCTTGGTGCGCGGAGGTTCCTCCGCGCCTGGAGCTGCTGCAGCCATCCTGAGCGCGGCAGGGCCCTGCGGTCATTTACCGTCGCAGATGAGTTCTTCAAGTCTCCAAACCCGAGTTACAGCCAAGATTCAGAACTGACTGACGCCGAACTCATTCCTGGTGCCATGGGGTGAGAGTAAGGGGTGAGGGCCCTCTTCCCTCCTTCTCTGCTCAGATCCCCTCTTCGAGCGTCCCCACGTGTCAACCGGGTGGAGCGGGAAGGAGCGAGAAGCCCTGCCCATCAGGTATTGCGGACACGGGGCCTGTCTCTGGGTGCAGGGTGTGGGGTGGACTCTCTTGGGCACTTTCGTGGCCACTCAGGGGCCCCCAACCGGGCTCCTGTGGTTCTCCCTCAGGAATCCAAGGTCCGCCCCAGTCCTCTTCCCTGGGCCGTTTGCCCCTCTTGACAGCCCATGAATCCAAGAGAATCCCCAGGCTGGCCCACTCGGCCCTGGCCCACCTTGTCCCCCGGGAGACACACTCCCTTTGCTGAACTAGGGCCAAAGCGTGATGCAGCTGATACAGGGCTTGAGACAGGCGCCAGCCAGCGTGCCATCCCTGTGGCGCTCAGGGGGCACACCTCAAGCTCTGTGAGCATCCCAAGGAAGCCCCTCTGCATCTAGGGTGAGAAGCAGGCCCCCGCAGGGCAGGTTGGGTGCCCCAGCAGCTCTGTCCAAGCCCTCTCTTCACCCACACTGTCTGGTCCGTGGTTTCCATGTGATCTTGCAGCCGTGCAGCCACCTGTCAGCCTCCAACTGTGGAAAAGTATGCCTCCTACCAGGCGTCTGACAAAGCCCTCTCTTAGCATCTGATGTCTCCTGTGCTTGGTGCTACCGCGAACGCTCACAGTCTGGCACCGGTCACACTTGGCTGGGTCTGACTCCGCTGCCTGGCCCGAGTGCTGGCTTTTCTTCCTTAAGCACAGTCAGACAAACTTGGGTTCAAATCCCAACTCTACCATTTAGGAACTCTGTGGCTTTGGACCTCTAAGACCTTCTGTTTTCTTTTCTTCAAAATGGGGTTGCAATCGTTGCCTCATAGGATTGTCACGGTGTTTATTTTTATTTTATTTATTTATTTACTTACTTACTTATTGCTGCGTTGGGTCTTCGTTGATGTGCGCAGGCTTTCTCTAGTTGCGGCGAGCAAGGGGCTCCTCTTCGCTGTGTTGTCCAGGCTTCTCATTGTGGTGACTTCTCTCGTTGCGGAGCACAGGCTCTAGGTGCACAGGTCTCAGTAGTTGCAGCACACGGGCTCAGTAGTTGTGGCTCATGGGCGGCATGTGGGATCTTTCCGGACCAGGGTTCGAACCCGTGTCTCCTACATTGGCAGGAGGATTTTTTTTTTTTAATAAATAAATTTATTTATTTATTTATTTATGGCTGCGTTGGATCTTCGTTGCTGCACTTGGGCTTTCTCTAGTTGCGGCGAGTGGGGGCTACTCTTCATTGTGGTGCGCAGGCTTCTCATTGCGGTGGCTTCTCTTGTTGCGGAGCACGGACTCTAGGCATGTGGGCTTCAGTAGTTGTGGCACACGGTCTCAGTAGTTGTGGCCCACAGGCTTAGCTGCTCCGCAGCATGTGGGACCTTCCCGGACCAGGGTTCAAACCTGTGTCCCCTGCATTGGCAGGCAGATTCTGAACCGCTGTGCCACCAGGGAAGTCCTGGCAGGAGGACTCTTAACCCCTGCGCCACCAGGGAAGTCCTGGCAGGAGGATTCTTAACCCCTGCACCACCAGGGAAGTCCTGTCACGGTGTTTAGTTGACATAGAGTCTGTGCCACACGGAGCCAGAATACGTTTTCTATACGTTTTCTTTCCCCTCTGTCCTTGGGCCAGTTCTGGCCTCACTGTACATGTGTGTTCCTGCTTCCAGACCCCCAGGGCATCACCACCCCTTCGCCTCCTCCCTAGTCACAGTTAGTGGTTCCCTCTCCACCAGGCTTCCCACTCCAGGCTCCCTCCCGTCCCTGTTAGACTGGGGACATTGCCAGGGCAGGGAGCCCCTCTGGACCTCAAACAGGGCCTGTGATCTAACTGATACTCTTAAATGTTTGTTGGAGCTGCAAACAACTGGTAGCTGAAAAGCATCTGTGGACTCAGAACTTACTCTGAACCTGTCTGTAGCACGGGGCCTTAACTGGTGGATGCTTCTAGGTGGCCGCCGATTGGAGCAGCCTGGACCCCAGAGGGGCTTCTTGGAGGCACAGGTCCAGGAGAGGAGGTGGGAGCTGGGCTGCCATGGTCCAGGCTCTGGGGTGCTGACACCCAGTAAAAAGAAGGGGCCCTGGAAGCAGTTAGCTACATCATCAGGTCAGAACCCAATCGCCTTTGCTGCAAGAGCAGGCCTCCCGTCCTCCTCCTTGTTTGGGCCTGCTGTCTCCTGACTGACGGACCTTACTGGTCCACAGAGATGGCCTCATCCCTTCACTTTTTGGAGACAGCAGTTTCACCTGAGGTCTGAGGTTCTCTCTGTGGCAGACCTGAGCCAAGACCATACACTTCCACAGTCCTGTCCCTCTGACCTTAAAATAACAAATCCCAGAAGAATACAGAACAATGATCATCTATTTTTATAGATTTCCCCAGAAATGTAAAAGATTGGCTTAATTGCACTAGCAGATTCCTTCATTTTCTAGAAAGACACCTCAAATGGGGATAATTTTTTAAGACAGTTGGATGAACGTCTTCCTGCCAGGACAAACAGGAAGGTGGCCTCGCCGTGCTGACAGCACGTCCAGCCTCCCCGGGCCTGGAGGGGCCTCTTAGATACGGGAGAGGAGGAGCAAGCGGCCCTGGGGGAGGGGGAGAGGCCTCGGCATAGCCACTTTCCCGGTGGTTTTGGTTGGGTTCCAACCTGCCGACCCTCATGAGGAAACACCAGCCTGTTGCTGGCGCTTGGCGGGCTGCCTCGCAGGGTCACCAGGAGAACCAGATGAGGGGAGGTACGGAAGAGTTGGCAAGTGGTTCCTGAGCCGAGTTTGGGGCACCCACTAGGCGTTGGCCAGGTGAGGAGGTGGCGGTCCCAGGCAGAGAGGACGGCGGAGGTGGCTGCAGAAGGGGGCGGTGGCCTGTGCGCAGGAAGGACACAGCATGGGCTGGAGAGCACTGCTCATCTCGCCTCCTGTCCTCTCGGCCCACCTGGGACCCTGGGGGGGGTCATGCACAACCCCTCTCCCGCCGGCTCTGCACCCCTACCCTGCCCCTGCCACGCCTCCAACCTCAGGCCTGAATCAAGGCTCCTTGTTTTATGACAAAATGAATATATCGTTCTAGCTAAACAGCAGCCACTAGCAGCCCAGAGGTCCACGGTGCGGTGTGAAGTCCTCTCTCCGCCGCTCACCAGAGGGGCGCCCCCGGGGCTGGCTCAGTGGCGTCTCCACACGTGAGCATCACACAGGACAAAATCAACCCACTGTGACGTCCAGACACACCAGCCGATTCCCTGGAACTGGCTTGAGTTCTTCGGGGGAGGGGGTGTCTCTTTAGTTGCTCCCCAGGAAGCTCAAAATATCTGTTTGGCCCGAGCTTGGAGGGATTAGCGGGTGTGGAGGACCCTCTCCGCCCCTGCCCCCGAGTCTCCCAGGGGGCCTGGCCTCACCTCCCTTGAGGATCCGGCCCAGGGCTGAGCTGAAAGGACCCAAGAAGAAACCAAAGAAACCGGCCTGGCCTCTCGCCAGAGCCACACGGACCGCAGGTGGGAGGCCCACGCCTCACTTCCCCAGCCACCTAAACCCTGCTGCTCCCCGCGAGTGGCTCCAACGCATCTTCTCCCGATTAGCAACCTGGCCAGCATGTTCTAGGCTGCTCGATGCCGACCTCAGTCTAGAACTGTCTGTCGTTCATCTGCAGGAGAGGGAAGGCGCTGGGGGACAGGGCGTACTGAAGGTGGGCGTGGCTTGTGCAGCTGAAGTCCGGGCGGGGGGGGGCAGGGCATACTGAAGGTGGGCGTGGCTTGTGCAGCTGAAGTCCGGGCGGGGGGAGAGGCGGCAGCTGTGCTGACCCTGCACAGGATCTGACCAGCGCCTCAGAGCCTGCGGGAGGGCGGGCCGCCCAGCCGGGCAGGCTGCTGCTTTGGGGGCTTTCAAATTGTTTTCCTAGGTGCCTCTGATGAGAGGGGGGTGGTACACGGGGGTGGGGGAGAAGACGGCTCCCGGAGAACTGCCTTCGTCATGCTCACGGCCAAATGGCTGCATAAGGAGCACCTCTGTGTTGTTGGAAAACTGCTTCTGGGGCATTGCTTATTATAGTCTATAAAAACTTGACAAATGCTCCAAGCTCAGATTCAGGGAAAGGTGTGTCTCTCCTGATTGTTCCCTGGCATGCCTCCCCCTCAGGCTGGGGAGAGCCCTGGGCAGACCTGCCTCCCTCTGTGCGTCTGTCTATGCCAGGAAGTGCTTCTTCCTGCCAGGAAGGGTTTCATTATTTTGTTTCCTGCCCCTTTCCTCTTTACTTCTCATCCTTCACCAGCTTCCGGTTGTCTCAGACCTGTGATTTTATCCAACGTGGCTTCTTGACCTTTGCGAGGGAGAGTGGTTGGAAGCGTGGGGTCTGGGGTCATCCAGCCCGGGGTCGGGGGGGGGGGTGGCAGCTCTGCTCCATACCTGCAGAGAAACTGAAAGCTAGAGGCTTGACCTCCCTGACCCCAGACTCTTCCTCTCTGTAAAATGGAGCCCTTACACACTTGTGCCTTGGGTGTGTTGGGAAGTATAGAGTCATCACGTGTAAAGCACTTGGACACCACCTGCACACACTGAGGGCGTGGGACGTGTGAGTGTGAGGCACGGTCCTCAAGGGGAAGCAGGGGATCGAAGTTACCACTCTCTCCTTTTCCTTCCCCTGCAGGAGGGCAGTCGGTGACCCACACCGGCCTCCCCATTGTGGTATCTCTGGCCAACAAGGCCGTGTCCTTCGGCTGCAGGATTACCTACCCATACACCCCCACCTTCAAGCACTTCACAGTCAGCTACTTTTACGTGGACCTCCTGGGCCGGACGAGCTCTGAGGAGAAGACCAGCTGCAAACCTGGTCCAGGCAGAGAGAACCAGACCCACACCGAAGAGTGTCAGATCACCCCCAAGCTGCCTGACACAGCTGCCACTGGCACCTACTACTGCTCCGTCCGCTGGTCGGGTTCCAGGGTGACAGGCAATGGCACCTTCATCCTGGTCAGAGGTGAGCTTCCTCCGCGTCTCTTCCCAGGGTGAAGGGCCCGGAGGTTTCAGCCGGCAGACTTTGGGGCACAGGAGCCGAAGTGGGGAACGTTTGCCTCATTGTTCAGCTTTGGCAAAACAGAACAGAGCAGCCTCGGGGAGCCCCTGGCCACACAGGTGTGCCGAGACGCCCATCTTTGTGTGGCAGGGGCAGAGGCCTGGGGTGTGGGTCTGACTACCTCTGGCAGGCCCTTTTCTCAGTGTCCCTTTGGCACTATTAGTTCGGTGAGCACAGAATGGGGCATGTGCACGTGTGTTTGCAGAGACCTGTGAACAAAGACACGGCTCGTGTATATCTTTCTGGGGACAGATTCCTAGTTTTCTTCACGTTCTCAAAAGAGTAATGACTCCAAAAGGTTAAGAACAGCCCATCGCTGAAGTCGCGATTCTCTGAGGCACCTCTGCGACTCCCGCTGGTAGGGGCCAGGGTTACAGAATCCCACGGACCTGAGTTCGGCCCTCAGTCCTGCTGCTTGCCAGGATATCACCTTGGACCTACTCTTCATGGCAATACCCTGCCTGTCAGAGGCTTTTCCTGGGATGAGTGAGAGCCTGAAGGCGAGGGCTGGCGCCCGGTAGCAGGATGTACTAGTTAAATAACAGACGCTCGTGAGCCTGGCATGTGGTTGGCACTCTGCAATTTTGGGCCAACCAGCTGGACAGAGGGGTGGACAGAGGCATGGAAGGAGAAAGTGGTGGATGAAAGGCTGGATGGCTCAAGGGAAGGGGCTAGGCTGTGCTCTCACCTACCCCTGGTGCCGGCAGCACCTGCCAGGCCTTGTGCAAGCCCACCCCCTTCACCCTCACCACTCCTGCCCGTATGATCTCTACTTCACGTGTGGAAAGGAGGAGGCCTCAGGAGGCGAAATGGCTCACCCAGGTCCCATAAGCACCTCTCGGTGGACCCAAGTCACCGAGGCAGGGGCACCTAAGAAGCAAAGGATGTAGTTCTGACTCCTAACAGGAATCAAGGCAGCAAACATAGAAACGTAGCCAAGGCGAGTGTGGGAAGGAGGACCTCAGCAGAGGCAGGGTCTGGGGGTCCTGGTGGGGGAGAGTTGTAAGTAGGGTTGGGGGGTGGGGGGTGTCTCTCCCAGGCAACTAACGTCTCTGCTTCCCTGCCCTGCACCCAGACACAGGCTACCGAGAGCCCCCGCAGGGCCCCCAGGACCTCCTGCTTCTTTGCTTCATCGGCCTCCTGGCTGTCCTTGGCATCCTGGCCACGGCCCTGCTGCTCTGGAAGAAGGTAGGGGCTGCGGGCACACGGCGACGCTGCCCCCACCCCACTCACCGTGGCTTAGGGATGCCACCCCATGAGGGGGTGCCTGGAATAGGTGTTCCTCGTGGCCACTTGCACCAGGGCCCCCTCCCTCGTCCTGCGCTGTGGCTGGGCCTGTGCTGCCAACTCACCACCACCAGGTCCTTTGTGATCTTGTTGCAAGAAATCAGGGCTCTTGAGCCTTTTCCGGGCCACGGGTCCCTCTGAGTGTCTGATGGAAGCCATGAGTCCGCGTGTTTACCATTTCTAGCCCTCCAGATTAGGAAACCTTATCTCAGATTTTCTGGATCCCCGGCAGCCCAGAAGGAAGGAAGACACCTTTCCTCAGGGCCGCTGGGTGCCAGGCACCCTCCCAGGCGTGCTCTGGTTCGCGTCCCAGCGTCACCTGGTGAGAGACTTTTCTTCCCATTTTACAGCTCTGAAAAGTGAGGCTCAGAGAGGCGGTGACTGGCCCTTAATATATTTCCTCCCCACCCTGTTGCTCTTCCAAGGATGGGTACAGGCAGGACAGCTCTTGTTTGCCCTCACCGAGCAGCTCCCAGGCTTCAGCCTGGGTGTGGACACAGTAACTGGGCTTCAGGCAGGGGTGCTGAGGGACTCATACTCCGTCTGTGGACCCCCCCGCCACTTGGCTTACTGTATGACCACACAAACGCCTCCCATGAAGTGTGAAGCACAGCCGGTGAGGGCAGAGCAGAGTCAGGGCAAGACCTTGACCCTGAGCCCTCACTTCAGCCCCTGCTCTGCAAAAAGAGGATTTTTTTTCTTTTTTTTTTTTTTGCGGTACGCAGGCCTCTCACTGTTGTGGCCTCTCCCGTTGCGGAGCACAGGCTCTGGACGCGCAGGCTCAGCGGCCATGGCTCACGGGCCCAGCCGCTCCGCAGCAATGTGGGATCTTCCCAGACCGGGGCACGAACCCGTGTCCCCTGCATCAGCAGGCGGACTCTCAACCACTGTGCCACCAGGGAAGCCCCAAAAAGAGGATTTTAATGACTGGATCTCAGTGTCCTGAGAGGCCAGGGAGACAGTGGTGCAGAGTAGGTGCTCAGTAAAGTCTCGAAGGGAGGATGGGAGAGCGTGAACCTCGAAGCCTCAGCTTGACCTCAGATCCCAGCCCCTCCTCCTGCCACACGGCCTCGGAGACCCTGCCTCCTTCGTCCCTCTCCCTCTCGCCTTCCCTCCTCTCCTTCCAGGAATAGCTGTTGAGTGTCTAGTGTGTGCCAGGCACTGGGCTAATCGTCAGACACAGTGGAAAGCAAGACAGATGCAGCCCCTGTCCTCTTGTCAAGTTTCGACCCTCTCCGAGTGTGTTTTCTCCTCCAGAAATGGGGATAAGGATGGATCCCCACCCTTACCCGAAAAGGGTGGAAGAGACCACATTTGCGAGTCATCAGCTGGTGCCCGACCCCTGGTGGGAGCACAGTGCATGGACACTTCCTGCTGTCCCTCCCTGCACTTGAGGGAGGAGGGGCTGCTGTGAGAACCTGGTCCTGAAGGAGAGAGAACTCAGGAGGCCAGAAGCTGCTGCTGGGTTTGTGTTGCCAGAGAAGTTCCCAGAGCTTCCCGGAGCTGGATCCAAATTCGGACGTGGCCCCTGTAGGTGCTGCCCCAGAACTGGATGGCCAGCGTTTGAACCATGAGCTGAGCGCAGGAGCAAAGCATGCAGTGGGAGCCCCGGCCAGAGACAGGCCCGGCAGCCAGCCACGGGGGCCGGGAGGACAGGGCCGAGGAGGAAGAGGCATGGAGGACGCCAGCAGCACATCTGATAAATGAATCGAAGCCGGAGCCACTGACTCAGAAGACGCAGATGATTCCTGTCCTGAGAGCAGGTTCGAGGGCTCAACCTGGGGTCAAGGTTGGCTCCCCGGAGCAGGCAGCCTCTGATGCTGATCCGTCCTCATCCTCGCAGGGCATCAGACACAGTCTCCCTCCTCCACGGCACACTCCTTCCTTGGTCCTAGGATCCCCCGGTGGCCCTGTGCTGGGTCACCCACATTTTCATGGCCTCTGAACATTGGCACCTCCCAGGCCCCTTCCTCAGAGATCTCCTCATCTGTCTACGCTCCTCCGTGACGGCTCTGCTCCCGGGATTACAGTCCCACCCAATGTGGCTGCCCAGAGCCCCCCAGCCCCCCACCCCGAGCCCCAGATCACGTCCACTCCGTGTGGGCACCCCCGGGCGTCTGCACCCACCTGGTCAGGAACAGCACTCCTTAGTCCCCCCAGGTCGGCCCCAGCTCAGCACATGGTACCAGGCCCCCAGATGCTCGGGCCAGAAGGCTTGCTGCGTGCCCACCCCCTCCCGCCCCCTACGGCTGATCCCTCGGCAAGTCCTGCAGACAGTCTGTCCAGGATCCAGCCCCTTCTCTCCTGCCCCAACCCCAGCCCCGGCTTCCATCACCCCTCGCCCAGAATGTGGGTCTCCCTGCTTCTCGCTTGGTTCTTCTTGCTTTGCTCCCCACACCCTTGCTTCTGTGTCATTACCGTCTCCTCCACCAGAGCATAAGTCCCAGAAAGAAGGGACTTGGTGTCCCCAGTGTCTGGGAGACCCTGACACATAGTGCTTATGGAAGGAGTGATGGAGTAAATGAGAGCTGAGACCTGAAAGATGAGTCAGAGGTGGCCAGGCTGTGAGGTGGGCAAGGTGATGGTATCGCTCCCATTTTACAGAGGGGGAAACAGAGGCTTTACAGGTTTCCTGAGCTGCCGATTGGTTTATTCATTTGAAAATCACAATTGGAAGGGTAAATGCTGATGGTCTGGGACAGGGCACCCAGATGGGGCAAGGCTGGCTCCAAGGAGCATCACCACCCCAGTAATAACACTGCACTGTTTCCATGGCCTGGGACACATCCTCAGACTCCTGTCCTATGTTCAGGGCACAAGCAAACCCTGAGAAGTCTGCCCTAGCCCCTGGTAGACATGGACTCCTCACGAACCCACAGTGGCAGTTACCTCCCTGGCGGCCCCACCAGCCTCAATAGGCATGCCACGAGGCCAGGCCTGGGTGCTGCTCCCCATGGGGTCCAGGGGAGCCCCTGCCCATGAGCCCACACCGCCAGCTTTGGCAGTGAAGTAGGTGGTGCAGGGCAGGGGCACTAGATTTGAGAACAGGGCATCTGGGTTTGATCCAAGGGCAGTCAATGACTAGCTGGACAAACCTGTTTCCCCCTCTGGTAAGTGGGAAGTCCATGCCCACCTCCTTAGGCTACTATGAGAATTAAATGACAAGTCCCAGAGTTCTTTGTAAACTGTGAAGTGCTGCACGGATGCCTGCACCGATCTCTCTGTGAGACCTGCACTTTCAAACAAAACAGGGGAGTGAAAACTCCAGGTACTGTCAGACCAGCATCTTGGTGAATCACACAGACCTGGGTTCCAATCCTGCCCCTGCCACTTCTGGCTGTGTGACCTCGGGCAAGTTGTCAGCCCTCTCTGAGCCTTCACAGCCTCATGGGTGGAACAGGGATGATATGAAGACTGGTCTTGCAGGTTTGTTGAGAGGCACAGGAGATAAGGCAAGTGATGCCTTTAGAGCCCCACCTGGCACCCAGTGAGGCTCCAGGTACTCCCGAGCCATTACTATGCTGCGACTGGGGGTGGCGCTGGCTTCTGCCCGAGTGTTAAGCAGCTCTCGAGAGCTAATCCCAAGTAAATGGTCTGGGGATTGGCAGGCGGCTAGGGTTTTTAATTAGGTCCTGCCCCGAGATGAGGCTGTGTTGCTTCACTGTTGGCAGTGTGGTGTGCCTGAGATGAGGGGGGCATCCGGACAGCCTCCCTCTGACTTGGAAGGAGCTGAGCCCTCACCCTCCCGAAGGCCCACTGCCCTGGCCTCCACGACCATTAGCGCTTCACGCAGCACCCAGCGTGAGCTTTCTGAAACCACTTTCTGATCCTGGCGCCTCCTGGTTAAAGCCCTCAGATGTTTTCCACTGTCCACCCTCTTCTCGAAGCCCAGCATGGCCGTCCTGACCCAACCAGGGCAGGTTCGCCTCTCCGGCCACGCCGACCGTCTTTAAATTCTTCCAGACCTGCTCCCTCTGCCTCTCTTCCCAATGAACATCTCGGCCTTAAACAACTTTCCTCTCAGCCTCCCTGCCAGGCGAGGCGTTTTTTCCCTCCTGTGCGCCAGGGGCTCTGTCCCCGTGGGTCAGCGCATGAACCACACGTGGTAAAACTGCTGGTTCGTTGTCCATTTCCCCACCGGGTCTTAAGCCCCGGGAGGGCAGGGATGGTGTCCCCTTCTTCACACCACCTGGCTAACCAGAGTGTGTGTGGTTGGCCAAGGGCCACATAAGTGGCCCACGAGTGTCAAGAGTGCTTGACTCCCTCATCACCTCCCTGAATCTGTGCAGCAATCTCGCAAAGGAGGTTGATGGCTGGAGAAACTGAGGTCCGGAGAGAGTAAGTGCTTGAGTGAGGCCGCAGAGCCAGTGAGGGGCAGAGAGGGACTGGACACCTGGTCTGGCCTGCGCTGGCTCACTCAGCAATACCCACAGTAATGGGCTGCAGCCAGGGACCCTGTCACACTGCGGGCACTGTGCTCTGGTACTGGGTGGTGGGCAGTTGCCTCGCCGGGATGTTTATCATGTCCGGTGTCCCCGGGCAGATGAGTGGTTTGATGTAGGTCTTGCAGGTATTTGCCCTGTTTCCCTAGAGAGGGTGGATGGAAGGTGCTGAGTGATGCACTTCTGAGTGGCCTCATGACAACCTGCCATCCTTTCCTCTGGTGGGGTCTGGTCGGGGGTGGGAAGAAGGAGAGCCTCTGGTCCCCAGCCCTGACTCCTTTCCCCACAGAGACAGACGCAGGCTCCACGGAAGCACACTGCCCAGAAGGGCCCCAGCGCTGCCAGCAGCCGGGAGCAGCCTCCACCCGAATCCGTCTACACAGTGAGTCCTCCGCCCTCTGAGGCCTGGCTCGGGGTCTGGTTCCCTGGCTTGGCCAGTGTACCAGCTGTGTGACCTCTCTGGGAGCCTCTACTTCCTCACCTGTAAACTGGGGACAAGAATTCCTGCCTGGAGGGATTTCTGTGAAGGTGAACCGAGGTTACAAGTGTGTGGCCCTGGGCCCTGGAAGGAGTGCAGTTGCGAGGTGCCGCTGGGGTCCCCTCCTTGGCGTGCCCCTGCACTTCTGGAATGAGGGCCAGTGAGGGCACAGTTGGTGAGGAATGGAGAAAGTCCCTTCATCTGACCAAGTGACGTTGACCCGCTCACCAACTCCTTCCTGTTTTTATTGCACAAACAGCATCGGAGCCACAGCAACAGGAATCACAAAAAGAGGAAAGAGTCAGGCAGTGTCCCACGCCCTTAACACACAACGATTTTCAATTCTTCACACCCCCCTTCCCCACCACACACACACACACACACACACACACACACACACACACGCACTGTTTTATGTCCTTACAGTCAAGCAGAGACACGGCTGAGATGCTGTGTGCTCCCCCAGCCTGGCTTGCCCATCTGGTCAACACGTGGTCACTCTGCCCGGTGGCTGGGATGGTGACAGACATTCTTTTTTCAGTTACATCTATTTTAGTTGAACAAATAACATATGCTCATTGTGGAGAGAGTGAAGAATAAATGCCACCCAGTGTCAGCTGGGGTCTCAACTCCACGGGGCCTCCAGCCGCCAGGTAGGGGTCTTGACTCAGCACCTGGGAGGTGCACAGTCATGCCTGGGTCCTGCAGGTCCTCCAAGGGCATGTTCCGGGACTCTGCCTGTATGGGCTGTAGCTGTTCCTGTCCCCACCACCCTGACTCATACATGACGCTCAGGTCCTTCCTCGATGTCCATAAAACCCCGCGCAGAGGGTGTTCAGAATATGGTCCGGTTTACTGAGGATGAGGCAGATGGGGACGAGGCAAAGGCAGCATTCCTACAGGGCAGCGCCCATAGCCCCAAACAGAACGTAACACGGCCAGCTCTCATGGGGCCTTCAGCCCCTCCACCCCAGGGAATTTCCAGTAGCCACTGCTTCCCACGTGGCCCCAGACTTCCCCATATTCTCTCTTCTCTCCCAGCAGCTCATCGTGGTATTTTCCCTAGGAGGAGTTCTGGTGTCAACTGTTAAATGAAAACATTTCTCTCTCTCCGTACACACACACACACACACACACACACACACACACACACACACACACGAGATCTTTCTATATATATCAAAAAGAGGAAAATAACCATCATTCTAGGCCTATCTTCTTCCAGTATAAACACTAGTAGCGTTGACCTCTGTACCTTCCAGTCTTTTCTGTAAACACATACAAAGAGACCCATACACACACTCACACATACTTTTTTTTAAAAAAATTGGAGTAGTACAGCTAGTTTTGTTCATGTTACAATATCTCATGAACATCTTTTCACATGAATAAATATCCTTCTCCAAGATTACTTTTAATGGAAGAGACTCACGTTTGCATGGAACGTCTTTCTTGCCCGTGTTTAGACTTCTCTGGAGCGTGAGGAAGAGGCCCAAAGGCCCTGCCAGGTTGCAGGGTGGCTTCAAAAGGTTTTAGGGCTGGAAAGGAGATGTGAAGGGAGGCCGCAGACTCTGCTAGCCCTTGAGACCAGTCCCTAGCTGCTGGGGTTGGGCCTGGGCAGATAAGAATACGTTCACAAGAGTGATGATGATGTCACGAAGTCATTTGTTGAGTACCTACTACGTGCCAGGTACTGTTGTAGGATTTTATACCTGTTATGTCATTAATACTCATAATAGGGCTTCAGGGTACAGGTGTTGTCCCCATTTTAATTTTCTTTTTTTTTAAATTTATTCATTTATTTTGGGCTGTGCTGGGTCTTAGTTGCAGCATGCAGGCTTCTTATTTGCAGCATGTGGACTCCTTAGTTGCGTCGTGACGGCTTATTAGTTGCGGCATGCATGAGAGATCTAGTTCCCCGGCTAGGGATCGAACCTGGGCCCCCTGCATTAGGAGTGCGGAATCTTACCCACTGGACCACCAGGGGAGTCCCTAATTTTATTTTCTAATTGTTTATTGCTGGTATGTAGAAATACGATTGATTTTTGTATATTGACTTTATATAGAGAGTAACCTTGATGAATTCACTAATTAATTCTAATAGTTTCTCTGTAAGTTGCTTTGGATTTTCTATGAACCTAGTCATGTCATCTATGAATAGTGGAAGTTTCATTTCTTCCTTTTTAATCTTCATACCTTTTCTTTCTTTTTTTTGTTTGTTTTATCGCACTGCCTCAGACAGTGATGGTGAACAAGAGTGGTGACAGTGGACAACATCCAGGGAAGGATTTTTTTTTTTTTTTTTTTGTGGTACGCGGGCCTCTTACCGTTGTGGCCTCTCCTGTTGCGGAGCACAGGCTCCGGACGCGCAGGCTCAGCGGCCATGGCTCACGGGCCCAGCCGCTCCGCGGCATGTGGGATCCTCCTGGACCGGGGCACGAACCCGTGTCCCCTGCATCGGCAGGCAGACTCTCAACCATTGCGCCACCAGGGAAGCCCAGGGAAGGATTTTTGTATACTTCTCCTCTACTTTCTTTGGATGGATAGATCACTGGTTTTCAATCTTTCTTTTTTCCTAATTTATGCACTTATGGTTATGAACTTCCCTTTAAGTATGGCTTTAGTTGTATCCCACAAGTTTTGATATGTCATAGTTTTGTTGTCTTTCAGTTTAAATTTCCCACTTGCCCCATGAGTTATTTAAAAGTCTTTTGCTTAATTTTCAAACGTTTGTTTTTTAGTTATCATTCTGTTTTTTGTTTCTCACAAATTCCACTGTGATCAGAGAATACATTCGGTAGGATTTTAATCCTTTGAAGTCTTTTGAGACTCGCTTTATTGTTGGCTTATATTTCGTGTGCATTGTGCATGGCTGAGTGAGTGTTCTATATGTGTCAGTGAGGTCAAGTTTATTGATGGTGTTGCTAAAGTATGCCATATCCTTATTGATTATCTTGTCTATCAAATGTTGAGTGAATTGAGTTAAAATCTGCCCATTTGCTTGTAGATTGTATATTTCTCCTTCTGATTATGTCAATTTTTGCTTTTTATTCATGTGGGAAAATGTTCATGATATATTGTGACAGGAAAAAAAAGCTGTACTACTCCAGTTTTTTTGTGTGTGAAAAGTTGACCTTTTTTTTTTTTTTGCGGTACACGGGCCTCTCACTGTTGTGGCCTCTCCCGTTGCAGAGCACAGGCTCCGGACATGCAGGCTCAGCGGCCATGGCTCACAGGCCTAGTCGCTCCGCGGCATGTGGGATCCTCCCGGACCGGGGCACAAACCCGTGTCCCCTGCATCGGCAGGCGGACTCTCAACCACTGCGCCACCAGGGAAGCCCAAGTTGACCTATTAAGGAGCATGGATTTGGAGTAAGCCAGACAGACTGGGGTTCAAGGCCTAGTTCTTTTGCTCACGGGTTCTGCTACTTAAACTTTCTGAGTCTTGGTTTCATAACCTTTAATATAGAGCTAATGATACAGTATTACATTTCCAGTTTGCAAACATGCTATGATTTCTTCCATCTTAAATTCCTTATCTTGAGCTCACAGCCACCTCCAGGGACCCTGTCCTTTCTCGACGACTCCTTATAACAGATCTGTCAAAATTCCCTGTCTTCAGTTTCTGGCTCTCCTTTCCGACCCACTCAGTCAGGCTTTCTGCACACCTCTCCTTTCTGCCCCCCAAAGCCTTCCTTCTCAAGGTACCCGTTGACCTCCACATTGTTAAACCCCGTGGTCAGTTCCCAGCCTTCCTCTTTCCTGATGAGCAATAGCATGTGACACCAGCAAGCTCTCCCTCCGCCTAGACACACTTTCTTTACTTGCTTCCAGAACATTCCACTCTCTCCTAATGCCCCTCTGACTCACTACCATGCCTCCTCAGCCTGCATCCCTGGTTCCTTCTTAGGAACCAGAGAAATCCTGACCTCTAAGCATTAGAGTCCAGGCCTGGGGCCCTTTCTCTTTGATCTTCACTCTCCTCCTTGGGAGTGAAGCAGCTTCAAGGTTTTGAGACCCTCTACACTCTGACAACTCCCAAATTTATACGTCCAGCCCAGGCCCCTCCTCTGAACACCAGAAGCAACTGCATTTGGACCCCGTATCGGCTTCTCTCTCAGACCAATCTCCAATTCTTTACCCATCGAAGTACCTCTTCCCACAGTCCTCCTCATGCAGTGAATGGTTGCTCCATCCTCCCTGATGCTCAGGCTAAACCTTTTGAAATTGCCCTTTCCTTCTCTCCTTCCATCACTGCTCACATCGGATCCATCAGCACATCTCATTGCAAACATATCCAGCATCTGACCTTCTCACCCCTCCAGGGCTGACGCTGGTGGGAGCCACCACCATTTCGTGCCTGGAGTCCTGCAGTTGGTTTCTAATCAGTTGGCCCGTTATTATCCTTGCCCCACAGTCTGTGCTCCACCCAGGAGCAGCAGAGTGATCCCACCCAAACACAGATCACATCCCGCTCTGCTCAGAGCCCTTGGTGAGTCTAGGTCCCCCGAGAAGCAGACACCAAGACGGGGGTAAATGTGTGATAGTTTTATTAGGGAAACCACCTGTGAGAGAAAATGGAGAAGACTGGGAGAGTTGTCAGACTCTTGCAGATCTCATCCTGGGTAAAGGAAAGGGTGAAGGAAGGCAGAGAGGATGCACCGACCACCGCACCATCTAGGGAAGATTCAGCAGGCCATGGGGAGCCCAGTCAGAGGAGTCCCAGATCTCCCAGAGCGGGAGGCTGTGACGGCATCCCTGCTAAGCTCAGCCATTGGCTGGCGGTAGCCCACGGTGGCGGGGGGGGCCCTCTGTGCACATGTAATGATGGGTTTCAGAGCCCAGCAGCTGGGGCCCCGGGTCGATGCTGATCCCTGGAGTTGGAGGTCTGCGGATCATGTTCTCATGACCACCTCGGCCGTCTAGTGAGATAGATTCTGTCCCACTCAGAGTCAACACCGGAGCCCTGACAGTGGTCTCTGAGAGCTCTGCCCACAGGCCCTCCCACTGTCTCTCCCCTCACTCACTCGCTCCAGGCACACTGGCCTCCTTGATGTTCTCCAGATGCACCAGTCTTGCCCCCCATGCCCACCCCGCAGGGGGGCCTTGGTGCTGGCTGCACCCTCCCCTCCACGGTGTCCTTTCTGGAGCCGTCCAGGGGCTGCTGTCTCACTCCCCAGCTCTCTGCTCAGAGGGCACCTTTGCAGGAGGCCTTTCTGACCTCCCCACCCTCTCCGTGAGCCAACATCCCCATCCTCCTTCTCTGGGTCTCTCCGTGGCCCTTACGGCCACCGATTTCTTTCTGATCGTGGTCTGCCTGGCGCCCTCCCCCGCACCAGCCCAGTGCCTGGCACGTAGTAGGTGCTCAGCGATCAGCTGAGTGGAGGCCTGTGCTTAGCTCCCAGCTGGCTGGGGTTCCCTGGGGTTCGGTGCTGGGTACAGAGTAGGTACTCCATGGCGAATGTGGGGCATCAGCATTGTAGTTTCACGCTCCCCAGAAGCATCTGGACACCGCCCCCCCACCCAGCTGTGTTCCAGCCTCTGCCTGGCCCAGCGCCTCATTCTTGCTGTCAGCCTCCAGCCCTCCCACGCCTCACGGCAGCAGGAGGGGCCTTTCCGACACACCACTGATGCTGTCGCTTCCCACTCAGAAACCTCCAGGGGCTCCCCATTGCCAGCTCCTCAGCCTGGCACGAGAGGCCTTCATTGGAGGCCAAACCCAGCCCTGCCTCACCAGACTCCTGTCACTGCCGTGGGCCGTTTACTTCACACACGCCAGGACCTTGACCTAGAGCAGAGGTGCTCCGTCTCTCCTGAGTACCACTCCTTGCTGAACAAGGCCCCCAGGTCTCAGCCGTCTGCCCCGCAGAGGGCACCATGCAAACCTCAACATGCAGGTGTCTGTGAGACCACAGCTCTCATGTTTCCTTGGTGACAGGGGAGGGTATTACAGGGGGACCAATGTCCCAGACCCTCAGACTAGGTCCTGGCCCAGGGCAGCTGACTTCAGCTCTGGCCTCAGCCCACCTGGACAAAAGCCTTGGCACGGACTTCACGCCTCTGCCAGGGCTGGTGACCACTCGGCCCAGCATCACTGCTCATACTGGGCAGCAGGAGGCAAAGGGCTCAGAGGGCCTGGATCCCAGAGCCGTATCCCAGTACAGCCCAGCCCAGCCCGTTCAGAGGCCTGGCCTTCTCCCCGCGGGCATACCCTGTGGGAGGCAGTCCCCATCACCAGCAAGCAAGGCCGAGGAGGTATCCTGTTGATGAGGCTGCCCTGCATTTCACAGCCTAGTGATGCCGGTCACTCCCTGCACGCAAACGCAGCCCAGCAGGTCAGGGCTTGTCAGAGGCTTCACTCAGCAGCTGCTAATTGGCAGCAACCTCTGCGGCCTCCCCTGCCCTCAGCCCTGCAGCTGCTCCCACCCACAGCATGACCCCTGCAGTGTGGGGCCCAGGCCTGTGGGGTCCCAGGTCAGGATGCTCTTCTCTGGCTGGGAGATCACTTAGCTGTGTGCCCAGGCCAGTGGGAGCACATGGAGCGAAGGGCGGGAGGGGCTGTGTGACCTGAGACATCTCTGGGCCTCTCTGGGCTAATGCGTGGTGGGCAGCCCACGTGGACTGGACACGAGGGAGAAGGGAACCATCTGTGGGACCCGAGATCTGCTCTCCTGCTGACATGTCAGCCAGGAGGCCCTTTTTCTCCCTTCACTCTGTGACCAGAAGCATCCAGCTTGGGGGGCTGTCAGATCTGTGGATCCAGGTCCGGGCGGACAGGCGGTGGAGGCCCAGGGCTGCTGAGGAGCAGATTCCCATCCCGTGTGCCAGGCTTGCCAGCA
This sequence comes from Lagenorhynchus albirostris, assembly GCF_949774975.1. Classification (NCBI taxonomy): domain Eukaryota; kingdom Metazoa; phylum Chordata; class Mammalia; order Artiodactyla; family Delphinidae; genus Lagenorhynchus; species Lagenorhynchus albirostris. The sequence goes on from NC_083105.1 coordinate 7,019,503, forward strand.
GTGGTTGGTGCTCTGGGCAGACATGAAAGCCCAACAGGCCAGAGCAGGCCTTGGAAAATGCCTTTCACCGGAATTTGGGCTCCTCCCTGGGACAGCCTTGCCCCCTTCCTTACCCAGAGGCAGGTTGGAAGCACCCCTTCCAAGACCCTCCCTCTTTCTTTTTCTTTTTTTTAAATTTTTATTTATTTTTGGCTGCGTTGGGTCTTCATTGCTGCGCGCAGGCTTTTTCTCTAGTTGCGGCGAGCAGGGGCTACTCTTGGTTGTGGTGTGCGGGCTTCTCGTTGCGGTGGCTTCTCTTGTTGCGGAGCACAGGCTCTAGGCACGCGGGCTCAGTAGTTGTGGTTTGCGGGCTCTAGAGCGCAGGCTCAGTAGTTGTGGCACACGGGCTTAGTTGCTCTGCGGTATGTGGGATCTTCCCGGACCAGGGCTCGAACCCGTGTCCCCTGTACTGGCAGGTGGATTCTTAACCACTGTGCCACCACAGAAGTCCTGACCCTCCCTCTTTCTGACGCAGAGATCCCTAGGCAGCCTTGCCATCCCTGTGTGTGATGCCCTTGAAGTGAGGGTCTCCCAAGTGCCAAATGGTTTATTACACAGGTTTTCATGCCCCGCTACCTCTCGGATCCTCCTTCCCCCCACCCCCCCTCCCCTCCCTTCTCTTGCCTCAGAGCACCACCTGTCTCTGCAGCCTGCCTCGGCAACCCCTGCTTGCCTGTTGCCAGGGAAACCACCTCCTTGGCAAGCAGCCGGCATCCATATGACATGTACACGTGGGAAGGAAAGGTTCCTGCCTCTTGCTTAGGCTGTTAGTAGCTCTGTTCCGACATCCCCCAAGGAGCAGCATCTGCCCCTTGCCTGGGACCCTGGTGCCCATCAGGGTCTGAGGAAGGGTCCAGGCTGTGACCGCAGAGAGGGGAGGGAGGCATCAAGCCTCCCTTGATGACCATTCAACAGTTATTAAGCACCTGGGATTCGCCAGACCCTCTGTTGGGCCCTTTATGTACAATATCTCATTTAATCATCCATTGAGCCTTTGAAAGAGAGATACAATTATTCCCATTTTACAGATGAGGAAACTGAGGCACAGGGAGGTTCCGGGGTTGCCTATAGCTGGCAGGTGTCAGAGCTGAGAGTTGAACCTAGGCTTGTCTGATTTCAAAGCTCCATCTCTTTCTACCATCCTGAGGCCTCTGGTCAGGCTGTTCATTGCTGGGCCAAGAGTGAGTGTGGCCCTAAGACACACATCTAGCTGAGCGAGGAGCCCCGTCATCAGAGCTCATTTGGTGTTGTTCTCCAAGTGTGCCAACCACAGCTACAGTGACCCAGCAACAAACCAAGCACAGCTGTGGGAAAGGAGTGTGACTGCAGTGGGTACCTAGGTCATCTGTGAGCACAGGCTGGGGTGAGGGGTGAAGGGAGACCTACAGGGGTGGATGCGTGGGTGGGACCCTCACAGGGACAGGGCTTTGGCCCAGGGGAGTGAGGGGGGGATGCCAGGAGAGCATCCTATTGAAACCTTGGCCATGGGAGTCACATCTGGGGGCTGCTGGCTGCACCAAAGGACCTAAGGACAGGCAGGGACGGTGGGAGGGGGCCTGGGCCCTTCCTCTTGCCAGCTCCCTGGGGGCCTGGAGAGCCCACCGGGCTGAGCACAGGCTCTGCTAGAGCCTTGAGGTGATGTGAGCGGCTGGCAAGGGGCACAGAGAGGAGTGGCACTGTACTAGCGGGGAAGGGGTAAGATGGCTCCGAGAGGGAACGGCAGGTGCACAGGTGCAGCCCTGTGACCGCGAGTGGCGAGGCTGGGGGTGGTGGGTGTCCCCTCACAGGTCTGCCCGGCCCCTAGGCTCCCTCGGGCGCGGGGAGGTATAGCAGGCCGCTGCGGCCGGGGCCCTGCCCCTCTGTTCACCTTTCTGTGACCTTCCCACGTCTCTTGCAGGACCTGCAGCGCCGAGAGACCGAGGTCTACGACTGCATCCAGAGTGAGGCCAGCAGCCCGCCCTCCAACCAGGACCTGCTCTCCCAGGTATGCAGGGGCTGGGCAGCGAGCCTCGTCTTACTCCATTTGTCCTGTTCCTCGTCTGGGAAACGGGTAAATAGGACCAGAGGAGGGAGCCACCTGCTGCTGAATCAGAGCCCTCTCTGCGAGGCAGCTGGCCTAGTGGTTAGGAGGTCTGGTGGATTTGAACCCCTGCTCCACCCCTTACCAGCTGTGCAGCCCTGGCCAAGGGGCTGCTTCTCCTCGGCTGTAAACTGAGGAGCCTGACAGCACTCACCTCCTAGATTTGCCATGAGGATCAAATGTCGTACTGGGACCCCGTAGGCGCCGTGCAAGATGAGCAATCGTAACTGCCACTGGGCACGGTATAGTGTCTACACTGGCCAGTAAAGCAGGGGTGTTTGGCTTCTAGCTCTCCCCAGGCTGAAGGTGGCTAAAACCGGGAGCTGGAGTCTACACTGATGCCAGCCTGGGAGGGTCTGGACAGGGCTTCGTTATTATCACGATGGGGACTAAGGCATATCACTTGATCATGATTCTCTCTTTCTCTCTCTTTTTTTAATACATTTATTTATTTATTTATGGATGCGATGGGTCTTCGTTGCTGCACACGGGCTTTTCTCTAGTTGCAGCGAGCGCGGGCTACTCTTCATTGCGGTGCGCAGGCTTCTCACTGCGGTGGCTTCTCCTGTTGCGGAGCACGGGCTCCAGGAGCACGGGCTTCAGTAGTTGTGGCTCACGGGCTTAGTTACTCTGCAGCATGTAGGATGTTCCCGGACCAGGGCTCACACCCGTGTCCCCTGCACTGGCCGGCGGGTTTTTAACCGCTGAGCCACCAGGGAAGTCCCGATCATGATTCTCTCTTAAACCTCAGTCTGCTCATCTGTAAAGTGGATGAGTGACATTTTACTGCAAAATCAACTGCCCCTGAATTCAAATGAGTTCCAAGTTAAGTAGCAACGACACCAGAGCTTTGGACACCATCAAGTGCAAGGTTGGATTCAGGAGCTCAAGGGCTGTGGGTAGGCACCTTGGAAAAGCCATCAGGAAGTGAGGGGAGCAAATGCTTGGCCCCGCTGGCCCAGGCTGACTCTGTTTGTTGAATCTCCTATTCTCAAAGCCCTTTGTATACTCATCCCTGAACTAGGCTCTGATTGGAGGCAGGGCTTCCCCAAGGATGTCTGGGCCATCCCAGGCAGTGCCCACCATGTGCCAGGCCCTGAAGTCCTGGCAGGATGACTAGAAATATTCCGGCCCTCCAGGATCCTTGGGTCTGCAGGAACAGGGTCACTGATCTTACAAACACACAGAGACATTTGTAGCCTCCTGTGAAGGGTGGGCTCTGGGGAGGGACTAGGCCAGAGCTGGGAAGGGGGCTCTCGGGGGTACAGAGTGAGGAGGAGGTAGCCAGGGAACAGGTAGGGTGGAGGGAGCATGCCAGGCAGAGGGAAGAGCACCTGAGGAGGCCCAAGGCAGGAAAGAAGAGGTCTGTGGAGTTGGAGGGCAGAGAGCAGGCATGGGCTGGAATGATGGGAGAAGAGGCTGGTGCGGTGGGCTTGGGCGCAAGGACGGTCCTCCCTGTCAAAGTTACTTGGGAAGCCATCTGTTTGTCTGCCTCTGCCTAAAACTAAAGTTGTGCAAGTTTGTTCTTTTCCCTCCCTACTGTTTTTTATTTCTTTTTTTCTTTTTATTTTTTTCCAGGAGAAACAACATGGATCTGAGGGTGATGGTGCATTTAACCTGGTCTATGAAAATCTCTAGGACAAGCTCTGCCTGCCCCTGGGTCTTGCCTGGATCAGAGGCCCTGGGGCAGCCTCTCCCTCCAAAGGACTCGATCTGTACCAGAAGCGAGGCCCCAGGGGTGCCCCATCACCTCACTTGCCCTCTTGCCTTGGCTGGCCCCACCCCACCCCCCCATTCTGCAGCCTGGCCACACCCGCCGAGCGTGCCACATCTCCGGACCTTTGCCCGAGCGGCTCCCTCTGCCAGGCGGGCCCTCCCTCCCTCCCCAAGGGCTCTCCTGAACGCCACCCAGAGCCCTTCTTACCCTCTCTAGACACACGGGCTCTCTTGCACCAGCCTGAACCACCGGGAGGTTCCCGCCAGGGACCCTTGTCAGTACTGTGTGCACAGGGGTCCCAGCGTAGGTGAATAAAGGAGCAACTAGGCAAATGGCCCCCGTCTCCCCGCCCCCCGCCCAACTAGGCCAAAGGCACGAGGCGACCACACAAAGTAGATCAGGGGATGGCGTGGGGGGTATGGGGCGTGGGCAAGAATGAACCATGCAGAGGCTGCGCTGGGCTCAGGAACAGAGCTGGAGGCCGGGGAGGCGGCTCAGTGGGGGCCTGGGACTGCGAGGGTCCGGGCACACGCAGGGAGCTCTCTGCCTCCCCCAGCAAGGACCCCAAGGTTGTTTCCCATCAGCCTGGCCGCCTACGCTCTGTGTGCCAACTGCTTCCTCACCACGCCCTGCTCACCACCACCTCAAACCTTCCCCAGCCTCAGGGCCTCGCTGCTCCTGGTCTACCTACAGCCCAGTTCCCCAGAGCCCCTCCACCTGGCCTATCTCGACCCCTCCCACCTCCTCTGTCTTTGTCTGCCTTATGCCCCAGCCCCGGCCCCTGGGGATCGAGGCCAGCCCGGCCCCTTCCCTCCTTGCCCCGGGCTGGTCCCAGCTGCCTGGAGGCCAGCCCTCTCTGTCGTGGTCCAGCTGCATAGCTCTGTTCTTGGGCCTTCCCCTGGGGTGGGCAGAGGGGTCCCTTTGTGCTGCAGAAGCTCAGGCCCCATGGCCCCTCAGTGTCTGACCCTGAGCCATTTCTGCTGCTCGAGTGTTCACGTTACCCCTCATTTCACCTCACGGCAGCCCCGCACTGTAACCTACCTCACAGGCAGACCAGGGCTAAGGGTGGGCTCACCCAGGCTGTCAGACTCTGAGCCCTCCCTCCCCTGCTGTCCCCCATCCCTCCCTTGCTTTCCACTATTTGGTCATTCGTGCAATGGGCAGGCCAGTCCTCTCTCCACACACGCCCAGTGCTGTCCCCAGAGGTCCCTCAGGTGCCCTCTCACACAAACCCCAATGTGCCCAGGAGGGTGGTGGCCCGAGGCGCAGGCCCCGGCCAGACCCCCGGCTGGTTTGTGGGTAGCACCTTCAATCCTGCAGGTCGGCCCCCCCGCAGGGTAAGGGCTGGGGCCGGCAGGGTGGGCCTGGGCTGACGTCAGGAAGAAGCCCCTGCCCCTCCACTAGGGCTGTGTGTGGCCCCCTTGGGCCTGTGGCACGGTTCACAGCATCTCAGCTTGGTTCTGAGCCTGGCCTTGGAGCACACGGCAAGGAGGGCTCTGAGCGGGAACACGGGGCTGTGGGGAGAGGCCCCCGCTCGCCAGAAGGCAGTTTAACAAACTCCTAGCCTGTTTAGGGAGGCGAAGCTGCCTTCCAGGCCCCTGACTCCGTCAGCCTGAGGCAGAGGCCGGGGCTGGGGGCCGGGTGAGGGAGGCAGGCCGCTCAGCGTGCAGTGGAGCCTCTCCAGGGGAGACCAAAGGCAGCAAGACAGGAGGAGGCTGCCTCGCTGGGCCCCAGAGCGTCCTCAGCCCCTGGCCCCGGACCCTCAGGCTGGGAATCATCCTTTTCCAGTTGGCCCCTGGGGTAGTGCGGGGAGCCTGGAGAGACTGCGCCCCCCGCCCTGGCCCAGCCCCCTGCAGTCCCCTCTCCACGAAGCAAAGGATCCTGGTGAGACCTACACAGGACCATGGCCCTCCCCGTGTGCAAAACCCCCCACTGTTCCCATCTCACTTGGAACAAAATCCCAACTCTTCCCTGCGGCCTGTGAGGCCCTCAGGGGCCAACTCATTGCCCCTCTTGTGGACACAGACGTTGTCAAGTGTGGTGACCGAGCTCAGTTCAGGGCAAGGCTGGGCAGGCGCTGAGGTCTTCAGCGAGCAATGAGAGAGGCAGGGAGGAGGGTCAAGGTGGAAGGGGGGACCCCCAGAGGAGAACGTTCTGGGACGCCCAGTACTGAGCCAAGAAGACTAAGCACCCCTCCTTCCCCAGCCCCCCGGGACTGGGAGCCTGCGGAGATGGGCTGGTGCAGGGGTGAGGGGTGGCAGATGACTGCAGGGGGCGCAGGTGGCCACGAGAGAGGAGGAGGGGGCAGAGGGGGCTCAAACTGAGCTCCTGGAGGGCAGGTTTGCGTGGACTCTGAGTGGGCAGAGGAGAGAAGAGAGAGGAACCGCCCTTGGGGGTCATCTGGGGCTGGGTGGCCGCTGGCCTCTCTCGAATCCCAGCTCCACCTCCCAGAAGCCATGTCCACCTGAGCCTTGGCTTCAGTAACAATCAAGTCGCTGAGTGTTACTCAGAGAGGACAGATGGGGAACTCCCTGCCCTGCAGAGGCTCAGCGGGTGTGTATTTCCTTCTCCACTCATCCTTCAGGAAAAACAGGCTGCCACTGGGCAGTGCGGAGGGAATCTGCTAAATGAGGGGCAGGCCTCCCTGGAGGTGGGGACCCCCTTCTTTGGCCCCCTGCAGGCTGAGGAGCAATAGGTGAGACCCAGGTGAAGGGGAGACTTAGACCAGCAGGGTGGATGGCAGCCATCCTGAGGGTGGACCCCTGGCCCAGGAGCTTGTAGCAGAAGCCCCTGGCAGCCCCTGAGGGCCAGGCCTCGGGCACTGCTTCCTCCTGTCCAGACCCCGCCCCAGCCTCACCACAGGGGGGCGGACATGTATGTCACGGTCTCGGCCTATGCTTCTTTCTGCCTGACCCGCCCCAGCTCTGACCTGGGATTCCCTACCATCTCTAGGTCACACCCCTGCCACCCTCTTCCAGGCCTCTGGGCATCTGAAACATCTCACCCACTGCTGACACCCACAGCCTCCACTGGCCTCTCCAGGGTAGCGGCTTAGAAATGGCCATTCTGCCCCTTCGGGCAGGTTTCAGCCTCCAGCCCTCCCTCCTGCTCCCGCCCCTCTCAGCACTTGGAGAAAATCATCCCTGGAAACCAAACCCAGGAATGCAAAGCGGGTGTGGGAAGCGGTTCCCCCTCCTCGGAAACAATTTCCAAAGGATTCTGCAAAGCAGAGTTTCCATGGGAACACGTGCTGGTTACACTGGAAACCTTGGTGGGGCTGGGGTCCCCTTCACAGCGCATGGCAGGACCTTGGCGTGAGGGCCACGGCCAGACGCAGTCGTTGCATTTTGGCCACCGGGCCTCACTCACCTGAAATCAAGTTACAGGCAAATCTGCCTTTTTTTCCCCATTCGAATTGAAAGGCTACGCTCCGTTCTAAGGATGCCTCTCGGATTTCCAGGATGAATTTTTATGTAGTTCAAGAGTTTTCTTGGCAGAACGCCCAGCCAGGAGAGGCGGGCTGGGGCCTTGGCCCAGCCAGGCTAACAGAGTGCGTCCCTCCCGCACGCCAGGGGATGGCATTGGCCCACCTGAGGGGCTTCCCCAGACCTGAATCCAGACTGTAAGAGCTGCGGACAGTGGCAGGAGGCACTGAGACACCTTCCTTCCTAGGTGCCCTCCTTGACCTGCAGTCAGAATTGTGGCCTCTGGGCCTTGATGGTGCGTGGGTCAGGCTAACCGTTACTATTCTCTGCACTTGGTGTTGGCGTGTGTTTTGTATGTGTGTATCTCTGCAGGGGACACAGGCATGTACTGCAGTAAAACACGTAGACACTACAGCAAAGCGAAATTCTCTTTGATGTTCCTGCCACCTCCCAGCCTCCATCCCAATGCCCTCCCCAGAGGCAACCCTGGGTCATTGGGGCATATTTTCTTCCGGGCTGTTCTTATTGCATCTACGTACATATATGCACATAGACAAACATAAAATATCTAGTGTTTGTGTGGGGTTCTGAAAAGCTTAAATGGAATCATCTGTAGGTGTTATTTGCTCTTGCTTTGTTCATGCAGTCCCACGTGGTGGGGATCTGCCGGTGACAGCACACAGGAACTGCCAGACTCTTTAATTACAGCAAAGAATTCCACGGGACTGATGGATCCTAATTTAATCAGGCCCCTGTTAATGCCCCTTTCAGTTGTTTATGATTTTCTAACCTCACAGAAGGTGCTGCAGGGAACACCCTTGGACGCATCTGCAAAACTTTCTCTGCAGGAAATGGCGAGAAGAAATCGCTGGGGCCCAGGGCGTGGACATTTACTATTTTAACGGACACTGCCAAATCGTTGTGCATGGAGGTTGCACTGGTTTCTGTTGTTCAGACTCTTTATCTACAAGATCTCATTTAATCCTGAAAACACACTGCGAAGTGTGTGTGTGGGGGCGGGGGGGGGGCTTGTCTCTGCATTTTACCAAAGCAGAGACTGCGATTCAGGAAAGCTGACCGGCTAAAGGTCATTGTAGCACAGAAGGGGCAGCGCTGGGCTGGTTCCAACTGTGTGCAGGCAAAGGGCAGCGGGGGGGAGGCAGAAAGAGCCATGGAGGGACTCTGTGCCCCCCCGGCTGGAGGCCCATGAAGGGACAAATTTCCTTAAGAATATTGCTCAGAATTGTGGGGACCCGGGGGTGTCCTCTTGCCCGTCAGTGGTCTATTTCCTTGGGGAAATGAAGGCAGGTCAGTAGGAGTGACGGGGCCAGGCCTGCCCAGCTGCCCACAACCGCTGTGGGGCCTGGCCTCAGGCAGCCTGGATGTTTAGATCCCCAGCCTCCCCTGGAAATTTCCAGGCACAGCAGGCCTGGAGGTGTGAGCTGCTTCTTAGAAGCTTTATAATCTGGGGTAACGCTGCTGTAATTGGCATTGTTTTGCATTTACAATCCTCTCGTTACCTGAAAACCTACTCGCATTGGCATATCTAGAGAGGGTTTAATTTTCCCACTCTGGGACATTGAGGGGCTGAGGAGCACAGGCTTTTTCTCTGTCACCCCCTTACCCGCCCCATCCCACTTCCCCAGTGAGTGCCACAGGCCCCTCCGCAGGTCACATTCCGGCACAGCCCTGTACCTGGCTCCCCACCATGCGCCCCTGCTGATCTGGGGACTGCTTTTCTCCCTAGTTCCCCCTTCCTTCCTCCCTCGAGCCCACCCATCTAGTCTCCAACCCCTCCTCTTTCCGCCCTTCCCAGTTTCTGCCACCAAACTGATCTTCCTATAGCACAGATCTGACCATGTTACTCCCCTCTCAAAACCCTGCAGTAGTTTTACATTTATGGTCAATTCGTTTCAATAAACAGGCCAAGATAATTCAATGGGGAAAAACAGTCTTTTCAACTAATAGCGCTGGGAGAAATGGACATCCACATGCAAAAGGATGAAGCAGGACCCCTACCTTACAACCTGTACAAAACCTCATAGTGGCTTCCACTGTCCACAGGTTGGAGGCTTGACCCCTCAGACCTGTATACAGGGCTCTTACAATCCCTTCATTCTTTCAACATTTGTTCAGCTCCGACTATGTGCCAGGCCCCGTGCTGGGGCTGGGATAAGAGACAGACAGTTCTGTCCTCATGGAGTCCATCAGCCTCCTTTCTGACCAGCTCCCACTGGCCCAGAGTCACCCCAAGTCCTGTCCATGCTCCAATCATGGCTGCTGTTCCCCCTGGGGCCAAACTCCCCACCTCTGAACCTGAGCAGGAATTCCTGCTCAAATGCCACCTCCTCCACGAAGCCTTCCCTAAAACTCCCTCCCCCCACCAAGCAGTTTCTTCATCTCTCTGACTGCTCTGACCTCCTTGCATTGAATCGGTTCACACACATCCCCAGGAGGGTCTGAGCTCTCTGAGCATGGCAGATACCTTACTCGCCTCTCTTTCTGTCTGACTCATAGCAGGGACCCAAGAGCCATTTGTTTAAAGAATAAATTCAGCTATTCCTTTGCTGGTGATTTAGTGCTGGTTCTTGCTGAAAAAGGGAGAATGATTTTTCTCCCAGATTTCCAGAAAGCGATCTCTAATTAGTAGGTGACCCATTTTACGTATGTGAAAATTGAGGAAGACGTGTAGCTGCATCCGCACCACCAGGATAGGCAGGGCCATGAAAGTGCACGTGGTGAAAAGGTAGCCCCCTGTCGCCTGATGGGAAGGGGCAAGCTCCGTGCTGGATTGTTGGAGGCCAAGCCCAGGCGCATCAGACAGGCCAGCGGCGGCCCCTCGCTTCACCTCCGGGCCGTGGAGGCTGTTAGGGGCTCCGATCAGTCGATGATGCTGCTGCGTGCCTGTGGAGCACACATCAGGGGCCGTGAGCCCTGTTAGGGTGGTCCTGCTAACTGATCCCAGAAGCCTCTGTCACTGCCAGGGGGGTGTCTCAGCCGACTCAGCAATGTTCTGCCTCAGGGGCTTGTAGGCCAGGCCAGACAGCCCTGACCATGCGGGGCCTGGGACCTTCCAAGCAGCCAGCAGGACTGAGCCCAGTGGGGAGTGCGGGGTGGGAACACTGACAAAGCCCTGTGGGTCCCTAGTGTCCAGGCTAGCTCACAATCACCCTGAGAGCGGCTGGCTTGGTAAGGAAGGCTCAGGGTGCTCAGGCCTTTAGAAGGTCCCCTACTCTGGCTTCCTGGGAACCAGTCAAGACCCAGCTTCAAATGCCCGCCACCTTCCTCCTGCAGCCCCACAGCCTACTGCTTCCTATGGCGGGGGGGTGCCTTTTGGGGGGCGGGGCCAAGATTGCTGGTGGCCCCCTTGGATCTGTTAGAACAAGTCTGTGCAGTGAGTCCCCAGGGGAGGGAGGTTCTGGAGCCGAGTGCCCAGGTCCAGAAAGAAAAATGGTAACTGTAGCGATACAAGGCAAGCCCTGAGCTCCCATGCCTCAGCCTCCCTCAGCCTGTGCCCGCGGGTAAGCCCAGCTTCTCTGGATAAGGGCAGGATGCTGGGAGGGGCCGAGGAGGGAGTTGACCCCAGGTTTAATCTGGCCCCTTGGCCTGCACTCCTACCCCACATCTCAGTGTTTCAGGACGCTGTTGTCTTCTTTCTCTCTCGCTCTCTCTCCCTCCTCCCTGGGACATGGCCCGGCTCCACCCTCATTCCTCCACCCCAGCCTGCCCTGCCTTGTTCCCTTTCCTGTCCTTCGTCCCTTCTTTCTACAGAAGGGCCCTTCCGGGGTCTCTCTTAACCTCCAGGCCCTGGCACATGCAGCTCCCTCAGCCCAACAGATACTTAAATGCCTACTGAATTCTTGTCTGGAGCTAGGCACTGTTCCCATTTTATAGACGAGGAAACAGTATCAGAGATGTAGCAACTTGCCCAAAGCCAGGAAGCTGGCAAATGGTGCCGCTGAGTTCAAGCCCCCAGAAATGGCTTCAGAGTCAGTGATCTGAACCTCTTCGCTTGATTGCCTTCTGTGATAGGCTGAATAATGCCCCCCCACAAGATGTCCACCTCCTAATTCCTGGAACCTGTGAATATTACCTTATATGGCAAAGACTTTGTACTTGTGATTAAGGATTTTAAAATGGGGAGATTATCCTGGATTATTACAATCACAAGTGTCTTTATAAGAGGGATGCAGAGGGAGATTACAGACAGAAGGCGGAAGGCAATGTGATGATGGAAGGAGAGAAAGAGATTTGAAGATGCTACCTTGCAGGCTTTGAAGCTGGACGTAGGGGCCCTGAGCCAAGGAATGCAGCTCTAGAAGCTGGAAAGGGCAACAAAACAGGCTCTCCTCAAAGCCTCTGCAGTGGCATGGCCCTGCAGACGCCCTGAAACTGATTTTGGATTTCTGGCCTCCAGAACTGTAAGAGGAAAAGTGGATATTGTTTTGAGCCACCAAGCTTGTGGCAACTGGTTATAGCAATCTAGGAGTCAGATATACTTTTCCTCCTGGAAGAGCCGATTCAGCCTCCTAGTCACCCCCACCCCCACCCCCGGTCAGTGGCTCACTCCCACTCTGTGCTCCTTGTGATGCCTCCTCACGGCTCTGACCCTGGAGGTTGCTGCAGCCACAGCTCCTTCGCTCACCCCAGCCTTGGCCTGTCCTCTCACTCCCAGCACTGACCTTGCCAGGTTGGCGTCATCCTCCAGTTGTCCAAGGACATGCACCAGCTCTAGGGCATGGCAGAGAAGGAAACTGAGGCTCAGAGAGGGGCAGTGAATGCCTGAGGTCACTTAGCTGGCAAGGGGCAAAGCCGGATTTGAATTTGGGCCTGTCTGATAGCGGGGCTCGTGCTCCCAACAACTCTCCTGGTGGACACTTGGTAAATGTCCCTGAGTGAGTGACAAGACAGGCAGACACAGTAACCCACGGAAAACACATCATGGGAAGGTCTATGGGATCTTCAAGGAGGGTGGTAACCGTGCCTGAGCAAACCAAGGAAGGCTTCCTGGAAGAGGTGCCCTTGAAGGATGAGGGCACTCCAGGTAGAGAATATTATGAGCAAAGGCCTGAAGATGGAAGGAGTGAGATGGCAGGAAAGGGGAAGCACTGGGAGGAGCCTGGAGAGATGACACCAGGCCCAGGTCATGAAGGGCCTTGGATACCAGGCTGAGGAGCCCACAGAGCTTGGGCAACAGGAGAGCGAAATCCCCTACATCATTCTTTAGGAGGCAACTCGACTGAGTGGCTCTGGGGAGGGTGGCCTGTTCCATTTGGAGGCTGCTGCCTCCAAAAGCAAAAGCTTTGGGGCTGGGACTGAGACCGAGGAGGTAGCGGTTGGGGCAGGGAAGCAGACTCTAGAGCCACTTTGGAGAGGGGACAACAAGACCTGGTGACCTACTGGCCTCAAGGCATAAGGGTGAAGGGATGTCCATGCCCCCATCCAGTGGACAGAGGCTGGTCTCAGTAAACAGAACCAGATGTACAGGAGTAGAGAGGCAACGTGGGGGGAAATCCAGGTGGCAACCAGGGGGAGGTGTCCCGAAGGCAGCCGAGAGAATGGGTCAGGACTCAGGAGATAGGTTGAGCCTGCAGACAGAGGATGGGGAGAAACTGGGGAGGCTGTGGTGGCCACAGCGGCAGGAGGAATGAGGTAATCAGGGAAGGTGTGCTGAGAGGCGACCAGGGCACCCGTGGTGAAAGGCTCTTAAGGAAAGGTCTCTTTCCCTCCTCAGCTGCTGCTGCTGCCCCTGGGTGCCAACCCCAGCACTCATCTGGGTCCATATGGAATTGGACCTTTCCTGGTGGGCTCCACTTTAGGGAAACCTGATAGCAAATTCCAAACCAATAAGCGCAAATAAATGAGGGGTGATTACTGACAATAGGAGAGGGTACACCACGGGGTGCCTCCAAATAGCATCTCCTCCAGTATGTTTTAAGTGCTTTATAGGTCATTAACTACTTGACAGAGACAGCCTGACACTTAAAGCAAAGAATTCTGCGCCTCTGCCAGGGAAAATCAATCAGAAATGAAGATAGAGCATCACTTGCGTTAAGATGTACAGGGTGGGCAAACGGGATTTGATTTACACATAATTTTAAGGTCCTCTCCATTGTGTAAACTGAGGCAATGTGTATTTGAGGACATTTATAAATCCCAAACTGGAGTTTAGAAATATTTAACTTCCTCGTGGCCTTTTTTTTTTTTTTTTTTTTTTGGTTGTTGTTAATGAAATATTTCAAAGATGGGAAAGTACGGAGACAGGCTTAAACATCTAAGCCCATCACCTGATTCTGTCAAATAAAACCATAGCTATATAGCTAAGACTGAAGCTTTTAAATGTTACTTGTTTTTTAAAATGTTGTTTGTTTATTCTTCCTGGCTTTTCAAATTCTATCTTCTGTCCCCACCTCTTCAGGGAGACCTGAATGCTGACCACCCACCCCTGCCTAAGACATCACTCCTTCCTCTGAAATCCGGGAGTAATTACTGCCTCTTTAATTAACTTGGCAATTAATCACCACCTGCTGGTGAAACAGCTTTTATTGTCCTTGTCCATCTTGCATGTGGGATGCAGGTGGGGGTGGGGGTGGGGGCCAGGCAGGCAGGGGGAGGAGGGAAGGCAGGCTGGGCTCTCCTCAGGGTCCCAGGCTGAGCAGGGTCTGCTGGAAGGAGAGGCTTGATATCCAGGGGGTCAGCTCCCTCCTGGCTCTGTTTAGGTAGCTGCCAGGTACCAGGAACTGAGATGAGCTGGAGAGAAGTCCCAAAAGAGCAGTGGGCAGCTAGGAGGGTAACCTACCCTGTACAGCTTCAGGGCCCCTGCTCTGCTTCCCTCTGACCAGAATGGTCTTTCCATATTGGGTCTGGTTGTGGGTTGCATTGTGACCCCAAAAAAGATATGTTGGAACCGTAACCACCAGTACCTGTGAATGTAACCTGATTTGGAAATAGGGTCTTTGCTGATGTAATGACTTTAAGATGAGGTCATACTGGATTAGAGTATAAATACTCTAATAAATCCAATGACTGGCATAAATCCAATGACTGGCATCCTGTGAGAAGGGCATGTGAAGACAGAGACACAGGGAGAACTCACTGTGCCACCAAGCTGGCTCCTCTGCACACCTGGATCTGACTGCCCAGGATCTCAGCATTTCTTTAGTCGATTAACCCTCCCCCACCCAACTCCAGGAGCAGCTCCTACATCCTCCTCTGTCAGAGGAAGCTCTCTCCCCTATCCCATATCAGAGACCACCCTGCAATCAAAACGACTCTCTTGGGAGGTGGAGGTTCCCAAGTACTGCCCTCCCCCCAGAACAGCGGGCCTGCTCAAGTCAGTTTGCTTAATGATAACCCCTGTGGCTCCCCCAGGAAAATCCTCCCACATGCCCGCAAACCCCTCAGAAGCGGGCAAGGTACACTGGTTTGAGCAGAGTGCTTTTAACTTCCGCTGTGATTGGGGGGGAGGGGGTGGTCAGAGAGGGAGAGGGCGCTGCAGGCTACCAGGATTTTAACACGAAGGCAGGGCCGTCTCACTCGTACTGCCAAACACAGCGCTCGGTGCAGCCTGTTCATTGAAACGATTCACCTTCTAACCCATCTGATCTAATCCACTCCCTTTTGATAGATGGGAAACTCAGGCCCGGACACTCCACAGGGCATCGCTGTGTAGGGATCTGAGGTCCAGTGATGTAAGCATGTCCCAAGTGACAGCGTTTCTCTGCACCTCAGTCTCCCCATTCTAGAAGGAGAATAGTAATACCACCCTCTAGGGATGTTACCAGCCTTAAAGACAGCTCTAAAAACCTGTATGTACATTTTCCATGAATTCAATCAACATGTTCTGAGCACTTCCTGGGTGCCAGGTCCTGGGGATACAGCGGTGAGCGGCACAAACCCGGTGTCCTGACTTCAAGGTGCTACCTATTTTGTAGAAAAAGACAAAGAAACGCATTGCCCTCGAGGTAGTTAAGTGTTATGATGGGGTGTACAGAAGCAGTGAGGAAAAGGATACAGATCTCAGGAGGACCCAAAAGAGTAGTGGCGGACACAGGGGAAAAGAAAAGGCAAAGAATGGATCCCGCAACCCCACACCCCCACTGTCTGCACCCCTTCTTTGCCTTAGCCAATCAGGCGCCAGCATCGCCGGCCTGCCGACTAATCAGGAGCCGGAACAGGAGCTCGAGTCGCAGACCAAGGCTTCCCCAGGGAGGGCGGCCGGAGCCCGCGTGCCCCGCCCCGCCCGGCCCCGCCCACTCCCCGCCCACTCCCCGCCTAAGGCCCGCCCCGCCGCGGTCAGCCGCGCCTGCCCGGAGTTCCCTGGCCGGCGGCCGGCCGCTGGGGCCCAGTATTGTCTTAAGGGCCGAAAAAAGAGGAAAGGGGGGAGGGTGGGGAACTGCCAAGTGACCGGCAGAGGATATACAACATTTTCTTTCACCATCGACAATCTTGCACCAATGTATGAAAGAGGCGGTATCGCCTGGACAGGAGCGTGAGGCCGCGGGCAAGGTAAGCAGCCCCCCACGGGCGTCTCCGGGCGTGGGGGGCGCCCGGAGAAGATCGGGGCACCACCTCCCACGCTGAGTGGCTGTCGCGGGGTCTGTGTCCCGGTCCGCGCTCTGAAGGGTCTCGTGAGGCTTGAGCAGTGTGGACGCGGCCGCAGAGATGAGGCATCTCCGAGGCGGTGTGGACGCGGCCTCTGAGCTGAGACGTGTTCAGTGACCTGGGGGCTGCCGAGGCGGTGTAGACGAGCGCAGGTGAGCGGGCTGAGGCACCCCCGAAATCCCGAGGTAGTGGAGACTGATCCCGAAGGCTGGGGTTGACGGTCCTCATAACTCGCGGCGGGTGAGCCTGGAGACTCGGACTATGACTGAGGCACCTTCCAGCGACCCGGGGGCAGGTGAGGCTGTGTGGACCCGCGCCGCAGAACCACGAGCATGTGTACACGCGGGCGGGTGGCAGACGCGGAAAGTTTGCAAGAGCGCGCGGTGCGGACGGAGGGTCCGCGTGCCGACGGAGGCGCCGCGCTGGGGCTGGGACCCCGCTCGCCGCCGCCGGCCTCAGCCGCTTCCCCGGGCTAGAGGCGCCCTGGGGGAAGCCCAAACCCCAGCCTCAGCTTCTGCAGCTGAGGTGGCAAAGGGAGTTGGGGAGGCAGTAACTGAACTGAGCCCTAGAGGAAAACCAGAGGTCGATTTCGAGCCTCTCAGGCAGGTCCGCCCAGCACCTGCTCTGTCCCCGCTGAAGCCTGGGGCATCTCCATTTCACCTGTGAGGGGCAGAGCCAGCTTGGTGTCCAGACACGCGCTGGTCATCAACTGAGGGGACTCCAACCCGGTCTGGTCCAAGCCCGGAGCCCTGCTCCTTCTCTCCTTCCACTTCTGCCTCAGGGAGGAGGAAGGGCGCCAGGATGGTGGGGGGGGGCGGAGCGCAGATGAAACCTGGGGGTGGGGTGTCAGGAGGCCCTGGATCGGGACCCCCGGATCTGCCTCCCCCTGCCCCTTTGTGGCTCCCAGTGGCCTCACAGCATCAGGCAAGGGAATGAATGGAGGAGGGAAGGCGGTGGGGGGGGGAGAGTATGGGACAGGTGAATCTAGTGCTCACCTACCTCGACCCAGGGGAGCTGTGTCTGGCGCAGATCAAGTGGGGCAGGGTAGCTATGTGACACTCTTCTGTAGGAGAAGAAAGACACCCAACCCCAGTCTCTGCCACAGGGGAAAGGCAGAAGGGGGCCCAGAGGCTGGAGGGACACCTACAGGTCCAGGGTGCTTCTCAGGGTGGCCCCACCTCTCTGTGCCTTTTGGCCCCGTTCTTACTTTCACACACCCTCCTAGTCTCTGTGATTCCTCACAGGTCCTTTGCACATGTTATTTATGTTTTTGATCAACAAGTAGTCATCAAACAACGACTGTGTCCCAGGCACAGGCAACTCGGTGGTGAACAAGACAAACCCCGTCTCTGCCCTCACAGGACTTCAGACCAGTGCAGGGACATAGCTGGTGAACAACAGTCAGGAAAGGAATGGGGACAGGAGGCAACCTTGAGTGGGCATGAGGAAAGGCTTCTCTGCAGAGGCGACAGTGAGTCAGAAGGGCTAATGCCTCATCATCAGTTCTTCCTCCTCCAGGAAGCCTTCCCTGACCTCCCTGACCTGACACTTTCCCTATGCCAGGCTCTCATAGCCCGGGAACCACTCCCTCCGTGGACATTCTTATGTCATTATTGGGTTGATGTTTGTCTCCTCCCATCAACTGTAAGAGGCATGAGGGCAGGACCTGAATCCCTTCTGGGTAGATGGTAGGCCAAGCGAATAAAGGATGAGTAGAATTTCCCCAGAAAAACAGGAGCTGCTCAGCCAGGTCAGGCATCCTGACGGCAGAAATTTTTCTTTCCCCGTCCCCGGCCTGAGTCCTGGGCTCCACACCCCATTTGCTGTTCAGAGATACAAAGTAAAAGAAACCAGCAGGCCCGGTGAGGAAGAGAGCAGGAAAAGGCTTGGCACAGATGGCCCACTGGAGCGCCGAGCCCGGCCCTCAGGAAGGGAAGAGACCCTTCTGGGGGGAGGCCTGGGGACAGGTGACTGTGCTGTTCTCTGAGTTCAGATCAGTCTACTCCTCATTTTTCTGTCCCAGCTCTGGGAGGCTTGGTTTCCTTCAAATGCTACTCTGGGAGAAGGTGGTGGCCAGCAGGGTCCCCAGGATGGCCAGGGTACAGGGCCACAGTAACTCCCCTCCTCCCCCCACATCTTGGACAGACAGGACCCTGGGCAGTGCCTCTCTGATCCGGAGTCAGGCCTCTGGGCCACAAATAGCAGCCCAGGTGATCTACAGTTCATTTAAACTCCTGGCTGGAAAGTAGGAATCAGGCTTAGAGGGGCAACTCTTATTTTCATTTCTCATCGTTTCTACGCTCAGTGAATTCCTCCCTCCCCTGGCTCTGACAGACCTGTGCGCCTGGCAGCTTTCCTGTGGCAGATTATGCTCTCACAGACGCCTGACAAAGCTTTTAGGGCCCCCCCATCCTCCCCACTTCAGGGGACTGAGCGGCCTCCACGCACAGCTAGAGAGTCTGCATGCTTTATTCAGGCCCTGGCAGCGAAGGAATAAAAACGGGCTCCCCACCCAGCCGCCCAGCCAGCCCTCCTGACTGGAATTGCTTTAAAAAATTAACTCGCAGATATGGAGATATGTGTATATGTATAGCTGATCACTATGTTATAAAGCAGAAACTAACACACCATTGTAAAGCAATTATACTACAATAAAGATGTTAAAAAATTAAAAAAATAATAATTTGCAATGATTTACTCCCTTTTGTTCTATGGGGATCACCAGCATTTTAAAGATGTATTTAGGGGCTTCCCTGGTGGCGCAGTGGTTGAGAGTCCGCCTGCCGATGCAGGGGACGCGGGTTCGTGCCCCGGTCCGGGAACATCCCACATGCCGCGGAGCAGCTGGGCCCGTGAGCCATGGCCACTGAGCCTGTGCGTCCGGAGCCTGTGCTCCGCAACGGGAGAGGCCACAGCAGTGAGAGGCCCGCGTACCGCAAAAAAAAAAACCAAATAAAAAAAAAGATGTATTTAAATCAGATTCACTGCTGCCAGTTAAACCTTAACTGCCTACCCCTGACCCAGCAGAAAGAGCACTGGATTTGGAGTCGGGCAGCGACTCAGCAGTTCACGCCAAGTTCTGCTAATGACGAGCTGTGTGACCTTGGGCAAATTACTTAACCTCTCTGCGCCTCCATTGGCTCCTCTGGTAACTGAGGTTAATGATAATCCTTCCCTCACAGGGTGTTGTGAGGATTAAATTAGATAACGTTCAGGGAAGAGGCATGCAATGCCACGCCTGTGTTTTCTGTTCCCCAGTACTGGCTGTCCCTCTAATTAGCCTGGTGACCTTGGGTGGGCCACTCAGCCACTCTCGGCCCTCAATTTCTGCATCTGAAAAGCACAGGGGTTGTTCTAGGAGATGATGCCACTGAGCCCCCCACCTCCAGCCCTGAGCCCCCACTCACCTCCTCCTGCCCTCTGCCAGACACCTTCCCTTGGCCACCCCTTTCCTCTTTATCCAAGCACTCATCTCTAATTGGAGGTGGTCCCCTCCCCAGCTGCCTCTCCTCCTGGCTCCCTGTGAAGTCTGCAGGGTTGGGCCCCAGGGGCCTGCCGTTCTTGGCTCGTTTTCAGGAGCAATTAGCTACAGGCCTTGGAGGTGGCCTCAGTGGGCGTGTGGCCAGGCCACTGGAAGCCAGGACTCTGCTCCGTCTGTGGCCTGCGGGGCTCCCCCAGGCCCGGGGGTCCCCATTGCCAGTGGTGGGGAGGCAGATTCCCAGGCAAAGCCATTTCCATTTCTGTACTTTATGACTCCTCGAAGCCCCGAGTCTGAGTGTAAATTAGTTCTACCCTGTGCTTTTGTTGGCAACTGTCTGTTCCTTGGAAGCGAGGGGCTTTGTCAGGAAGAACAAAGCTGTTTGGTGTTTTTCTGATTTGGGGGAAGCGTGCTCCTGTGGGAGGGCTCATCGCTTCTCAGTGTCAGTTCCGAGTCCTTGGTTCTCAGACTTGCTGGTTTTGTTTTGGGTTTTTAACTCCTATGGCTTAAGAGTCACATATGTTTGTGTGTGTGTTGGCTGAGGGATTTTTTTTTCCCCTCCTTTTTGGCTTGCATAGTGTATTCCGTGGAAGCTAATTCCAGGGACTGAACTTTTCAAATCACTGCTTCAACAGCTTTTAAAAATCTGGACGTAGTTACTCCTGTCATCCATGTGTAAAGATTTAGAAAAAATTCCCAACCCGAGGGTGGGCAGCCTCAAGGATGCACAGCTCCTGGCAGCCCGCACTCGCTGGAGACCTGAGGTCAAAGCCGAAATGTCGAGCTCCTCTTGGGACGGGAGGGGGCGGGAGGAGTGCGGTCTGCTCGGTGCCAGACATCTGGATATTTAGAAAACATCTGGGTGGCTGGATTTTTCAGGTTTCTGCCTGACATTTAATATCACAAACATTGAGCCTGCCTCCCGTCGTCCCCCGCCTCCCAAACACACCCAGCCCCTTCCCTCCCCTTCCTGACGGGTAAGAAACATCCATTCTTTCCAATTCCCCAGCGTTTCCCCCCTACCGGAAATCTGATGGGCTTATGACATCATGGCTGGCTGCTGAGCGATGAAGTGGATGCCACAAAGAAATCCGACATTATCAGATGGATTCTGAAATCAGTTTCCCTCTGGCTGTAGTAACAGGCGTGGAGTCAGGAGAATATGAGCTTTGTTTAAAAAAACAAAAAATAAAACTAGGACCTGACCTGTATTAAATACAATTTCTTAAAGCAAACAGACCTTTTGGACATCATCCTATTTTAATAGAAAGTGCTGGGTTTTATGAAACGAAAGCGGCTAATAAATCAGTCCTGAAGCTGCCTGTGAACATTCCATTTCTGTTGAGTTTTGTGTGTCCTTATTCACTAATAAAGGAGGAACTGGGAATGGTTTCTCTCCCTTCATTATTCAAATGGGATAGCTTTTTTTTTTTTTTTGAGCCAATAAAATTCATTGGGTAAATCGCTGGTTTATGTTTTTCTAGGAATCCATTTTTATGGAGTGACCTTGGACCTGACCCGGTCTGCAAACATTGTATTTCCCTCTGCTGGTTTTTCTGGCTGTGAAACTGTTAAGAGGATGCAGTTAAGCCTGATTTTCAGTCTCCTCTCTGCAGGGCAGGGCCGGGACCTGGTGAGCCAGGTCGGTTCTTGGGATGAAAAACCACTTTGAAAGGATAAAGGAGGGGAACAGACAGTGAAGGGGCCTGTGACACGAGCCCCAGGGCAGCCTGGGAGGACGGATCCACTGTCTTCCCCATCCTCCCAAAGGGGAGCGAGGACCTCAGAAATAGCTCCAGGCTGAGGGAGCTCACCCCTGATGCAGGCTCAGGTTAGAGGAAGCTCTGGGTTCCAGGTGTTGTGCCTGCCAGGTCCCTAGTGCGGGCATGTGGAGTCTAAGGGACTGGGATTGGAGTCCTAGCTCCTCCATGGACAAGCTGTGGGGCCCTTCACCTTGCAGCCTCTGCCCCTGGGAGTGGGCATAACGACCCCACCTTGCCTGCTGGGAGAAACTTGGTGCTGGGTGCTCCACACGATGCCCGGCCACTTCAAAGGGCTCTGGGGTCTGTCTCAGAGCCGGGAGAGGCTGGGGGAGATTCTGGAGCTGAGTCCACTGCCTCGGTTTGTTCGTGTCCCGGCTCTGCCAGCCACCATCTGCGTGACGACATTGACCTGTGTGACGTTCTCTGTGCCTTGGTTTTCTCATTCGTCAAACCATAATAATAATCGGACAAACCTCGTACCCGGGGCAGTTGAGAGAACTAATGTAGTTAAGAGCTCACCAGGCGTTAGCTCTTACGTGAGACGTGCCCCTGAGCCCAGCAGGTGGGTTGCTGGGTGGGACTGTTGGGCCTGGGATGGGAGTGGGTGCGTCAAGCTGAGCACAGGTAGAGGATAATCGAGGACTAAATAGAGCACCGCTCCTCTCTCTGCACAGAACATTCCGTGGCTCCCCATTACCTAAAGGGAATAAAGTTCCCCTCCTTAACTGGGCCCCAGGTACGTCACACTTGGGCCTCATGCACTGTTCTCTCCCCTCATTTCTCTCTCGTTCTCCCAGCTGGAGCACACCGCCTTCTCTGGACTCAGTACTAATGGGTAGGTCACATTTTCGAGAACCTGCCATCACTTTATTCTGGGAACTTTACATGGATTAACTCATTTGATCCTCACACCAACCCATGCAGGGGATATGGTTATCATTCCTATTTTAGGGGAAAAGACGAGACTTCAGGGGTTAAGTATCTTGCCTCAGGTACCAGAGCGTGGATTGGAGCCAGGGGTTGGGCTCCTGCACCATCCACTTAACCCCAGCCCCACTGGCTCCATTGGGCCTTCCCCCTCCTGTTTCCCACCTCATCCCTAAAGCCAGAGCCCCTGCCTTCTCAGAATGCCCGCCCCATCTCTGTCTGCCAAGATTCTTATGCCACCTTGGCCAAGAGGCCTTCCCAGACCACCCTCCAGCCATGTTATCCGAGGAATGCTGGCGGGGCCCATTGTGCCCCCCTCAGGATGCGGCTCTCCGTGGTTGGCCCGCGGGGCCCTGGTCCACCTTACCTACAGGTCAGGAGCTGTGCTATGGCCAGCTTTGTGTCCCTCACAAGGCACTCACTGACGACCTACTATGTGCAAGACGTGGGGACTCATACGGCAGGTGCCCACACCCAGCCTGGTCTTCTCTCCCAAACTCCAGGCCTGTCCAACTGATGCCTTTTGCCTGCCACAGCTCCATTTGGATGGCCAGGGGGCAGCTTCACCTCAGCAATCACAAACCGAGCTCTTGAAATTCATCTCCACAACCTTCCCCACCTCAGGTAACGGCACCTTCATTTTCCACTCAGTTCCTCCGGCCAAAAAACCTTGGGATCATCTTTGACTCCTGTCTCCCTCTCTTTTCATAATCTCAAGCTCTCTTTCTCTCCACCCCACCCTTACCCCCCATTCACCATCAGCAAATACTGTTGGTTCTACTTTCAAAATATACCAGCAGTTTGACCCCTTTTCCACCTGAACTGCCCACCTGTATGAGTGTATGAGTGCAGCAGCCTCCTCATGGTTCTCCTGCTTCCCCCTCGGCCCCCTGGAATCCATTCTCTATGCAGCAGCCAGAGTGACCCTGCTGGAACTTAGGCCAGATCCTGCACTTCTCTGCCCAAAACCCAGCAATGGCTCCCAGTTCATTCAGGGTCAAAGCAGAGTCCTGCCTGGGGCCCCCGCTTGCTCCCTCTCTGCCCTCAGCTCCTGCCACCCCCCATCTTGCCCACTGACCTCCATCATACCATGTGTATTCCCACCTCAGGACCTTTGCACTTGCTGTTCCTTCTCCCCAGTATCTACTTCCTTCTGGTATTTACATCGATCAAATGTCACCTGCTCAGAGAGACTTTCCCTTACCTCCCCGCCCCATCCTCTCCCCACTGGGTTGTTCTTTCCCTGCTCTGTTGCTCCTCAGCAACTATTCCCACATGACCTTATGTTATACATGTATGTGTCTGTTACTAGAACGTAACCCGCACTAGGGCAGAGCCCCGCCTGTCTTCTCACTGCAGTATCCCTGATGCTCAATAAACATTTGTGGAATGAAAAGCTAGATGGATGGATTCCATGAAGGGACAGCAAATACTAAACACCTGGTCTGTATCAGGTTCTGTGCTGGGTGCTGGCGACACATGTGAACAGGACCTCCTGTGCCACCCACAGTGCCCTAGTCTGAGGAGGGAGACAGACGCCAAGCCAGAAATCACGAAGCAGGTGGAATGGGGTGGTGTCCGGGAATGAGCTCAGAGGAGGAATTGGTCCAGCCGGTCCGAGGGAGCTTCCTGAAGGAGGGGGCATACTCAGGGCCACCTGGGAGGTGAATAGAAATTGGGCAGGGAGGAGGGTCAGGCAGACAGGTAGGCAGTGTGCTCCAGGGGCTGAGGACTGGCCTGGTGGGCAGGTAACCTCATATTAAAGTCAATAGGGGTCAGGTGGCTGGAGAGAAGGGCAAGTTTTCCAGGTTGGGGTCACCATGTGGGGAAAGGCCCCGAGGTGGGAATGAGTGTGGGCGGCGTGGCTGGCGGAGATGGACTGAGGAGGGGCTTAAGTGCTGCCTGGAGACGCGTTAGGCGGAGCGGCAGAGCCTGGGCTGGATCCTGGCTCTTCCCCTCCAGTGGTGTGATGCTGGATGCATCACTTCTCTTTTCAGCAGCTCAGTTTCCCCATCAGTGGACTCCTGACTATGTGCCTTTTCTGCTGCGTGTCCTGCCTCACAGAGAGGGTGAGACTTAAACCTGGAGGGAGGGATCCAGGGAAGAGAGGAGAATGCCAGGAAGAGCATGGTGAGCAGGGGGAACAGAATATGCAAAGACATGGGGCTTTTCTTCTGGATGTGTTTCTCCAGTCGCTCCCTCAGGGAGCAGCGAGGCAGGGAAGACAATGAAAGGGGCAGCCTGGCTGTCCCCAGCGGAGGCCAGCCCTGGAGCATGCCTGGTTCTCCACTTGAGGGGCCACCCAACGTTGGCCTCACACTCAGCTGAGCACCACAGCCCTGAGACAGGCCCGCGAAGCTGGAGAAGCCAAGGCTCAGAGCAGAGAGGTGACTGGCAGCCACATTACCACATGGCTGGTAAGTGGCAGACAAGGGACTTGAATCCAGACCTACCTGTCCCCACTCCCTGCTGTCCTTTCACAAGACTGAGCCACCTGTGGGTGGGCCAGGTCTCGGGGAGCCAGGATCGCACAGGTCCATCGCACAGGTGTGATGAACCTGCTCATGCCAGGCTCTGAGACTGAGTCCCATGCCCCCACCGCAGGGCTGCCGTGATCAAGGCCACTTCCTCCTTTGGGGGAGGTGAGTCAGTCCTCTGGAAACCCTCTAAGCCTCTCCCCTTGGCTGGAACTTCTCTGAAGACTCTGGAAGCTCCTGGAATATTCCAGGTTTATTGACTCCCTGGAGCCTCCCAAACCACCCCTCAAACAGGGGCTGTTGTTATCCCCATTTGACAGGTTGGGAGACAGGCTCGGAGAGGAGCAGTTACCCAGGGGAGACACACAGGTTAAATGGGGAGGTCCTGCTGGGTTCATTCTCTGAGGCTGCTTTAGGGACAGAGGGCCTAGGCCATGTACAGCTGAGAGCTGGTGCTGGGGCCTGAAGCGGGAGTTTCACGGGGCTAATTTCAGCCTACACTAAGAACTTTCTTCCAGGTATGCCCAAGATGGACACTTTGCAGGAGTTTCAACAACCTCTGCAAGTGGAGGGAGGGGAGATTAAAGTCGTGTTGGATTGAGCAGTCCAAGTTTCTTTGACCTCTCCAAGCTTCAGTTTCCTTATCTGTGAAATGGGGATATTAATACCTAGCTGTCAGAGGCATTAGGAGTCAAGGAGCCCACAAAAGGTGCCCAGTAAGCGCCACTGTCCCCTCCTGGGGCCCCCAAGCTTCCCCTATAACAGCCAAGCTTAGAGGGTAGAGTGGCAAAGGGGCCACCTCCAACAGCCCTGTGCCTGTGGAGCAGCCCCGCAGGCCCCGCTGCCTCCCTCACATGGGGAGCTGCGGGGGTAGGTCAGGCTAGGGGTTCCAGACAGCTGCCTCCTGGTCTCAGCTGGGCCGTGGGGTACCTTGAGTAACGGGGAGGCCCCACAATGACTTCTTTCTTTTTTTCTTCTTTTTCACTGCACTGCGCAGCTTAGTTCCCCGGACAGGGATGGAACCTGGGCCCCCTGCGGTGGAAGCGTGGAGTCCTAACCACTGGACTGCCAGGGAAGTCCCCTCGCATGATGACTTTTTGAAAAGCACAGCTTTGAGGGCAGACACAGGCCTCTTGCCACCACTGACACTGGCCTCCAGGAGGCAGGGCTCACATGTCATCTTCGTAATAACCTCACTGCTCTGAATCGCAGCCCCACCCAGGCTTAGCCCAGAGCCTCCCTGCCCTCCAGAGCTTCCTGGCTCCCTGGTTAGGAAATGGCTCAATGCCAGGACCCAGAGAGCTGGGGAAATCTCACTCCAATGGGCTCTGTCACGGTGCTCCAGGCAGTTGGTATTTATAGAGCACCTACTCTGTGCTAGAGACTTTCCTTACCTTTGCTCAAATAATTCTTGAGGTGGGCCTACCATCTCATGTCACAAGAGAGAAAGCCAAGGCTCAGGGAGAAGCAGCATCTGGGCTGAACAACATTGGAGCTGGGGTTCTATCCCCAGGGGTGAGCGTCCCCTGCATCCTGCGTCCTCCGGGCAGGGCAGTGGAAGGAGCATTGGCTTTGCAGCCCTGGAGTTTGGTGGGTGGTGGTGGGGACTCTGGGCTTTGCAGGAGGACAGATCCAGGCCCAGTCCTGACTCTGCCCTCGTGTTTTTGCACATTCTGTTCCCTCTGCTCACTATGCTCTTCCTGGCAGACTCCTCTCTACCCTGGGTCTCTCTTGGCTTAAGTCTCACCCTTTCTGTGAGGCAGGGCAGTGTAGCCAGGGATCCACAGGCTTGTTTCAAATCCTGCCCCCGCCGAGCTTGGAAGGGAGAAGAATAAGGGACACAGCATGCAAACAGCGAACAGCACGGGCAGAGGCAAGAGGTTGTGAGTAGGCCCTTGAGAGCCGCATCAGCCGGGAGGGTGGAGCCAGGCAGAAGGGAGGAGGCCTGGGTTGGGCTGCCCTGTCACCATTCTGGGCCTTTGCCCAGGCTGCCTTCCCTGCCTGGCCTACCCTTCCCCTTCTCCTGTCCAAGTCGTCATGCCTTTAAGTCCCTGTGCAGTGGAGTTCCCTGTCCGTCTCTTCCTGAGCCACCCCTCTTCACATCCTCCTTCCCCAGTGTTCCCACGGCCCCAGGTGCCGCCTTGATGTGAGCAGTCGGTGTCTCAGGTCACGCAGGTTCGTGTCCTGCCTGTGCGTGGTGGGAAGGTCCTTGACTCAAATCTTGGCTCTGCCCCTCGCCCGTTGGGTGACCAGGGACAAGCTACTTCACTTCTCTGTTTTCTCCTCTGTAGGATGACAGCAGCTGCCCCCAACTCATAGGGTTCTCCAGGGGATTAAATGAGGTTGTGCTTGTAGAGCAGCAAACCACACCGCCTCCGACAGTCAGCCGGCTGGGACATACACGTTCGTGCACGTCATTATTAGTATCTGTGAGTCTCTTGAGGGTAGGGCCTTGTGTCTGGTGTCCTGCTCACTGCAAGGCAGAAGCAGGGGGCTTGGCGACAGCTTCCAGAACAAATGGGCAGCCTGTTCTCCTGTGCAAATGCGAGATCTAATAAAACTACCAGTAACCTACATAGTTATCGTGTATTGAATGCCTACTTCGTCTTGTTTAATCCTGACTAACCTTCAACGTGGGAATTGTTAGACCCAGTTGGCAGATGGTATAATTGAGGCTTAGAGAGCTTAGGCCTGGAATGCAGAGGATAAGCAGCTGAGTCGGGTTTTGCACCTGCGTCGGGCTGTGCGTTGGTTAGGACTCTGTCCTGTTATGCCCTTTGCCGGGTAGTCCAGATGCCCCCTTCTTTCCCTCCTGGGTGCCCTTCCCCATCGCCAGGCCACCCCTTGGAGTCACTGGGGCGAGGGGATGTAGACTTCGGGACCCATGGTGATCTGTGTGTTCATGGGTCCTGTACCCTGTGTCACACGCACACACGTGTGCATGCAGAGCACATACATGCGCACACACACACTTGACCTCCGTGGCCAACAAGCTCCCCTCACCGGTCTCCAGAGCCACGTCTCCGCCACGTCTCTGCAACCGCCACGTCTCTGCAACCGCAACGGCGTGAAGTCTGTGTGAAACGTTTGAGTCGAGCTGTCACTGCTCATCGATTTGTTGGCCTCAGTCCCCAAGCTGATTTCACCGGAGATCCTGTCAGCTCATCGTGCATGGGCCCCACCACCCAGCTCACTGTCCCCAGTGCAGCGGGGGTGGCGAGGGAGGAGCCAGCACCCTCTATCCAGTCGCATCCGGCCCAGCACCTGGGAAGCCCGGGACCTTGCTGGGGGCCCTGGGCAGCTCACGTGACCTCTCTGAGCTCCAGTTTCAGTGACCCCATCCACTCTGTCTACCCGGTCAGGCGAGGATTAAAGGGGGAAGAACAGGAGAATGTAAGGTGGTGGCGGGGGTGGTATTCAGGGGAGTCCCAGCTGCTGGGGTCCACCTGGGCCCGCTGGGGAAGGTGCTGCATAAACCATAAGTGGTTCTGAACCAAGTGGGGCGTGGGCCAGCCCTGGATCATCTTCCCTTGAACTCAGCTCTGGGAGCCACCGGTACCTGCACCCATCCCAGCAGCCTCTGAGAGGGTGTGGGCAGCCCTCAGGCAGGGGAGGGGCTTTGGGACTCTTCAAAGTAGCCGCATGGTGGGCCAGAGCTGCCAGTGGCCAGGGGATAAAGGCAGTGATGGGGCTGGGAGGACCTGCATGGGCGTTGAGCCTAGGGCAGGCCAGCTCAGGGAGGAGAAAGCCTGGACCCTGGAGAGGTTCACTCATTCCTTCCTTCATTCTGCACGTGTTTGTTGAGCACCTCATTTGTGCCATGCAGACCCCATGCTCAGTATTGGGTACAGGGCAGTGGACAAGACCCCTGCCCTCCTGGAGATCACTTCCTGATGGAGGAACACAGACAAAAAACATAATAAGGAAGTAAAATATATTGTGGTCCAGAGTGATAAGTGCTAAGAAGAAAAATAAAACAGGGAAGGGAAACAAGGGGTGGATGGTTTTTTTTTTTTTCATTTATAAATAAGGTGTCCAAGGAAGGTCTAATTGAGAAAGTGACATTTGAGCAAAGACGGCAAGGAGGTGAGGGGCTGAGTCAGATGGCTCTCTGGGGGAAGAGTATTCCAGCCCGAGGGATCAGCCAGGGCAATGGCCTGGAGCAGGGAGCGGGGAGCAGGGAGCGTGCCTCACACGGTCAAGGAATAGAAAGGAGGCCCGCATGGCTGGAGGGGAGTGAGGGAGGGGGAGGCAGTAGCAGATGAGCTCAGAGAGGAAATGGGGGCCAGATGGTGAGGCCTCCTGGACTCACCATTTAAAAGGATCCCTCTGGCTGCTGAGTGGAGAAGAAACTGGGGGAGGGGCAAGGGCAGCACCAGGGAGACGGATAGGAGGCTGCTGAAAATAATCTAACAGGATTTGCTGATGGATTGGATGTGGGAGAGAGAGAGAGAGAGAGAGAGAGAGAGAGAGAGAGAGAGACAGGGAGCGCATGAGCAAGCAGAGGTGTCAAGGATGGCTCCAGAGAGTTCTGGTCAAACTGCTGGGAAGGCTGGCTGAGCCCAGAGGCTCAGCAGAGACCCTAAGGGAGGCCAGGGATGCTGTGAAGGGTGGGGGGCGGCTGAGCCCCAAACAAGCAGATGCCATGGCCAAGCGGGATCTCCAGCTTGGCAGCCCCTGGTGGATTAGAAAGCTGGGGCTTTCTGTGCCCATGGGGGCTACACGGATCCCAGCCCAGCCCCGGGAAGGGTCACTCTCTCTGTGCTCTGGACTGGGGGCTGGGCTTAAAGTGGTCCATGGCCCATATGAATCCTCTCCACACATCCTTCCTACCCGTCTACTCATCCATCCACTTACCCACCCACCCACCACCCTTCCTCCCACCCATCCAGCCCCACCTCAGCACCCCAACTACCCGGTGCTGTCCCAGACACTGGGCCTGTGTCCATGAACTCAGCAGACAAATCTCTGCTCTCGTGGACTGACATCTCATGTCCAGGCCTGAAGCAACTTCACGGGGCAGAATACGACCAAAGGATAGTCTTACTTCTTTCCAGTTTAAGGTCACTCAACAAGTTTGTGACTACATGTGATCTCATTGTTGAACATTTCTAAGTCGTTTCAAGCAAAGTCTCCATCACTAAAGCTCTTTGGTCAGGTCATGTCACTGGTTTGGGTTCCAGGAAAGACTGACAGAATTGAGGGCCCCGTGCTGCCAAGACTCAGGGAGGCAGGGATGGGGAGGTCCCGAGGAGGTGGTCTTTAGACCCGACACAGAGGGAGAGAGAGCGTTTGGGGTGGAAGCATGGCATACCCAAAGGCACAGGGTGCATGGGGGTGAGGGGATTCTGCAAAGCCAGGTGGGCTGACCACGGAGGGTCTCATAGGCCCTGATGGATCATCTGGCCTTTGTTCTGAGGGCAGTGGGAAGCCATTGAAGGTTTCTGAGCTGGGGGATGGCCCACCCTGTGCTGGCAGCACCACGGAGGACGAATGAGAAAAGGCAAATTGTTTTGAGACGGTAGACCAGTGAGGAGGCTGTGGCCTTGAGCAGTAGGGATGCTGAGACCTGACCCAGGAGGATGAGGGGACAAGGGGGATGGATATGGGATCGGGGGTAGATCTGGTAAGTGGGGTGCGGGTACCACTTGCTGAGTTCCCACAATTGGCCACTTCGGATAACCTCACACCAGACGTGGTCCTACTGCAGCGCATCTAACTTGGAAATGTCCCTATCCACACCTGGCCCTCTGCACCACCAGTACCTGGCGTCATCCTGGACCCCGTCTCCCCTCCATTGGTGCCGTCTCCAAGTCACTTTGATTTTGGCTCCCGGATTCTTCCCCGTGTATCCCTCCTCTGTGTCTGTACAGTCACAGGCTGGGCCCTGCTCCTCCAGGCTTGGACTAAGGCCATGGCCTCCCCCTGGCCTTATGCCTCCAGCCTTGTACTGCTACTCCATCCCCTGCAGAACAGCCAAAGAGATCTGTCTTGAACCTGAGTCTGGCACGCCACCCTCCTCATTCTCATGGTGTCCCATTGCCCTGAGGAGAGCCCACTCCGCACAGGCCCTCCTCGGCCTGCCTACTCCCCTCTGCAGCCCGTGCTTCCCAACACGTTCAGCCTCAGACTGAACTTCTTGTTCCTGCTTCACTCGTTTGGCTACGGTTTATTGTGCGTGTACTCCGTGCTCGCACCATGCTTGCGTCGAAGGTTGGGAACTGTGTGAGAGTAGAGAGACTGGGTCACGGGGTCTGGGAACAGGTAAGGCCTTTCTAAGGACCAGACATCTGAGCTGAGATCCAGAGGACGAGCAGGAGGTGGTGAGGGGGAGAGTGTTTCAGGAAGAAGGACTAGCTGGAGCAAAAGGCCTGAGGCAGACACTGGTGGGACTCATGGGAGGAAGCAGGGTGCTGTGCACATAGCAAGGCCTCCACTACCTGGTACCCCCCCTTTGTCCAAAGTTGGCAGCTTGGGAGCAGCAGGGGCCAAGCCTGGGCAGGTGGCAGGGCCAACTCCTGGGGGCCTGTGGGGTAGACTGAAGTATGGGAAATTTTCTCATTGAAAAATTAGCTTCATTGAGATATTTATCATTTTTTTAAAAAAAGCTTTATTGCGATATAACTCACATACCATAAAATTCATCCTTTTAAAGTGTATAATTCGGGCTTCCCTGGTGGCGCAGTGGTTAAGAATATGCCTGCCAATGCAGGAGACACGGGTTCGAGCCCTGGTCCGGGAAGATCCCACATACCGCAGAGCAACTAAGCCCGTGAGCCACAACTACTGAGCCTGTGCCCTAGAGCCTTCGAGCCACAGCTACTGAAGCCCGCGCACCTAGAGCCCGTGCTCCACGACAAGAGAAGCCACCGCAACGAGAAGCCCACGCACCGCAACGAAGACCCAACGCCGCCAAAAATAAATATATATATATTTTTAAGTGTATAATTCACTAGTTTTTAGCATATTTATAGAGTTGTGCAACCATTACCACTATCTGATTCTAGAGCACCTTCATCATCCCCCAAAGAAACTCTGTACCCATTAGTAATCCCTCCTCATTTCTCCCTACTCCCAGGGCTGAGTAACCACTAATCTACTTTCTGTCCCTATGGATTTGCCAATTCTGGACATTTCACATAAATGGAATCAGACAATATGTGACCTTTCTTGTCTGGCTTCTTTCACTTAGCATAATTTTTTTTTTTTAAGATTCATTCATGTTGTATCATGAATCAGTACGTTATTCCTCTTTATGGCCAAATAATATTCCATTGAATGGATAGACCACATTTCCACAATTTATTCATCCATTCATTAGATGGGTTTTTTCCATTTGGGACCTATCGTGAATAACGCTGCTACAAACATTCCGTACAAATTGTTGTATGGATGTGTGTTTTCATTTCTCTTGAGTGGATACCTAGAGGTGGAATTGCTGGGTTATATAGTAACTCTTTTTTTTTTTTTTTTAAACTTTCTGGCTGTGTCGCACGGCATGTGGGATCTTAGTTCCCCGACCAGGGATCGAACCCGTGGCCCCTGCAGTGGAAGTGCAGAGTTTTAACCACTGGACCGCCAGGGAAGTCCCTGTGTAGTAACTCTTTGTTTAACCTTTCGACACGTGGCTAGACTGTTTTGCACAGTGGCTGCACCATTTTACATTCCTACCAGCTGTGTATGAGGGTCCCAGTTTCTCCACATCCTCTCAGCAACACTTGTTATTGCCTGTCTTTTGACTGCAGCCATCCCAGTGAGTGAGAAATGGTATCTCATTGTGGTTTTGGCTAATGACTGATGACGTCGGGCACCTTTTCATGTGCTTCTTGGCCATTTACACATCTTCTTTAGAGAATGTCTGTTCATATTCCTTGCCCATTTCAAAATTGGGTTATTTGTCCTTTTATTGTTTTTTTTTTTGTTTGTTTTGTTTGTTTGTTTTTTGGCTGCGCCACGCGGCTTGCAGGATCTTAGTTCCCCAGCCAGGGACTGAACCCAGACCACGTGAGTGAAAGTGCCGAGTCCAGACCACTGGACCGACAGGGAATTCCTGTCCTTTTATTGTTGGGTTGTAAGAGGTCTTTATATTTCTGGATACAAATCCCTCATCAGGGAAAAGGAGTTGAGACACCAGGCTGAGGAGCCAGGCCCTGGGCTTCCCTGAGCTCCGCACTCCCAGTCCCGGCTGCCGTCTCCGAGGCCTCAGAGAGGGACTCCGGCGTCACCTTCCGCCTCCAGCTCCCTCGCGTCCACTGCCTTGACCCACTTGAGACACCGCACGATGAACACTTCACAGGAACTACGGTGTCTCCGCCCACCGGGGCCCGGGCCCAGCAGCTGGTTTTCATATCAAGGAGAAGGGAAAACGCCAATCCTTTCAGAGGTGACCGCAGAGAAGCTGCCACCTGTTCCACGCCCTCTGCAACACAGCCACAATCTCAGCTGCGACAGATCGGCTGCCTCTGCATCCCAGAGGTCAAGCCCGTAGCTTGCCCGGGCACCCGCCTGACAGGCAGGCAGCAGGGGCAAGACACAGGCTTGTCTGCGAGAGGGACGCCTGCCAGGGCAGCCACAGGCCCCTCGGGCCAGGCCCTCCCTCTCCCTGCTTATTTAAACTTTCCTGAACCTTCCACAGTTTGTAAGCTGAGCTCCTATAACTTTGAGAATCAAGGCAAATGGTAAAAAAAACAAAACCCAACCACGGCTGCTGGCTGACTTGGCTCAGACGTTGGGGAGTTCTTTTTCGGTGGCTGCCTGGAGCTGGGCGCTGGGCTGAAAACACAGGAGCAGTGCTGGCTGGGCCTGTCATGTGGGGGTCTCACCTCCCTCTACAACCATCTGGTCTGGGGTGTTTGGCCAGCCAGCAGCCCCCAGCCTCGTGCCATTGCTTGTGACTCAGTGTGTATCGGGGGGAAGTGGGGGTGGGGAGGGAGGTTGGCTCTGGACCACTGCAAAGCTGCTGCCCTCAGGGGCACAAGGTACAAAGAGGGAAAGGGGCCTGACAATTCAAGGAGAGGGGTCCCAGGCACAGCTGAGGCCTGAGGTGCAGCCTCCGGAAGCTAGGGAGGGATCTACAGGTGGGAGAGTTCTGAACTGTCCTTCAAGGAGGGTTAGGATGTCAAAAAGGCAGTAAAGGCATTCAGGCAGAGGACAGCAAGCACGAAGGCCTGGCACACTGGGGGACTAACTGGTCGGGGCTGTTATCTCGGGGGTGGACAGAAGCAGGTGAAAAGCCAGATGAGGCTGCCTGTCCCTGGGCCCCTGGTGCCTCGCCATGGGCCCACCTGCCCCGCGAAGCTCCTAAGCGCTAAGGAACCCTCCTGTCCCCGTCCCTAACTTTTGCCCCACCCCTCAGTCTGGTTCCCAGACCTCTCCCCTCCAGCCCTGCTGGCTGCTCTCCCAGACAGCGTTTTTCTTCTTTGCAGGATTGGGCCTCGGGCTTGCTCCTCGCTCCCGCAGCGCCCCAGCTGGGCCTGCCACCCACCACCTGCTACCCGCCCACGTGGAACCCCCTCTGCCCCTGCTGGTGTCGGCTTTGGCAGGCTCTGGGCCCTGAGGCCCCTCTGCTTGCTGATTGCTGATTACGCAGCAGCCGGTGGGCTTGGGAGCCAGAGCGAGAGATTTATTGTGGTTTTTAGGGGGCGTTTAGGAGCCGATGTGATAATGTCTGTGAACGCACTTTGTAAACTGTAATGGGGGAGTGCCATGCACACGTGAGGGGACTGTGGCTGGGGAGGGGGTGGTAGCCCAGCCCCCAAATGACATCCTGGGACTCAGCCTGGAAACCCCTCCAGTTCCGGGGGTGGAGAAGCCCTGCCGGGCTCTAGGGCAGGAGTCCCAGGCTGCATCTGCTGGAACGGGGCCTTCCTGAGCCTGTGGGCCCGTCTGTGTCACCAGGCAGCTCTGAAATGAGTTGTGAGCCAGAAAGTTGCCTGGGTCCCTCCCTCACCCAAGAGGCCCAGTTGCACTGCAGTGATAGTGACATGCTTCCTGGCTGCAGAGTGGCTAGGACTCTGGCCCCCCGACCCCCGCTGTGGGGGACTGAGCTAACAAAGGGGCAGCAGCTGGACTGGGTTGTCTTCTGGGAAGGGGAGCTCTGCCATCCCACCCGTCTGGCTAAATGTTATCATCTGATTTTCTAGTGGCAAATGTTTGTTGAGCACCTACTATGTGCTTGGCTCTGACTCAGATATGACAAGGATCAAGACAGACAAAAATTTCTGTCCTCACAGAGGAGGGAGGGCAAAGACAGACAGACCATCCACAGGAGAATAAAGATGATTTAAAATACTGATCGTTACTACAGAGACAGTAAAAGATGGGACAATCGGGAAGTACTGAAGTTAGGGGGTCAGGAAAGGCCTCTGTAAGGGTCCCTCGCTCCTCTGTCCAGGTGGGCCTCTCTCTGGACAGGACTGCCTCCAGGACAATCCTGGACCCTGAGGGACTCAGCTAGTCCTCCCTCCCCACTGCCTGTCACTGCTACCAAGGCCTCTAGGCTGGGCAGCCTTGGGGCTCCCCGGCCTGTGGTCAAGGGACTGTCCTGGGTCCTTGAGCTTGGGACTGGCTGCCCTTACTAATCTTGAGAGTAACGAGCAGTGAGCTAATGCTGTCTACGTGTTCCTGGTGCCAGGCGCTGTTCTAAACATCGGACCTGAGTTGTCTAATTTAATCTACAGCACCACCAGATGGTGTGGGAACTGTCGTTAATATTCCTATTTTAAAGACAAGGAAACTGAGGCCCAGCAAGTTTGTGTAACTTGCCTAAGCCCACACAGCTGGTTCAGTAGAGCTAGGATGTGAACCCTCCAGGGCCCATGCTTTTCACTATTGCTGGTCAAGGTCATAAGCCTTGAACCTTATGACTGCCAGGCTGTGCTGAGTGGTTCTACACGCACGGTCCCACATCAGCCTCATTACAGTCTCTGAAGTCAGTTGATCGTCTTACGATCTGCTCCTACACTTTTTACAGAGAAGGAAACTGAGGCCCCAAGTGGGTGAGTCACAGCTGAGAGGTTGGGAAGTCAGGATTCAAACTCAGACCAGCTCAGGGGGTATAGATCAGGGGTAGAGCATTTGACTGCGAACTCAGAGCAGCTCACCTCAGAACCTAAGCACTTAACCTCCTGACTCTCCCTCCTCCTTATCTGCTGTCGTGTTTGTGCCCCCGAAAGCCCATAGAGGCTGGGTTGTTCCCCCATGTTGCGGATGGGCACACCAAAGCCCAGGAAGGTGTTTTTGACTTGTTCAGGGTTGCTGGCTGTTGAGCCAGGCCTGCTTCCTGGCCCCGCACTGAAAGGGCACCTGGTTGGGCCACCGTGGCCAGGGGGTGGTTGAGGAGATGGGGACAGGGTTCTGAGGCGTTGGCTCAGGTGTGCAAGGCTCTGCGAGGGAGGCCTGCCCAGAACCAGCGCTGCGATCGAGGTGCCTGCATCTCCTCCATTACAGACCAGTCCCACCTCCTAGACTTAGCTTTGGATACAGCCCTGAGGGGGTCTCACTTTGCTATGGGGCAGGGAC
Source organism: Lagenorhynchus albirostris (assembly GCF_949774975.1). Classification (NCBI taxonomy): domain Eukaryota; kingdom Metazoa; phylum Chordata; class Mammalia; order Artiodactyla; family Delphinidae; genus Lagenorhynchus; species Lagenorhynchus albirostris. The sequence continues at coordinate 7,055,533 of NC_083105.1, forward strand.
ACTCTGGAGGGCCACAGAGGCTCCTGGCTTAGTGCCCTACAGTCTGTGACCTTAGCAAGGTCACCCTCTCTGAACTTGTTTCTTCTCTGTAAGATGGGATCCTGGTATCTGGCTGGATTTGTGACACAGCTTTTTAGAAAACTCTGTGGTGTACCTGGTAGCTGGAGAGGGGTGGCTGTTGCCTGGCACCCACTTGTCTTCTGCTCAGGAAGCAGTAGGATGAAGGGGTACCAGAGACACTTGCCCAGGGGAGTCATCACAGCTGCACCAGCCCAGGAGGGCTCTCTGGGCTACTCTGTTCCCCCCATGGGCACTGGCCAGCTTCTGACCTCAGATCTGTGGCCCTGAAGCCTGCTGTGACCTCACAAGGGTGAGGGAGGCACAGTTATGCCCTCCCTGAGCCTCCTGGACACTCCCCAGGTGGACTGCACCTTCAGGGAGGGATTTGATGCCAGTCTGAGGGCAGCAGCAGCAGAGGCCCTGAAACCTTGGCAGTGGGATTAAGGTGGAGAAAAATGAAGCGTGGAAATCATTAGTTTCCTTGGTTGGCAAGAGCCGCCCGGAATGAACATTTGGGGCTTTTAAAATGAACATCAGCTGCAGGGACTCGTGCCCTGTGCCCGCCATGGCCCAGGCCGCCTTGTGGAATCCCAGTCCGGCTGTTCCTCTTTGGTTACCGCTCAGCCAGCACTTACTGAGTGCCTACTGTGGGCCAGGCCCAGAGCCAGGATGCGAAGGAGAATCCAGCCAGAGAGCAGCAGCGCCGTGGTGAGGGCGCAGCCGCAGAGGCCACAGTGCCAGCCAGCAAGGAATCAGGCAGGACAGGGCAGGCGCCACCACCTCCTGGGGGGCTGTGAGAGCAGGGAGGGGCTGGGTGGCCACCGGTTGTGGGTGTGGAGGTGGCAGAGGCTTCCCAGGAGAGGGCCTCAAGGGGTGGGGGTGGGTATCCTATGGAAAGGGACTTGCAAAGGCACGGGAAGGGGCCGGTGTGTGCAAGGCCAGGTGCCAGTGTGACAAGGCACAGGCCTCCAGGGCGAGGCAGGCAGGCCTGGTGGAGACTGGGGCGAGCTGCAGGCCAGTGCTCTGGTAAGGCTGCTGCCAAGCAGCGATGCAAGGGGAGAGGCTTCCGCCTGAGCCTCCTCTTTTCCGAACTAAGCTGGAAATGGAGATTTGTCTGTGAAAACTACCGATTTTTAAATGATGGGAATTAATTTTAATTCAAAATAAAAATTACTATGAGGTCAAAGCAAGCACGGCTTTGGCTGGATCGGGCCCGTGGGCCAAGAGTTTCTGACCTCCAGTGGTGGTGGTGATGGGCAGGGGGCGCGGAGGTGGAGCCGGCTGCTTAGAAGTTGGGGGGGATGTGAAGGGCTGGGCCGGTTGGACGGTGGGGGATTTGTGAATGGGGAGGTTGGGGTGAGGTGGGCCGGTTGAGTTGGGGGCTGGCGCAACCCCACCAGCGGCGCCAGTCCTTGCGGGGAACTGGGCGCGGGTGGGCTGGGGCTGCAGGCAAGGCCCCCCCACCCCCCCCCCGCCGGGCGCGCCGCGGCCGCCCGCCGCCTCCATCCGGGCCTCTCCCCACCTCCCGCCCGCCCCCGCCCGCGCCCCTCCCCCGCCGGCGCGCACGCCTCCCGCCGCCCCTCCTCCGCCCGCCCGCCCTCCGCGCGCTCTCCCCGGCTCCCTCCCGGTCTCTCTTAAGTGCCATCGAGGGGCGCCGGGAATTGCAGCCAGTAAATCGCGTCCCACCACTCAGCAGCGGGGCCACCGCAGCGGCGCCGCCCGCGCCCGCCGGGAACCCGCGCCGCCCGGGCGCCTCTCCAGGGCCCGCGAGGCCCGCCCCCACCCGGCGCGGCGCTGCGCAGGGCCTGCCCCCGGGCCGGCCGGGGCGCGCGGGGCCCGCGCTGGAGGCGAGGACGCGGCGGCCGCGGGGCGCACGGCCCGGAGCGCGCGGCCCGCGCCCCCGCGCGCCCTGCCCGCGCCCGCGCCCTGCGCTCCGGAGCCCGGCCCCGCTGCCCGGGCTCTCCTGCGGGACCGATGCCGGCCCTCCGGCCGCCAGGGTAAGCGGGCAGCGCGGACGCGGCGGGGTGAGGCAGGAGGGTGGGTGGGCGCCCGCCCGGGGGACCGGGTGCCCGCCCAGCACCAGCGTCTGGCACGTGGGGGCGTCTCAAGTTCCCTCTGGAGGCCGGGCAGGTGGCGAGAAGGCGGGGGAGTGATGCTCTAAGGCTGGCACTTACTGCGTGCCTACTGTGTGCCGGGTGTGACCGGCTCGTCTGAAGTAGCGTTTTTTTTGTCCCCATTGTACAGATGAGAAAGCAGAGGCTAGGAGAGGGCAAATAGCTTGTTCAGGGTCCCCAGCTAGGAAGTGGCCAAGCCAGGATTTGACCCCCGCCCCCCCCCTCACCCGGCTGTTTGACGCCAAAGCTGGAGCTCTCCCCACTAGGGCACGCACAACCACAGAGTGCGGGTATGAATATTTCATTGTAGAAGAGAAGGAAAAAATCAGCCATTGTCCCACCACCATAATGCATCCACTGTAAGCGTTGAGGTTCTTTATTTCAGCCTTGTTCTTTTTTCCCCCTTTCTTTAAGAATGTGTGCTTTGGGGTCATTTAGACCCTGGTTCTAGCACCTGAAAGCTGAGAGGCTTTGAGCAGATCCCTTAGCTCTCTGGGCCTGGGTCTCCAGCCTAGGAAAATGGAAGACACTCCCAGGGTTGCTGAGGGGATTAGATGAGACCTGGTGGGTTGCCTTGGGTGGGGGTGGGGTGGGGAGGGGCCAGGGCGTGAAAGAAAGGGGAGTCCCTTCAGCAGGGACTCATGGAGCACCTATTAAGTGCAGAACCAGCACTGGGCTCTGGCACTGGGGGAGGTGGGGGCAGCCTGGCCCATATATGCTTCTTGTAGGAGGGCTCTGTCCAGCACTTGGGACTGACTGCCTGGCTTCACCGTCTTCCTTTGCCCGGCCTCTGCTTCCTCCTGGAGTGTCTGGGAGGGGGGATTAGTCCCCTGGCTTCACCTTTGCCAAGGAAATGAATTGCATCGGGCGGAGTCCAGCGCTGCTCAGAATTTTGCCCCCCAGGGCCAACATTTGGGTCCTGGCTTCTCCCAAGCCCAGGCCTGGGTTTTTGCTCCTTCTGGCACCTTCCAGACTCATACGTTTAGCATCAGGCCCAATTCCTTATCCTCCTGCCCCAGACCAATGACATCGCCTCCATCTGCACCCAAAGTGGAGACCCCCAGGCCTGTGACCTCCCGGACACTTTTACCTGTCCATCCATCTAATCAACCACAGGGTTCCATTGGTTCCACCCCACAAGCATCTCTCCCTCCTTTTACCCTCTGACCGGGACATTCCCACCTCTCTTCCCCAGCCTCCACCATTGCTCTGGGACACCATAGCCGAAGCTGTCTTTCTAAAAGCAGCTCTGAGCTTCTGAACTCCTCAGCTGTCCACAGACCTAAACTAGGCCAAACTCCTGAGCTGTCTCTTGAGGCTGGGCTTCTCTGTGGTCTGCCCTGCCCCCCTCTGCAGCCTCACTCCTGTGAGCCGGATGTCCTTTGGTTGCAGGGCCCCTGAGCACTGGGTCACCCGTGAGACTGAGATGGCCTCATCCCCAAACAGCCCCTCCTCCGTGTCTCCTGGCCTGTTGAACTCTCACTCATCCTCAGGGCCTAGCTGTGTCCTCTCCTCCCCGTGGTCCTCCCAGACCCCGACCTCTCTCGGGTGGGTGCAGTCAGTGCTCCTTCTCCTGGGCACCCCCAGCTCTTGGTGAGTCCCTCCATATGGCTCTCGGCACGGTTCGGCCGGGGCAACGTGCTTCCACGTCGGCCTCTCCCACCAGCCTGGAAGCTCTGGCCAGCTCAGTGATCTCTGAGGAATGAACGCCGGGGGGTCTGTCAGAAGCAGATGAACTGTAGCTCCTTAGAGGGGCTTTCATAACCCCATGGGAATATGTGAGGAGTGGGAAATCCCAAGCCTCCTGCGTCCTTGGGGTCTCCTGCTGGTGAGCAGGGTTCCCTGGCTTGAAGTGCTGAGGACCAGATTTGCTCCCGGGTACCTGCAGGCCTTGTCCCTCAGCCATTAAGTTCAGGGGCCAAGGTCCCACCTGGATTTGTTGGGGCAGTGATGGTGGACACTCAAGTGGAGGGGCCTCCCTACCCTGTCCCTGGGGCCCCTAGCCCCCTCTGCCCCATCAAGCCCACCCCCACCGTCCTCCTGGGGAACAGGGAGAGTTATGTCAGGCCCTCTGGCCAAGTGCCAGGTCTCCCCATGGAACTATAAATTGACCTGTCGGGAGAGGGAAGAGATTAATGTCGGCCATCTTCATTAGCGTGTCCCCCGGGGGTGACGGCGTCTGCCCTGAGCTGGCTGATTGGAGAGGGTGTGAGTGAGTGAGGGGATTGGGGGCTTTGCACTCCCCGCAGAAAGGCAAGGTGCAGGGGCCAGGGCCTGCCAGAGAGCCGTGGCCTCCTCCTACTGTTAGAAGGGCCGTCCCTCTGGCCTCTGCTCCTGGCAGCAGGCGTGCGCTTTGATGGAGGACCTGTGTGCTAATTGGGAGCAGAGATGCGCGCCCTGCAGCTCCGCGGGGCTCCCAGGCTGACACCACCAGCTCAGCAGCATCCGTGGGGCCTTCATTAGAGGCCTTTCCCCTGACCAGAAAGGAGCCCGCTGGGGGGGGCGGGGGGACCTTCCCGCCTCCCCCCCTCCCCCTCCCCTTCTCCTTCTTTACTGTGTTGGTGATGGGCAAAGAGGCGGCTTTGGAGTGTGGAATGGATGATGAGAATGGGAAGATCAGAGGGATTTGAGACCTGTGCAACCTAATGAACATGTGACCTTGGGTTAGGCCCTCTACGGCTCTGCACCCGAGTGTCCTCATCCCTGGGGTGGGCACGGCCGTGTCCCCTGGGGTGGGTGGGGTCAGACGAGGGAGCATGTGTGGATTTGCCTTTAGAAACGAGGACGAGTCAGAGCCTGCGGCTGAGGCACAGACTGAAGTCCAGGTTTCTGGGTCCTAACCCTTGTGCTCCCGCCTCCCGTGAGGCCCTGGGCTCTCCGAACCTCATTTCCCTTGTCTGGCAATGGTTGAGGGCCAGGGCTGGTCTCGTGAGGCGGGAGTCCTTTTGTGCGGACAGAAACAGCCTCCTCACTGGGTGGGGGCTGCTGGGGGAAGTGACTGCAGTGGCAGGTCAGGAGGCAGGGGCTTGTTCCGTCATTCATTCACTTACTCGTTCATTCATTCATTCAGGACACGCCTCCTGCACTGCCGTCTTGTACTCACAGGGGGGTTGAGAAGTGGCTTCACCCTCCGGAGGCCTCCCTGGGGAAACAAACCCAGGAGCAGATGAGCTGCTAGAACCCCTAGAAAGGAGTCTCCCCAAGCCTGGGGATATCTGGAAGGCTCCAAGGGGACACCTGTGAGGTAGAGATGGTGCAGTCTTTCCCTGCAGGCCTCGTCTGCACTAGACCCTGATAGGGGGCATCCAGCTAGGCACCAAGTTCCTGGTCTCCTGAGTACCCCAACCAGGCTGTTGACCAGCGTGGGAGCAGGGGGTGCTTTGCTCAGTGTACAGGGACCTCTCTTCACACCCACTCCTGTCGCCCAGCCTTTCCTGTGCATCTAGGGGTGGGGGGGGTGGGCCCGACTTGGTTCCTCGTATCACTGGCCTCCAGTCTGTATCTGGGACTGGGTTCCGTGAGCAGCTGGCTGGGTAAGTGCCTGCTTGAGGCTGGGGGTAGGCAGCAGTTGGGTCAGGGCTACCCCATGGAATTGTTGAATGGTTCGGTCTGTGTCACTTACCAGCTGGGGGTCACTGTGTAAAGCATTTGACTTCACTTCTCCAAGCCTCAGTTTCCTCATCTGTACAGTGGGGATAGCACTTTGCTGTGTGCTGGGTGCACGCCTGGCTCAGAGTGGAGCGCACTGAGTGCGGTTGTGTGGTCATTTCTGCCTTAGGCAACTGCCCCAGCTTCTGTTTGCTCCCCAGAGAACCCTGATTAAGTGGAGTGTGGGCTTCTCTGCGGCCCCAAATCTCTCTGTCAACTGCCCAGGGGGTACCAAGTACCCACTGTGTACCATGGAATGTTTGAACAAGAAGCAGATGGTTTTGGAGTCAAAAACCCCAGCTCTGAGTCTTTGCTCTGTAGCCAACCAGCTGTGAGGACTTGGGCACATCACTTAACCTCTCTGTGCCTGCGTTTTCTCACCTGGAGCTGAAATGAGATGTAAACTGAAAACCACAGGGCAGATTGCATTGCTAAATAAGCGCCCACCTAGTGCGGAGGATGGAGCGCTGGACCGAGAGCCTGAGCCCGGGGTGGTGCTCTGGCCTCTTGGCCTTGCATTGTGACTTTGGGCAAGACTCTTGGACACATCTGTTAAGGGGAGCTGTGGCATCTGCCTGCGTCATAGAGCTCTTCTGAGAATGAAAAGCCGAGTGGGGTCTGGGCAAAGGGGCTGCTCACAGGAGGGCTAAAAGGGCTGGATGCTTTCTTGGAATGACCCTGTTTCCCCAGAGGTGGATGACCTCCTGGGGCCCTCATTTCCTGTCTGGAAAATGGGAGCAGGCACCCTGCTCACCGTGGTCCTTAGATCTCTGTGATGCTGTGTTTAATCACAATTTTAGCCATTCTGTTTGTAATGGATCTGCATGGGCTCCAGCCCGATGTCATATGAGATGTGTTGAAATATACTGTCATCCGACTTCAGTATATTAAGATTGCCCTTTGAAAGTCGCATGTTGAGAGGCAGATGATGAAGAGGTGCCTATTGTTGCCGCCTCGCCGTGCCCAGCCCGTCCCGCCTGGCAGACTCAGTCGCGGGAGCTGGCAACATGGCTGTCTGCCTCCGCCTTCCCAAGCAGGCAGGAATCACTAACGCGTTAGCAGTTTCATTAAGCCTCTCTCCAGCCTCCCCGCCTCCCTCCCGGGCCTCCTCGGTAATTATTTTCCCAGCCCTTCCACTCGCAGCCCCTTAGCGAGCTCTTCGGGATTGGCCGAGTGGCCGCCGCAGGCTGGGCTGCTGGGACTGGGCTCCACAGGGCACCCCCGCCACCCCCGCTGTGGGCACCCCCCTTCAGACCTTCTGCATTGCCATTTAAAGCTTTGTGTCCCCCTGAGGCCTCCGTGAAAATGCAGATCTGCTGCCTGCCAGGGGTGACGGTTAACCCATTATTACACACCCGGCACGTGTAGACTCCTCTGTGCAGCAGACCTCCGTCCACTCAGGCAAAAAGTTTCTCAGGCTGCCCTCTGGGGCTGTCACTGAGTAGGCAGCAGGGAACCAGCTGTGAGGGAGATAGGATTCCTTGTCCTGCGAAGCTGTGAGCGTCCAGGGCCCTGGCTGGGTAGACAGAACCCACAGCACAGGGATGCATGGAGACTGAGGGGGAGGTGTGTCCAGAGTGGGACCGGGGCCTGAGAGGCTTGTCTTCATGGCACCCACAGGTCCTGGGACCCACAGCCTTCCATCGCCCAGGGTGAGCCCAACACCCCATCCTCCTGGTCACGATGATTGGTTGAGAAATGAGCATATGGCCCATCTGAGCCTATCAGAGGCTTTCCTGGAACTTTGACTTAGAGCCTGTGGGGGAGATTGATTTGGCTACGGTTGCTGAACCCAGAGGGTGTGCATGTGGGACCTCTGGCTGCCCTCTTGCATGACCATATCTAGGGTGGGGACTCTCCAATAAGGTCATCACATGGAGGGAAGGAAAGCTGAGATGAAAGTATATATTACTTCATTTGGGCTTCTGGATTCAGCTATGCCTGAAACCACCCCTGGAGTTTTCAGTTACATAAATAGATGTGTCCCCTTTTTGGCTCAAGCTCTCTTGAGTTGATTTCTTTCTCTTACAACCAAAAGAATCCTGATGGATGGGAAAAAACAGGCAGGATTTTACAAAAGAGGTGACATTTTGAGTTGGGTCTTGAAGGATGAGTAGGAGTTTGTGCAGCAGAGAAGAGCACTTAGGCCGAGGGAACAGCAGGGGTCAAAGGCTTGGAGATGTGAAAGTGCAGGATGTGGGGGACGCTAAGTACTGCCTGTGGCACCAGGGCTTGTAAGCACAAAGGACAGGAAAGGAGGTGAGGGATGGAAGCTGATGCGAGGCAGTGAATGAGGAGGGGTGTGGACTGAAGGTGCTGAGGACTGTGGAGGAGACATCAGGAGCAGGAGGCATGGGCTTGGGCAGGTCAGAGAAGGTGCTGTGGAGAGGATAAGTAGGACTTTGCTGGCAGAGAAGGGTCAGGGAGGGCATCCTGGCACAGTGTGAGTCTGGGAATCAGAGTGAGAGGAGGAACCCCAGAGTCAAGGCTAGAGAATTAGGCAAAGGCCAGATCACGGCGGCCTTGGACACGAGGCTGCAGCATCCAGAGGGTCCCGGGATCCCCTGATGTGGTTAGGTCCAGCTGTACCATGGAGACTGACAGCTGATGGACTAATTTGTTGAACAGAGGTATGGAGTACCTGCTCTATGCCAGGCTCTGAGGACACAGCAAGTGACCATTCAGACACAGCCACAGAGTCAAGCACCTCCCAGGCTGATGGGGAGACAGACAATGAGCCAGGAAGTAGGTACATGAGAATGTGAAAGAGTGAAGTGATGGTGACTGGAGTGTGGGTACCATTGGCCAGGGTGCTCTGGGGGAGGCCTCTCTAAGAAGAGACATTTGAGCTGAGACCTGAAGGACGAGGAGGGCCAGTCATGGGGAGATCAGGGGGAAGAGCATCCCAGGCAGAGGCAGGTGCAAAGGCCCTGTGGCGGGTCTGAGTTTGGCCTTTCAAGGGGCAGAAAGGAAGGGGCTTGGGCTTTGTTCTCCCTGTGATTGGGAATCTTTAGAGGGTCTCAGGAGCCGGGCTGGAGGCAGAGACAGAGGAAGGAGGGAGATGGCAGCGGGGCTGGAGGTGAGAGAGTCCATGTGGTTTGAGGATGTGGGAGAGAGGAGGCCAGGAGAAGGCATCAGTTTCTGGACTGAATACCTGGGGGCAGGGGTGGAGATTTGCGGAGATGAGATGCCTGGAACAGGACTGAGTTGGGGAACATCTAGGTGAAGGGGTCCAGGGGCAGCTAGAGCTGGTGGTGGTTAAAGATGAAGTTGTCCGAGGGGAGGGGAGGTGGGCGCCAAGGCCTGGCCTGGGCCTGGAGAGAGGGAGGGCGTCTGGAGTGGCTTTTCGCACGTGACCACCCTGCCGTGCCAGGGTGTGCTGGTATGGGATGTGAGAGCTGTCTGCTGGCCTGAACACAGCCAGTTCTTGCTGCCACCACTGCCACCACCACCTGCCCGCCTCCCGTAGGTGCTGGCTGCAACACATGAGTGACATAGCCTGCTGTCCATAGCTGTGCCACCCTCTGCAGTGAGAAGCTCACCCAAGCTGCTCTGTCGCTTAGTGCCAACTCGTTTGCTCTGCTGGAGGAGGCCATGGTAATGGGGCCACAGGCTGCAGCCTGCACGGGTGGTCGACGGCTCCCTGACCCAGAGGCGGGCGCCCAGGACTGTGCTCCTGGTGCCTGTGGGCTGGGGTGTCAGGCTGGCCTAGGCAGGGCTGGTACGTGATCTGGGTGGTGGGAGACCCCTGCCCCAGAGCTGGAGCCCTGCAAAGAGCCCCCTGGCACCCTCTCCGGGACCCTGATGGCCTCCCCGTCTCACACTCTGTTCCTCTCACGCTCAGTGAGTGCGCCTGGAGATCCCCAGAGCCCAGGTCTTTCTTGCCGTCAGGCTCTTGCCTTTGCTATGCCTTCTGCCCGAAACACTTCCCCATTCCCTCCTCCCCCCACTCAGATCGGGGGTAACATGCCCCTGCTGTGTTCTCACAACCCCTGGGCTTTTCCCTCTGCAACATTTATTCAGCAAATTGATTCACTTAATAAGGATATTGAGGCCGTACTATGCACAAGATACTGCGTTGAGGGGTGAGGTGTGGGGAGTGATGCACTTGTGAACAAAACAGACCAGGTCCCCACCCTCACAATATGGCAGGAAAGAGAGTCACCTAGTAAACAAGCTAAAACATGTCTGGTGCCAGATTGTGGGCAGAGCTATGTAGGAGAGCTGAGGGATGCTGGGGAGGCTGTGTGGGGGGCGGGGGAGGGCACTAATGGAGGCAGAGGGGTCAGGGAGGCTTTTATCCGAGACCTCAGGGAAGAGAAGTGGCCAGCCATGGGAGGTGTAGGGGGAGAGCATTCCAGGCAGGGCTCTCTGCTTTTCTGTGTCTCCCTTACTCCACATGCTTCATGGGAGCCAGCGCAGAGCCGTGGTCTTCACTGGGGCTAAGCTGATTTCCGTAGGGTTCCCGGGGTCAGGGGTGGTGTGTGGTAGGTCTGGGAGCGTGCAGCTGGGTTGTGCACCCAGCCAGGGCCTGAGTGTGAGCACAGGCATGGACTCCTGTGAAATAATGCCTGTGAAGGGCTTGACAGACAGACAGGAATGAGGAGCCTGCAAGCCCGGGGTTAGATGCTTGCTCCCCTTAGAGGCTGTGAGACCAGCCTTAGGCAATCACTGAATTTGAGCCTCCGCATCCTCATCTGTAGAATGGGCATGACAATGCCGCCTCCTTCATGAGGCTGTGGATTAAATTAGATAATATTTAGTGCAGCACTTGGCACAGGACAGGTACTGGGTGTATTGCCCTTACCACTGTGCTTATTCTTGGCATTTGCCGAGTGAGTAACAGACAGAGCTGTTGTTAATTTGGAATCTGTGTTGCAGCAGCTTTGCTCAGCATTCTACCTCCAGCTCCTAGAGCAGTGCCTGTGACACACAGTGGGTTCTTTGTTGGTGTTTGTTGACTGACTGCCTGACTGAATGAAATAGCCATGAGTGAGCAGCCCCCAGGTGGCGGGGAAGACAGGGCACAAACTACACTGGCTTCCCCTTCTGGGAGCTTGGGCTGTGCCTGGTAGGCTGACCACTGGGATCCTGGGCACCCGGATAGTCCTGGAACACCACACCTCTCCAAGCCTCAGTTTCCTCCTCTGAGAAATGGAGCTGAAGGTGATCCTGAACCCTATGACCCATCCTCGGTTGTTGGCAGACTCATGAGAAAATGATACTAAAAGGGCCCTGAGGATAGCTGAGCCCGCAGGAAAGTTGGCAATGACACCATCTGATTTCCCAAGGCTGCCCAAGGTCTCTGGGGGGCCAGTGAGACGTTCAAACTCCAGACAGGGAGCCAGGCCTCTCCCTACCTCCAGAGGCCCCTCTGGTGTCAAGGGTGATGCTACATTGAATCAGCCTTGTTCAGGGCCTCACAGAGCCCATTCCACAGGAGTCTGTCCTAAGCTCCAGCTCCAGGCAGGGGCCCGCCCCTCAGCCTGGGTTCCCACTGCCCCCGTGCCCATTGTCCTGAATCCTAGTGGGCCCTGGAGGGGCCACCATGGTGGGCTGGCGTTCCTGCTGGAGGGGAGACCCCGGGCTGGGCCTGGCACGTTGAAAGTAGGTGCCCAGGAAGAGCCTACTCTGTGCCTGTAAGGGTGGGTAACTGGAGGCCTGGGCTTGGCCTCAGTCCTGCTGTGTGTGGCCTTGGGTACTAGGTTGCTGGTTCAGTACCTACTGTGTGCAGAGCTGGCAGAGACGCCTGAGAACCATGGGTGCCACCCTCTGAATTATTCTTAGGCTTGTGGCTGGGAGGAGGGGGACTCAAAGGTGCCTGGGTATGAGGGTTTTTACTCCTTTTTCTCTGTTGCCCCTGAGCCAGATGGAGATACTGGCCCCTTGCAGATGGGGAAACTGAGGCCCTCAGAGGGCCAAGGTGTAGGGGAAGCCTGATGTGTCTCTGCTTGGGCGTGCCCTGCATTCTTGGTGCACTGGCTGTCGGCTTGCCAGGCTTGCGCACAGCCGAGGTACACACCATCCTCTTCAACCCTCTGTGCAGCGAGGCAGGTCCTGTCACTGTCCCTGTTTCACAGAGGCAGAAACAGACTGAGAGAGGCAGAGCGGCAGAGCCAGGATTTGTTCTTATTTACTTTGTTTTTGGAGGTATAACTTAATACAGGAAAGTGCACCAGTCTAGGTGTACAGAGAGATAGATTTTCACATATACGTGTAGCCTTGTAACCCCCATCCAGGTCCAGACCTAGAAGTTTCCCAGCACCCCAGGAGGCTCCTTCGCACCCCTTCCAGTCATCGTTCACCTGCCACCAACATTCGCCCACCTGGTGTTAACCGTAGAGGCTGGCTTTGTCCGTCTCTGCTCTTCACGTAGACAGAATCGCACGGTGTGCCCCCCTCTGGTGTCTGCCTCTTTGGTTCAGCGTGACGTCTGGGCGAGTTGTCCGTGCTGTTGATCTAGCAGAAGTTGGCAGAACTGGGATTTGAACCCTCCCAGTGACTCTGCCCACGGCACCGAGAGAACACTCCTGCTCACAGCCCTCCAGTGGCTCGCATCACCCTTGGAAGAAAGACCCAAATCCTCCCCCAGGCCTTGCTCCTGTCAGCTCCTGCCCCTGTCACTGCTCCCCAGGCTCATAGACGGGTGGGCCTTTCGTCCTCAAAAACCCTAAGCTCCTTCCTATCTCAGGGCCTTTTCACATGCTGTTCCTTCCTCCTGTCCACCCTCAGCTTCCTTCCAGTGGCCACCTGGAGTGTCACCTCCTCCAGCTTGCCTGCCTGGACTTCCCCTGACCAGGCTGGGCCCTCCTGCTGGATGTCACGAGGCTAGTTCAGCTTTTTCTTCGCTGCCCATGTCATTTGTAATTAATTGTCTGTTAAGCACCTGCTTCCCCCACTAGACAGTAAACTCCAGGAGGCAGGGATGGTGTCTGTTGGGTTCACGGCTGCGTCCCCGGCGCCATTCATTGATTCATTCACCTATCCTTCTCATCATCTGTTCATTCAGCAGGTACGGAGTGCCTGCCATGCTGCAGCCTCTTAGCTAGTATTTGTTGAATGAGTGAATGGGTGGATGAATGAATGAATGAATATCCATCTGCCTCCAAAGCCCATACTCTTTCCACTACACTCCATCATCTCTGTTACTGCCTCTGTGGGGCTCAGTTTCCCCTGTTGTCAGGTGAAGCCCTGACAGCCACGTCCTGATTTTGAGGCTGTAGGACAGATGGGCTGGCTTTGGTTGGCAGATGCCCAGGGGAAGCCCAGCTGAGCAGGGAGGTGATTGCAGGCTAGAGGACAGATTCTGCCCCAGACAGCAATGCCTGCTCAAGTGCTGGCCCCAGCGCTTGGCGGGGTGCCTTCCACACCTGTGTCACCAGAGCCTGTGATGGCCCTCCTGGGGCTCAGGGCTCAAGGCTCAGGGCCATCAAGGGGCTTTTCAAGTCCATGTGGCCAACCCACCCTCTGAGCTCCAGGCTTGGCCTGCTAGGCCTGGAAGGGAAGGAAAAAGTAGGGTTGGCTGGGCATGGGAGGCAGTGGGAACAAGAGTGATGGGGGCCTGGGTCTGAGCGTGGCTGCACCCCCTTATAGCTGGGTGGCTTCCCTTCATGAGCTCAGTTTCCCCAGCTGTAAGAAATGGGAGTGACCATCACAGTTGTCCCACCCTGATGGGGCCTCTGAGGTTCGCAAGATCTTGGGGAGCATAGGGTAGGTCTCTGTGAGGCTGGCCTTCTCCAGGGCCCGCCGGACCGGGCCTCGGCTGGGAGCCGTGTGGGAGGTGTGCAGCGCGAGGTGGCGCAGCGGCTGAGCGGCTTGTCAGCCAGGCGGGCGGGTGTCCTGGGGCCGGCTTTGATTAGTTCAGGTTGACAGTCGCGCTCCGCGGCGCTGCCAGGAGGGGAGCCCGTGATTACCCTAATGAAGCTTGAACGCAGTTTGTCATCCAAACAGCTGGTTCGGAGCTGCGCTGCTGCCAGCTGCCCAACTCAGCCGTGCAAACGCAAGCCCAGCGCCACGCGAGCCCCGAGTGGCCCTGCCACCGAGGTGACCAGGAGAGGAGGCAGTGGCCCTGGGCGGGCTGTGGAGCAGTCCCAGGGCGGGTGCGATGGGCCACCCAGGGGTGGGGGACTGTCAGAGCCTTGGACAGTTGATTTTTGGAGCAGGGCAGCTTCTCAGGACACTTAGAGGGCAGCCCCCTGACTCTAGACCTCAGTTTCCCCATCTGTGAAGTGGGTGTTCCTTGCAGCTTTAAGTATCGAGAGTTCAGACTGATGAGTCACGTCCTCTGGGAATTCTTCTCAGACCCTGCAGGCTGAGTCAGAGGCCTTGACAGGTACCCACAGCCCTCAAGACAGGCCCCGTGGGACTTCCCTGGTGGCGCAGTGGATAAGACTCCACGCTCGCAATGCAGGGGGCCCGGGTTCGATCCCTGGTCAGGGAGCTAGATTCCACATGCATGCCGCAACTAAGAGTTCACATGCTGCAACTAAGGAGCCTGCGAGGTGCAACTAAGGAGCCCACCTGCTGCTACTAAAACCTGGTGCAACCAAAATAAATAAATATTTTAAAAAAGACAGTCCCATCACCCCTGTGGCCCTGTGTTGTCACTGAAGATCTGGACGGTTGTCCTTGTGTCTCATTCATTCATTCAACAAATATTTATGAGAACACACATCCGTGGGCAAGCCAATCACCATCCTGCCTTCATGGAGTTTGCATTCTAGTGGGAGAGACTCATGGGACCTGGACCTCATCTGGGGAGCCAGGGAGGCCTTCCCGGAGGAGGTGGCAACTGAGCCCGGAACAACCAGAGGAGAGAGCGACACAGGGAAGAGTGTTCCAGGCAGAGGAATAGCATGTGCAAAGGCCCTGAGGTAGAAGGGAGAGAGTGTGGTGCTGGGGAGGAATGTGAGTCATCTGGAAACATGCTGAGGGTGTCAGTGCTTCCCAGGGGAAAGGACTTAGTTCATGTCCTGTGCTGGGCAAGTTCACCTTTCATTTAATCTTTCTGACAGCCCTGGAAGGAAGGATCATGGTCCTATGCTGCATATGGGGTAACTGAGGCCCACAGCATGGGAGTGTGTTACCCTGCAGGCCTCTGTAGACTCAGGTCTACTTGGGGCCCCCCTGAGAGGCCCCAGACCAGGATTTGTCAGCTCAGTGTGGGTTAGAGTCCACATGGGCACTCAGATGAGGAGGGGGCTGAGCTGGGGCTTGGGACCCTGTTCAGGGTTAAGCCTTGCACAGCAGAGGAGGGCAGGGAGATGGACCAGCAGGCAGCCTGGGGCCTCAACTGAATGGTGAGTGGGTCTCCTGCTACTCTGGGCCAGGCCCTGTATGCACCTAGTGTCTCCTGAGCCCACACTTTCTCTATCACCCATGGAGCTCTTCCAAGCAGCTTGAGGCCACCCTTTGCTGAGGGCTTGGCTTGGACCTTGGATCAGGGAAGGCTGGGGGAATGGTGTGAGTGGGGGAGGGTACCGGCCTCCCCATGGCCAGCCCTCGGCTGCTTCCCAGTTTTCTCTGCTGGCATCTACAGCCAGGCCTTATCTCTACCCTCCTGTATCCCTGCAGTAGTCTCCTGGGTGGCTTTCCAGCATGTGTCCGCTGTGCCCATCCTGTCCCCACTTTCTGTCCTGACACTGTCTGCCCCCCATACTGTCCATGGCTCCCTGCTGCCACAGCATGAAGCCCACGTTCTGGCCCAGCATTTATGGCCTCCCAGCCCCCTCCCCCGTTCCTCTCCTTACTTAGCCCCCTTGCTCTCCTTGTTCTGCTCTCCTTGTTCAGCCTCTTCCTCCTGGAGAGGGGAGTGTGGGGCCCTGGGTCCTGCGAGGCCATCTGTCCTGTGTGTGCCACTCTCGGAGCAGGTGTGTGCCAGGCTTGACAGGCCCTCACCTCCACTGCAGGGCAGACGTGAGCAACCCTCGGCAGCCTGAGAGCTGGGATGAGGGACGGGTTTATGGCCTCACTGCAGGGAGGGAGGAATTCCCACCACTCTGCTCCCTCCTTATCACTGCTGCGTGGTGTGACTGCTGCCATTGCTGCTGCCTGTCTGGGGAGGTGGTGGCTCTGGAAGAGCACTAGTTTATGAGATTCACCTGCCTCTCGCCTCTGGAAGACCCCACCAGCTTTCTGCACTGGCTCAGAGAGAGATGGAGGGAGGTGAGGCTGCCAAAGGGGGGATGTGGAGTGAGCCCAGGGTGGGGGATGGCTGGTGGGATGCAGGTGTGGACGGAGCGGACCCCAGCTTTCCCTGGGCTGGAGGTCAAGTGCTACAGGCGTCTCAGGCCTCACGAACGGTGGGCAGGGAGGCGTGGGCTGGCAAAGAGCACCGGAAAACTAGTGATTCCTTGTCCCCGAGCCTGTGCTCGTGTTCTGTCTCCCACCTGCTCTGCCCTTCCCTGGCTGAGGCCCGTGTCAGGTGCTTCCTCCGGGTTCTCGAACAGGGCACAGCAAATGAATTCAGCGAGAATGAACAGTGATGCTCCCAGAGGTGTGTCAGGCCCTTGCCATGTGCTGGGCCCACGTTAAGCGTTTCACATATATCATACCCTTGACCCCAGCCCACAGCCAGGTAAGGGAGTAGGGTCCCTCTCCCCATTTTACACATGAGGAAACAGGCCCAGAGAGGTTAAGTGACTTGCCCAGGGTCACACAGCCAGGGGGTAAGCTGGGTTTCATCCTGGGCAGTCTGAAGCTAAGGACTGGGCTTGTAACCAAAAGACCGGGGGTGAGTAAGGGGGCTGGACAGGTGATCAGGCTCAGGGTGGGTTGTAGCACGGGAGCTGTGCTTGAGAACGGGCCTGAGCCCTGTGGGTTGAGTGCTCCTGGGGTCTTGGGACCGAGTTGCCTCCACACACACCCTTGGTGAGGGCTGGACTGCAGGGCATCAGGCACCTGGATCCTGAAGGCACCTGTTCTGTCTCAGAAGCCCTCCACGTCACCCCTCAGGGAGGCCAGGGCTTCAGGATACCTTGGTAATTTGCTGTTTATCAGCAAATTACCAGGTTCTGGAGAGATGGGCTCTGCAGGCGGGTTCTTCAGCCTGGCTGGAGGGAACAGGTGGGCAGAGCAGGCAGAGAGGTGCGGAGATGTGGTCTTACTGCGGAGAGAGCAGCTCACAACCTCTCCAGGCCAGGCCAGGGAGGGTGGGTGGAGAGGATGCATCAGTTCATCCTCTAATCTAAGAGAAGATAGAGCATGACCCAACAACAGTAATGGCAGGTTAGATGCTCTCAGCTACAAAGAGAACACTGCAGCAGAGACAAGGGCTGCAAGGACTGAGGGAGATCAGGGAGGCTTCCTGGAGCAGGGGGCCCAGAGCTGTGATGGGAGAGAGAGGAATTAAATGGGTAGAAGCAGGGGCCAGTGTGTCAAGCTGAGGGAAATCCTGTGCAAAGGCCCTGTGGTAGGCAGTACCATATATCCAAGGACGTGAAAGGTATGTGTGGCAGGAACAAGAAAATCTAGGGGCAGGGATGTGGTGCCTTATGGAGCAGGACCCCCAGGGGGTTGGTTTAGGCTGAGGAGTGATCAAATCAGATGTCACACATGCACCTTTAGATTCTGTGGATCCAGGGAATCTTCATAGCTCCAAGCCTGGAAATCTCAGGGTTCGTGGCCCAGCTCCGCCATTTCCTCAGTGTGTTTTCATTTTGTTTTGGTTTTTTTAAAATAAAGTTATTTTATTTTTATTTTTATTTGGCTGTGTTGGGTCTTTGTTGCTGCGCGCGGACTTTCTCTAGCTGCAGCGAGCGGGGGCTACTCTTTGTTGTAGTGCGCGGGCTTCTCACTGCAGTGGCTTCTCTTGTTGCGGAGCACGGGCTCTAGGCGCACTGGCTTCAGTAGTTGTGGCGTGCGGGCTCAGTAGTTGTGGCGCACGGGCTTAGTTGCTCTGCGGCATGTGGGATCTTCTCCAACCAGGGCTCGAACCCATGTCCCTTGCATCGGCAGGTGGATTCTTAACCACTGCGTGACCAGGGAAGCCCTGTGTGTTTTCTTGGGTAAGGAGAGTACCTCTGTTTCCCCATCTATAACATGGGCTCACTGCCCCCATCAAAGCCTAGATGTGAGGACTCCGTATGGGAAGGTGTGTGAAATGCCCGTGTGAGGTGCCCTCACCCCAGCCTTGAAGGTACCACCCAGGAAATGAGCGAGCCCTCCTCCCTCCCCCATTTCCCAGGATTCCCACTCACCCTCTGAAGGTTGGTGGGGAGGCCTGTGCCCCCCGCCTTTGGCTTCCGTGTCATTGGCAGGTTGGGAAAGGATGAGTTCATGGCCAAGGTCAGAGGTTCCCTCCCTCGGGATGGGTCTTCGGAGGGCCGTGGTAGGTGCCCACCACTCCCCACTTCTGTTCCTTTGGCACAAGGCGTCTCTGTACCTGGAGACGTCAGGAGAGGTTGCGTCCAGCAGTGTTCTCATTCGCTGTGCCCCCAGCTTCCCTGCGGCCCCACCGCAGCAGTGCCGACCCTGGAGGCAGATGTGGGGTGAACCCTGGCTTGGCTCTGTGACCGCTCTGTCCCTCCTCCCCTCCCCGCTAAGTTGAGATAGTGCCACTTGCCTCATGCAGCTGTCATGAGGGTTTGAGTCCCTTGGGGACATGCCTGGCATACAGTAGTCATTTAATACACATTAATTTCTTTCCCCTTCCTGATATGAGGCCACGGGGATTCGTTTCAGGCAGTGGAGAAAGGTGTGCACTTTCCTCACCAGAAAAGACGCTTGGTAAGTGCTCGTTAAAGGACGGACTGAATGGCTGCGTGGCCACTAGTAGAACAGGGCCGGCTGTGCCCGGAGCTGCAGTTCTGGGGTCCCCTGGCTGTGTGATGTTGGGCAAGTCACGTGCTTTCTCTGGGCTCCTCTGAGGAAGGTGAGCAAGGTTGACAAGGTCTGGTAAAGCCACCGGAGAGGGTGAATGTGGTAGTTCTCTGCCAACTTAAAAGCTTGGTCCCGACCACAGTGGTGGTCTCACAGATGAGGAAACTGGGGCCCACAGGGGTGAAGTGCTGGCCTGGGGCAGCCCAGCTGAGGATGCTGCCTGCTCCATGAGGCCCTGAATCCACTGCTCCTTCACCGCACTGTGCTGGGGGTGCTCTCGGTGATGTCCCCTCTCCTCACCCAGAACCTGGCATTGGCCAGCAGGGCATCAGCACACATCCCAACTGAGAGCGGTGCGTTTGATGTGCGTCACGAGGTCTGTCCCAAGTGAGGCTGCAGAATAACCTGTGGCAAAGGTGCCGTGTTTCACGTCCGCTGGGAATTGGCTGCGTGGCCTTGGGCCCCGGTGAGGTGGGAGGGGATGTTGTCACGGTTTGGCTTCACCAGAAGCAGACTCCAGGGTATCCGCGCGGGAGGCTTACCGGGGAGCGCTCTTGCAACAGTGCTGGTTGGGGGCATGGGATGCATTTGGGCTGCGATGCAGTCACAACAGAGACCTCAGGACCCCATGCACACTCCAGGGCCGGGGTGGTCCTGCAGGGCTGCATTGACTGATCACTGGTGCAGCTGTCCCCAGGGAGAGGGCATGCCTCGTTGTGGGGGCCTCCCTTCTAATGAGGGACATGGCTGTGAGTCCCTGGCAACCAACATCCCTGGCAGCTGGGGAAGCCCACACATTGGCGCTAAAGGGAGTCTGGGTGGTGCACTACGACAGGCGTCCTGTGGCATCACCAACCAGGCACCAAGCGGCCTAATCTCCTCGAGGACGGCAGTAACAGCCCCTGGCCTTTCTGTGCCTCTGACCCCAGGAACCCTGCGAGGTAGGACTCCTGATCGCCACTTTCAACCTGAGAGACCGAAGCCTACAGAGGTGCACAGTTCCCCCCAGGCAGTAAGTGGCAGAATTCGGGCTCTGAACATGGCACCCTGCACCCCACGGCCTCCACTTCCCAGCACACCACACGCCGTCAGACTCCGGCCTGGGCTCCTGCCGTCCCTTCTGCCAGGAGTGCCCTCTTCTCTCTCTGTTCAAGGCTGTCTCGGCTCCGCCACAGCTTCTCCTCGAAGCCCTGGCAGGTGAACGTTCTCGGTCCTTCTAGCTTTGAGGCCCTTTCCTCTGGTGCAAGCCCTCGCTGAGGTCACTCGTGCCCAGCTTTGACCCTGGTCTGGAGTCTGAGCTCCCTGAGGGCAAGACCGTGGTGTCCTGCCCACCCAAGACTCCTGGCGCAATGCCCAGGCCCGTGGCGCTGCACAAACACCAGCAGAGCTGCATGAAATCTTGAGGCCCCCTTTGGCACCCCCCAGCCCAGCCAGCGTGACTTGCTGCCACGAATGGTCAAGCTAGTGCCAGCCCCTGTCTCGTCTCTTGGTGGTGCCCAGGGAGGGGAGGCAGGGTTTGCTGGGTAGGAAACAGTGGTGTTGCTGGGACAGGCAGGCAGCCTGGCCCCAGGGGCCCCGTTTGGTGAGGTGAGAGAGAGGAGTTTGACGAGAGGCCAGTAGGCAGGAGGGGACACCTTGGGGGCCTTTTTCCCTCCCAAGGCCAGCCCGGGAGTGGCTGCTGCTCTCCTGGGCTCCTGGGGGAAGAACATCCCGTTGCCTGGTTGTGTCCCCGGAACAGCCAGGGGAACCCAGTGATGGGGGATACTGTCCCTGGTACCTTCTGGTGGCTTTGTTGAGGTGTCCTTGTGCCCGGTGGGAAGAAGAAGCAGAACTCTGGTCAGGGAGGGCCAGCTGAGAGGCCTGAAAGCTGGGAGAAGTGCCTGGAACAGGGCCTGCCAGTGTGAGATCTGATTCGTGTTTGCTTGACATTGTTCATTCATTCATTCACTCATTCATTCAGCAGTTGTTCCTGCGCCCAGCCCTGTGCAGAGCGTGGGGCAAAGGACCAGGCTGGGATTCGTCTGGTCTCACCTTGTCCACAGACATGCTGGTGACCTTGAACCAGCCTTTTGGCCTCTCTAGACCTTGGTGTCCTCACCTGAAAAATGGGGACGATAGTACTCTCTGGGTGGCCGGGAGACCACACAAGCCAATGGCTGTGAAAGGACATTAGCAAACCATACAATTCAGAACAAATGGTGATTATTTTCTCAATTGTAGATTATTTTCTGTTATCACTAATGTCTCCCAGCTTCCATTTTTCTCAGCTCCTTATCAGGCCTAGTGAAATTAATTAATGTTTACTTGTTATTGTTGCTGGCTAATTTGTCCTCCTCCCTCCTATGTCCTCATTTCCCTTGGTCCCTGCCCCTTCATATAATAATAATAATAACAGCACCTCCCGCAGCGTCTGCTCTGGAGCACATTGACTCAGTCCTCACGCCAGCCTCCTGAAGTTGGTACAGTTCTCATCCCCATTTTACAGATGAGGAAACCGAGGCTCAGAGCTGGATTTAAACCCAGACCCTGGCTCCAGGGTCTGTGCTCTGAACCATGGTGCCCGCTGTTTTTCAGCTTCGCCCGCGTTCCTGCCTCAATGAAGAAAACGTGGCTGCCCTTGGCCGGTCGGCTGGAGCAGGAGACCTGGTGCTGGTCTCGCGCCCTGCTCACCTCACCTGCCTCTCTCCTGTTTCTCCGTCCTGTCGGGCTTGTCCCTGCCTTTGGTCTTTGTGCTCGCAGGATCCCCTGCCTGGAAGGCTCTCACTCCCGATCTGTGCATGGTTCAGCTCAGCTGTCACCTCCTCAGGTCACCCCTGACTGACCAAGCGTCCTCAGAACCCAGCGGCTCTTGTCTGAGTGGCCCGCTGTGTGCGGGCCCCCTCCTCTCCTGGCTGTGGGAGGGGCTGCCACCCCAGCCTTCCATGACGCTCCCGTACTTGGGTCCTGGGACTCAAATGTCCTTGGTTGGGTTGTCCAGTGGGGGCCTCAGCCTCTGAACTAGAGGCCAGAGAAAACTGAGCTGGATGAGTGATCCGAACCTGGACTCATTCACCTGCATTCACTCATTCGTTCACCCATTCATTTATTCACCCATTCATTCATTCACTCCACACTAACATATTAGGAATCTTTCTGCTGCCCCACATGCTCTGTGCTGAATGAATGCTTCTCCAGTGAAGGAATGAATGTCCGTCCTTACCTCTCCCCAGCCTTTCCTGTCTCTTCCACTGGAAGTCCCTCCCCGCGTCCTCCCCAGGGAGACCCTGGACCCTCCCTGCTGACGTTTGATGTCGTGATCAAGCACACGGCTTGCTGTCACTCTGATGTCTTCCAGCGCCCCTCTTCCTCCCTCTGTGTGATAGATGCTGGGGCGCCCGAGCCAGATCTGCAGCAGCCTCTGGTGTTGGGACTCACTTCCCCCAGGGTCATCTCGTTTATCTTCCGAGTGTTCACAGCTGCCCCTCAGTGCCCAGAATGTGGCCCGACACACACTTAGCCCTCAATCAGTCTTTTTTTTTTTTTTTTTTGAAGTAGAGTTGATTTACAATGCTGTGCCAATCTCTGCTGTACAGCAAAGTGACTCAGTTACACACATAGAGACATTCTTTTTTTTATATACATTTCCTTTACGGTTTAATCCCAGGATATTGTATATAGTTCCCTGTGCTATCCAGTAGGACCTTGTTGTTTAATCCATCCTATATATAATAGTTTACATCTGCTAATCCCGAACTCCTGGTCCATCCCTCTCCCTACCCCTCTTCCCCCTTGGCAACCACAAGTCTCTTCTCTATGTCTGTGAGTCTGTTTCTGTTTTGTAGATAGGTTCATTTGTGCCATATTTTAGATTCCACGTGTAAGTGATATCATATGGTATTTGTCTTTCTGTTTCTGACCTACTTCACCTAGTATGATAATCTCTAGTTGCATCCACGTTGCTGCAAATGGCATTATTTCATTCTTTTTCTATGGCTGAGTAGTATTCCACTGTATGTACGTACCACATCTTCTTTATGCATTCATCTGTCGATGGACATTTAGGTTGTTTCCATGTCTTGGCTATTGTGAATAGTGCTGCTGTGAACATAGGGGCACATGTATCTTTTTGAATTATAGTTGTGTCCAGGTATATGCCCAGGAGTGGGATTGCTGGATCATATGGTAATTCTATTTTTAGTTTTCTGAGGAACCTCCACAGTTTTCCATAGTGGCTGCACTGAATCAGTCTTCACTAAGTGGATGAATGAATTCTTTACTCCATTTCCCTCACTTCGGTGCCGCTGTCTGTGTTTTGCAATTCCTCAGATTCTTTTTGAATTGGAAAGGAAAACGATAAGATAGCAATAATAATTGCTTATATTACCGAGCACTTGCTACATGCTGGCCATTGTTCTGAATATTTTATGTGTGTGAATTCATCCAGTTGTCCCAGTCCTGTGAGGCAGGTATTAGTGCCCCATTTACATGAGGTAGCAGGTACACAGAGCCAGCCACTTGCCCACGGTCACAGGGCTCCGAAGTAGGGGGCTGGGATGTAAACCCAGCAGGGCCCCAGAGCCTGTTTTCTTGAGTCAGTCATTACAGGCAGGGATCTGTTTTGCTGAAGAGGGCGCAGGAGGCCTGGGAAGCTGCCCTGGGGCACTTGCCTCTGCAGACAGAGAGGACGAGAGTGTCAGGCTGCATGTGGGTCCTGAGTCCTGACTTAGAGTGAGCTGGTCTTAGAAGCCGGGGCGGGGGATGCGGGTGCATCAGAGATGGGGGAGATGGGGAGCCCGGCTCATAGGACCGTGGCGTCTTCCTTTCAGCCCCTGCTGGTGCCTCCCTTCATCCCCAAAGGGGCCGTGTCCAGTGAGCCACGTGGCCTGAGTTGCATGTCCCCGGTGCCCGGTGCTCCCTTGTGCCCTGAAGAACCATCTGTCTGAAGCCTGTGTCCATCACCTTCAGGTCAGGGCACAGCAGCCCCCGGGACTGCCTCTGAACGAGAAGGCCTTAAATCCATTCCCAGCCCTCACTCCTGAATTGCTTGTGCGGTTTTTACAGTTGCTTGGGGAACTGTAAGTCTGCGTTGTCTGACTCCTGTGTATTTAAATTCTCAGCCATAATGTTATATTAACTGATTTTTTGCAGTTTCCCGGGAGGCCGTGTGTACATTCCTGGGGCGGTGGGGGAGTGGGAACGGCCATGCACGTGGACAAACGCAGCCGTGAGTGTGCCTGGTCCTGGGGGCTGAGCGGGGGCGAGGGGACGGGCGCCTCTGTGAGCGCCCACAAGAGGCGTTCTCTGCCAGCCAGGTGCTCACAGTTGAGTCCACCCTGAAGCTGCGGGTGCCGCCGTGTGGCTGGTGAACTCAGGATCCCGGTTAGGGATCACTCCGGAGCTCCGGTGAGGATGTGGGTCACGTGTTCATCATTCTTTATGTCCAAGTGTGTCCATCCCCTCATCCATCCCCAGACACATGCTGAGCAGCTGTTGTGCGCCCAGCCTGGAGACACAGCACGCACAGAGCTGACCGTCCTGTCTTCCCGAGATGGTGTTCTGGGCAATGGATATTGACCTGACAGACGATGGTGCCGGGGACTGGGACGGCCTTGAGAGGGAAGGAGAGCTGGGTAGGGGGATGGGAGTAGGGCCTGAGGTGGGGGGAGGTCAGTTGGGAGCCTGGGGAGAAAGGCAGAGACGCGAAGGAGGTCGGGAACCAGCCGAGTGGCTCTAAGGTGGTCGTGGTAGCAGTAGCTGATTGTGCCTGACCAAGGCCCTGCTCTGCACGTGTTAACTCATCCAACCTGCACAACAAGGCCATGGGGGTCATCGTGCCCATTTTGCAGACGGTGCCCAAGGTCAACAACTGCTAAGTGGCAAGGCTGGCATCAGGCATAGGCTTTCTGGCTCCATCATCCGTGTTCTCACTGCTCTGTTCCACAGCTCTCTGGGGAAAAAAAGGCCTTTCAAATGTGTGGAATAGTACATGCAAAGGCCCAGGGGCCAGAACGTGGTTGGTGAATTTGAGGAACAGTCAGAAGGCTAGTGTGGCTGGAACAGAGTGACTGGGGGTGAGAGTGGAAGAAGGAAGGGTGGAGAAGTTGAGGGGCTTGATCTTGAGGAACTGGGGGCTCACTGTGCTCCCTTTTTTGACTCTTGAATCAAGGCAGCAGTGGGGCAGAGCAGGGATGGTAAGCAGAAGAGGGCAGAGCTGTGCGGTAGGGCAGGATCTAGGGGTTCCTGTGGGGCAGGACGAGCAGCAGGGAAATTCCTGGAAGGAGCAGGGCTGGGAAAGCCCAGGGGCTGGGGTGGGAGGCAGAGGGAGGCTTCCTGGGAAAGACCCATTTGGGGGATCCCCGTTGCTCAGCCGCAGGGACTTCCCTGGTGGTCCCGTGGTTAAGACTTTGCCTTCCAATGCAGGGGGTGCGGGTTCCATCCCTGGTTGGGGAGCTAAGATCCCACATGCCTCATGGCCAAAGAACGAAAACATAAAACAGAAGCAATATTGTAACAAATTCAATAAAGACGTAAAAAAGAAAAAAAAAACGGGACTTCTCAGCAGGCTCCCTTGCCTGCCCACGGGGAAACATAGGCCTCTGCCTGGTGTGAGAAAGGGCCCTCAGAGCTCAGCCCTGATGCTTTATTTCATTGTCCACTCCCTGCCTCAGTTTCTTCATCCAGAAAATGGGAATCCTGATACTCGTGAGAATTAGATACAATGGTTGTAATGTTCTGGTACTGCTTATTGACCACCTGCTGTCTCATTCGGTTCTCTGGGCTCAAATAATGACCCCATTTTTTGTGTGTGTGAGTCTGTTTCTTTTTTGTTATATTCACTAGTTTGTTTATCTTTTAGATTCCACATATAAGTGATATCACACAGTATTTGTCTTTCTCTGACTTATTTCACTAAGCATAATACCCTCCAAGTTCATCCATGTTGTTGCAAATGGCAAAATTTCATTCTTTTTTTATGGCTGAGTAGTATTCCATTGTGTATATATACCATGTCTTCTTTATCCACTCATCTGTCGGTGGACACTTAGGTTGCATCCTTATCTTGGCATTGGGAATAATGCTGCTGTGAGCAATTGGGGTGCATGAAGTTTCCCCATTTTATGGGGAGGAAACTGAAGGTCAGAAAGGGAGTGGCTTGCTCAGAGCCCCTCTGGGTCCTAATGTGGCCAGGCCCAAAGGGCTATGGAGTGTGGAGGAGAGAGAAAGACCTGGAATTAGGGCCCTGTGTCTCCCTCCACACATGTACAGTGAGGCCCCCATGGCTTTCCATGTCTGCCCAGGCAGGAGCGGTCTGGGGTAACTCGAGCTTGGAGCACTGCAGGTGGGCGCAGCCCTCAGGTCTCCCTGCCTGTGGGACACAAGGGCAGGACCATAGGAGCACCTGTGATGGTCTTCATTCATGCTGTCCTTGCTGCCTGGAATGCACTCCCCCCCCGCCCCCCAGCCAAGTCCTCACTCTTTTAAGTCTTAGCTCAGGCCAGCACCTCCTCCAGGAAACCTTCTCTGACTTTGTCCCCAAAGGTCACACACCACCTTGGTGCCCCCATAGCCCTGTGCTCATGTCACTCAGCGTAGACCTTGTTGGTGCTAGGATCTGTCCTCCTCCGCCCAGCCTGGGGCGTCCCTGCTTGTGGGGCTGTGTCCCAGCCCTCCCGCACCCCCAGTGTCCCTCACAGGGCATGGCATGGAGCTGATGTCAGTGAATGCCTGTAGAACAGAGCTGGCTGGACCTCAGGCCAGGGGAATGGAAGGGCCCTAAACCCTGTTGGGCAAGTGTCACCCCGGCCGACTTTGTGGCACCAGGCCCCAGCTGGCTTGGCAATGGATTGGGGGTATCCTGCACACCCAGGCCTGGAGGTGGCCAGTGCCCCTTTCTCGGGATAGCTTCTGAACAGCAGGCCCTGGCAACACCCGAGATAGCAGTGCACTCCCAAGCCCTGGGGTCTCACAGAGTGAAGCTGGTCACCTGCAGCCTGATGGTTCAGCCTGGAGTCATTCCTCACTGGAGGCCCCTGATGAAAGCTTGGCCAAGCAGTGCTGGGGTCGCTGGGTAGAGGCCCCATCCTGCCCCCTTCACCAGGGCTGAGCCCGCTCTCTGGAATCATCCCTAAATGCCAGCCTCTGTTTTTCCTCTTAATGAGGAAAGCATTTCTCTCCTCTCTGCCATCCCCGCTTCTTCCAGAGTGGATTTACCGTTCTGCTGTGCCGCATGGCCCCCTCCTCCTTCCCTTTCCTCTCCCCTCACAGGCCAAGGAAAGTGGAGGGTGTTATTGTATATTTTAGCCGATTGTTCCCTGTACGCCCCAGTCTCTTTGGGGTGGGGCTGGGGGGATGGGGGAGTAAGTAAATTATATATTGAACTCCTAACTGGAGCTGAGGCCTTGTGGTTTCCATGGCAACCAGGCTGGAAATAGCTCTGCGTGACATCAGCACGGTACAGGTATAGCCGGATCCAGCCGTTCCCCAAACAAGCTGGCAAGGGGAGCAAGGGATGTGCAGCTAATTAGCATATGCAAATAAGGCCTGGTGAGCAGGGTGGGGCCTGGGCTGCCCCAGCAGGGCCTGTGGCCATGGCCTGGGCCTCTGGCAGGTAAGCGGGCTGGAGCTGGTGGTGGGGTCAAGGCCCAAGCCCCCCCCCCCCCCGGCACATCCCTGTGCGGGGCCGGTAGGGGCCTTCAGTGTGGGGCCCAGGCTGCCCGGGCCTGCCTGCCCCGTGGGGCTCTGGGAGCATGGCCAACGGGGCTGCCAGGGGATGGGCGGGCGCGCATGGCGTGGAGCCGGGATGGTTCCCTGCCCGGGCGCTAGTGGAATCTGGCTCCTCTTGGCTTATGGGTGTCTTTGAAGCCAGACACTTAATTGGGCCCCGCTGGCTTGCTGCCGTTTTTCTCTTCAGGTCTGTGAGGGAGGGGTCACCCCGTGCCCACCTTGGCTCGCCCCTCCCCCTCCAGGCCGTGGGAAAGGCCCGCAGACTCCCACCCAGGGGCTCCACTGCTGTATCCAACACGCCCTTTCCTGCCTAGACCCAACAGTGAGGAGAGAGCAGAGCCTTTCATTTGTGGCTTCACGCTACCCACTGGTCTCTTGGCCTCTCTGAGCCTCAGTTTCCACCTCAGTGAAATGGGGGTATTGTTTCCCTGCCCACCTACCTCACAGGGTGGTGAGGGGCTAATGAGGTGACACTGGGGAAGGGCCTGGGTGAGCTTGATGGGCCGGACACATTTGGAGGAGGAGGAGATTTTCTGTCATCTCAGTTTAAATTGAAGCTCGGTCACCCGGCACTGCCCCCTCCCCCCAACACACACACACACACACACACACACACACACGCACACACGCACACACGCACGCACATTCTGGTGAGACTTGAGAATTTACAGTAAATTTCTGGGCGAGGTGAAATACTGCCACCTTCGTTGTGGTGATTTCCACACGAGGGCTCTTGGCCGAACTGCCAGCGTTTGAGCTGGGCGTGCTCTGTGGCTAAATGAGATAATTCATTCATTTCAGCAAACGCTGAGGGTGTGCCAGTGAGGGAGGGGTGGGTCAGGTCGGGCCAGGCATGAGGAGCGCTCTGTGGGCTCAGGAGACAGACAGATGGTCTCGCCGGTGCTCCCTGAGACTGGGGGCATCTGGGAAGATGGTTGAGGGGTGAGACCTTTGATGCCTTAAGGGTGAGTCAGAGTCCCCTTGGCAGTGAAGGTGGGGGGGGGGCGGGGGACATTCCAGGGAGAGAAGCGGGTGGGAAAGGACACCCAGCATTTGGGGGAGGGGCGACACTTGGCTGTGACTGGGAGAGTGATGGAGATGCCACTAGCAAGTTCAGGTCCCAGCCCCAGAGGGGCTGGAAGCCAAGGAGTTGGGACGCGGTCCTGGAGGCAGTGGGAGCCATCAATGGCACTTGAGCAGGGGACCGATGTGATCAGATCCTGGTTTCAGAAAGAAAAGATGGGCTGAAGAGGGCTGAGTGTGAGGCGGAAATAGTCATGGATGGTTCCAGTCCCTCTGGGAGCCCCTGTAAGCCAAGAGTTGCTGTTTCCATGGGCAAAGGACCGGGAAAGATGATCTGTCTTCGGGCCTCAGTTTCCTCATCTGACCATTGGGGGCAATGCGTACTAGGCTCTGGAGCCCGTGTTAGCCCAGCAGATGTGAGCATTTGTTCTCCTGGGCCCCGGGATCAGTGGGGAGTAGTGGAAGGGAAAGGCCACTGCCCCAGATATTCTGGAAGGAGGGGACAGCAGAGATGGGCAGGGTTGCTGACTTCGTGCTGGGACCGAGGTTTTCACGGGTTGTGTTCGGGCCGTGGCACAGGTGCGGCTTTGTGTATTTGGCGGGAGGGAATTCTGCCTGGGCCGCCCCTGAGGCTGCTGGCAGCCAGTGAAGAGGATTCCCGGGCAAGGGGGACCCTGTGCTCATCACCTCTCCCTGCTGTTTCAGAGCCCCTGCTAGGTGTCAGGGTTGGACAGGGCCCTGGGCACCTGTGATGGCCAGATGTGGGGCTCACCAGTGGAGCTGGAGGTGTACAGATGAATAATGACCCCACCCAGGGGATCAATGCTGGGGTGGGCTCAGCACCGACGGCCAGAGGAGGCTGGCACCCAGCCCTGGGGTCAAGGGAGGCTTCTTGGAAAAGGGGACGTTTGGGCGACTTGAGGGAAGAGTTGCCCAGACAGGAAGAGACGCCATTCCAGGCAGAGGGCACAGCTGCAGCAAAGGCACCGATCGGGGAGCAGGTGTGGTTTGGCTGGACCAGGGCACAGGTGGGGAGCCTCTGATTGCCTCACCCTTCCAGGCTCCTCTGATCCTCCTGGCACCAACAGGTTAATCTGTGGGTCAGTCTGTGTTTACTGAGTGGCTGCAGTGTCCCCCGGCTGGGAGATGGCCCTGGGGGTGGGTGAAATGCAGGCCCCATGAGTCCAGAGGTCTGAGCTGAGGTGAGACTCGCCACACTCGTGCACTTCTGGGTGTCACATTTTCACAGGGTCAGCATTTGGGAGCCTCCTCGGGGCACCTCGTCACCACCCTGACCCTAGAAACATGCATGTCACTTTGCAGCCTCTGTCCTATTTCTACTCCATGACCTTTCTGGTCTAGCATGCGAATGTGGCCTGGTCACTTCCATCCCAGAACCTGCCCCGGTCCCCTGCTACTCGGATAAATGATAAAGTCTGAGCCCCTCTCTTTATGCGATCTCTTGTCTTCATATTTTTGCTTGCATGGTTCCCTCTGCCTGGACACCGTTACTGTCTCCTCTGTCTGGACACCTCTGGTATGAGCTGCAGACTTTGTGTCGGGAGGGCTGGGAGGTGGGTTCTGGCCCAGGGTAGACTGTGATGGGGGTCTCCTTCTGTTGTTTCCTGCCATGCAGTCTCTCCCTCCCTCACTGGGTCCGTGCGTGGATGGGCAGGCACCGGGTGGCCAGACTCCCATGCCCTTTGCTCTCCTTGTCAATTGGCAAATCTCTTCTCTAGATGCTGGTGTGCTATCCTCTGAAGCTTTTTAGAATTGTCATTTATTTGCTCATTAATTCAACAAGCATTCTCTGGGTGCTTGCACTGTGCCAGGCTCTGCACTGGGCTTGGATGTACAGAGTGAATTAAAAGGGGTACGGGCAGGAGCCCACACTCTCATCGCGGGGAGGCAGGGCTCCCTGGGTGCGGGCCTCCCGGGTGTGGGCCCTGCCGGCTCCTCTTCTCGCCTGAGAACTGCGGGCTCCCAGGCCCTGGGAAACAGCTGGGCCAGGTGCAGGCGCCTGTCTGGCTGCCTGCCTGGCCGCCCGCCCACCCGCCCCGGGAGGCATCACTGCCTGGGATTTGAGTTCCTCCTAGGCCTTGCGTCGGGCCACGGGGAAATCATTTTCTGACAACGGTCATCAATTTTGCTGAGAGCCCATCGGCGCTCCAGCAGCCTGTCCCCGGCAACGGCAGCTGGTCTGTGTCAAGCCCCTCTGTGTCCTGATGACAGAAACAATTCACATTAGGCGTCTGCCCCAGAGCACGCAGGCAGAGGGATGGGTTCCGGCCAGTTTCAGATACGTACCACGTCACCTCCAAGTCTGTCTTTACGCCCTTGGATTAGTGGACAGGTCTCCCCCTATGTTGGGGTGGCCCTCGGTGGAACCAGCCCCAGCAGGAGCCTGGGGCCCTTCAGGAGTAGAACATCCCTGCTTCCCTGTATCCACCTCGCTGCAGACACTGTTCTAGGTGCAAAGGGTACAGCTTTGCACACAACAGACAGAGCCCCTGCTTTTGCCTGGGAGAGTGACATTTTAGCTGAGAGGTAAAGGTCAGGAAGGAGACTGCCACGTGTAGGTCTCGGGGACGAGCATTTCAGGAAGAGGGAACAGCATGTGGAAAGGCCCTGGGGTGAGACTAAGCTTGCTGTGTTTACAGAACAGAATTCTGTTTAGGCTGCTGTGAATCTCAGGTGCCCAGGAATTATCCAGGGTTAGAGCCAGGGTCCTAACAGTGCCCTGGAGGTGTCCCAAGGAGGCAAGAAGAATTCTGGCGGATGATCAAGAAGACCCCTGGAGGGGATGGTGTTGGGCGTAAGCCATGAAGGGCAGCAGGATTTGGCCGGGTGGGGTTAGATATGAGGAGGGGCCTTGCGGGAGGCAGGAGCATGACTGAGTCCCAGACGGTGAGGAGGAGGATGCCTGCTGGGCAGGGCTCTGTTTGCAGCTGTGGGCTCCTCTCTGACCTGGGGAGATGATGCCATATTGGACTGGGTGATTGCGGGCCACCTCGGGCTCTCAGAAGCCTTGGTAAGCGCACCTGGTCAGCCGCATACCATCGGCCCCAGGGGCTCGGCAGCAGTGGGGTTGGAGTCGGGCCACGCACCAGGAAGCCCACCCCCATCCCAGCAGCCACCTCTAGTCATTGCAGACCTACCAAGTGCCAGGCACCGAAGATGCTCTGGACCCCACCCACAGGGGGGCATTATCACCTGCGCTCCCAGGTGGGGAAGCTGAGGCCCAGAGAAGTTAAGAGGCTTGTCCAGGGGCCATATGTGGTGGTGGTGTGAGCCAGGCAGGGGAGCCAGGAAGTTTGCAGGAACCTGGTTTTCCTGAACATTCCTGGACAGGGACTGATGACCCACACCTGACACCTGTCCCCAAATCCAGCTGTCCTCCGGGCACCTTTCGCCTGAGCTATGTGGACATGTGCTCGGAGGCCCGGGCGTTGGGATGTGGGGCAGGGGTATGGGGAGGTTGGAGGCCAGGAGCTAGGCACCCCATACCCTCACGTTCTGCTCAGACATGGGGAGGGGAAGGAGATGCTCCGTGAGCTTCCGGCGATCTGTGGCCTCCTGGCTTTTCATGGCCGGGGTGACTGTTTACATCTTTCACACGAGGAGCCCGAGGCTCAGAGCAGGGATGGGAGGAGTGGGGCTTCACAGCAATGGTGGCTGAGCCAGGGCAGCCATGGGCGGTCTGTCCCCATGGTGTACAGTGGGGGATGGTAATGAGGATGGTGGTGGCCGTGAACGTGGGCTGTCATCTTGGGCTTCGGCCTTGACACTTGTTTTGCCAGGGCAAGGAGAGAGGATTCCAGAATTGAAGGTCCCTCAACCCCGGGTCCCCTGCGCCCACCTTCACGGCTCCCTTCATGGATTCTTCTAAGGCCTGGGGCCCCACTTGGCCTGGCTTTGTCAGACCCCCATTTATAAGGTCAGATCCAGCCAAGGGATTCGCCTCTTCTGCGCCCATTAGGATCCCATTCCCAGCAAGTTTGGCCAGAGCAGGTGGGGCCGTGGCTGAGTGTGCTGTCCTGGTGCCAGACAGGCAGCCTACTGACCAGCAGGAAACAGCCAGTGCTGGAGTCCTTGATCCTTTAAGCCCCAGTCACCTGCTTCTTCATTCATTCTTGATGGGCACCTCCTAGATATCTGAGATTCTCCATTTTCTCTACGGCCCCTGTGCCTGGTATATTGCCAGCCATACAGTGCATACCCTGTAAATTACTGCCCATCTCTACAAGGTGATTTCAAAATCCTAGGAAGGTCTTTCCCCAACCTTCAGTGTCTTCCTCCCTTGTCTCTGCCAGTTGGCAGAAATTTTACCGTTGATGAGTCATCCCTTGGGCGTAACTATTGCCCTGTCCAAGTTCCTCTTCTAAAATGCAAAGCCTCAGTACCCACTTCAGGGAGGAGACCCTTTTTGAGTCCCAGTTTCTGGGTAACCCACGTGCCTAGGAGGCTAACACCGTCTTGACTGTACAGGGCTGCGGCTCAGGGGGTTACAAGAGAAACGGGGAAAAGAGGCAGAGTCAGGAGGACAGGTGGCAGGTTCTGTGCACCTGCACTGTGCCTGGGATTACATCTCCTTGCTCTTACCTGACACCACAGCCCTGGGCTGAAGGTGTTTTTGTTCCTGTTTTGCAGGGGAGGAGGCTGAGGCCCCCCGCAGGTTCCTCAGCTGGACTTGGGTCCGTGTGGCTCCCCTCCACGCCCTTTACTGCGCCTCCCTCCTGCCCAAGACATTGTGGGGCACTGGCAGGGCACCACGGGCAGCTCCTCTGGGCTCGCAGCTGCCGAAGGAGGGCCCGATCCTCCTGGCCTCGTAGTGAAAGGCAGTCACTCCAGAATCTGGTTTGAGCCTTGCAGCCACCCTCTGAGGCAGAAACATTCCCATTTGTCTGATGAGGAAACAGGCACGCAGAGGCCCGGGACCTCAGGCATGGCCCTCCAGCGATGGGGTGTGAGAGCCAGAGCACCCATTCGTACACAGCACCACCCGCTGCCTCCCCCTGCCCCCTGCATCGGGGGGTGAGGGGCTCAGGGCTGGTGTTGGTGCCAGGAGATGAAGCATTCAGACAGACCCCTTCGGTCTCCCTGACCACAGGCCCAGTTGCTGTCCCTGCGGGGCCTCCGGCGTGGCGCCAACTACAGGTCGGGGAGCCGGCCTGCTGGTTCTGGAGCGGCAGCACAGCCCGACCACCTTCCCCGCTGCTCCCCGTCTTCTCGCCCTCCGTGTCCACCGTCCTGAGGGGAGCGGACGCTGCTCTGGCCGGCCCTTGGTCAGCTGTGCAGCTCCTAACTGGTCCACCCTCCAGGCTGTATTTCCTCAAGTACTGATGAGCCACTGTCACCCAAGACACAGCCGGAGCTGAGCTAAACTCCAGACGGAGCGGGTCTCCACCCCATCAATCTGCCCGTGGCCACTCTGCTGGGGAGGAGAGGACGGGCCTGTGGGCTGGGTGGTGGGAGGTTCCGGGCTCCCGGTGTGGGAGTGTCTCAAACCACAAATCTACCTGTTGGGGCTGACTCATTGCTCCCTGTCCAGGAATTTGCAGGGTAACCAGGACCTGGCAATCTCCCATTCTCAGGCTCCCAGCCTGGCTACCCATTGCCTGAGGGATAAAATCCAAACTGCTCACCTCAGCCCCCAGGCCCTGCCCCTCCGGACCCCATTGCCACCCGGTGCCGCATTGTCATGTTCCAGCCATGCAGGCACCACTTCCTCCCGCAGGCCACACTCCTTCCCACCCCAGGACCTTGCCCATGCTGTTCAGTCTGCCTAGGATGTTGTCTTCACGCTCTGTCTGCTAACGCCCTGTTGTTAAGGTCTGGCTGAAACACCACTTCCTCAGAGCTCCCACCTACACCAGGCTGGATTCCTGTTATTGTCAGTGGTCTCATAGCACCACTTACCTCTCCAGCTGAACCCTCCAGACAGCTGGAATCAATGAATTATTTATGAGAATCCCTGTTACTGTCTTGTCTTCCTCCACTGGAACATCAGCTCTGTGGCCCCAGGACCACATTCGTCTTGTTTTCCGAAGTATCCCCAGTACCTGGCACGTAGTAAGCCCTCAGCAAATGTTTCGTGAATGAATATCAGGTGACTGCCATAGCCCTACTTAAAAAATTTGTTTCCTACGGCCGCTAGGATAAAGTCCACACTCCTCAGTGTGGCATTTGAGGCCTGTGGGCTCCAACTGAAGCAGTTCTCTCTGCCTGGAGATTTCTCCTTGTCTGTGCCCTTCTTGGAAAACTCCTATGCATCCTTCAGAACCTCAGTAGGTACTGTTTTTTCTGTGAAGCCTTCCTGGCTGCTCCAGGCAGAGTTGTTCTGCCCTTTGATCCAGCAGCAGCTGGGCACAGGTCCTGTGCAGGGCACTGGGGAGACAGGGTTGGGAGGGATGGAGATTAGGATCAGTGAGGAGTTAGCTCTATGGACTGCAGCCTCAGAGCATCCTGATGGTGATAAAAGCCAGCCACTATTCCAAGCAATCGTCTTATGCTTTTCTTATTTCATCTTCACCACCACACTGTGAGGTGCCAGTATTACCCCATTTTACAGATGAGGACAGCAAGGCTCAGAGAGGTGACGGAACTTGCAGCTAATTCATGAAAAGTTGGACTTGAACTCAAAGCTGCATTCCTTGTCACTTGCTGCTCTGCTTCCGCTGAGGGGAATGTGAAGGGCTGTAAGAATGTAGAGGAGCCCCCTCCTCCCTTGTCTGTGGGCCAGGGGTGGGGTCACACAGAAGGTTTCACAGAGGAAAAACTGTCTGTGGTGAGAGTAGAAGGAAGAGCACATGTTCTTCCAGGCAAAGAGGGTACTGCGGGCAAAGGTGTAGAGGGACGGGTAGGGTTAGGGTTGTACCGGAGGTGTAGGGGTGGGAACTCCTGAACGTGGGGAGGCCCGGGAGCCTGGGGGCTGCTGGGAGCAGGGAGAAGGGGAATGATAAGGAAGGAGGCTAGGGAAGTGGGCAGGCCAGAGCAGGGAGGACCAGGACACGGGTGCTTGCAGAGGGCCTGGGTGATGGATTGGAGCTCCTGGCATGTGGTCTGTTGCTGTGGTCCTGGCATGTGGCCACTGTGGGCTCTGGTTTCTGGCAGCTTCCAGGCTCACAGTCCTTTGTTTCTGCTTGTCCAGCCTCTACCCTGTTCCCTCCAGGCTGACAGGGCAGGTGGGGGCCCCTGGGGATTGTTTGCTGTCTATACATCCTTGAGAGAGAACAGGAGAAGGAGCCAGTGACTGTCACGCAGCATGTGCTGGGTCCCACTTTACCTGTCTTCTCATTTACGTAATGGTCATGGGCTACCTGCTCCCCCCAGTCCAGTCTTGGGCCACCTCTCTGAGGTCCATGGTCCATGCTTCTGACATGGCCTCCCACGCCAGTGGTCTGGGCCACCTGGCCTCTCCAGTGTGTCCTGTCACTCCTCTACCCAGGCTGCAGGCACCAGTGTCCACCCTGGGTACAAGTGGGCAGCCCCAGCCCATTTCATCCTCACCTCTGCCCAGCAAGGCAGGTGTTATCGTCCCCATTTTCACAGAGCTGGAAACTGAGGCTCAGAGAGGTTAAGTAACAGTGTGTGATCACCCAGCCAGTGAGGTGGAGCCAGGATTTGGACCCAGGTCTGACTGACTTCACGGTCCTGCTTCTTCCCGAGTGGCCCTGCCCAGGGGAGCCCTCCCCCAGCCCCACCTCATCTCTGCTCACCCAAATCCAACCATCCTTCAAGGCCTTGCTTGGAAGGACCAGACTCAGGTCTGGCCTGTGGCCGGGGTTCAGTGTTCTTCCCTCCATTCTCTCCTTCATTCATTCCTGGATGCTATGTGCCCGCCCTCCACTTCAGGCACCCTCTGGGCACTGGGGGTCCTATATAGAGGTCAAAGCCCAGACTCTGTGGTTAGATTTCATGGCTTCGTTTTGGGACCTCTAATAAATCACCCCTCTGAACATCAGTTTCTTCATCTGTGAAATGGGGGTGACATTAGTTCTCACCCCCTAGGTTGTTGGTAGGATTGAGTCTCTGTGTGTAAAGTGCTGAGAACAGTACCTGGCACAGAGCAGGCCCTCTGTCCATGTTGCTATCTCCAATCCCAGTTTTCATGGGCCCCCTCCTCCAGGAAGCATCCCTATATCCTCCAGGTTGGTGAGCACCTCCCTCCTTTGAGCTCTGGCTCACTTGCTTCCTGTCCCAGTTGAGATGAGATCTGAGGGTCAGGTGGGTCCCCTGCTTGACTGTAGGCACCTTGGGGGCTGGGGCTGCCTGCACCATAGCCCCCTCACCCCACCCCAGCTACCAGACCAGGGTTCTGCACATAATAGACACTTAATACATGTTTATGGAATTGAATTAACGATAAAACGAGATAATGGCCTGGAAGGAGCCTGAGTTGTTAGGAGGGAATACACAGCATAAAAACCGGGCATATTTTTTTAAGCAGATTAATCTGGTCTTAACTCATTCTAATAGCCTGCACCCCTATTGGCCAAGGCCATTATAATAATATACGGCCAGGGCCATGGAGCTGGGAGATAGTGCCTCAAAGTTTGCCTTCTGAAGGATATCACAGCAGGCTGCCTCCTGGCTCTCAGAGCTGGAGCCCAGGGAGGCTGAGTGACTTGCCTGGAGTCACACGGTTGGAGAGGGGAGGATGAGAGGAGACTCAGGCTCAGAGAGGTCATGGGGCTTACCCTAAGATGTACAGCCAAAGAGGATGAGCTGGCAGAGGAGGCCTGGTCTTCCTCTGGGGTGGTTGCATTCTGTTGTGTTTGATGCTTGGTGCCAGGAGTGGAGCTCCCAGGTTCTTAGGGGGCTCTTCACCCGTGTGAACCATCATCCTCACAGTTAGGAAGTCAAGTTTAGTGCCTCCAAATGCATAAACCCTAGAGGAGGGGAGATGAAGCTCGTATCAGTCATTCACACCTTAGTCTGAATTCATATGCTGATGAGGGCTGAGATCTGAGGGAGATCTGTGGGCTGTTGGAAGGGAGAAATGGTCTGGCTCCTGTCAGATTAGGTGGGGCAGTGGGACCTAGACCAGTGGCTCTGAAGTCATCCTTCTGAGTTGTCCACTGCCCTAGCCCTGGATACAGAAAGCAGGCCAGGATCAGGGAACTTGGCTTGATTATGGAAGAAGGTTGGGGTGGTGACCAGGCAGGGAGGGAGGACGGCCGTGATTTGACAATTCCGTGCCACTCGTCCGATGCAAGTCGTGGCTACTGCAGTGGGTGTCCTGTCCAACTGTCCTCCCTCAGCTCATCTCAGGAGCTGCCCTCTGCTGTCAGCAGAGTCCCACTGTTGCCACCAAATGGCTTGGGTTGGCACCCAGCCCTGGCTCTCCCTCATCCTCAGCCTCGGACAAGTGTTGGTCTCTGAGCCTCCGTTTCCTGGTCTGTGAAATGGCCACAGTGGCTTCATCCCAGTGGCATTACGGACTCAGTAGGTAGAGACACCCAGCACAGCCCCAGGCGTGGGTGAAGCCCCATCAGCGCCATTTCCCTAATTCTCCCACTGGCCTACGAAGAACCCAGCACCCGGGGGTGGAGAGGGGGGTGTACTTTTAATCCATGGGGCTCCATGGGTCACAACGGAGGCCCACCGACTGCCTGTTGATAAAGGGGGCAAGGAAGTTTCTCTCAGCTGGAGGTTTCCTCAGTTGGGAGGTTCCCAGGGGGTGCTGTATAAGCTTGGGGTCCCCTAGCAATCCACCCCCCATTGCTTCCCACCTGCCTTCTAGCAGGCAGACAAGGTCCTCAGCTGCTGGCCCAGCCGGGCAGGGCGGCTGCTGCTTTAATCAGCCATTGCGCCACTTTCCTTGGAAGGAGAAATTGCAGGTGGCAACTCGTAATTTCCCAGGCTTCTCCCTTTCATTAATTTCTCCCTGCAAAATGGAGGCTTTCCGCTGAGCCGGGGAATTGGCGGCCGTGCGCAGCATCTCCTGGCCAGCCGAGCTCTCTGCTCGAGGTGGGTGGGGGTGGCTGTAGGGACCAAAGCAGCCACTGTGTTCACGTTGTTCGCTCTGCCGCCTCGCAGAGGCCAGAGGTTGGTCCCCTGTTCAGATTGTCTTGCTGAGCCCCACTAGGTCTGGAAAATTGCTTGGTTCGCCCTGCACTTGCTGCTCCATCGCCAGTGGGGAAGGGGGGTGGAGGCCGGGATCTGAGGGATCTGAGTGGACCATGAGGGGGCAGAGGCCCCTGAGCCCCCAGGGGCACCCCTGCCTCTGCGTTTGATTTCTGATGGGATGAGTGTGGGGCAGCCAGTGCCTCGAGCATCCCTCCTGAGAGGCTCTTCCTGCCTTCCAGCATTTGAGCGCCTCTGAGGTCCAGGCCCCATGTGGGGTGGACGTGGGGAGGCAGATGAAGGGCAGACATCACCTGGTCCTCAGAGAGCTCCGGCCATGGGGAGGCAGATGACATGCCAGCGATGACACCTGGCCAAGGGTCATTGTCAGACCAAAGGGATGAAGACCAGAGAATGGGGAGGCCAAGGTCTGGAAGGATGGATGGGAGGGGCGCGGGGACAGGACAGAGATTCCCCAGCTCTGGAACAACATGTGCCGAGGAACTGGGCTTCGTCCATCCTTTCATCCCACAGATGTCAGTTAAACAGCTGCTGGGGAAATAATGACATGGACTTGAGGGCAAGCCAGGTGTCCATCCCGGGCAAGGAGTTTGGTCTCTCCTGGGAGCTGGAGGAGGCTTGGTTTGATGTACAGTGTAGAGAGACTGATGGGATGGCCAGTGTGGAGAGTGTCCGGGAGGGGGACATAGGAAGACCAGGGAGAATGCTGTGGGTTGAGGGGGTGGGGTGTCCCAGGTAGATGACAGTGCCGTTTCTTTCTTTCTTTTTTTTTTTTTTTTAATAAATCTATTCATTTGTTTATTTATTTTTGGCTGTGTTGGGTCTTTGTTGCTGCGCGCGGGCTTTCTCTAGTTGCAGCGAGCGGTGGCTACTCTTCGTTGCGGTGCGTGGACTTCTCATTGCGGTGGCTTCTCTTGTTGTGGAGCACGGGCTCTAGGCGCGTGGGCTCAGTAGTTGTGGCTTGCGGGCTCTAGACCGCAGGCGCCGTAGTTGTGGCGCACGGGCTTAGTTGCTCCACAGCATGTGGGATCTTCCCGGACCAGGGCTCAAACCCGTGTCCCCTGCATTGGCAGGCGGATTCTTAACCACTGCACCACCAGGGAAGTCCTGACAGTGCCATTTCTTGAGAAGGAGGCAGGGAGATACAGGAGAGGGAGGAGGGGTGTGGTCCTCATCAGGGGGAAGGGGTCAGCCACTACCTAGTATGAATTAGGGAATTGGCCCAGCTCATTAACTAAAACTCACCAACAGCCTTAGGGCCCAGGAGACAGCGCTGGAGGAGCAGGGCTGATATTTGCTCTGGTTGTGTTTTAGGACCCAGAGGGTGTGCAGTAAAGGTCCTGCTCTCTCTCCCTCCATACTGGGCGACCAGGGAAAGGGTTTATTGTGTGCCCAGAGCTCCCCAGGGGCTGTGCATCATCTGTAGGTCTCTGGGCCTCTCTGAACTTATTTCCTTGGTTTGGAGAGGGCACAAGCCATGGAGACAAACCCTAGGGCATGGGGCCGCTGGTAGAAGCTATACAGGTTAGCTGGAGACTCCGGGGACTCAGCCTGGAAGAGGGTCCAGTGCCTGCCCGCACTGTATAGGACATGGTGTCAGCTTCTCTGGGGAGACTGACACCTGGTTCACATTCCACCAAGACCACCCTGAAGCGAGGGTGTTCCGCAGTGGAAATCTTGTGCCTCGCTATGGAAGAATGGACACTGGGCAGCCCCAACGTGCAGCTGCTTGCCACCCTGGGCAAGTCACCCAAGTCCTGTGCCTCAGTTTCCCCAGCTGTGAGATGCTTCTGCCCATCTCACAGTCTTGCTATGACACTGAAATGTTCATCCAAGTGCCTACCTGGCATAGGCCTGGGCCGCAGCCAGCCTGAGCTGTGATGTGCTGATTACAGTAGATACAGTAGATACGGGTTGACAGTAGATACGGGCTGTCCCTCGCCCCCAGCGCTTGCAGTGGGGCCAGGGGAGATCTCAGAGGGCATCATGGACATAAAGGCAACCAGCTTTGTGAGCCAAGGGGGCGGTGAGAAGGGAGGGCTCGGGGGAGCACTGTGGGTGGTGCTGGCCAGGTAGGCACCCAGGACCCAGGGTGAGATGTGACCCTCCCCCCCCCCCCACAAAGTCCAGGGCTCTCTCCCCGCCAAGCTCCTGAGCCAGCCACCCCAGCACCCACCTGGAAGCCTGCTGCCACCTGCCCCTGCCCAGCCTCCCCAGGTTCTGGAGGCATCACTGCGTTGGACTCTACCTGCCTCTCCCCCAGCCTGTGTTCTGGTTACGGAATTCCTGGGCGGGAATCTAGCACAGCTTTGATCTTTTCCGAGGGAGGGAGGAATGGGCGGCTGAGGCCAGCGGGAGCTGACTGTATATTTTCTTCCGTAATGGGGTATTAAGTAGACAATCCAGATGGGGATCTTGGGCAGGAGGGGGTGGCTGCAGCCTGCTTTTTATCAGCCTGAAATATGGCCCCATCTCTGCCAAACCTCAAAGGACGCTACCTTGGGGCTGGCCGGGAACCAGCTTTGATGTTCTAGCGGCAGGGGGACCGGGCAGATCTTCCTTGGCACAGAGGGGGCTGGGGCCTTGGTCCCCATTGGGCTGGAATGTGGCCCCTGAGGGAGAGGGGCCCCCTCTTCACATTCTTCTCCCTTCCTTCCCTCCCCCTCTGCTTCCCCTTTGTCCTTTCCCCCTCCCCCTCCCCCCTTTTCCCTTCTCCTGCCTCTCCCTCCCCCTCTGCTTTCCCTCACGCCCTCCTCCCCCTCCTCTTCCTCCTCCTTTGGCCTGAGCCAGTTCGGAGCTGTGCACACCTCCCATCCACAGGCCAACCCCCTGGCATCCGTGAGGGTCCCCTCAGTGACTTTGTGGAAATGGCACAGGCCTGGGAGACCAGCCAGGGTGCGAGTCCCGCTTCCTCCCTCACCAGGAGGCTGATAAGGGGAGAAGGTGGTTAAAGGTGTAGACTGGGGCCACACAGCATGGGATTGAATCCCAGTGCCCTTGCTTGTCAGGCAAGTAAGTTACCTAAATTCTCTGTGCATCCAGGTCCCCGTCTGGAAAATGGGGACACAGTAATAGCTGCCTAAGGGGTTGTGGTGAAAGTGACGTGAGTCAAAATGCAAGGTGCTCGGGTCTCTGCTGTGTGTTGGCTGTAAGTCACTGCTTCTCTGTGACTGAGGGGAGTGGCTGGACCTCTCTGGGCCTCAGTTTCCTCCTCTGTACAATGGTATGAATAACATACTCCCCACCCACTCCCTCATGGGATGGGGTGGTGAGGAGAAAAAGGATCATGTGTTACAGGACTTAGCACATGGGGGTTTCCATGAATAATTCACCCCAGTGTTTAGGAACCTCCTACTGTGTGCAGGGCTGGAGGCTGCGGTTAAGCCAGGTGGGGCCTCAGCGCTGGAGCAGGAGGGCTTCTACCCAGTGAAGAAGTCATTCCGGAGCTGCCAGGCAGGAGGGGGCTGTGTGCTCCGTAGGCTGAGGATGGTGGAGAGGTGCCCTGGGAGAGGCTGTCTGGGCCAGGACCACCAGCAGTGCCAATTTCTTTCCTTTTCCCTTTTCTTCCTTTCCTTCTTCACGCTCCCACCCCCAGCGTGAGACATCCAGGAATCCCACTAATGAAGGATCAGGGTACAGAGGGTTGGCACCTGGCTCTGCCTCTCATTGGCTGGTGACCTTGGTAAAGCATCCTCTCCTTGCCTTGTTTTCTTCATCTGTAAAAGGGGGGTCGTTGGTGGCTGGCAGGTGGGGTGGGAGCTCTTTGAGTATAGAGATTGGTCTCCTGAGCTCCGCCTTCCCCGGGGCTGGGCACATGTCAGCGCCCACTCCCAGCCGTCCGTGGATTGTCCAGGATTGAGGAGAAAGCCGCCCACCCTCTGGATGCTCTCTTAGGCTTTGTCCCAGGGCAGCCCCTCTGCTGGGGCCCTTCTGCCCTGTCCTTGTCCCTTCCGGAGACCCTGACTGTGGTCTCTGCCAGCCGCAGTGCCTGTCCTAAATCTGGTGTGGGAGCCCCGCCTCAGTTTCCCCATTTGGAGAACAGGGCTCATAACACCTTGTAGTGTTGTTATTGGTGGCATCAAGGCTCCTGCTCAGTGAGGGCTACCCTCCAACTCCCCCCAAGCACTGACCCCGTTCCCCACTGTCCCCTTAGCTGCCCCTGGATGCCGGCTCCGGGGTCAGGGGCCAGTGCCATGCTAGGTCTATTGTAGGGGTTCTCTCGAGCCCCCCAGTAGCTCCTCTCCTGGAGCTCAGGTTGAGGGACCCGCAGAGGTCATCCAGCTGTCTGGGCCCGGACTTTGAGCCCGTCAGTCTGAGTCCTGCTCACACCAGCCCGTGTGGCTGCCCAGCCAAAAGGCTCTGTGCACTAGAAAGTTTTCTTAACTGGAAATGAAGTCTGTCCGCAGGAACAGTTGCCCATCTGCTTGGGTTCTACAGATAGAAACCCCGTGATGGCCTTCAGGGGGCCAAGGCATGCGGCCAGGTCCCCTCACCCTGCAAGCATCAGTTGTCCTGCTCCCTCCCGCACCACCCCCCCCATTGCCCTTGGGATAAAGTCAGGAAGCTGTGTCACCTCAGCCTGCTGAGCCACGTCTACTACTGACACTTGGAAAAGCCCTGCTTCGTCTCCTCCCTGGGTCTGTGCACCTGCCGCTCCCTCGGCCCTCTCCTTGCAGGTGGGCTCCTATGCCAGGTGGGCTCCGAGTCGCCTGCCCGCCCAGTCCAGGCCTCACCACAGCCCTCTCACCCTGCAGTGGTGTCTGTGGTGTTCACGCGGCTTCCCCCACCTCCTGAGGGCCGGCACCCGTTTGACTGCCTCTCCTCCGTCTGTCTGCCTGGGGCCTGGCGCAGAGTCAGTGTGCAGTGAATACTTGTGGAAGGAACAAGTGGAGGAACGAAGGACTTCTGTGGCAGCGAGGATCTAAGTTAACCTCCCTGCTGCTGAGACACCTCCAG
This sequence comes from Lagenorhynchus albirostris, assembly GCF_949774975.1. Taxonomy (NCBI): domain Eukaryota; kingdom Metazoa; phylum Chordata; class Mammalia; order Artiodactyla; family Delphinidae; genus Lagenorhynchus; species Lagenorhynchus albirostris. Next base: position 7,098,945 of record NC_083105.1, read on the forward strand.
AGGCTCCCAGTGTCCTCAAGAGAGATCTCCTGAGCTCCTGAGTGTGGTTTCTGAGGCTCCCACATCCACCTCCCACCCAGCCTTACCTCTAGACGCCAGCAGCCCTTTACACTCAGCCACCATCACCTTCTGCCTGGAGTTCTTAGTCGCCTGCCCTGGACCTTCCTTTGGAGAGACCCCCCCCACCCCAGTCACCACTCCACAGAGGTAGCTGCTGCCTCCTTGGAAGCCCAGCCTCTCCGTCCCAACCATAGTCCCCCGTCCTGGCCTTATTTGTGGGGTGGGAGTGGACAGCAGAATGAATAACTGAGTGAATTAATAACAGTGCAGCTGAGCCTGGGGCCTTAGGGAGTGAAGGAGTTGGCCAATGGGTCAGGACGGAATGTGAGAAGTGGGCAGGGAGAGCAGGCCGAGTGGAGGCCAAGGGGCAGGTCTGGGGGAGATGAGTGGTGGGCGCATTGGGCCCCGGCTGGACGCGGACGGGGGGTGGGGTTCTGACACCATCCCCTGCCCAAGGCTTTCCCTATCAGCCACAGCCCTGCGCGCCCCTCGGGCTCCGGGACCCTCGCCTGTCTGCCTGACCTGGAGGCTCCAGCCTGACCTCGACAAGCCCCTTCTTCTCTCTGGGCCTCAGGTGTCCTCACCTGGGATACAAGTGGTTTGGAGCCCAGCAGACTGGGGTCATGAACCCCGGTCAGCACTTGCCCTATTTGGCCCACGTGGTGTTCGTTTTTTCTTTCTCTTTCTTTCTCTCTCTCTCTCCAATATTAAAAAGAGGAAGCCTTCACCTAAAAAATCCGGATTTCCGGCTTCTCTGGATAACTGGGCTGGCCCTGCCACCGGCCTCCCACCAGCGGGCTCGGCGTCGCTGGGTGGCCCTGGCCCTCGGCCACCTGCCCAGCGGCTGACCAGAGGCCCCTTCTGCCCCGACAGCCTCCTTGGAGGGAAAGGTTTCAAAACCTGCTTTGAGACAAAGCTCTCGGACTGCACCCCCCACCCCCCAATATTCCAGGCAATCTGCCTCGTTTTAAAATTCCTTCAGCAGCCCCAGGCCCGGCGGCTTCTCCCAGCGAAGGAACGAGAGGAACGAGGCCGAGCACGTGACTGAGCTCTGCGGCTGGGAAGGCTTTGATGTTGCGGGATTTCAGACGCCCCTCCCCCCTCCCCCTCCCCCCTCCCCGTCCCTCCCCTCCTCCTCCTGGCCCCTTCCCCTCCTTCCCCTCCTTCCCCTCCTTTCTCTCCTCCCCTCCCCCTTCACTTTTCCCTCCTACCCCTTTCTCTCCTCTCCCCTACCCCCTCCTCCCCTACTTCCTCCCCGCCTTTCTCTACTCCCCTTCCTCCCTTCCTCTCCCTCCTCCCCATTCCCCTCCACTTCCTCTCCTCTACGTTCTCTCTTCCCCACTCCTCCCCCTCCAGGTGCCTGCTAATTGCTTTCCTTTCCTGACATTACAGACCTGGCCAGTCACCCCAGAGGTTGAAGTTTTGGGGAGGGGGCTGCCTTGCCAGGGAGAGGTGCAGCGGGGTTGGAGAGTTGCTGGCTGGGGAAAGGGAGAAGAACCCCTGACCAATGAGGGTAGTGTCCACTGTGGAGGAGTGACCCCCCCCCCCCCGTCCTGTGCCCCAGTCCTACCTGTCCCTGAGTGACCCACCACTGCCAGCATCTTTTATTCACGAGGTCTTGAGGCCAAGACTGCCCAGTTCAGGGCTGCAGCCTTTTTGTCCTGGCGGGAAACTGGGGCCTGGGGCATCGGAGGCCCGCTGTCAGGACGGAGGGGAGAGGGGAGAGAGTGGATTGGCAGGGAGTGATTTGGGCGGGGGGGAAATAAGCAATATAGGAGTGCGCAGTGCAGAGAGCAGACGGGGTGCAGGTGGGAGGCGGGTGTGAGAGGCAATCAGGGAAGGCTGTGAACGCCCAGAGGGGGCTGGAGGGAGGGGAGGGGCAGAGCCCTCCGTCCCCTCCTGCCTGCCCTCTCCTGCCCAGTGGATGCTCTCTGGGATCCCCAGTTGGTTGCCATCTGCCCACCACCCTTCCTGTCTCCCCAAGCCTTCTAAAGGCTGACTCCCCAGGGCCCATATCCAGATTTGTCTGGTGGCCTCATAGAGCCCCCTCCATTTTTCTCCCCGTCCCCAGAGGGCAGGGGTGGCTGCGATTCCCCCCCACCCCAACCTGGGTTATTCACTGCCCAGTGCACTGGGCCGCGGTCACAGGCTGAGGACGCAGGAGCGGGGGCCTCCTCTAGGCCGACTGGCAACTGGGATGAAGTCCAGGGTGCTGGGCTAGCTGCTTCCAGACTGGCCTGAGGAGGGTGATCTGTGCTGGGGGGAGGGACATCCACCAGCCGGCCCCCAGGCTTTGGCCTGTCCCTGCTCCACTTTCTGTGGTTAAATTTGTCCTCCTGGCAGGCGTGTCCGTTAAAGGCAAGTGCAGAGACGAAGCAATTAGGGCAAAAACTGTAATTGAGCTAGCAGGCCGGTAGGCCTACTGTGTGCCCAGTGCGCCCCAGGGGCAGTGAGGGGGTCGTGTGTCCTGCTTCACCACGGCACAGTTGAGGAGCCCAGGCTCAGAGAGGTGCCAAGACTTGCACAGTCACACAGCCGAGCCGGAGACCAGACCCTCGTCTGCCATCCCCACCCCCACCCCGGATCAGGGTGCCTTCTGCTGCCCGGGTGTCTGGCAGGAGGGCACAGAGCAGGCTTCTGTGATGCCACTGGGACTTTGGGCATTTCTCACCAGCTCTCCCATTGTGGAGTCACCAGGAGTGCTCCTGGCATCTGCCGGGTTTCCCTCCTCGAAGCCTCAGTCAGTGACACTGGGGCTGGCTCCTGCCTCTGGGTGCCCACTGGGTGCCCCCGGCCACAGTCAGCTTGTCAGGCTGACTGCCCGTGTGCCGATCCTTACCTACCCTCTCTCCAGAGGACCTCTGCCCACCCAGAGGGTCATCCTTCGCAGTCCTTCCTCTGCTCCCCTCAGCCTCTCGGAGGAGTTGCTCTGGGAGCTGAGCAGTGGCTCTGAGCGGAAGGGCGTGGCCCTCCCTGGGTTAGGGTATCTGGTGATAGGTGTGCCAGGTTTGCACCCTGATTAGCTGTGTGGCCTAGGGTAAGGCACTGTCCCTCTCTGGGCATGTGGGAAACGGGGACGATGGCAATATCGTCTTTCCCATGGGCTTGTTTTGAATTGAACGAGAAGAGAGATGGTAAAAAAAAAAAAAAAAAAAGCCCCCAGCACTTTGTACAGATGTGAGCAGCTGGGCTGAGTGGTTGCCTTTGCACCCTCAGTGCCCAGCCCTGAACCTGGCACACACTCACCACTGACTGCTCTGTGCCCTTTCTATGAGACCTTGAACCAGGAATGGTGGGCCCTACTTGATGGTCCCCAGCTGCTGGGGGGACAGAGGATCTGGGCCGAGAGACCAGAGAGATCACACAAGACGTGTCTGCACATGTTTGTCTAAATCCGTTAGCCTGTTATCCTCTGGCCACTTTTTCCCGAGTTTACCCTCTTGGGGTGGGGAGAGGCTGATCCTCAGGGCCCTGGCTTGGTGGACTTCCACCGTTGGCCCTGGGAACTGCCCCTCCCCAGCGTCCATTCCCTCTAGCCAGCCGTGGCCGTGGAGGGTGCCCTGGAGGCTGGGAGGGGGAGGTGGAGGCAGGTTGTCAGAGATTCCGATGAGATGGGTTTCCTCATCCCGGGGCTCACTCCTCCTCGTTTTGCTGCTCGATGGACCTGACCATCCCCCAGGCTGTACTTAGGGAACACATCCTCTGCCCAGTCCTGATTTTCTGTCTTCAGCCCCTGGTCAGCTGTACAGAGTGGTCCCCTCTCTGATGGTGCCCATTTCACAGATGGGTGGCTTCCTTGCCAAAGGTCACCCAGCTGGACAGTCCAGTGTGGGCACCTAGGCCTGCCTGAGCCAGTGGAGTGGAGGGGTTGGGGCATGGGTTCTGGAGCCTGAGTTCAAATTCCGAGTACACCCCCAGCTTGCTGTGTGGTTCTGGGTGAGTTGCTGCACCTCTCTGAGTTCAGTTGCCACGTCGGCGGAGGGGATAATAATAGCATCTCCCTTTGGGAGGAGTCAGTGCAGTCACACATAAAACACCTGGCACAGAGTAAGTGCTTGCTAAATGTCAGCTGTAGTTGTTGCTGTTTTTATTATTATTTGACTTGAAAATTCCCTCTGCTCCACGTGCTACTTCCACAATAGTGAAAAGCTGAGCTGAGTAAATGCAAACGAGTCCTCTTGGGTCCCCACCCGGCGACATTACGTCCCGAGCCCTGCTTGGGGCTGGCAGCCACAGGGCCCCCTTGTAGCTGTAGCAGTGAGAAGCTTGGCCCTGTCCCGGTAGCCTGGCCAGGGCCCCGTTCAGGGGCGGGGGTCTCGGCCCTGCCTGGCCTGCCTCCTGGCTGACAGCTCGGGTACTGTGAGCTGGATGCCAGCCAAGCTGCCTCCTCTCCCGGCTGGCTGGCGGCCCGGGCCTGATGCCAGGGGGCCGGCTGGTGGGCAGCAGCTCGAACGCCGCAGCGCTGTGATCCCAGCCAGGAGGCTCCAGGCAGGGCTGGGTGTTGGGTCCTCCAGCCACCGCACACAGCCCTTGGGAGCCAGGCACAGCTGCGGCGGCTCTCAGCACCGCCCCCGAAGTTGGTGCCTCCGAAGAGCTGAGAAGAGCCGATTCACAGAAGCAGCAGCGAAAAGAGCACAGCCGGGCAATGGGTTCACAGAACAGCGGCAAGCCTCTCTGGCAACCTCCGTTTCGTCATCTAGAAAAAGGAGCCAGTTGCACCTCCATGGCCTGTCTCACAGGGTCAGTCAGCTAACAAGCACTCGCCGATGTGCACACGTCTAGGGCTTGTGCCGGGGCCAAAGGATGCAGCATCCAGTTAGCTGAGGCCTGGCGGGGAGAGGATGGGCTGATGGTGATGGTGACGATGGTTCTAGGCAACACCACGCACTCACCAGGCACTTACCTCTACAAATAGAGGACTTACCCCTTTTATAGATGAGGGAACAGATTCAGAGACGTTCATACAGCTAATAAGTGACCGAAGTGGGATTTGAACCCCAGCAAGAGGGCTTCAGAGTCACCCTCTCAAGGATGCCTAGGGTCTGAGTGTGGAGGGAGGCCTGTACCGTGTGGGGAGCTGGTCACTCTGCCTGGGTCACGGGAAGGCTGCCCAGAGGAGGGGATAGACGTGGGGCTGGGGCCGGAGGCTGCACACCATTTCTTTCGGCAGGTGCTCAGGGCCTTTGACAGAGAGGGACGAGGTAGGGAGTTCAAGGAAGGTTTATCCGAGACGGGGACCTTTGGGCTGTGACCTGAATGACATGAGGCAGTTGTGTAAAAATGTAAGGGGGGACCGTCCCAGGGAGAGGGAACAGTGAGGTGGGAACAGGCTCGGCAAGTCGGAAGGCGTAGAAGGAAGGCCCCTGGCTTGGGAGTGTGGAGTGGGCAGGAGCCGCAGAGGGCGGGGCAGGGCGGGCTTTGGGGTTGTGCTGGGACAGAGGCAGCCATGCAAGTCCCTTCAGGTGTTATTATCCGAGAGGGAGTGCTCAGGCCAGGGGTGGGAGGCTTGGCTTGGGTACTAGGCTGTGCCACACCCTCGCCTTTCCCTCTCTTCATCGTCTCCCTCGGTGGCAGCGGGGGTTCCTCGTGGGGGTCCCTGAGCCCCCTTGCCCCGTAACTGGTGATGTTCTTCTCCCGCCTTTAGGTCCTGCATGGGTCCCCCTGGGCAGCCTCTAGCCAGCCAGCTCCTGGCTTTGCTGTGTCCATGGCCCAGCCCACCTTACTGCACAGAAGCCACTGCGCACCGTTCGACCTTTCCTAGGGATCATCCCTCTGCCCCCAGCCCCTCCGGCCACTCCCCTGGCTTGTGTTTCCTTCTGCAGGCCGCCAGACACTCTGCCTGTCACCAAGTATAGCTGGACAGTCCGGGCTTGGCTGTGTGACCTTGTGGTTGGCTGTGAGGCTTAAGCGAGATAATCTTTGTCAGGTCCCTGCCAGGAAACTAGCCTTGCCTCCATCAGTGGCCGCTGTTGCAGAGAGATGAATCCTAAATCCTTGTGGCCGCCAGACCCAGCACCCTGGACAGCTGCCCTCTCCCTGGGTTGGAAGGGAAGCTGCTTCCCTGCCTCCGCCTCTCCGACCTCCATCAGCCTCCCCTGGCCTCCCTCCCGCTCCCGGAGTCTTTAGTCTTCGGCACAGTCTGGTAATTAAAAACCTTCAAGGGGGACTTTATTGAGTTAGCATTAGTTATTTTGTCAGGCTGGGAGAGCGAGAGAATTATCTGCCCTCCGGGAGAGGGGGCTGGGGCGGGGGCCGTGGGCTGAGATTGGCAGGTGCCTGCCTGTGCCGTGAGCACAGTGCATGTGCTCCCTTAATGCGCTGCACTGCAGGCTCTGCGTGCAGGAGGCTAGCAGGGGTGATTCCCCACCAGGAGGCTCATCCTGCGGGGATGTTCCCACTTCCCAGCCCCTTCCTCACTTCCACGCTAGAGCTGATAAGCTCCTGGCTTTCAGAACAAGCCCCCGCCAGAGCCCGGGATGGCTGCAGGCTTGGGGATGCAGGCGGTGCGGGCTCTTTTCTTCCTGAGCTGGGGTTTGGGGCCAAGCTAAGCCTTTTGCCTCCCTAGCCTGGCCCTCAGGCTGGGGTTGGCCAGTGGGCTGGGTTTTGGCGCCTCAGGCCTCCCTGCCACCCCTTTGCAAAGCCTGAACGCGCCCACTTAGAGAATCAGGCAAGGAACACCTGGGACTTGGAGCTCCGTGACGTTGGGCAAGCCCCCTCACCTGCCTGCCCTCAGTTTCCCACCTGTAAAATTAGAATAGTAGTTCCTCCCTCTCCAGGCTGTCACGAACCATAAAGGAGGTCAATGTGAATTCCCTTGTCCAGGAGAGGACCTGTTTTTATTTCTCTGGGTCTCTTTAAATGCCCAGCCCTAGGGAAGCAGCCGACATTTACCCCCTCTATTTGTCATTCACTTTCAAACAACTAATCACTCGGAATCTTCACTATAACTTCGCAAGATAGGTGTGGCCGGTCCATGTTCCAGATGCACAAACTAAGGCTTAGAGCCAAGAGGTGGTTTGCTCAGTCTCAGCCAGGAGTGGGGAAGGCTGGGCCTGGACCCGGGTCTTTCCCTGGTTGGAGGAGCCGGGAGCCAACACTTGATACTGTTGAATCTCTTGGGGGTTGGTACCCAGGAAGGACACCTGTCAGCCTCCTCCAGGGACTTGGGCCTGACCAGGAGGCCTCCTGTGAGGGGACTGGGCCCCTGGTTCACCCAGGCTTCATGCCCTATCCCCTGCCTTGCTTTAGAGCTGAATCTAGGGAGAGCCCAGAGCCTGACTCCCTGGTCCATCTGCCCTGCCTGCAGGGGCCCAGCACCTGAGACCCAGGCCCTGCCACTCATAGTGGTCAGTGCCACATGGGACGTGGTATGTGGGACTGGAGCCCAGGGGCATGCCAAGCACATGTCTGTCATTCCGTTGGACTTTCCTGGGATTGGGCCTTCACTGGGTTTGGCCAGGCATAAGGTACCCTGGAGGCAGGAGATAGGGGTGCAGAGAATGGGGAGGGGCTGGCCTGGAATGGGCCTGGGAGGGAGGTGAGGGCTGAGAGTTGAACCTGAACCCAGTCTCCCACGAAGTCATGGGGCCCTGTGTCTCACGTGTATGGAGCTTTGGAGCTCACACAGGCTTCCTTGCCCTCTAGGCTGCTGCCAAATGCCCCCTTCTCCAGGCAGCTTTCTGGGATTTTCCCAGGGTAACTTGCTGCCCACCTTCCTGGGGTCCCATGGTCCACCTTGGTTACAGTTAACAGGCTGGGATGTTACCTCCTTGAGGGCAGGGCTGGGACCTGGCTTGCCCCCAAGTCTCGGAGTATCTACTGGGTCCCAGCTAAGTCCCAGCCCTGCCTTGGATTTCTCAAAAGTGAGTCCAAGGCATGGGACTGGTGCTTCGGGACTGTAAGCGCAGGAGCTGGGCAGGAAGCTGTCATTCTACAGCAACCTGGCCTCTGTGTGCATGTTCTGATCGGGAAAGCGGGGCCTGGGGGACAGGACAGTGCACACACAGGCCCACACGTAAGAACCATAAAAAGCTGCCTTCTGCTGCCTGTGGGACCTGAGTGAGCTCCCTCCTTGTAATCCCACCCTGTGAGATTATGGGCAGAGAGCCCGGCATGTAGGAGGGCCCTGAGTGTTCATTTCCATCCGTGCTTTCTCTCCCAGCCTCGTTTCCTTATCTGAGAAATGGGTGAGAGACCCCTTGGTTCTCTAATGCTCATGAGGCTTATGTGAGGGGTAGTGTGTGAGGGGTGCCGGGCACCTGCTCAGGTCAGACACCTCGTGTTCACAGGGGAATGGGGGGTGACTGGTGGCCCTCAGGCTGGACAGGAGCTGGCTGCTGTGGGGGAGGCCCGGGGCTTGGACTCCATCCCTCACCTCTGTGTTTTTCTCTTTTGTTTTTAATATTTATTTATTTATTCTTTGGCCACACCATGTGGCCTACAGGATCCTAGCTCCCTGACCAGGGATTGAACCTGGGTGTGGAGTCCCAACCACTGGACTACCAGGGAATTCCCACCTCTGTGGTTCAAACCTTGATTCTCTTAACCTGTCTGTGCCAGAAAGGAGTTGGATTAAGCCCCAAACCCTCACGTAGGCCCCTTTTGCTCACTTCGTTAGGCTGGACCCACCTTTTTGGGTATTCTTACAGGCCCTGCCTCCCAGTCAGATCACTGGACCAGGAGTCAGGAGACCCGGCTTCAAGAGGCCCCCTCCTCAGCCCTCCGTGGCCCAGGGCCCTGCCCTTGCCTGGCCTGGGCCAGCCTAGACAACCTAGTAGGTACTGGCTCAGCCCACCTGGATCCACGCCAGGCCTGGGGCCCTGCCCAGCCCAGTACACCATCCCACTGACAGCCACACCCCTCCTGCTCTCATCTGACTCCTCACACACAGACCGCCTTCACTGTACCACTCACAGAAACCACTCTCAGCCCGATCTGTCCACTCTGGTCCAGACTCCAGTGCAGGGATCCCTTCCCCACCCACTTTCTCCTCAATGATTGCCTCCTCTGGGAAGCCCTCTCTAACTCCAAGGCCATGGGGGAAGGCCCCTTCCCCCGCGGTTCAGACTGGAGTGTGGTCACTGGTTTACTTTTCTTTCCTCCCACCAGACTGTGTAACTCCTTAAGCAACACAACCTTGTGCATTTCTGGATCCTTGGGCCTGGTATAGAGTAGGTGCTCAATAAATGCTTTTGCTTGTTGGCCAGGATGTGGGAGCAGGAAGGACCCTAAAGGTCATTTCAGAAAAGAGGAGATGGAGCCCTGGAGAGGGGAGGGACGGGGGTGTGGAGTGAGGCTGTGCCCTGGAGAGGAGAGGGCACTGGCTTTGAATTCTGACAGCCTGGGGACCCATCTGGCTGGGCCACTGACTTCACCTCTCCGTGCCTCAGGTTCCTTAGTTGTGAACTGGAGTATTAAAGTTGCTTCCCATGGTTGTACTGAGTTTGAACCAGGATAAGGTAAGAGGGGTGTTTTGCAAAGCCCCTGAGGATGCGACTCTTCCCAGCGGTGTTCTAGGGGTCAGGGTGGGCAGGAGGCGTGCTCCCAGGGCCTGTGTGCAGGGGAGCTCTTGTTTTTCTTGAATTGCTGGGCGCTCCCTGAAGACAGGCCAGTGTCTCTGTCCCCAGACCCAGCAGCATACGCTTCGACCAGAGCCAGTGGGCTCGGGACAGAGGTGTGATCCGTCTCCTCAGGGACCCTCCAGAAGCTAGACACTGTCCCCGCCAGCCTTTCCTGGGCCCCTCTTATTAGTGGCCACACTATGGGGAGAGGGTCCCCTCCTTGTGCTAGGCAAGGGTCAGGTGTTGCCGGCAGCGGAGGCCTGCCCCTTCCAGGCCGGGACAGGCCCACAGCAGAGCCCAACTTCCTTCACCTGAGTCCCTTCCACACCCACGGTTTTATATTTTGAGCAGATGAAAGACTTTCATTCCTTTTTTTGTGTGTTCTTTTTTTTTTTTGGCTGGGATTAGCTGGTCCCTAGCTGCCCGTTTCCTCAAAGCTCTGTTGTGTTGAGAGGACATCAGAGGACTCATGCTTTGTGGCTTCTCAGGGGACCTGAGCCTCCTGCAGGTCCTGGGGCAGGGGGCTTGGGGGCAAAACTGGGAGAAAAGACAGGGTGAGCGGGGCGACCCTCACTGCAGGCATGAGCCACCTCCAGCCCTGCGGTGGCGCAGGTTAAAATGTAAGCCAGGCCTTGGGGCCACCGCTTACCACCGGGCAGCCCCCAGCCCCCGGGGAGGGTTTCTGACCTGGGCACTGCCTCCTGCCGGCCCCTTGTCCCCCTGCCCGGCCCCCTGATCCCCGAACAGCAGCCGGCCATGCAGGGGGCGCATGCGTGCGGCGAGAGTGAGCCGGCGGTGGAGAATTAATATTCCTGGAACATCGCCCCGGCCGCCTGCACACGCCGAGGAGAATATTATGGCGATTAGCGGTGGGAGTTCGGCCTGCACGCAGTATCTGGATGGAGAATTTGGTGTGATTAATCTGGCGCTAAGTAGCAGCCTCCGGGGTCCGCGGGGCTCTGGCATGTTTGGAATGGGAAAAAAGCTCGGGAGTGCAGAGATTCTTTGGGGGACTCTCTGGGGGTCTGCCAGGGTGGCAGTTGTGCCCAGGGCAGGCTGCAGGCCCCTCATGGCCCGCGGGGGGGACAAATCACCCTTCATTTGTGGCCATCAGCAGACTGCCGGCAGATAAAAGTGTGCTTGGTTCAGAATCTCAGGCCACCCCAGACGTTTCTTTCCTTTCAGCCTCCTGCGTTGTGTCACAGACCCATGTTCGAGTTGTGGCTTCAGTGCACTTCACACCACCTTTCTGGGCCTCGGTTTCTTCATCTGCAAAATGGGATGCGTGATTCTTGTCCTGCCATCTCAGGGAAGAATAATCACTATTATTCCCGTTTTATGGAAGAGGAAACTGAGGCTGGGAGCCTTTGCACAGCCAGGACATGGCTATTATGCAGATGTTGGGGAGTATTATTAATAATTCTACTAATAACCTGATTTCAGTAGCCACCCAGTTCCTCTCGCTTTGTCTCTGCTTTGGGGCAATGGCGGATGATGTTCAGAAAGTCTCAATGTGTTGGGGGAGGAGTGGCGGGGAGAGAGTACTTCCCTTACAGATTTGCCTCTATACCCCATCTGTAGAATGGGTATTAAAATACCTCACCTCCCTGAAGTGGATTTCTGTTTTAAGATATGTCGTTCTGGGGCTGTTTAGTGGAGGTGAGATGAAGATGGTGGTGGTGGTGTGGGTTGGGGGAACGCCTGCCGGCCCTTCGCCCTGTCCTTGGCACCAATCTTGCAGCCTTGTCAGATGGAAGCACCGAATGCCAGGGCTGGAAGGGAGCTCCTGCTCTTGCTTCTCAGTGTTTTCACTTCAAGGAAGAGGAAACTGGAGGCTCAGAGAAGGCACAAGGCCTGCCCAAGGCTGCACTGAAGTGGCCATGTTGAGGGTGGACCACAGTCTTTGGAACCAGCCAGGCCTGGTTTGTGTTGACTTTGGGAAAGTCTTCCTTCTTCTGTTTCCTCCTCTGGGGAGTGGGACAGTCATGCCAGCCTTTGGGTTAGAACAGTGTAGTGGGCCTGGAGCAGAGCAGGCAGTCTATTAGCAGGAGAAGGTCTGGGTCTTCTGGGAGCCCCGAAGGCTATCCGAAAGGGTACCCAGTGCATGCGACTGGGCTGCGTCCTCCTTGCCCAGGGGGCTGGACTTGTGGAAAGCTCTTGTGGTGGCAAAACTCAACCATTAAACTTTTTTGCTCGACTGCTTCAAGCCCCGTGTACTATTTCCAAATCTGATTTGCAGGATCTTTTTTTTTTTTTTTCCCCTGGGCCAGTGAGGCCTCGGACATCCATGCAATTCACCATTCTACCCAGAAATTGATACTGGATCAATCGTCTTCACTCCCACTTTCCTAAGCAAACGACATAATGGCTTTTAAAAGGGGGGTTGGTTTGTGGTTTCCCAGCAATAGAGCGGTCTGTGGTCTTGAGCAGCTAAATTTGAGACCAGGCTTTTCAGGAGGACGGTTTTTAGTGAGCTCTGAGATGGCTGGGCACAGTACAAGGCAGCGTGGGTCACAGAGAGGCGGGCAGGGCTCCGTGGGGTTGGCTGTGCATTCACTGCTGATTCTTGAGTGCCTGCAACAGTAGGAGCTCAAATAAATACTGCTTGAATGAACGCATGCATGCCTGATTGGGTGGATGGGTGCACGCATGCACGATGGGACGGATGCATGCTATGAGAGCAGTCGGATGTATTGGTTAAGTGCCCAGATTCTGGGGCTGGATACCCTGGGGTTGAATCCTGGCTCTGTTCTTTATTGGCGGTGTGATTTTGGGCAACTCAGTTGAGTTCCCTAGGCCTCAGTTTGCTCCTCTGTAAAATGGGGGGGTAATGGTAGACCCTTACCAGAGGGTTGTCGTGGGGCTCAAATGAGTTCATCTTCCTAAGAAGCTAAGACACAGGTGCACACAATAAGCACTACGTAAGTACCATTAACTTGTCTTTGCCGTTACCATTAAAAGAATTCTGACCTAGGGGTTATGAGACTAAGCGTAGGCAGGTAGGTCCCTGCCACTGACCTACATGTGACCTTGGTCAAGTCCCTTCTTCTCTCTGGGCCTCAGTTTCCCCATCTGTAGAGCGATTGGGGCAGATGATTCCAGCATCCCACCCAGCTCAGTTATTCTGGTCTCTGTGTTGTTGGCCTGTATCCATGACAACATGCCCAGCACAGAGGCTTGGTGCTCATGGAGCCCTCCAGCTCAGCCGCTGTGCTACCAAAACCCCATGTTCCCAAACAGAGGCGACAGTGCCCCCTCTACCTTCTGAGTTGCTGTGTTGAAATGTGCTTTGCCTTTGGGGGGTTGGGTGCCCCAACTCTTCTGTCCATGCACTTACTCCTTCCTCCCTTCCCCTGAACCTTCCTGACCCAGCTCACACACCTCCTCCTCCAGGAAGCCTTTCCTGGTGCCTCCCCCAGCTGCCATCCCTTCTAAGCCTCTTCTCTGCATCTGTTGCTCCCTACTTGGTGATCCTACCTCATCCATGTTGAGATATTTGTGAAAAGTTACTGAATAACTGTCCATGTGTGTCCATAGTTTGAGGGGACTGAAGGGAACCCGTATTTATTCTGTATCTACTAAGTGCCCGGTAGGCTCACTCATATTCCTTGTCTGCAGTTTGCCACTCAAAAACTCAGCGAAATAAGGAGCGTTAGTTACATTCCTTCAAGAGTGGGAAGTTGAGGCTCACTGAGGTTGTGTCGGAGCCCAGTCTGTGTTCTTCCAAAGTCCACTTCCTTCCCACTTCCACCACGTCTCTCTCAGACTCCCCTCTGTTGTCTGTGGCACCTCTCAGGCCCAGATCACATAAGGTAATAATGATGGCATCTAACACGGATCTGGCCCCTGCTACGAGTCTGCACTGGTCTAAGCATTTTGCATCCCTTCTCTCATGTAACCTCACAACAACCTTATAAGGCAGGTTCTGTTCTTATACCCATTTTACAGGTGGAGCATAAGAGCCTCAGAGAAGTTAAGTAACTTGCCCACAGTCACACAGGAAGGAAGTGGTGAAGCCAAGATTTAAAACCAGGTGCCTGCCGAACTGAATTAAAGTTCTCCAATCCACTGTGCCAACCAACCTTGCCTGGTTTCCTCGGTGCATATTTCTTGAATGCCCACTGTGTGCAGGCACTGTGCCAGGGGTCAGAAGACAAAGCAGGCCCATCTCCTTGGCTGGTTTAGCAGCCTGGCTGGGGAGGCAGGCAGGTGAACAGGCAGGCACAGTTCTGCTGGATCTGGTGAGGGTCTGCACTGTGCTGAGACCCTCTCAATAGCACTGCTGTTGTTGCCCACATTTCACAAAGGAGGAAACAGACTTAGAGGGGTCGGGTGGCTTGTCCAGGGTCACACGGTGAGTGAGTTGGGAAGCCGGGATTGGAACCCGAGCAGTCTGCCTTGGAGCCCCCATCCCTTTCCACCACTTCCTGCTGCCTCCCGGGACACTCAGTAGGAGCTGTGATGGGGGATAAACATGGAAAGCCGCATCTCACTTGGACCTGGGGGTCAGGAGATGCTTCTCGGAGGAAGTGATGTTTCAGTCGAGACCCTCATGTAGCCAGGGAACGGGTGACAGTAGGGTGAGGTGTTCCGAGCAGCGGAACGGCAGGTGCGAAGGCCTGGAGACCAGAGGGAGCGTGGTTTGTTTAGGGAACTGAATGGAGGTGTTTCTTCTGGGCTTCCTCGCTGGTGTTTGCGCCTGTGCGCACATCTTTTGTGCCTAGGGTCAGTTTACTACAAAGCTTTACTGAGTGCCTGGTGTGGATTTTGCACCATGTCAGGTCCTGGTGGGGGAAGGACCGGTGCAAAGCATGGCCGGAGTCCTGAGAACTGAGGTGGGAACGTTAGCTCCAGGCTTTGGGGAAAGCCTGGGAGAAAGGGAAGTACTTTCCAGACCCTGGGAGCAGCCCGGTCTCCTGGCCTCTAACCCTGACATCCTGGACGTGGGAAGGGTGAAATGAGCTGGAGTCTGGCGCTTAGTAGACCCTCGCCCAATGCCAGGCCCAGGAGCTCAGATGAAGTTGTGAGCCGAATTAGGGGCAGCCTGTGTTCAGCAGCCCAGGTGCTCCGTGGTGCCAGGGAAGAGGGTGCTGCGGTGGGATTGCCACACCGGGGCCTGGCGGGGCCTGGGCTGGGCTGGGGTCTTGAGCTAAAGGGAACACAGTAGAGCGGGTTGTGTGGTGTCTCATCTGAGGGCAGAGGCTAGACTACGCATGGTTTACTTAAAGCAAGTGGGCATCGGGGCTGGTCTGTGCAGCTGTAGAGTAGGAGGCTCAGGCCGAGGGCACTGCAGGGCCAAGGATCTGGCCGTGGTCTGGAGTCCAGGCACTGGACACCTGGGTCTCTGTTTCGTCCCACCATGTATTGGGCCTCAGTTTCCCCACCTTGACACGGGGCTTTGGTGCCTACCTCTTAGGCATTGCCACGGAGTAAGAGGGGGAGCATGAATGCCCGGTGCTGGGACTGCACGTAGTAGTAGGTGCTCAGCCCACCGAACTGGTGCTGCTAGCCACATGCTCAGGGCAGGCTGCCTGCTGCTGCCACCCCTGGAGATGGGACTTGGGGTGATGGGGACTGCTGCATTCTGCCTACCCCTACTGAAGCCCAACTTTGCTGGGGGGTGGCCTAGGCTGAGTAATCAAATCCAAGGCCTTGATCCTGCAGCCGGTGAAAGGCTTCAAAAAGTCCCGAAGCTGCCTGGCTGGCCCTTCAGGCTCTGGGCCCCCTTGCTGGCTGTGACTGGCCCTATCCCACCCTCTTTGCCACTTGCCTCAAATCCCAGCGCATTTTCCTTCTGCACCGCCTTGGGGAGGCCCTTCCTTCGCTGAGCCACACCAGGTGTTTGCAATCACCGCCCAAGACGCTGGATGCGAATTCCCGCACACAGTAGGCGCTCCGCGACCCGTCACACTGGCCTTGACCCACTGGGCTCCAGGAACAGCAGTGAGCTGTGATTCTTGCCTGTGGTGGGCGTTCGGCCCTTTTAAGCCATTCACTCGGGGGCCAATTATAGACACATAATCGCCCCTATCTATAGAGATAAAACATATTCTTCAGAGATGAGCCACCCGCCCCTCCCCTGCCCCCCCCACGCTGGCACGCGCTCTCTGCATTTGAGGGCGATGGAGGAATCTGTGCTCCCCTCCTTCCTCCATCCATCCCCTCCTCCCCGCTGCTCCTCCATCTCCGCCCTGCAGAGGTGAGATCTGGCAGGGGCCGTGATGTCAGAGGCTCGGCTGATGTCACCGCCCCGGCCCTGTGACTTCACTTGCCGGCTCGGGCAGGAGGAGCCGCGAGGAGGCTGAGAGACGAGAAACTGCCCCCTTTCCTTTTCCTTCTCCTTTTTCCCTTTCCCCTCCTCCCTAGCCTCACTCGGGAGTTGTTTTCCTCCGGCCGGTCGCCCTGGGCTGTTGGAGGGGTCTGGAGCAAGTGCCAGGAAGGATGCTGCTGCAAAGGTAACGCAGCATGCGCCGTGTCTCTCCCTCCGGTCACGAAAGTTTGCTCTGGCGTGCGAGGCGTGCCGGCTGGGCGCTCCGCCGTGCCACGCTGCCTGGCCCGAGGCTCCCGGGGAGGGGCGGGCGGGGGCGGGCGGGGGCCTCCCGGGCGGCCTTCACTGCCGTGTCCCCATCAAAGGCCGCAGCTGCTCGAGCGGCGGCTGCAGCTTTGAAACTGCCATAAAGAGCGATGGAGGGAGGGGAGCGCGGGGGATGTTCAGAGCGGTGCCCGGGAGGGTGGCCGGGAGAGGAGGGGGGAGAGACGGCTGCTCTGGGAGCGCGGCGGCCGGGGCGTGAAGGGCAGGGCCCCGGGTCAGAGTCCCAGGGGCTGAGTCACTCTCGCTGCCCCCCGTCCCCTGAGGTCCAGCCAGCTTCCGTGGCTGGGACCCTGGCAGTGAGGGTGCAGAGGCGGCCGGGGGTGGCCAGGGGCTGGCTTCTCCCCCCACCATTATTTCCAGGCTTATTCTTCCACCTCCAGCAGGCCATTTGTCAGCGGAGATTCGGGACAAAGGAGGGGGCAGTGGGTGGTCTGCTGCAAGTTGGGCGAGGGGCACGGAGCGCGGGCCAGAGAGAAACGCCAGCAATTAAGAGGCAGATCGAGGGCTTTGCTCATTCAGGCTGTCGAGGGAGCCGTCATTTTGTGTTAGCGTGCGTGTCTGAGGTGGGAGGAGGAAGAGAGGGGAGAGTGACAGGAGAAGGATTATGACATTGTGTTGTCTCTGTTTGTGGTAAATGCAAATTTGGCACCAGCAGCTTCCCGGGAAAAGCAGCAGCAAGTAACCCAGGCCAAGGCCTTGGCCCAAACCCGCTGAGGGAGCCCATGTGGGGCGGCTTGGGGTTTTGTTTTTTTTCCTCCCTTTTTTCTGTCTGGTGTGTGCTTTTTCCATTTATTTTTACAGTGAAGTGCTGGAGACAGACAGGCCAGCATGGCGGGGAGAAGCTGGTCCTCCCTCCTCTCTGGCACACCAGCCCCCTCCTCACTCTGCAGGAAGCCCAGGCTGCTCTCCTGACCCCCAGCCATTGCCCCATCTTGGCTGCCTCCCTGCAAGGTCTCTCCATCCCCAGCCAGGGTCACTGTCCTGTCATTCTCTTAGCCTGGGCGGCCTGAGGTCTCAGAAGGCTACTTCTGCCCACAGCTGCTTCCCAAGGGTAACCAGAGACAGAGAGCCAGGGACTGAGGCTCAGATGGGGTTCGAAGATACAAGGCCAGAGATGGGCCTGCCCCCAGCTGCAGGAGGGTGGCAACGGGTTCTGTGGCCGGGCTGGTATTGGCAAGGTGTCCCGGGACCTTGTCTCCTCTGACGGGCACATGAGGGCAGAGAGCTTGAGCCTGACCTGGGCTGGGAAGCAACCACAGCTCTAGGCTCTGGGCTGCAGCAGGGCTCAGGCAGGAGCAGTGGCATGTACAGAGGTGGTCAGTCTCTAGAGGAAGTCTCCAGAGAACACAGAGAGTGGGGCTTTAGTAGGGCCAGGCCATAGCTCAGGCCCCAGCAGGGATGGAGACATCCGAGCTGAGAAGCCGAGGCAGGAGCCCACCTCAGATGGAGGGTCAGGGGAAGGCCCTCTGGGTCCAGCCTGTCACACACTAGGCCTCAGGCTGTAGCCCTCATTCTAGCCCTCCTTCCGCAGGAGCTGGTTCCTTACCTGGACCTCACCGCCTCCTTTGCCTGGTCAAGTCCTTTTGGATTCAGTTAGCCTTCTCCAGGAAGCCTTCCCTGCCCTCAACCTGGATGGTCTGGGGGCCTGCACCCTGCCCATCCCCATGTCCCCTCTCACAGTGCTGTGAGAGGTGTGGTCACTGTCAGGCTCTTGGGTACAGGATTTTTAAGGCATCCTTCTCGGTGTTCCCAGCACCCGCCCAGAGCTGAGTATAGTAGAGGGAGTGTGTGCCTGGAAGCTAGGGGAGCAGATCCAGACCCACTGATACCCCAGGAAGATGGGCCACCAGGATGGAACAGTCACCCTGCCTCACACCCTGGAAGGGGTGATGGGCTCACTTCCTTTGGGCAAACCCACCGGAAGGGGAATTTTCCCCCACGAAGCCTGACATGTAGGGACAAGCCACAGCTATGCCTGTGACCGGGACATCTGCCCCAAGCAGGAGAGCCTCATGTGGCTAATGTCCCTTTGGAAACTGCTGGCGGGCTCGCTCATCTACCCCAGCATTTCCTTCAGGTCCTGGGCCCACAAGCCAACCTTCATAGAGGAGCCAGGGAGCTGTGTGTGAGGAGCACCTGGCCTTCGCCTGCGGGGCTCTGGTGCCCCATGGAGCCTCCTTCATCAGATGGAAAAGGAAGGAACAGTGGATAGACCCTCCTCAAGGCCAAGATGCTGGGTCCATTCCAGGCCTGGGCTTGAGACCCTTCTCTCAGAGGTGTTGGGAGTACCAGTCGAGGTTCCAACTGGCCGGTCAGCTCATTTCACCCAGCCCAGGCTCACAGAGCCTGCCCACTTGGAGCCGTGTGCCCACCCTCTTGGCATACATAGATGGAAGAAGCACAGCAAGCCCCTTCCCTCTGTATGCCCCCAATTTGATGGACCCCAGGAGCTTTGGAGTCAGCCCTCAGTTGCAGTCTTCCCTGGCCACTTTCTAGCTATATGACCTTAGGCAAGTTACTTAATCTCTCAGGGATGCAGTTCTAAAAGGCAGTGACCTGGTAGTAGTAAACTCTATCTGCAGGCTTGTTGTAGGGACTAAGGAGACTGCAGGTGCAGCACCTGTATACAGCAGGTGCTCAATTAATGGCAGCTGTGGTTATGAGGGAGCTGGCTATGCCAGCACCGTAGAGGCACAACAAAAAATGTTTTCCCTGGGGTACTCTTGTGAATTCTGACAGGTCAATCAAGAGGGGCTTCAGAGAGGAGGTGGCATTTGAACGTCTTGGAGGATGAGTAGAAGTTTGCCAGGCTAAGGCAGGGGAGGGTGTACCACCAGAAGGAAGGATAAGAGCAGAGAGCTGCAGGTGTAACAGGCCAGTCACCTTGAGTGGCTGAAGCCCAGGAAGGGGAAAGGGGAGAGGGAACACTTTCTCTCGGCAGTGGGAGCCAGTTCTGGAAGAAGGGAGGGCCTGACTTGATGAGAGTGGGCAGGTTGCACACAAAGCTGGCTTGTTCTAGCTCCTCTCAGGGTGGCCTTGTGCTGTTGGGATTCCTGAACAGCCGGGGAATTTAAGAACCAGCCTGGGTCTCCTTTTAATTTGGAGTCTCAGGACTTCTGGCATCCAGGGCCAGCCCAGGCCCCACTCTGAGACGGGGCCAACATTGCTGGGGAATCAGAGTAGATGCCTGGTCCCCAACTTGGGTGAGGGTTCCTGGAGCAGCTTCTCTTGCCTGGGACCCTGACGTGACTGGAAGCTCCTGCAAGAGATGAGGGCCGCTACTTCCCCCAGTTCATAGCGGGAGCCAGGCTGCCTGGGTTCAACCCTGGCTGTGCCATTTACCAGCTGTGTTGCCTCAGGCAACTCACCTGCCCTCTCTGAGCCTTGGTTTCCTGGGGTACTAATGGTACCTAAGTCACAGGGCTGTGGTGAAGATGAGGCGAGATAACTCTCACAAAGCAGTCGGCCCAGAGCCTGGCTCCCGGAGAGCACTCAACAACTGTTAGCTCAAAGAAGTCAGTGCAGGAGAGTGAAGGCTCTAGCATCTAGTGTCTGTGGGCCAGGATAATCACACCTAGTAATAATAGCTAACATTGGGAACTCCCTGGCGGTCCAGTGGCTAGGAGTCTGTGCTTTCACTGCCGAGGGCCCCGGGTTCGATCCCTGGTTGAGGAATGAAGATCCCACAAGACGCCTGGCGCGGCCAAAAAAAAAAACTGACATTTATGAGCACTTACTGCGAGTCAGGCAGGCTCCGTTCTAATTGCACAACTATGTAGTAGCTTATTGAGTACAGTCTCCCCTCACTCTGCCTAACGTGTGAGGGTGGGGGGTGGGGGGTAGGGCACCCCAGAAGCCAAAAGCATGCAGGGAAGAGCCTCAGATATTTGGTGTTTTCTGCGCGAGGCTAAACGGACACCCTTGGTAATGTGGGCAAGACAGAGGGAATTGGACGACGGCTGGGCTGTGAGGCATGAGGACCACAAGGGCCCGCCCACCACTGCAAATGGGCCACCTGGGACTGGACACCCCTCACACGTGGCAGAGCCTCAGACGTACCGTGGGTCCCTGGACCAGTCACGGCCCCACCCTGGGCCTCAGTTTTCCTATCTGTTTGATGGGGGATTGGGCTCGCTCACCTCTCTCAGCTGCTATAAGGGGTGGCAATTCTCTCGTCTCTTTGATTTTCTTGGATGGCTTCCGTGTAGGTTGTGACTTGGGCGGTCACATCTGTCCATTGATTTTTCCAGAAAGGATGCTTTCTTCCCTTTTATTCTGCAGTCAGCCCACAGTTGAACAACTTCGATGTCTGGCCTTCCCACTGTTCCTCCTGTCCCCACCAGCACACCTCACCTGGGCTGGGGAAGGGGGCCGAGAGGGTCCAGCAAGATAGTGCTGGACCCCCCAACACCACTCGATGTGCACCATTTGGGGAGAGCCTTGGGTGTGGGCGGATACAGGACTCGGTAGCCAAATCCAGCCCACACCTGGCAGTGTGACGCTGAGTTGCGTGGAAGACCCAAACGTTTCATTTACCCTCCCTTCTCTCCTCCACTCATGCTTCAGAGTCAGACAGACCGCTCATTCCTTGTTCCACTGTGCTGTGCTGGGTGATCGATGCTGGGTGACCGTGGGCACCGTATTTCCCTGAGCCTGCCTGCTCACAGGACGAGTGATTCCCCCTCAAGGGGTATCTGAGGCCAGAATAATTGGAACCAGCACTTAGGTGTGAGGTCATGGATTAAGCACTTGGGTGGATGCAGCCCTCCGTGGCGGGCGATGTTAATGTCCCCATTCTGCAGGTGAAAAGGCTGAGGCTCCAGAGCTTACAGAGCCTTCTCAAGGTAGCATCGCCCTCTGCCCTCCTTTTTTTTTTTTTTTTTTTTTTTTTTTGCGGTATGCAGGCCTCTCACCGTTGTGGCCTCTCCTGTTGCGGAGCACAGGCTCCGGATGCGCAGGCTCAGCGGCCATGGCTCACGGGCCCAGCCGCTCCGTGGCATGTGGGATCTTCCCGGACTGGGGCATGAACCCTCGTCCCCTGCATTGGCAGGCGGACTCTCAACCACTGCGCCACCAGGGAAGCCCCCTCCCTTTCTTTTGTACACCCTACCTACTACCAAAAAGGAGCTGGGGCGGGAGCCCATAGGTGGCAGGATAGGTAAAGGGAGCCCAGAGACCACGGGGTGAGGGCAGGGGAGGCTGGGGAGATGGGGTAGTTACCATGCCAGCTTGTCACTGCTCGCCCACACAGGATATATGGGGAATGGGAATAGCGGTCATCAAGTGTGCGCAGGAGGGGCACCCCACATGGTCGCGGTCCTTGAGAATGCACAGGTTTCTGCCCACCTTCACTCAGCCAGGGCATGGGGTTGCTTAAAGGCTTCAAATCCCAGCTCTGCCACTCACTGGCTCTGTGATCCCAGGCTAATTAGCTATTGCTCTGAGCCTCAGTTTCCACACATATAAATAGGGATCATTGGCGTACTCACCTCATAGCCTTGTTGTGAGGATGACCTGAGTTAATGCGGGTAACTCACTTAGCATGGTTCCTGGCACATGTGGGAGCCGTAGGAGTGTTCTCTATTGTTATCCCTCGAATCAGCTCAGGTTCCCCTGGAGAACAGAGTCTCCTGAGCACCTGCTTTGTGCCAGCACCAAGCCCAGGGAGCCAAGGATTCATCACTCAGGCCCCTCCCGTGCCCTGGGCTAAGCCACCAGCCTCAGGGCCTGGGGCTGAGTGTGCAGATTTGACATGCAGGGGGAACGGCCTGTGAGAAGTGGTGTGTTGGCTCCCACTGCTGGCTGACAGACATCCTGATGAAATATGTCACTTTAAAACATTTTTAAAAGAAATTTCCGGAAAGCTCTCTCAACCCCACGGGAGCCATAAGTAACCTGAACTGTTGTCAGGTTCTAGTCTTGGCTTTGAGATGACTTGCCAGAGACCCGCCCTTGTCTGGGCCTCAGTTTCCTCATCTGTAAAACAGGGCAGCAACTGTATCCACCCGAGAGGGTTGACCCTGTGTGAGGCTGCTTGTGAAATGTGCTTTGTAAACTCGAAAGCACCTTAACAGCTGTTGGGATTTTTTGGTTCTGTTTCTGGTCATTCAGGACACGGTCACGGGCAGATGCCTGTGCGGTGTCATGCTGGCCCTGGGCGCGGGCATCCATGGGATGCCGGCTCTACTATCAAGGGCTCCCTGAGTCGTGACCTCACTAAAACCCTTGAATTTTGTGATTTCCAGAGAACGTGGAAGGCCCCCCAGGCAGCCTGGCCTCTTCCGGGGGAAATGCTGGTAAGTGTCTTGTCTTATCTGTTAGTTCGTTCCACAAATGTTTCTGGAGCAGCTCCACGTGCTGAGGATGACGCGGGAGAACCGGAGGTCAGCCCTGCCCTCGAGAGCTCAGTCCAGGAGGAGGGGTTTGAAAACTTCACCCCCAAACAACCAGACAGCCAAGGTTCAGGGGTGGCTGGACGCAAAGCCTAGGCTTTTCAGAAGACAGCCACGGGCCAGGATCATTTATAAATGAATATTGACTATTTTCTCTGCTCAGAATCCTTCAGTGGTTCCCCCTTTTGCCTTTGGGATAAAGTCCCCAAGCCTTTCGTGGTCTGCACTGTCTCACTCCAACTGCATCTCCAGCTTACTCATTTCATTGAAATCGCACTGGCCTCCTTTCCATTCCTGGAAATCTACTCGCTCCCTCCTGCCTTAGGGCTGTTGCCTGTGCTGTGCCCACTGCCTGGAGCTCTCTTCCAACCTCATCACGTGGCAACTTCCTATCTGTCCTTCAGGTCTCAGCTCAAATGTCCTGGATCCCCAAGACCCAGGGTCCCATTATACACCCTCTGGGCACCTGCCCACTTGCTTACTAATGTGTTTCATGGCTGTTACCAAATGATTATTTATGTGATCATTTGTTTGCTCTAATGGTTCTATGGCACTGTAAGCTCCATGATAACAGGGACCCTTGGGCTCAATGCCTGGCATATGGTAGGGGCTCAATCAATGTTTGTGGAGTGAATTTATGATGAGTATTAAGGTAAGGCTTCGTGGAGGCGGTGGCATTTGAGTAAGACTTGAAAGAGGGTGTAATTTCACGCCGTAGGGAAGAGAGAAGGGCTTCCTGCTTTGGGTAGCAGACAGGCACATGATAGGGACACAGCCCATTTGGTTTGGCAAAGAAGCAGAAAGGGACGTGTGAGAGAAGCTTGGAGAGGTGGCTGGGGCCAGGCGAGGGCTTTGTGTTCCAGGTGGATGAGAATTAACTTGACTGAAGCTCCTTGGGGCCCACCAACAACCTCTGAGCCAGGGTCGTAGGGTCAAAGCTGGCTTCTGGAAACTGTAATGAGTTTGCTGCAGGGATGGGTGGGCCGGGAGAAGAGGCTGCAATCAACAAGACCAGTTGGGAGTTGGAGAATCCATTGACTCTGCTGCTTTCTGTTTCCCCGGAATCACACATGGGCCTTGGAGTTATCCTGTGAGCTCCCGGGGAGATGCAGGGCAGTGATGAGGAACCTCACAGGGCATGACTGCTTCCAGAAGACAATCACCTTGGTGGCAGGGGAGCCATTCTTGAATCCCTGGAGGGAGAGATGGAGTGGAGGGGACATTGATGTCCACACTTGTCACACCTGTGTCCTGGTGCTTTCCCTGCGGCCCAGGAATTGTGACACTGAGGCGCCAGCCTGTGGCAGACGATGAGCAGCAGCATTTCCCTCAAAGCCCAGCAAACAAGACCCACCTCCGCGCATCCCACGGGGGTGCAGCTGTTGTGGTCAGAAGAGCCAGAATTCTCAAGAAGGACCTGGGGACGAGTCTCAGATCTACCACTTAGCAGCTGTGTGCCTCTGGGCATCTTGTTAGCAATTCTGGGCTTCAGTTTCTTTAGCTGTGAAGTGGGGGCTACTTGGGTGTTGTGAAGGTTAAGTGTGAGGACACACACGGAGCCCCAAGCTCAGGGAACACTGGAGGCGCAGGAAGTAGTGGCTGTATTATGGCCACATTTTTCTCCACGGTTTGAATTCTTCACAGGAAGCTGGGGTTTCAGGCTTAAAATGAAGAGCATGTCAACAAAGCAGGACGGAACAAAGTCTTTTCCCAGCATGCCTCAGCATGCAGCACTGCCTTCCCGTGGAGCCCAACAGTGATGGGGCTAAAAGTCTTGAGCTTTCAAGCAGAAATAATCCCAATGGAAAGGAGCCTCCCTATTGTTCTCTTGTGAGAAAGCGATGCAGGGGCTCTGCAGCCTGACCTGCCTGGTTGCAGATTCCAACTCTGCCTAGCTGTTCGGTGACTCAGTTTCCTCATCTGCAGAATGAGGTAATAATAGGACCCACCTCGGAGAGCTGTTATAAGGACTAAGCAAGTTAGAGCAGGTGAAGTGCTTAGACATGGCTTTGTCACTGCTATTGTTAGATCGTTCCATCTTCACTTGAACACTCTGCAGTGCTGTAAGTGACTCAGTGGGGGCTCGGGGGCCAGAAGCCTGAGTTCAAACCAGCTCCGCTGCTTGCTCGCTGTGTGACCTCCGGCAAGTCTCTTAACCTCTCTGTGTGTCCATTTCCTGCTCTGCACAATGAAGATGACAATCCCTGCCTCCCACTGTTGTTGGGAGCAGTGGATGGGGTCAGCCAGGTAAGGGACCCGACTTCCTGGAGGCAGGCAGACCACTCGGCCCCTCCTCCCACGCATTCCAATTTCCAGATGAAGAAATTGAGACTCAGAGCCATTGGATGATTTGCTAAGGGACACAGATCAGTGAGGCCAGGCTACACTCCCAGCTCCGTGACCTGTGCTGGGCCACCATGCCAGGGACTTCCCAGGGAGACTTGAGGCACTAGTGGCAGGAGTGTTGAGTGGGCCGAAGGGTGAGCTTCTGTGAGGCCAGGCAGCAGGGGCCTCCTGTTGCTCAGCTGCAACTCCTCCAGTGTCCCGAGTGTGCTGATGCGTCCTGCTGCTGTCGGTTAGGCCTGGGTCTTCCAGGCATGGGGTCTGCAGGTCCAACGCCTGCAAACTGCCCAGTCTCCAGGGCTTCACCATGTTACCTGTGGGGAGAGACTGGTGCCGACCCTGCTGTCCCCTCAAGTCTGTTTCCCTATCCACCTGCAAACTTTGGGACCCACCAACTGTCTGTGTCCATCCATCTTTCCAGTGTTTACCCAGTGCTGGGAAACTTGGTGGTTAAGAGTGCAACCTCTAAAGACCTGGGTTCAAATCCCAGCTTGGCCTCTTCTATGCTGTGTGACTTGGGACAAGTTGTTCAACTCTCTGCCCCTTAGTCGTCCCGTTTGTAAAGTGGGGATGAGAACAGTACCAACCTCATGATGTCGCTACAGACACACAGTGCCTGTTCCCAGTAAGCTTGGATTCCTCTGGGCTGTATAGTCATTATTCATGTTATCATGTTTATGGTTATGGTGCCTTACCCTGCAGAGGATGCCAGAGACCCGAGGGAAGCAGGGGTGTCTGCCCTGTGAATACTCACGGTCCTGTGGGAGAGGCAGACACAGGCACAGGCAGCCCAGTGTGACCAGTGAGGGCTGAGGAGGAGGGAGCCACGACTTGGGGCCTGGAGGAATGAGGTGGAAGGCAGGGTTGAGGGGCAGATCTCCTGAGCAGAGGTCACTGTGAGACCCTGTGGAACCAGTTCATGCCAAGTGGGTCACAGATACAAGGCCCTGTAGGACCCCACCCCTGCCCACCTCTGCAGCCTCATCTCTCGTTCCCCTAGCCCTGCGCTGCACACAGCCCTCCTGGGACCTGCAGTGGCTGTCCCCACGTGGCTAAGGCTTGGTATTCCCGGACTCTCTATTTGGAGGCTTCCCCACCCCCTTAGCCTTAGAGCCTGTCCTGCCCTTGCCCCAGAAAGACTTATTCTGAGGCCCTGTGTTCCCTCCATCAGGGTTTACAGCCCAGCACACAGCAGGTGCTCTGTGTGGAATGAAGGCCACCCTTAGGTTTGTGCTTTGCGTGGGAAAAGTGCCTGGCTTGGGACAGGCTCTGCCGGACGCTTTGGGGGGTTCCCCACTCTGTTAAGCAGAGGCTTTTTCTGGTAAGTTGTCTCCTGGAGGATTGTGAGCACGAGTTCAGGAGGCCTCCCTCCTGGCGTGCTAGAGTTAGCAGGAGGCCCCTCCTACGAGGAAGGAGAGCTGGGGCCACTGAAGGATAAAGGTGAGGGCGGTACTTGTGCTCAAGAGAGCCAGCGAGTGAGAGGAAGGACATCCGCCTGCCGCTGAAGGCACCGACAGCCCAGCTCACTTCGCACAAGTCACTGATCTGCCGAGCAGGGCCAGTCTCCTCAATCAATCCATGCTGACAGATGGTAGCGGAATCAGTGACCTAGAGGCAGAAGGCTCCATTTGTAATCCCGGAGTGGCCCAGGCGCCTGGAGGAGGGCAGAGGAGTTTGTAATAAAGGGAGTGACACAGGGTTTCCAAAAGCCATCTCGGAGCTGGAGGAGGAGGGAAAGGATTAATTTTGCTTCTGGAATTGAAAACACTGATCAATTCAATATGTATTTTTTGAGTGGACTGGACTAGAAGAGAGAGAGAGAAGAAAAACAAAAACAAAAAAACCCCCAACTAATCTACTGTCCTTTCCTTAAACTGTGGTAGGAAAAACAGGATTCTCTTGGGATTGACATATATACACTAATATGTATAAAATGGATAACTAATAAGAACCTGCTGTATTAAAAAATAAAATTGTAAAATTCAAAAAAAAAAAGAAAAACAGGATTCTCACAGATGAGACAGTGAGAGAACAATAGAAGACACTAATGTGATCAAAGAGGAGGGAGCTCCCAGCTATTGTGCTCTGGCCATTATGGGATCTTGAGCAGTGACTTAACCTCTCTGAACCTCAGTCTGTTTGTATGTCCACATCATAGAACTGTAGCTATTGCTAATGTGTGCCTGGTACTGTACTGACTTTTTTATACATTTCTCTTTAGATTCCCAAAATACCTTATGAGTGAGGTCATATTATCCCCATTTTACAGCTGAGGAAACCAAGTTTCAGAGAGGTGAAGTGACTAGTCCAGGGCCACACAGCCCAAGCGTAACTCAAATCTATTTGTTGGTCATAATGCCCACACATGTTCTTTTTCCAAATGGTACTGAAAGGGAAAGTGGCTGTTAGGGCTGAAGAGGTCCAGGCTGGCCTGGCCCTAGGACTGGGGAGGTTTCCAGGTGGAGGTTAACTAGCCATTGTTCCGGCAGGGTCCAAAGGGGTGGGGAGGGGGCGATAGGGTCAGTCTCAGGACAGGAGGCAGGAACAAACAAGAGCCTGGACTTCAGTTATCTGTCTGCATTCCTTCCCTTCTGCATGAGGCTTTGCATGGCTTGTCACCATCCATTTGAGGTTCTGGTCCCCTAGTCTGAGACCCGAATAAGCTGAGGAAGAAGGGAAAGGAAGGGAAGAACGATGGGGCAGGAGACTCTAAGGAAATGGGCTTCCCTTTTCTTCCTGAAGTCTCTCAAGAAATTGAGGGTGCTCCCAACACCAAGTGGAAGCTCTCATGCATCTTTCTGTGTTTGTCCAGAAAACATGGGTCTGTGCTGAGAGTTCCCTCTTTCCCTCTGTAGCTCTAACTCAAGCAGAAGCCAGCACTGGCCTTTTGGGTCTTGGTGCCAAAGAATTTGAAAATGAAACTCATAGAACAATGGGAACAGCCAGAGGGCAGGGCTTGGCGGCGTGTTCAGCTCTGCCCCGGAAGAGACCAGAAGAGACCGGCACCCTGCCTGGCATGCAGGAGGTGCTGGGGAATCAAGTCTCCAGGAATAGCCCTGACCCACATTGGAGCCGGCCCCCACTTTGTGTGATTGGACAGAAGCCAGGAGAAACCACTGCCTTCCCCCGCCACATCCTCCTGGGGTGCCAGAACCAACTCAGGCCTTACCTTAGATCCCTTTGCTGGGGGCAGGTGCTACCACAGCCAGGACCCTCTTTGCATGGCCCAAGGCAAGGCAAAGCGTTAATGTCTCTGTCTAGGTGGGGTGAGAGGTGAAAGGGTAGAGCCAGGCCTTGGGGAGCTATGGACCTCAGATATACTGAAACTGGGCCCCCAGGCCACACCTGGTTCCTATCAGCCTCCACCTGCTACCCTCTTCTTCCAATTCCAATTTACTTTCAAGTTGGGTTGCTTCAGGAAAGGAAACCACATACTCCCTTAACATCTAGGGCAGATGGGGTCTAATTTAGAATCAGCAATTTTAGTCAACGTCAGGGACATCCAGTCCACACTCTTCTCCTTCCCATTGTACCAACGGTAAACTGAGGCCCGGAGTGGGGAGAGAATTTGGCCAGGGCTCTGGGTGAGCCAGAGGGAGGATCACAGACACTCCAAGTACAACCTAGCCTCACTGGTCTTCTCACTTTTGATAGCAGTGGGTCAGGCCGCACAAACATCTCTGGTTGTTTTACAACCGAGATTTTCTTTAAAAAAAAAAAAAAGAAAAAAAATGTCAACCATTCCTTTGCTCCATAAAACATACATG
The DNA here is from genome assembly GCF_949774975.1 of Lagenorhynchus albirostris. Lineage (NCBI taxonomy): Eukaryota > Metazoa > Chordata > Mammalia > Artiodactyla > Delphinidae > Lagenorhynchus > Lagenorhynchus albirostris. The sequence continues at coordinate 7,127,659 of NC_083105.1, forward strand.
AGATTTGCAAAAGAAGGCTGGGAACGGCCCGAGGCCTTGGCACCGCAAATCCTCCACCTTATCTCCAAATTAATTCTGGACCCTGGGTCCAGTCAGCCAGGCATGGCAGCTTTTTAATGCCGCCTCAGGCGAAGGCGGCTGGCGTTTGGTGAGCGTCTGTTTTACACGTGAGGTTGGTGGGCCTCCCCACTCCTCGCTTGTATTGCGGAGGAAACTGAGTCCCAAGAGGGCCCAAGTCATTCATCCAAGGACACGGGGCGCCAAGGGGCGGAGGCGTTGAGGGCACTAGGCCTGAGGGCCGGGTGGGCGTTAGGCGGGCAGGAGCCGGCACCACTAAGCGGGTTACGGGGAGGAGAGTGGGCCCTCGCCCGCGGGCTCCCCAAGGCTGACAGAGATGCGATTCTGGCTTTGGCGGCTCCAGGGAACTCTAGAAATCCCAAGGAGAGATTCCGGGCCACCAACTCCCCAGAAAGTTGGCTCGCGGCCACTCCCAGGACGGCCGGGAGCTGCGGGCCAAGATGGCACTGATCGAGCGGCGAGACGCGCGCGACATCCCCCCCCGGCCGCCGAGGGGACACCCGCGCGACCCCGGCCGCGGGGCGGATGTCTCCTGCGGCCCGGCGTGCACAGGCCTCGGCGCCGCCGCACGCGGGTGGGCACGCGCGCGCCCGCCGGCCCCGCCCCCTGCCGCCCCGCCCCCGCCCGCCCGCGCGCCGCGGCCCGGAGCTTCTCGATTGGCCGCGAACCGTCACCTGACGCTCTGTTATTTCCTGTGTGTTGGGAGAATGGAGAGAAAAAACCCCGAGCCGAGCCGCTTTCGGCCCCTGCGAGGCGGCCGCGGCCTCCGCCAGGAGAGCCCGCCCTGAGGCGCGCCTGACCAGGGAGCGAGCGCGCGGGCCGGAGCGAGCCTCCAGGGGCCGCGGCCCCGGCCCGCCCCGCCGCCGGCCCCGGCGCCCGAGCTGGAGGCGGCGGAGGCTCCCCCACCCCCACCCCGCGCAGCGCCGTCCGCCGCCGCTCCCTCCCCTCCCGCCCCCGGCCGAGGCCGAGGGACCGGGCGGGGGGCTCCCACAGGTAACCGCTGCCCGGGCCTGAGGGGGAGGGGCAGAGGTCAGGGTTGAGGAGCTAGGGCCAGGCCGGGTGTCTGGCCTCTGGGGCTGGGGGCAGAGGTCTTTGCCCGGCCCGACCTGGGAGTGCTGAGCCCCAGGACTCCGAGGCCGGGACTCGGGTTGCTGAGGCGACTGTCCCTGCCCGGCCCGACCCGGGAGTGCAGAGAGGAGCGGCCTGCCCTGGCCTCGGGGCGTTGAGGGGAAAGGGTCCGGCCTGGCACCAGGGCGCTGAGGGGTCTCGGGCCGGCCTGGGAATCTGGCCGGGCTTGGGCACCGGTCCTGGCCTGAGGGTGCCGGGGGAAGGTACCTGCTCGTCGCGGCCTCGGGTGCAAAGGCGGCGGATGTGAGCGGGCGGTGCCCGCCCCGGGGTCCCTGGCAGCCCCGGGTATCCCGCGGCTCTCGCCGCTTCGCAGGGCGCGAGGCGGGCGCGCTGAGGGCCGGGCTTGGGGAGGGGCCGGGCGGGCTAGCGGGCGCGAGCGGAGCTGGGGCGCCGGAGCGCGCCCCTGCCACGGGAGGGCCGGGGGCCCGTTTATTGCCATGTGAACACCTGAAGCCATGTGGACGCGGCTGCTTCTCGCCTGTTGGGGGCGGAGGGCAGGTACCGGCTGGCAGGGCGCAAGGTCCCGGCCCTGGGGGCGGGGAGTGGAGCGCGGGACACACTTCCTGCGTGGGGTTTTCTCCCCCTCCCCCGCCGCGGTGAGCAGGGCGGGGTGTTTGATCCGGTGGTCCCCGTGTGCGAGCAAACGCTCTTTTGGGGGCCCGGTGGTGCTCTAGGCTTCTGGTCTTTTTTGGGGTGGGGGAAAGTGGTGGTGGAAGGAGAGTGGCCAATGCGGCCCAGCCCGCTCTGTCAGCGGCGGGAGGTGGAACATCTCTCGTGCGCCTGGATGGGAGTGGAATTTACTGAGTTGCGGGGGGCGGGCGGTGCAGAGGAGGGGCCAACTTCCTGGGCCCGTGGGTGGGGATTATTGCCTGTTTTTGTGGTTGTGGATACTAGCACTGTCTGCAACCCTTTAGTTTGCCCTTAGGGGACAGATAGAAATTGGGATTTTTTCCCCCCTTTCTTCTTTGCTTTTTTTCCCCCTCGAAGATTAGATGACTCTGATAAATGCTGTAAAATGGATGGAATTTTCGAGCTATTATCTAACAGACAGATCTTTGAATGATAATTGGCCCCTTATGTTAACTGCCTCAGTGAGGAGTTTTATAAAACGTCTTAAATGGGGTGGCAGCTTGGTGAAGTGGGAAACTGCACTGAAGTTCGACTTGGAGGTCCAGGAATCTACTTCCAGCTTTACCACCAAATAAACTGTAACCTTGGCCAAGTTACCTACCTCCCCAAGGCTCCAGTTTTTTCATCCATTCAGTGAAGACTCTCCTTCAGGTCAAACATTACAGGGGTTTTAGGTAGTCCCCCCCACCCCCCCGCCCACCCCCATCTGTGCTTTTGTTTTAGTCATAGGCGACTTCCTGAGAAATGCAGGCTGTCCCTTACCTGGCTTTTAAAAGCCTGTCTCACTTTTTAGTTTTCAGCGTGTTCCTTCTCCAACAGAGTGTAAGACTTGGTCGGTGTGCAGTTTTTCCTCAAATCCCAGATGTTGGTTTGTGCTTCTCAGAAATATTCTGGCCTATGCTGAATGTGCCTTGTATTTTTTCTCTTTGCAAGAAGAGTTATCAGGAAAAAGGTTTTTCAGAGAACATCGGACTCCTTGGAGTTGTGGCTAATGTGTGTTTGGGTCTGTGTGTGTTGGTTGGCTCCTAGGAGTTCCAAGATCTTTCTCTGCAGGGTGCTGTGGAGGGATCTTATTTAAAGTTCTTTCAAGGGATGTTTGGTGTTAGGCTAACTTCTGAAGTTTCCAGCTTTAGTATTCTCAGAGTAGGGACAAAGTGGAATTCCATAATCTTGTCTGTGAAGTGGTGTGCTAGTGGAGTTAACTGTCACCTCAGGGTGCGCTAATTATTTGCATCCCCATCCCCAGTTTATTCCTTAATGGGAGCTGGACGTTTCCTCTCAGATGCTGAAGAGCCCCAGTCAGTTTCACTGATTTTATGGTGTGTGAGGGCCTTAGGCCCTGCGTTTGACTGGTTAGTCCTTCTGGACCGACCTCAGATGTTGGTCTTGCTTGTCTTAAATTTCTAGTACTGGGATGCTTGAAGGACATGTGCCTAATGTGGTGTAATATGTCTTTCTTGGACCTCTTTTTTATTCATTCAGTGCAAACAGTTTCAAAAAGGGTCACAGCATTGGGAGGTATGCTCATAATGCTGACTTTGGAGACACCTTGGTAGACTTTTTCTTGTATGTTAACATCAGGCCTGTCACATAGGTAGACACTTTTATATGACTATAAAGATTGAGTATTTGGAATTTCCAAAACTAAACAATTTATTCTATGTTGGTATTTGAATTATGACCTTGTGTTTTACGTGGCCTTTTTAAAACCTTATAGTTACTTAAATTGTGAACAGTTACCACACGTTAATTTACATTTTTGTTGTAACTTATGTGAGGAAAAAGTTTATAAAACTCTTACAGAGGTAAAAGTTTGTTTGTTTACGTATGTGAGATAAGGTTGCCAAGGTGGTAAGATGTCAGGAGATGTGGGTTTTAGGTTCTGCAACCTTTTTTTTTTTTTTTAACCTTCATAAAATGTAATGAATGTAGACCAAGAAATTAGATTTGGACTTCTGGTGAGTTCAACCTTCTCTTCAGAAAGAGAGGAAAGGTTACTAACATTCGTTTTAAAAAACAAAACCAGAAACACCTCAGAATGCTAGGTTCTGTCTGAGGTATTTTAACTTATCTTGCAAAATCCACCCAGCAGACCTGAGAGATATATCACCTCTCCTTTTCCTGAGAGGTCATAGAGCTAATGAGAGTCAGGGTTTGATTGTGACCGTCCTCCCCTTGGCTCCAGAGTCTTTACTAGGTCTGTTATAGCTCACTGCCAGCTCAAGACACAAATCAGCCAGTGGTAGGTTGGCTTTGGAATACAAATTTCCTGCTGTGTCCCCCTTCTTTTTTTTTTTAAGTTATAATGAATCTGAAATCTGGACTCGGGCAAAATACTGGAAAGGATGGTTTTTGTGACTGTGCGATATAGTTTAGTGACCCCTGGCAGTTTTCTAAAATTTCACTTTCCCTGTACCTGGCCAATTTTGCCAGTGCACCTGAGATTTAATCTAAAAACTTCTCTTTCATACCCAATTCTGTCGTTCTATCTTGAGCTGAAAACTTCTATCAGATCAAAGAGTGATACGATATGTAAGGGGCTATCTCTTTTCCTGTCTGTGTTACTACTGGTTTACAATGCACAGGAATCATTATCTGGTGCCTGCTCTCAGTTTGACCAGATGGGACTCAAAAGATATATTTACAAAAGACAACCCTTTCCCCAGTATGCCTTAAGCTCTCTTCCTCATGGGGGCTTATGTTCAAGGCACCTTAGTGTTCGTTAGATCTGTCTGGGGCTTCTGACTCGGCTGCCTTCATTTTCTTTTTGTGGAGGTAAGAGTAACAAAATAAAGCAAAACAATAAAACCCTATTTATATTGGAGCAATACTGTATATAAAAATCATACATTTGAAATATAGTGAAGTCAAGGCTTTTATAGAGCATGATTTGGTCACATTGCACTTAGACTGAATACTTTTTTTATATTATTAGGTAGCTTTGAAAGTTCTCTTAATACCTATGGTACATGCAGTATGGATGGAAAGATTCTCTTGGCAACAAACACAATCAGTACTTTCTGCATTAGAGCTGTGTTTGCTTTGTACGTAATGTGCATGACCCAGCAGGAAGAAGAACTATAAAGTGACTTATTGGTGTATCTGTGGCTTGTTATCTGATGCTTCATTGTGGGGAAGAAAGAGAAAACATTAGCTACAGGGGAAAATATCCTTGTTGCAGTCTGCATATGTAAGCTGTTCTGTGGGAAAGGGTGGAAGTTCACTGGAACACTTGAACATCATCCTGATTGGAAGGTGGTTACCATGTTTGAACATCACATCCGTAAACATGGATTAAGGTCCTCTGTGTTCTAATTTTCATTAACAAGCTTTTGTAGGCACTGTTCTAAACATGGTAGATGCAGTGGTGAGCAAGGTAGAGAAGGAGCCTGCTCTGGAGAGGGATTGTAGACAGTCAGTAAGAGTGTCTGGCGGTGATAATAGCTATGAAGAGAATAAGAAGACAATATGATAGTGACTCGAGGGATACTGCTTCAGAGTGGTCATGAAGATGTACCCTCTTATGAAGTGTTTTCTGCCAGCAGGGCAGTCAAACTTGATCTGTGGGATGGATGAAAATGGCGTTAAACAAAGTAAATAATTTGCTTTAGTCCTGAGCATCTTGAGAAGTTAATCCAAAGAGTAGAAGTGGGTTGGTTGAAGTCTTCCCTCTGTTTATATCTATGCTTTGTGAATGGGGACCTGGCTCAAAAGAACTTAAGAGGGGTCATTAGTGGTACCTTATAAAGGATAAGAAAAAGGAACGTGTCTGCTTTATTAAAATTGTTCTCATAAAAAAGAGATGTGTAGGGAATTCCCTGGCGGTCCAGTGGTTAGGACTCCATGCTTCTACTGCAGGGGGCACCGGTTCAATCCCTGGTTGGAGAACTATGATCCCACAAGCCATGCGTGGGGCCAACAAAAAAAAAAGCCAGAGATCTGTTATTGAGTTGATGAGTGCTAGGCATTATTAGAAACATAGTTTCATTATGTTTATGTTTCTTTGTTGAGGAGTTGGATTGGGGTGTTACAATCATTGTACTTTGTTAAAGCTTCAAATGAAGCCAGCAAAAGTTAGTGATATCTGTATGCAGGACACTCTGCTAGGTATTGCTTCAGATGGAGGATCCCAGGTGACTTTGGGTTGGGGAGGGAGTTGTTGGGGGGAGCCCCGGTGGCTGAGAGTGGGGGCTCTGGCAGGAGAGGAAACAGCGCAGGGCAGACAGGCTTCGTCATCCACAGCCAGGAGGGTTCGTCCTCCGCACTTTTCCCAGCCGGCCAGTGGCATCCTACATACCTTCAACCACCCTTTCTGTGCTCTCTGGTAGAGTTATATAGAGAACTGAAAGAAACCTAGTCTGGCACTTTACACTTCTTTTACAACTCAGGAAAGATGCCAAGAAGGTGGTGACCTGCCCAGAGTTATGCGGCTTTACACTGACAGTGAGTCAAGGCTAGGACCCTGTTCTTTGCCAGCGAGGCTAGTGTTCTTTCCACCGTAGCCCGTGCTCTGACCAGAGGGTTGATAGTTAACAGTTGCTCCTGAATAGAAAAAGAAAGGAAGCCTCTGGGTGCTAATGTATGCATTTAGGAAACCTGTGTAGTTGCAATCTTAAGAAGTCAGGGGAAAGACAGTACATCAATCTTGAAAGCAGAGTACTACTGTTAACTTTTCACAAAGTTATGTAATATTGGTTTCTTTGGACCCCCTGAGATACAGTCTCACCCTGATTATATCTTGGTCCACAGTGGACGACATGGAGAAGCTCTTTGCCACATTCAGAATTAGTTGTGAAGTTCAAATTAGGCCCTTTAGATGTAGGGAGAAATTTCTGGTATGTGGCTAAAATTGAGTTCTAGAACTGAAAAGAGGTAAGGCCCTAGCAGTCCTAAGTTTTTCACCTCTAGACCTCAAGTTTCAGGGAAGGTTTCACTTCTACATTTAGAAGCGTCCTAAGATAAAGCATTACTTTGGGAGTCCGGAGATTATTCACTGTGCCTGACAAGAGTAGGGATTCTTGGGGCTTCCCTGGTGGCGCAGTGGTTGGCAGTCCGCCTGCCGATGCAGGGGACACGGGTTCGTGCCCCGGTCCGGGAGGATCCCACATGCCACGGAGCGGCTGGGCCCGTGAGCCATGGCCACTGGGCCTGCGCATCCAGAGCCTGTGCTCTGCAACGGGAGAGGCCACAACAGTGAGAGGCCTGCGTACTGCAAAAAAAAAAAAAATAGTAGGGATTCTTGAGCAGGACTACTTCCCTGGACATTTTCCTGACTTAGTACTCTGGTGGGTCAGTTACCTGGGGACAGGTTTGTATCCCTGTGGCAGTAATATGAGAGGACATTCTTGCAATAAAAAGTCCATGTGATGGGAAGTTTATGGAGACAGCAGAGCATATGAAGGAGGATGTGTGGCCTCAGTCTGGCTCCATCACTTATTAGCAGTGAGTGACCTTGGGCATTTTGCTTGAGCCACAGTTTCCTTGTCTGTAAAATGGAGATATATCTTCCTCAGGGCTGGTGAGAAAAGGAACTAAAATAGGAAAAGTATATAGTGGAGTGCACCACCTATAGGTGACACTCAGTGAATGTTAGTGTAGTTGTCCATTAAACAAACATTCCACATTGTACCGTGTACCAATACACTGTCTAGAGCGGGGCTGGTTCCTGACAATCCTGTTGATTTTACATCCTCCAGTATCTGCTCAGCAGAGAAGGGCAACTAAACAGGGCTATTGAAAGTGCTCTGATGGGGGGAGTACATGGTGCTGTACCAAGATAGGTCCTCCTGACTTGAAAGGTCACAGGAGGCTTCTCAAGAGAGGACCATTCGCTTCCTCATCCAGGCGCTTGTCTTGTCTCAGCAATCTCTTCCCACCTCTATGGCTCGTTCCTCCCTTCTTCTGCTTAACCGTTGGCATTCTCTGGACCCTCTTATTTCATTGCCCTTGCTCCCTGGGTGCTCTCGGATATCCCTAGGCTTTGATGATTGCCGGTAAGCTGATGACCCGCATGTTGATACCTTCAGCCAGACCTTCCCTAGCCCCTCCAACTCCTGCTTGACGCTGCCATTTGGGTATCTCACCAGTAACTTGAGCTTCGTAAGTCCAGAACTAACACATATTCCTCAAACTCTCCTCCATTTGCCCCCTTCTCCATAAGTGGCTTTACCATTTACCCACTCTCTCAAATCACATTCCTCCTTTTCTCTCACTACCCTCCATATCTAATCCATCACCATGTTACTGTCAGTGCTGTTTCCATAGTACGACTTGAATCTGTCCACTCTACTGCCACAACCACTGAGCCACCATCCTCTCCTACCTGGAACATTGTGATTGCCTCTTAACACAGCCTCCCCATTTCTACCCGTCTGTCTGTCTCTATTCCAGTGTGCCCAGAGCAGCCAAAGAGTCACCTGTCTTTCCTCCCTTAAAATCGTTTAATGGTTTCTCATAGCACTTAATAGAAAATCCAAACTCCTTCCCATTTCTCCCAAGGCTCTGAGTCCCCTGGCCCCTACCCACCTCTCTGGCCACCTCTCTGCTGCTTTTGCTTGCCGTCCTTCAGATACGTGGACTTTCTCTGTGTCCTCTGAAGGCTCCAAGCTCTTTCCCATCTCAGGGATTTCGTTATATGCTGCTGCTTCTGCTCAGAACACTGTGGCCAACCCAGCCTTTTCTCATCTTTCAGGATATTTGTTGAATGAAAATAAATAGCATGAGACAGGCAATAAATGGGATGGGGTAAGGAGGAAAAGTGTCCTTGGAGCGCATCTACAAAGGTCTTAAAAAAAAGAAAAAGAAATACAGAGAGAAATGTTTGAAGAGCTAAAAGAGTGTCATTTTGGCTGTGGTGTAGGTAGTTATTCAAGCGAAACACCTGGGAGTCAGGCAGCAAGAACCCACCCAAGTACACTGCTGATGAGGCTATAAAATGATGCCACCACTTTGGAAAACTATTTTGGAAGTTTCTTAAAAAGTTGAACGTTATGTCTACCCTGTGACCCAGCAGTTCCATTTCTAGGTATTAATCCAAGAGAAATGAAAACATATGTCCACAAATAAGCCTCGTACAAGAATCTTCTTAGGAGCTTTTTTCATGATAGACGAAAACTAGAAACAGTCCAGACGTCCATCCAGTGGGAGAATGGATAAACAAAACGGTATGTTCATACAGTGGAAGACCACTCAGCAATGAAAAGAAACAAACTACTACAAACTACTACAAGGAAGAAGGAAGAATTTCACACAAATTATGCAGAGTGAAAAGCCAGACACAAAAAAGTACGTAGTGGATGATCCCATTTATAAGACACTCTAGAATAGGCAAAAGTAGTCTGTGATACCAAAAATCAGATCAGTGGTTGGGTGGAAGGGGGTTCACTGGGAAGGGGACATGAGGGAACTTTCTAGAGTGATGGAAATGTTCTGTGTCTTGGTAGGCATTCATCACATCTTATTGAATCATATACTGCATGTAATTTTGCTGTATGTAAATTATACCTAAAAACAACCTACAAATTGTCCTAGATTTCTTTTTCCCCTCTCACTTTCAGCATTTAATCTCCCAGCAAGTTTTTTTCATTTTATGTCCAAAATACATCGTAAACTCGTTCCTTCCCATCTCAAGCACCATCCCCTCTTATCCGGACAACTGTATTATTAGCTTCCTGACTGGTTTTGCAACTCCCAATTTTTTTTGCCCTCCCAAACCATTTTTTTCTGCTTTTCAGCTAAAGTGATCTTTAAAAATTCAAATTGGGTTATGTCAGTTGTCTTCCTACAACCCTCTAGTAGCTTTCCATTGCTTTCATGGTGGCCGACAAGGGTCTCTCTGACCCCTGCCTCCCTCTGAGCCCATCTGACCTGGCCTCCTTGCTCCCTTAAGTTCCAGCCTCTTTGACCTTCCTTCTGTTTCTTGATCACCTCAAGGTCAAAAGCTCATTTCTACCTTAGGAACTTTGCCCTCGGCCCTTCCCTCTGCCTCCTGGAACACTCTGCTTCCCAAATCTGTGTGAGACTTGTTTCTGTTTGTCATTCTGGTTCAGTTTATCTTTTTTTTTTTTCTTTTGGGCCACACTGTGGCACGCAGCATGGAGGATCTTAGTTCCTGGACCAGGGATTGAATCCATGCCCCGTGCATCGGAAGCACGGAGTCTTAACCACTGAACCACCAGGGAAGTCCCCAGGTTCAATTTAAATATTTCTTTCTCTGTGAGGTTTTCTCTAGCCCTCACAGCCTAAAGTAGTGCTCCGTCACATCAGCCTGCTTTATTTTATTCATAACTTTTATCACCATCTGAATTTGTCTCATCCTTTTATTTGTTTGCCTGTCTCCTCCCTCTAGGATTAAGCTTGGCTTGTTCACTGCTGTACACTCAGCGTCAGCAGCAGTAGTGACACATAGTAGGCCATATGTATTGACTAAGTGAAGATCTTGAGGCTGGTGATGACGAGATGAGAGCAAGCCTACTAGGAGGTAGATCTCTGAGGGAGAAGGAGGAACCAAGGAGAGTCAAGACTTCTGGCTTGGAAATTAGGTGGTGGTGATACCATTCATTGAAATAGAAAACAGTGGAGAACAAGAAGATTGGGGTGGGGTAAAAGTGATGAATTTAATTTTGGACTTAAGTTTGAGATGCCTGTAAGGAAGGCATCAAGTGTTTGAGACACAGAACTGATATTTAGGAGAAGGAACTGGGCTGTGAAGTAAGACTTAGAGGTTAGCGTGTATGTTCCAGCCTGGGAGTAGATGAGATTGCTCTCAGGGCTAAACAGGGAATGTCAGTATGTGGAGAAGTGGTTCCTTCCTTTTTTCCTGCCTGAGTGATGGGCGTCTCCCACCAGTAACAGGGACTTTACAGACCTCAGCCCCTAGAAGGTTTTGTAGTTTTAGACACTCCCCACCCTCCAAGCCCATGCCCCAGTTATGTTATTGTTGCTAATAATGACAAGTGCTCAGAGGTCCAGACAAAATTCTGAGGAATGTGAACATTTAAGGGAGCAGGGCAGTGTTTAAAGAGCAGACAGGATGCAACCAGACAGGTTAGGAGGAAAACCCAGAGAGCATGGCATGGGGAAAGAAAGTGTCTCAAGTCAGAGGCAGTAGCTGAGGTTATTGAAAAGGGTCAGTTGGGAGGAGGGGATAACTAAAGCCAGGTGGTTGTGTATTGATGAGAAAGTGAGGTGAAGAAGTGGAGACAAGTTTGGAGTCAAACCTTCCTAAAATTTGGCTGTTGAGGAAAGTAAAAAGTAGCTATAGGGAAAATCTCAGGTCAAGCGAAGACTTTTTTAAATATAAGAGAACCTTAAGCATGTGTAAATTGAGGTGGGAAGGAGCCAGCCCAGGGCCGTGCTGAAGATGTAGGAGAGTGTTGGGTTGAGGACCTTCCAGTAGAACTCAGGGCCCAGTGTGATCCAGGCGATTGGCTTTGGGTAGTAAGAATACCTGCTTCCAGGGGAAAGCAAGGTGTGTGGGCAGGAAACAGATGCGCATGGGGGCAGGAAGGTAAGGAGTGCTTTTCTGTGAGTTCTGTGAAGGTCCTCTTTGGAGGGGCAAGAGCGAGGTGGAGAGTTGGAAGCTTGAAGAATACAGGAAAGGTCTGAAGAAACTGCTGCGGCAAGCAGATAGAGCCGGCTAAGGAAACAAGAACTGCAGGGCGATGTAAAAAGTAGTTAAGACGAGCTTTCTGCCTCCAGGATTTTAGAGAAATTGGTCAGACCTTTACAGTTGTTTGTCTAGATTTGGATTCCAGTGATTTAGACTCAGCTTTTCCTGCCTGGTGTCCCCATAAGCTTCTGCCATTCCCATTCATTAGACCAGTGACTTATACATTATTCCAGAGCTCTCATGCTTTATTTAACCAGTGCTTATGAAGCGCTCACTGTGTTAGGTAGGTGGCAGTGTTCTCAGTGTTGTATCAAAACAGGAAAGGTGGGGGATACTCATCCCCTTGGACCTGAGGTACCCCAGGTGGCCTGGCTGTAGTGGAAGAAGTAAGTCATCCTCTTCCCAACGCCAGAGCTAGAGCAACTCTCACCGTCTCTCTCTTCTTATCTTGGGTATCTGTGGAAGACTTTTGCTGGAAAAACTGCAAAGTATTTTCGAATACCACTGCACTAGGCTCTAAGGTCCTTGTGGTCAAGGCTGTGTTTTATTTTATAGTCCCAGAAGCTGGCACATTGCCTATCAATGCATTGAGAGTGAATGCACCATTTTGCTTCTGAGCCCCTGCCTGGAATGCCCTATCTTTCTCCTCTATCTTTATCCATATATTACCGTGATGTATGTCATATGTTACAGTTACTATGGAATGTGTCTGTTTCACCACAAGATTGTATTCTTAGATGGTCACCATGCCTTGTTAATCTTTATTTCTTTATGTCCCCTTCACATAGTATGTATTAAAGTAATGTTAAATTTGGATTTGTTGTAAAAAAACTTGTAAAGCATCTTTAAGAGTAACTAAAATAGTTGAAGAATAGGGGGAAAATTCAGAGAAAATATCAGCCAAAGAAACGAGTTAATTTAGCCTGATAAAGTATCCTAAGCAATGAGTTAATGAGGGTCTTAGGGTATGTTAAAGAGTGATGGCCTGCTGTTCCTCAACTCTGAGAAGGAAAACAGCAGCAGATGAGGTCAGAGGGAGTGCTAGTGGCTTGGGTGGACAAACCAAAGAACTCCCTGCCCTGTGAGGAACTCTGGGAATTTCTCCTAGAGAGTTTTAGGCAGTAGAATAGACTCATTTATGTGCAATAATTCCTACTTGATGGCAGAGGCATGGCGAACATGCCTCCAAGATTCCAGCCAAATGACTCCTACACCCTCAACATACACAGTGTAAATCAACCTAAAGACTTACAGGCACCTGTACATTAGTGAACAGACATAAGCAAAAAAGTACACGTTGCGTTGAATTTAGTGCTGCTGTTCTGTTTTGCTTTTACCTAGTGGATATGTGAGTTTAAACATAACGGGAGTAGAATTTTCATCTTTTAGTTAAGAAGTCTTTGTGGAAGTGGGGTTAAGTTCTAACATATTGAATAAGAGAGGTTTGAGTTGGAGTGAAGGACGTTGCAGCCTGTGTCACTTATTAAATTTTTTTTTTTAACTGAAATTTTGCTACATTGGTTAGCAAAGTGCTAAAAGTTGGCTATCACTAAAGATGAGAGACAGAGGCCAAGTGAAGCCTGTGGGAATGAAACATCAGAGGAAATACAAGAAAAAGAAAATTTCTATTTCGATTCAGCCCAGATTGCTAAATCTATACCATGCTAGGCACAAAAAATGCAAAAGTAAATAAAACGTCTTCCCATTCCCCGGAGTTCAGTGTCTGTGGGAGAGTCAGACATGGAAAATTAACATTCATAAAATCTATATAGGATCTGCAAGACTATAATAGTGGCGCAGCCAGAGTTCTAGGGAAGAGGTTTACCCCTGATTAAGAATGGGAAGAATATCGGAGAAGACTGAGGGGAGGGGACCTGTGAGCAGGATCTGCAAGGATCGGTAGGAGAGAGCATTCCAAGGGAAGGTCCTTCAAGAAGCAAGGCTTGGAAGTATGTGGCATGTTATATATATATAGCAAAGTGCAGGCTCTTAGGGGGGCCTGGAGATTGCAGGGAAGGGACTGTCAGAAGGAAGTATGGGCCAAGGGTGAAGTGGGAATAGCTTGATGATGGGCCTTGAATCTGGGCTAGAGCACTTTATTCTTACTAATGAAACAAGGTTTTGTGAAGAGAGTTGTGATATGTGGTTGAGAGACTTGTCGATTGTGAGGAGAGGTGGAGGTGGGAAGGAGATGGGAGGGCTGGAAGCAAATGATGAATTGATCATCTTTTCCTGTTCCTGTTCCGGAGGTTTTCCCATGGCCAAATCCCTAGTCTGCATGAGAAGGAACTAAAGCTGGTTTAAACAACATGGACTTATAGGAAATGTTGGCATCAACCCACATTAATTCCAACAGATGGGCAAGGATATTTTATTTATGAAAAACTTTGAATAAATAATAAAATAAATAATTATGTAATTAAACACTTGAAAATATTAACCCACTTAATTCTTATAAAAATCCTATGAGGGTATACTATTATCTCCATTTTTTCAGGTGAGGAAACTGTAACGGAGAGGTTGAGTGCTTTGCCCAAGGTCCCGTCTAAAAAGTAGCAGAGCCAGGATTTAGAATCAGGCATCCTAACTCCCCATTCTGTGCCCTTAACTTGTGCACTGTGCGATTCTGTGCTTAATTTGATGAACTGGAAAATAACCCTTGCAGAATAAATTTGTGACACCTTTGAAGGGAAGAGTTTGGGTTTGGATTTAGGGGAAAAAAAAAATAGAGTGGAGTCCAGAGTTGCCATTTTGGGCCTACTTGTTAGAACAACATCTGTGTGAGGGCAGTTCCCCATCATATCCTTGGCACCTAGAATAGTGCTTGGTGTGTAGTTAGTGCTCAGCAAATAGTTTTTGTGTGAATTAATAAATGAAGTAGAATTTTCCTGCCAGCTTTCAAAGGAATGTGCCATGGAAGCTTCAGTTTCTTTTTCCCCTTTCTGAATTAATGAGTTCCATGCGTTTACTACCTGTTTTTATGGAACTTATCTTACTCAGCTTTCAAAGGATGCCAGCCCAGTCTACTGTTCTCTAGATTAAAAAAAATCAGCAACTTATTTTCAAAATCAAAATATTAGGTTTTAAGATTTCGGCAGAAATCTTTTTATATAAACAAGATTTCTTTTGTTGATGCTTTTTGCTTATATTTAAGATGTAAACCTCGGAAATGTTATTAAGAATTGAAATTGACTTCTAATTATAGTAGTTGATTATATGTTTATTGAATATTTTCTTAGCAGACCAAGTGTTATCTCTACTTCCCCTTTTTTGCCAATTCACATATTCTTAGTATTCGATACCGGTCCTTCTGTATCTGCTAAAGAACCTTCCTCAGTGAATTATTTGTTAGGAAATCTCTTCCAGGAACCCAGTGATAATACTACTCAAGAGGTGTCTGCTAATGTAAAGTCACAACACTATGTATAAGTCACATATCTGATTTCATTAGCAAATTAATAGGTAATATAGGTTCTGAGGGGGAGAGACATGTTTTCTCTCTGCTTTAGTTCATTCTAAATTAAATCATTTGGGATAGGAAAATGGGAAATTTTGTCTTTCCATCTAGAGATACATAAAGACTTGGTTCCATAAGCCAATATATTGTTTTTCTTGTTGACTTGATTCAGATTATTAATACTGTATTAAGAGATATATTTCATAATATTTTATTTCCTTTTAAGAATAAGATTTAACTCTACTAAATTAAAAATTTGAAAAAAATCCTACTACTCTTAACAGTATTTTTGTTCTGAGTTAAAATGGTCATATGAAAATAGTTACTTTTGTTGAAATAGTTATACATGGAAATAATTACATATGTTAAAGAAAAAATGTCAAGAATGTTAGCATAGTGTTTTAGTTGAAACAACTTTTAGAACTTTTTTTTCTTGAAATGTATCCTTTTATTATAAAATTAGTACATGCTCTTGTTGTAAAATTCAAACAATACATAGGTGTATAACTTTACTCTCCAGAGATAACTATTGTTTACAGTTTAGTGCATATCCCGTACTTTAAAAAAAATAGGCTTTATTTTTTAGGGCAGTTTTAGATTCACAGCAAAATTAAGAGGAAGGTACAGAGATTTGCTACATACCCTCTGCCCCTGCACATGCACAGCCTCCCCCATTATCAACGTCTCCCACCAATGTGGTACCTTTGTTACAATTGATGAACCTACCTTGACACATTTTCACCCAAAGTCCATAGTTTATGCTACAGTTCACTCTTGGTGTTATATTGTATATTCTGTGGTTGGGAGAAATTTATGACCTGTATCCATCATTATAGTATCATACAGAGTAGTTTCACTGCCCTAAAAATCCTCTGTGCTCTACCTATTCATCTCTCCCTCCCCCTAATCCCTAGCAACCACAGTTTTTTTTACTGTCTCCATAGTTTTGACTCTCAGAATATGATATAGTTGGAATCATACAGTATGTAGCTTTTTCAGATTGGCTTCTTTCACTTAGTAATATGCATAAGTTTCTTCCATGTCTTTTGATGGCTTGATAGCTCACTTTTTAGCACTGAATAACAGAACTGTCTTTTTATTTGTAGATGAAGGTGGTTCTTAATACTGTTTTACAAAATATTCTGAGGTTTTCTGTTTGTAGGTGGTTCATCTCCTGAAGACTTCTTTTTTTTTAAGATTTTTAATTAATTAATTTGTTTATTTATTTATGGCTGCATTGGGTCTTCGTTGCTGCGCGGGCTTCAGTAGTTGTGGCTCGCAGGCTCCAGAGCGCAGGTTCAGCAGCTGTGGCTCACGGGTTCAGTTACTCCGTGGCATGTGGGATCCTCCTGGACCAGGGCTTGAACCCGTGTCCCCTTCACTGGCAGGTGGACTCCTAACCACTGTGCCACCAGGGAAGTCCCTCCTGACGAGTTCTTAAGTATTTGTTTCAGACAGTTGATGCTAAATTATTACCTAGTTTTTAAATACTGCAGTGCAAAATTTTTTTCTTTGTATATTAAACCACTGATTTAATGACTAACATTTATACATCCTTTACCAAGTGCCAGGCACAGTGCACAGTATTTATTTTCATTATTTTATTTAATTCTGATGAAACATAGCTGGAACCCAACTCTGTGTGGCTCAAAACCTTTTTCTCCCTTTTAATATAAAGTGTGTACCTTGTAAAAATACATACTGTATCACTGCTTCCTTCCCCCGATCTGAGCTTAGAAGCCCCCCCACACACACACAGGTTTTCTCTCCCTGCGCCCCACTCTTTCTCCTCACAGCATTTAAACGACATTTTTGTCTTTTATCTTTTTTTTCCCCCACTAAATGTAAATTCCATGGTTAAAAAATGTGCTTCCTTCACCTTTGCATCTCTGTTGCCTAGAGCAGTACATGGCACCCAATAAGAGCCCACATATTTGTTATGAAGAATATGTACCATAGGCTATATCAGTCTGTAAGATTTGCTTTTAATTACTTTTATGGACAAACTATTAAATTATTTTCTTTTTGTATAGTGATTTAAGTGAGGGAGTTGAAGGAGGGGTCTCTTGAAAAGATGCTGAGGAGCCAGTTGAGTAGGAGACAAGGCTGTTGTGGAAGTGGGGACTAGAAGTGGTTTGGACGAGCGTAGTGGGAGACCTGCCTGAGCTCTGTCAGAGGCTCTTTTTTTTAAATTTATTTTATTTATTTATTTCTGGCTGTGCTGGGTCTTCGTAGCTGCGCGGTCTTTCTCTAGTTGCGGCGTGCGGGGAGTAGTCTTCATTGCGGTGCACGGTCTTCTTATTGCAGTGGCTTCTCTTGTTGCACAGCATGTGCTCTAGGCACACGAGCTTCAGTAGTTGTGGCACGTGGGCTCAGTAGTTGTGGCGCACGGGCTTAGTTGCTCCGTGGCATGTGGGAATCTTCCCGGACCAGGGCTCGAACCCTTGTCCCCTGCATTGGCAAACGGATTCTTGACCACTGTGCCACCAGGGAAGCCCTGTCAGAGCCTCTTGAATAGTAACTCTTCTTCCCTGGGCCGTGGTTCAGTCTCTTCCTAACAACTGCCAGAAAATCTTTTAAAATACACCTTTTGGGCTTCCCTGGTGGCGCAGTGGTTAAAAATCCACCTGCCAATGCAGGGGACATGGGTTCAAGCCCTGGTCCGGGAAGATCCCACATGCCGTGGAGCAACTAAGGCTGTGCGCCACCAATACTGAGCCTGTGCTCTAGAGCCCGCGAGCCACAACTACTGAAGCCCACGCGCCTAGAGCCCGTGCTCTACAATAAGAGAAGCTACCGCAATGAGAAGCCCGCACACGGCAATGAAAAGTAGACCCCGCTCACCGCAACTAGAGAAAGCCCGCACACAGCAGTGAGGACCCAATGCAGCCAAAAATAAAATATATAAAAATAAATAAATTAATTAAAGAAATAAAAATAAAATACACCTCTTGTGTGCTGAAGTAAATGTAGATGCCTTGCTTTGTTATCCGCAGTAGGACCCTTTCCTGCCTTTCCAGCCCCATCTCCCAGTTTCCCTACACGTATTCTCTAGTGCAGCTTCTGTGTTCCCATTTCCATGCATACATCTGTACCCTCTTTTCCCATTCTCTATCATCTATTGGGATCACCATCTTTCAAGGCCTTTCTTAAATGCTCTTTCTTCCATGAAGCCTAACCTTCCCTTACCTGGGTGTTTCTCTCGTGGCATTTTGTAATTTTCTTGTGTACATTTAATCTTCACTTTTTTATTATACCCTTCTAAACATGTTCTTGCCTCCTTTCCTAGTCCTCCTTGAGGCCAAGGATTGTGGTTGTCAACACTCCTTATATTTTCTGCAGTGCATTGAATATGAGAGCAGACTGTGAATAGTTTTTCAAGTAGAGAAGAACAAAAGTAGGCAAAGCACAGAATTGGTGGTACAGTTGTCCCCCAGTATCTGCTGGGGATTGGTTCCAGGAGACACCACCCCACCCACCCCCACCAGGGATAGCAAAATCTGTGGATGCTCAAGACCTTTATATGCAATGGCATAGGTTTTGCATATAAGTTATGCACATCCTCCCATATATTTTAAATCATCTCTAAGTTACTTATAATACCTAATACAGTGTAAATGCTAGTTAATAGTTGCCAGAGTGCAGCAAATTCAAGTTTTACTTTTTGGAACTTTCTGGAATCTTTTTTTTTCCTCCCAAATATTTTCAGTCTACGGTTGGTTGGATCCGTGGATACAGAGGGCCAACTGTATTTACTTTGGGCACAGGGAAGACTTGTCCATATCTAAGGATTGTTTTGGTGGTTAGGAACCTTTTGGAAAAGAAGTCAGGATGGAGGTAGGTAAAGAATGAAGTGTAGCAGGTCTTGCACGTTAGAATAGACGACAGGAAGTCAGAAATGACTGGATGAGCAGCAGCAGTTGTTTTTCAGAGTTCTGGGATGAGTCCCAGCCAGCACTTGTCCTCAGGGTGTTCAGCAGTATAGTGAGGGAAGCAAACAGGTAGATCAGTGATTATACATTATAAAAAATTTGGCCGTAGAGAAGAGAAGGTGCTAGAAAACATTTGTTGATTCTAGAGAAGTGAGAGCAGTAAGAGCCAGCAAGCTTAGCAAGATTGTGGTCCTGAACAGGTGGGCAGAAAGGTTGGCATCATGCGGCAGGAGGCAGTCTTAGGGTCAAGACATCCATTGTCCTGTCCCCCTTAAATGAGCATCGCAGAAGGTATCACAGAGATATTTTAGAACAATGTTGGTGAAAGGTTAGCTTTTAGTGTTTGTGCTCAGATCTTAAGGGAGAAGTAGGTTAGTATTAAAAGAAACAATGGTGAATTTAGTGTTTGAAACCCATTTAGCAGCTTGTTCTTCAGTACTTCACGTGTTTGCAGGACTGGCGATTGAAAGTCACAGGAGTGAGCCAGGATTGAGGGAGATGAGTAAGGGTGGGGGGCACCAAGTAATGAGATTACTCACTCTTGGGTGTCCTAGGTTCAAGATACCTCCTTTGGGTTTTTTTTTTTTAATTTTATTTATCAATTTATTTATTTATGGCTGTGTTGGCACTTCGTTTCTGTGCGAGGGCTTTCTCTAGTTGTGGCAAGCGGGGGCCTCTCACTATTGCGGCCTCTCTTGTTGCGGAGCACAGGCTCCAGACGCGCAGGCTCAGTAATTGTGGCTCACGGGGCTAGTTGCTCCGCGGCATGTGGGATCTTCCCAGACCAGGGCTCGAACCCGTGTTCCCTGCATTGGCAGGCAGATTCTCAACCACTGTGCCACCAGGGAAACCCTGGGTTTGGTTTTGTTTCCTTTTTTTAATTGATGTGAAACTCACGCAATATAAAATGAACCATTTTTAATATAATACATTATTATTAACTATACTAATCATGCTGTAAATTAAATCTCTAGAATTTATTCATTTTACACCTGAAAGTTTGTACCCTTTGACCAAAATTAACTATTTTTAAGTGAACAGTTCAACGATTCAGTGGTGTTCAGTATATTCACAACATTATGCACCCACAACCTCAATCTAGTTCCAAAATATTTTCATCACTTCCGAAAGAAAACCCCCATACTCCTTAAGCAGATGGTTCAGTTTTCCACTTCCCCCAGCCCCTGGCAACTACCAATCTGCTTTCTGTCTATGGATTTACCTATTTTGATTATTTCGTATAAATGGAATTATACAGTATGTGACCTTTTGTGCCTGGCTTCTTTCACTTAGCATGTTTTTAGGTTCATCCACATTGTAGTATGTATCATTACTTCTTTCCTTTTTTGGCTGAATAATACTCCAGTGTATGTATATATCACAATTTGTTTATCCATTTACCTATTGAAGGACATTTCTGTTGCTTACAATTTTTGGCAGTTTACTAAGTTGTTGTAAACATTAATGTGCAAGTTTTTGTGTTTATATAAATTTCAGTTCATTTGGGTAAATAGCTAGGAACCTGGCTGCTGGATTGTATAAGAGTATTTTAACTTTGTAAGGAACTGCCAAACTATTTTCCAAAATGGCTGCACGTGGGACTTCCCTGCTGGTCCAGTGGTTAAGACTCCACACTTACATTGCAGGGGACACAGTTTCGACCCCTCGTTGGGGAGCTAAGATCCTGTATGCCACACGGAATGGCCAAAAAAATAAAATGGCTGCACGTTAACTTCTCTTTTTTTTATTTTGGTAAAAAAAAAAGTATATGACAAAGTTGCCATTTTAACCATCTTAATTTACTCTCTGTCTCTTTGAATTTGCCTGTTCTAGATATTTCATAAATGGAATCGTACAATATTTGCCCTCTGTGTCTGGCATATTTCATATAGCTTAATGTTCTTAAGGTTTGTCCATGTTGTGGTACATATCAGAACGTCATTCCTTCTTATGGCTGAATAATATTTCATTGTATGTATATGCCACATTTTGTTTATCCATTCATCTGTTGATGGACACTTGGGTTGTTTCCACCTTTTAACTGTTTTGAATAGTGCTGCAGTGAACATTGGCATACAGGCATCTGTTTGTGTCTCTGTTTTCAGTTCTTTTGGGTATATACAGGAGTGGAATTGCTGGGTCATATAGTAACTGTATATAATCTTTTTTTTTTTTTTGTATATAATCTTTTGAGGAACTGCGGAACTGTTTTCCAAAGTGGCTGTACCATTTCACATTCCCACCAGCAATATATGAGGGTTCCAGTTTCTCTACATCCTGCCCAACACTTGTAATTTTCCCTTGTTTGATTATAGCCATCCAAGCGGGTAGGTGGTATCTCATTGTGGTGTTGATTTGCATTTCCCTAATAATGTTGAGCATCTTTTCATGTACTTGTTTGCCATTTGTATATCTTTGGAGAAATGTCTATGAAAGTCCTTTGCTTATTTTTTAATTGGGTTGTTGTCTTTATATTGTTGAGTTGTAAGAGTTCTTTGTATATTCTAGATACTAGACTCTGATCAGATATCAGATATGTGATTTACATTGTCTGAGAATTTGGGATTCTTTTTTGCTAGTAACATTTGAACAAGTTAGTTTAGACACATTGTCTTAGTTCCCTGACCAGGGATTGAACCTGGGACCTGGCAGTGAAAGCTCTGAGTCCTAACCACTGGACCACTGGAATTCCTAAGACACATTGGTTTATTTTTATTTTTTTGACACATTGGTTTAGATATGAATAAGCCTGTATGCACATTTGAACAGTACTTGAATCCCAGAAACAGAAGAAATTTTGAATGATTTTGAAGATTGTTTGATGTCTGTATATTTATTTAGTCATTGTATTTTTTCCTGATCTCTTTGAAGCCTGTACAGCTCAGAAGACTCATGAGATCTGGAGAAACCAAGCTTTGAGAGGCAGACCTAGTATGCGTAAAATATTGTAAGCCACTTTATTCCTAAGACAGAGACATTTACAGTTACGTATTGAATCATGTCTTTGTGTTTTAGTCTGAAGATCATATTCCAAACACAGAATCACAGGAGCGCTCCCAAGTGATGGACAGCCTATCCTGAAACTTCAGTAGCATTAGGCTTCAGAAAGGGTTTGTCTTATTTCATCAACACATTGCTCAGTGTCACCTGCTTCTTTGCATGTTAGCTTTCTGACTTGGGAGCAGGGTTGATGCATTAATGCCAGCTCCTCTCCCACTTGATTCCCAATACGGGGATGTACATGCTACAGAAGCTTGAGGGAAGGGCAACAACAGAAGCTGTTTCCCTCCCTGTGTTTTATCTCCTTGGATTGGAGGGTTCCCTTAGCAGTTTGAGTTTTCTAGAAGGCAGAGATCCTTGGGCTTTTTACAAGATTGATTTTCATATAACTTGAGGATTCCATGAATTACATTTTCACATTATACTACCTGTAGTATACTTCACTACAGGTAGTCTCTGTTCCCAAATGACTGCTCTTCACTCAGCTCCTGGTGGAACTCTCCTTCCTCTACCTGAACTTCCAAGAGCCAGCTTCTCCACGTTGTCTCAAGTAATAGAGGAACAGATGCTCATTAGAATTATTTATGTCACCATGAATAGAGCCAAGAGCTAAGTCAGAATTGTCTGTTTAGATTTAACTTTATTTTATTTTATTTTATTTTATTTTATTTATTTATTTATTTATGGCTGTGTTGGGTCTTCGTTTCTGTGCGAGGGCTTTCTCTAGCTGCAGCAAGTGGGGGCCACTCTTCATCGCGGTGCGCGGGCCTCTCACTATCGCGGTCTCTCTTGTTGCGGAGCACGGGCTCCAGATGCGCAGGCTCAGTAATTGTGGCTCACGGGCCCAGTTGCTCCGTGGCATGTGGGATCTTCCCAGACCAGGGCTCGAACCCGTGTCCCCTGCATTGGCTGGCAGATTCTCAACCACTGCGCCACCAGGGAAGCCCCTAGATTTAACATTTAAAAAAAATTTTAATTAGGTAGATTGGGGAGAAGGTATGAAGAAAAGATTCTTCTTTGAATTTCTCATGCCAAGGACTTTGAGTTTAGATTGTGAGGTATGCTTAATTAGCACAGTGAACGGAATGGAAATAGCATCTAGGCCTGGATCTTGGCTAACATTGGAGTGTCCTTACTTTTACTCCTGCAAGCACCTTTTCGTTTATTGCCTTTAAGCTTAACCCATTTTCCTTTTAAATACTTCTCTCTAGCATTTTTTTCTGCCTTTTCCTTTTCTTTTCTTCCCCCCCTTCTTTTCAGTAGTGCAAAGGTAGAGAGAGTATTATATTATTGTGATTTTACATATCTCTTCTAAGTGATTGACTTTGAGCTCTTCACATGCTGGGAGCATGCGTCTTTAC
The DNA here is from genome assembly GCF_949774975.1 of Lagenorhynchus albirostris. Classification (NCBI taxonomy): domain Eukaryota; kingdom Metazoa; phylum Chordata; class Mammalia; order Artiodactyla; family Delphinidae; genus Lagenorhynchus; species Lagenorhynchus albirostris. The sequence goes on from NC_083105.1 coordinate 7,150,855, forward strand.
ATTCTCTATGTCTGGCCCCTAGTTAATTAGTTGTGGCACTAAACTTACAGAACAGGCCATGTTATTTCTAGAAGACGTTCTAGGATAATAAAGATCACTGATTTTGTATTCACCAGGCTTCTTGAATCTGTGGCTTGATTTTTCTCATCTGTTCTGGAGGATTCCCAGCAAGTCTCTCCACATACTGCTTTGTCCCCATTCTTTTCTTGTTCTGCGACTCCAGTTATATGGGTATGTTAGACTTTCTCACTGTTTCCTTTTGATCACTTATCCCTTCTCCTATATTTTTTATCCTCTTTATTTTTCATTTTGGGTGGTTTCTTTTGACCTGTATTCCATTTAACCAGTTCTCTCTTTGACTAATCTGCGTTTAATTGAAATTAAGAACTCAGTGGATAGGTTTATTGTATTGAAAAATACAATAAAAACTGAAAAGTTTGGGTCCTTTCAAATTTGCTATGTTGTTTTTTATGGATTCCTGTTCCCTGCTAAATTTTTCAAGCTTGGCTTTTATTTCCTAAAACAGAGTGAATATAGTTGTTTCATAATCTCCTTTTCTCAGTTCATTTATCTGGAGTCCCTTTGGGTCTTTGACTGTTTATGATGGTTCTAACTCATGGTATTTTGTCTGTTCATGTGTTTGTGTGCTAGATGTAGTATTTGCAACATTATTTATAGAAATAATTAGAGGCCTTCATGTCTTTTTCCAAGGAAGATTTTCATTTGCTTTTTCCAGGTGTCTGAGGGCACTAGCGAACTAGGATTACTTTAATCTGGGTTGAGAGTTTGAGATCTTCTCCTGGTGATTTGAAGCTGAGTCCATGAGAAGACTGGTTTACTTCTAGTTCACTCTTACTCCTAGGATGCAGCCCTTTAGGGCCTCAGTCCCCTGGTTTGGGGCTGGGCCGAGGTTACCGAGTGTCTCCCTATGCAGGGCCTAGAAGGGCAGGCATGCCACTGGGCCCCTTGACCACCTCTGGCAGATCAGCAGTCTTATTACATCTTTGGGTTTCCATTCCTTCTAGGATATTAACTTTGTAATTCCTCATTATCCTGTTAGCTTCTTGTTACTTTTTAAAAGATGTATATATATATATTTCATTCAGTTTTTTTCCCAAATTATTTTATTGAATGCAGAAAATGAGACCTTATTTTCAGGGGCTCATGTTATTTTAACATTCACCTTGAAACAAGTGACCATAACGTGAGAGACACCACACTGTAGTCTTGGTTACATCTCAGTGTGACACTGAGTACAAGGTGGCACACTGGTCAGGAAAACCAAGCAGTGTTGGTCAGAGGATTCTCCAAGAATCAGTATCTAGAGATGGTCTCCAAAGCCAGTTACCCGATTTTTGAACCCCAGCTCTGCCACTTACTAACAGTGTGACCTTAAGCAAATAACTATTCTGTGCCTCTGTTTTCTTGTCTAAAAAATGAAAATATGAATTGTACTTACCTGTGGTCGTGCTGATTAAATTTGTTAATAACTAAAGCTTTTAGAATATTGCCTGACTCATAGTAATCACCAGATAAAGTTTAGTTACTGTTATAACCACCTAGAAAGTTTGGAAATTGCTGATTTTTCAGAAGATGTTTATGTTGTTTTGACTTTTATTTTCAAAATTAGGGATTGCAAGTGGTAATGCCTTTTCATCAGCCACCTGTTCTCTATGGGCTTATTTCAAAATAACTAAAGTTGGTGTTTGCTAATTCCATGCCAGTGGTCAGGGAAGGAAGAGACGCTCCCCTGCTTGTCAGAGACCAGCTGCCTCCAAGTGGGTCTTGACAGTCAAGCCGCTGTCCCTCAGTGGGGAAGGTGGGGATTTGTCTTGTGGCTTGCGGCTCCTGCCTATAGAATGAGAATGTGCTCCGTTGGCATTTTGATTGTGAATTATGAGCACTGATGAAGATTTAAATTTAACCCTGCTGTGATTTTTATGAATGGACTATAGACCCTAGGGTATGGGAGCTTTCTTAATTAGAGAATGACACAGAAATTAACTGTCACAGAGTGGTTTTCTATCAGTCATTTGTTATTTTGTTTTTTAGGGTTTTGTTGTATTTTGTTTGTTTGATTGATTAATAGATAACTTCTCCCAGTTTTTTTCCTTGTTGCTTGTCTCTTGCCTGTTTTGTCATTGGTTCAGATTTTTACCTGGGAAAGTGAGAGATGACGGTAGTACTGATAATGATCACTTTAATTTATGTGGTACTTAGCAGTTTACAGATTTATTGTTGAGCATTCCTGTGAGGCAACAAGGTAGGTAATTTGCAAATGAAGAAAGTGGGACTTTCAGGTTAAGTAATTTGCCCAAGTCACAGAACAAGTGCGGCAAAACTAGTATTTAAATATAGTTTTCCTGATTCTAAATGTAGTATTTTTTCCAATGCATCACTCAGGAGAATCTATTGAAAACAGGTTTAATAGGGAAAGCAATTGTACCTTGCAAAAATAAAGTTGTATTTTTGCTCATTTGGGTTACTAAAATAAAATTCTATTTCCAGAAGTTTTTTTAAACATGTTTTTCTTGGTCTCTTTCTTCAAGACATTTGGTTTGACTCCTAGGTGAGAAAGCAAGGCTTGGTGCTCTCACTGTCCCGTAAGGGGAGAAATGGTTGTGTGCTGATTGGGCGGGGGCAGTCAAGGAGGGCTTTATGGTTATTGCTTTGCAAATCTCTCTTTTTTTAAAAAAATTTATTTATTTATTTATTTTTGGCTGCGTTGGGTCTTTGTTACTGCATGCAGGCTTTCTCTCTAGTTGCCGCCAGACCACGGGGGCTACTCTTCATTGCAGTGCGCGGGTTTCTCATTGCCTTGGTTTTTCTTGTTGTGGAGCCGGGCTCTAGGTGTACGGGCTTTAGTAGTTGTAGCACGGTCATTCAGTAGTTGTGGCTCGCGGGTTCTAGAGCGCAGTTTCAGTAATTGCGGCGCACGGGTTTAGTTGCTCCACGGCATGTGGGATCTTCCTGGACCAGGGCTCAAACACGTGTCCCCTGCATTGGCAGGCGGATTCTTAACCACTGCGCCACCAGGGAAATCCCATTTTGCAAATCTCTAGAGAAAGACAGCAAACAGTTGTCAGGAGTAGTTTCTTTTGTCTCTCAGTGCCTGTTATTTGTACACTTGGCACTCTCCTTGTTATGGTTCTGGCTTGCCCTTTTTTTTTTTTTTTCCTTTTTGAAATGAAATGAGAACATAAAATACAGTCGAGAGCTAAAGCCATTCACGAAGATCCTACGCTGCTGAAATGATCTGTCTTTTTATTTCTTTAAAATCCTCCAACTCCAGATCAATTTGCTAATTCTTGAGGCTCTTCTTGGAGACTCAAAGTTGACTCTTTCTCTTTAGTTTGGAGCTGGAGTTTAGAAGTTTGTTACATGTTTGAAACGATTCTTCCAGCTGTTTATAGGTGTGGAATTTTTGTGGGGTTTTTTGTTTTGTTTTTTGTTTCTCTCTTTTTAAGTGGGAAGCTCAGTAATCTTTAGAAGGACACTTAGCTTATACATGCATTTAACAGGAACCAAAGTGTTGTCTCTCAGTATTTTCAAGTTGTGGTGAGTTTGAGGCAATGGTGCAAGTTGTAGAGTGTGTCCACTTGGCTCACCTCAGCTCCTCCTAATTCCTGTGCTCTTTCACAGGAATCAGTCATCCAGACAGTATTCCTCCCATGCCTGCATCCCCAGCCATACGGAGAGGACCCCATAAACTGTAAAAAGGTCCATTGGCTTTTATCTGGAGTGGACTGCACCCATAGAGCTCAGTTCTGCCTTTGCTTCATTTGGCAGGTTGACCAGTGGTCTTGGTACCTCCAGTAAAATCAAGTCTTAATGCTTCAGTTGACTGCATTTCCCATCGCTTTACCCAGGAAGCTAAGAACACGTTAAAATCTGTTCATCCCATCCTGTATTTCCTTTCTAAGATTGCTGGGGCAGTGCTTTTGTTTTACAGTGTGTTGTTCGTTTGGCCTCAACTTCTGCTCATAAATTCAGATGTGGTCAGATGGTGCTAAAAGAGCTTTTTGCATTTTAAGCATGTCTGATTGACTAGCTGTCGTCTCTTCGTGTTTATGGGTATGTATAGTATCTTTTAATATTTTTACATTTCTTTGTGCTAAACTTAAAAAATACTTTTCTGCAAAGGTCAGAGCCTTTGGAAAAAGGTAACCAATTTTCAAAACTATTTAAGATGTCTTAAAAAAAACCTTTTGATTTACACTATTTACATTTTTAAATAAGTTACGTGGTTTTTGTTCATCAGAAGTGGCGATCTGTAATGTTCAGCTTTTGTGGAAGAGGTGCAGAGAGGTGAGGCTGAAAGCGGGGAATGAGGGAGGGATCATAGAAACTCATTCTCAAGATTAACTTCCCTCACAGATGAAAGCTTTTGGTCTCCATCTGTTATCTTTGCTTTTGTCAGAAGGAGAATTTACATTGTCAACTTAATTCACCCAGCCTTTGAATGCTTGCTACATGTATGGCAGTAGGCGAGCCAAAGCACTAGCTGTTGGGGAAATAGAGGGTTTAATTACTCTCAGGTAATGTTGGTAAACTCCTCTAGGGAGGAGTTAGGGGAAAAGCAGAATTTGCACTAGTCCTTAAAGGTGAATGGCATGTCAGCAAAGCTAACATTATTCAGGCAGAGGAACCAGCTAGAACAAAGGAAGGACTGCTGAGGTGTATGTGGGGGCACTGGGGAATGCACCGAACAAGAATAAGGACAGGAGAGGTTAAGGGCACATTCTTTTTAGACCTGGGTTTAAATCCCAGCATCTCTTCTTCACTGACTAGCTAACTAACCTTGTGAGAGTTACTTCAACTTTCTGAGCCTCAGTCTCTCCATCTGCAGAATGGCTAATAACTACATCATAGACTTGTTAACATTAAATGAGACTATAATATATTGCCTAGCACATAGTGTAAGGACTCAGTAAAAATAGCTGCAGTCATTAAATTTCTTTGCTTTTTAAATTTTATTTGTTTTAAAGTTAACATGTTCATTAAACCAGTTCCTGGAAGGTGACTGTCCCCTGCAGTCTCACTCCAAAGACAGCTGTTGTCAACAGTTTGATGAATGTCTCCTTTTTAATTTCATGTCTATACATCTTTTTTCTTTATATTTGTTTTGATTGCCATTGTTCCAGCTTTAGAGTGTTCGGGAGGCAGGGAAGAGGAACGCTGTATGGCGTTCCTAGAAGACAAGACTGAGTTGTCTGTGTGTTGTACTAATGATTAGGAGCCAGGGAAGGTTTTAGAGGTCAGGGAGTGACATGATCAGATCTGTTTTAGTAATAATGCTGAAATGTATTTAAATTGGGTTGTGGGGAAGCAAGTCTTTGTTTGGCTGTTAGAATGCCAGGCAGATGTCAAAGAGGTTTGTTACATGCTTTCAACCATGTAACCCTAGTTGGGGAAATGAGGCACTCAGCTGAGGTAGGGAAGTGAGGACCAGGCAGGGACCAGGCACTGGATAGAGGTGTGTGGACAAGAAATGCTGTAGCTCTTCAGGGAAGGCAGGATCACTGAGTGTTTCCTGAAGGCTTCAGTGAGGAGGTCAGATGTGAGCCAAGCCCTGAAGAATGACACAGATTTGGGAAACATTTTTGGGAGGGGCAAAGCACAAGTCAAGAGGTAGGAGTACAGGTATTGACACTTGGTCTGGATGGAATGGTGGACTTGACTTGGCCAGCAGTGAGCAGTGTGGTTGGAAAGAATTGCCCGTGCCCTCGTCAGATCTGTTACATGCTCTGCCTTGTGGCACTGATCTGTTTGCAGTTTTCTCCTTTCCAGAGTGTAAGCTTTTTCAAAAGGGCAGAATAGTTTTAGTCATCCCTGTATTCCCAGGCCTGGTAAAGAGCCCAGCACATAGTAGGTGCTATGAAAAAAAAAAAATTGAACGACTGAATATTTGCTGTTTATGGAAATTATAGACTGGATATCCTGTTGTCCCCTCAAAGTCAGGATCTAAAAATCCTAATCTCATTTCTCTCCCCCTCCCCTTTTCATTCTGCCCTCAGCTGTGAGGCCTTAAACAGGTCACCCACCCCTGTGCTTCCACAGCACCGTGTGCTTACCTCTCCATCCCATAATCATTTGTGTACACCTGTTTGGAATCACACTGCACAACCCTCACCAGCACATCTGGAGTCCAGCATGTCACACTCCCTCAGCTCCGGGGATCCCACATTGCCTTTCTTCCTCAGTAGCTGTTTCTTCTCTTCACTCTCCTTTTCTGGCTTCTTTTCCTCTTTCCCAGCCTCTAAATGTTGGAGTGATTAAGGGATCAATCCTACACAAATCCCTAGACCAGTGGCTTTAAACCTTTTTTTGACCAAACTACACACCAACCTGGTATACGCACACTACATTCACTTATGCACCTAGACACTCATGCCTGAAGCAGAAGTTTCATAAGAAAGTTCTCATACTTCATCTTACTCTGAGCCATGGACTGTTATTTTCCATTCTGTTCTATTTCATTTTTTTTAAGTACCGTTCATGACCCACTAAATTGATTTCACAACCTTCAGTTTGAAAAACTGCTGTGGGTGATCTCATCCACTCCTTTGGCTTTAAATACTATCTCTGTGCTGATGACCTTCCCATTTATATCTCCATCCCCACCTTTCCCCTGAGATCCAGACATGCCAGCTGTCTACCTGACATCTCCACTTGGACGCCACTAGGAATCTCAAAGTTAACATGTCCAGCAAAGCACTGTTGGTTTCCTTCAGTCCCTCCCCCTGCCTGCCTTGTCCCTCTCCATAAACGGTGCAGTGGTCACAGTTGCTCAGTAAGGGACGGTGCTGGAGTATAAGCTCCCTGGACCTGGCACTGCCGCCTGATGGGCTTTGAGGCCTTGGGCAGTTGCTGAACCTCTCTCTGCCTCACTGTCTTCATTTTAATAAAGTGCGGTTTTCAACTATACCTTCCTCCTGGGACTGTTGTGCAGACCGAATGGACTTTTACCTGTAAAGGACATAGAGCAGTGATTGGCACATGGCTGCTGCTGTTTGTCATCATTGTTGGGTCCCTCACATCCAGTTCTGATCCATTAGCAATTTCCATTAGCTCTGACTTGAAAATATATCCTCTCTTTGACCACACATCACCACCTCCAGCAACACCACATCCATCTCTGCGGCCAACATCTCTTACCCAGGCAACCAAAATAGCTTCGTAACTAACTCCCCGCTTCTGCCCTTGCACCTCCCAAAGTCTGTTTTTCAAAAAACAGCCAGAGTTGCCATTTGAGAATTGAAACCAGAGTATGTTGCTCTCTAGCTCAAAGCCTTCTAATAAAATCCAACATCCTTATGTGGCTTAAAAGGCCTTTCATCTGTACTTCTCAGACTTTCGCATGTATGTGACTCACTGTTGAGCGTGTTAACATGCGGATTCTGATTCTGTACATTCACGAGGCCTGAGACTCTACATCTCCAACAAGAACCCAGACGGCAGTGCTGCTGGTCTGCAGACCCCATGATAACAAGGCCTGTGTGCTCAGGGTCCTTTCCTCTGGCTGCGCCTCCCTCTGTTGTCCCTGCACTTTGGCCACGTCGGCCACTTTGTTGATTCTTTCACCAAGCCCTTTCCTGCCTCACCTCTGTGCTCCTTTCCACAGGTCTCTGCACAGCCTATCCCCTCACCTCCTTCCAGTCACACATCACCTCCTCAGGGAGGCTTGTCTTCCTGTGTAAACCATCCCGTTTAAATCCCATCCTTTCCCCTACACCCTTCTCTCTGTCCCCTTAGGCTCCCTTACTTCTCCCTAAGCATTTCTTAGTTCCTGGAGTGTATTTATTTGTAATTGTTTTGTCTTTATTTGCTGTTTTCATGGAAGGTTGGGACTTGAGACTTGTTCATAGCTGTATCTCCAGAACCTAGAATCAGTGCCTGGAACGTGATAATTTGCTCAAATGTGTATTGAAAGATGAATATACATATGTGTAAATGTTTCTCCTGTTAGACATGGGCCCCTTGAGGGAAGGCACCTTCCTTACTCCTTTTTGCATTTTAGGTGTTTAGCCTGAATCCTCATTCTGGTCCTCTCATACCCCTCCTCACCCTCATAGCATCAGTCTTCAGTGATTGTTAAGCTACTGTTTGCCAGACCGTTCTGGGGGGCTTTCAATAACCTTTTTTGTCTCATAACCAAACTTTTTTTATATAAGTAACACATGACTTTAGTCTTACTAAAAAAAAAAAAAAATCAAACAAGTAAAAAGTTATTCCTCCCCTAGTTAATGTTTTGGTATGTATCCTTCTCAGCCATTTTCTAGACTTATTATTTTGAAATTTATCAATAATAAAGGAAAAGATGGGACTTGCTTCCAGTATCAGGAGAAGTCTTCTTAGTGGAATAGTGCATTGTATCTTTAACCTTATCAAGGGCAAACTCCAGGGCAGTTCTGTTCTACAGTTGAAGAAACCGAAGCTTAAGGAGTGAGTAATGTGCTCAAGATCTCACTAACGGTATGATGCAAAACCAGTTCAGAATCTGACTGTGTCCGGGTTCAGAGTCCATGCATGCCCTTTCTGCTACCTCATGCTGCCAGGAGCTGTGGGGACAGAGACAGGAGTGGTTGACTCACTGGAAGGAGGCTCCCGAGGAAGGGATGTTTGAGCAGGTCTTCACAGAAGCGTCTGCGTTAATCAGATGGTAGAAGTGGACAGAGAACTAGCATTCTAGACATGGTAACAGCTTGGGCAAAGACCTGAGGTCTGAAGCACCTTTGGGGTATGGAGAGAAGTTCGGTGTCACTGGAGTAGGAGGTGTGAAATGAGGTCATGAAAAGCGGAGCTGGAAATTCTGTTGGTGTCAGAAGCTGAAGAATCTTAAATTCCATGCTGTGAACTCTGTGGTGTTTCCTCAGACCGGTTAAGTGGGAAACCAGAATCTTGTTTATTTGCAAAATGTGTCAAACAAACAGAAAAGCACAGAGTCTAATGGCACCTGTGTACCCATCACCCAGATTTAACAGATGTCACAGTTGGATCCTCCTGAGTACCTCCCTCCCTTCACTTAGAACCATATTCCCAAACACCAGGCCTTTTTCGTATGTATCATTTCTAAAATTTATCCATGTTCATACGTACAGAGCTAGAGAACTAGTTTGGAATTTTTCCATTGTTAATTCATCTAATATAGTAAAAGGAATAAAAGCTTGATCCTACAAAATCACAAGTACCCCCTCAGGCTGGTTTGACATGTCTCCATTCGGCTGAAAGTATATCCTGGCTTTCTGGCACGGTTGAAGTTATTATAGGCTTATACCTTGTACTTTGCCCCTTGGAGGATCAGCCATTTTTCTAAGAAGGCTGGGTTCCATTTAGTGAGGAATGGCATTTATAAACTCAAAACTGAATGTCAGCTTGGTTCCCTAGGATTATTAGCGTTTTCTTCTAAAATTACAATGCCTGTGTGTGTGTGTGTGTGTGTGTGTAATGTTTAGCTTTCTAATTCACCTGGAGTTTATTTTTATGGTTATCATGAGATGGGATCTAACACAATTATTTTTCTCGCTGAAAAATTCCAGAAATGTAGCATGTTATCCCAATACCCTTTAATTTATTTTAATTATAATTTAGAAAAAGTTATGATACATGGTAGGACAAATATCTTCTGACTTTTCAGTTTCCCAAATTTTCTTGACTAGCTTCACATGTTTTCTTTAATTGAGCTTTAGAATTCATTTATCAAAGCCTCACAGAGACAGTGGAGAGTCCTCTGGTTGAGGGGGTGATGGTGAGGAGACTTGAAGAATGAGGCTTCAGAGCTTGGGAGATGAGTTATGTTGAGCAAAGTAAGTAAATTGATTAAGCAAGTATGTAAGTATATATTGAGGATAATGGGAGCCAGGTGTCTTAACTATCTGAGGAGGGAATTACAAACATGGAAAGATGGAAGGTTGGAAAGATCCTTGAGGGTTTTGGGTTGGAATTGGAGGTGTCAGGATGAACGTGTGGTTCTTAAACGTATATACAACTGTAGATATAGAAGTACTTATAGGTGTGGGTGTTCGTGTACATGCATAATATTTTCTAGCTAGAAACAGTGACATCCCAATAGCAATGAACAATCCTAGCACTCAGATCCTTTGAATCAAGTGTCCTTGGAGAAATGGCTAGTTCCAGGGGTGGGGGTGGGGAAAGTAAATGATGAGCCTAAAACATCTTGTGCCAGGAAGTAAGGGAATGCTCAAGGAACGGAACATGTCAAAAGGATACAGGGGCCAGTTTGAAGAGGTCTCCACTCGCCAAATGTGGATAGTTTGAGAATCAAATAGATGAATGAATACATGGGTGAGGAGGGAAAGTTCTGCCTGCTAATGATGGATAGAGAATCACCATTTGGCAACCATCCTAGAGGTGGTTGATTCACATGGGAGTCATCAATGAGTGGATGTTTGACGAAGAACAAGATGTTGGCATAATCTCAGGATTCTCCCATGAGATACTCAACCGGTTACAAAGGTAAAGTGGTAGCTTTACAGTGGAGAAGCCTGGCAGAGATGGGCTTGACCAGGTGAATGAGATTGACATCACCACCAGTGGAGGGATGGCTTGCCATCCATCCCTGATGTGATACACTGAAAAGAGCACAGCATCACGTCTCTGATACTACTGCCAAGATAGCGGGACCTGAGCCTGGACATGCAGGTTGAGGACCATGCTACAGAATGAAAGGGCTATGCTCTGTTAAGGACATGGAAGTCAGGAAAACATTGGGGAACTATTTCAGATTGGTGAGACACTGGTGAGACATGACAACTTGTATTCCTGGATGGGATCCTGGGCCAGAAAGGAAAAAGAAACATTGTTGGGACAGTTAACAAAATTTGAATGGACTCCGTGGATTGGATTGGTGGTGTAGTATGAATGTTGATTTCCTGGTGTGGAGGGTTTTATGCTGGTTATGCAGTTGAATGTTCCTTTTTTTGGAAATGTACACTGGACTATTTAGGGGTGATGGGGCTTCATGTCTTCAGCTTACTCTCAAAGAGGTCAGGAAGAAGCTAATTTTTATACAGGCTGTATAATATTTATACAGGCTGTATATAGTCATCCCTCAGTATCTGCAGGGGAGTGGTTCCAGGACCCCCTCAGACACCAAACTCTGTGGATGCTCAAGTCCCTTATATAAAATGGCATAGTATTTGCATATAAACTATGTACATCCTTCCATACATCATCTCTAGATTACTTACAATACCTAATACAATGTAAATGCTACATTACATACACATAGTTATAAACTCAGTGTGAGTACTATATATTATAAATAGTTGCTAGGCAAGCAGCAGATTCAAGCTGTGCTTTTTGTAACTTTCTGGAATTTTTCCCCCCTAATATATTTGATCTGTGGTTGGTTGAATCTACAGATGCAGAGCCCATAGATAACAGAGGGTTGACTGTATAGGTAATGAATATGTATAGGTAGTGGAACAAATGATATGAAATATTAACTAAAAAGTAAAATGATATTATCAGTTGGGGAACCTTGTTGCTTTCCTGTACATGTGAAATTATTTCAAAATAAATTATTTTTTAAGACCCTACTGAGATTTTGACCAGAATGTTATTAGTTTTATAAACTGATCTGTGGAGACTTGACCTCTTTATGATACTGTGTCTTTTCATCTAGATACGTTATGTGTTTCCCTGGTGGGTTGGTTTATTTTGTTTTGTTTTTGAGCTCTTCTTTGGAGTCCTTTGGTAAAGTTTATTTCGACATGTAGCTTTTGCCTACTCCTACTTTGGATTAGTCCTCTGGTATCTTTTAAATTTTGTTGCTGTTATAAAATGAAGCCATTTTTGCCTATAAGTGGCAACACTGATTGCTTTCTGTTATCCTTTTTGCCTGTGAAGGTTTAGAAATTATGTACTCATACAACCTTTAAGTGAGGAAAAAAAATTAATAACATCTCAGAAGCCCTCAGGGTCAACAGTTAGGAAAAAACCCACAGGGAGCCCCAGCTAGCTCCAGAGATACCACCAGCTCTACGCCTTTTCCAAAACTATTGGCCATCCTGCCCACAGTTGAGTTCATCTAGATTGATCTTGTGAATATGAGACAGGCAGCTATCTAATGGGAATGGGATTGAGCCCCTTTGGCCTGTCCAGGAGAAGTTTATGGCGTTTCCATGCAGTTACAGAAACATGTGGTGATAGGATGCTGTGGTCTCTTAGCTATTTGAGATTATGTCTAAAAATAGGGCTGCCCACTCTGGGGTGGAATTCAGCTGTTTTTAGGTCTAATTCTGAAAAATAGCTCAGAGAGCCGGTGTTTTCTGTGTACACACTCACTTGGGCACCACAGTGTATGTGTGGTGTTGGTGCCAGGTTTTCTAGAGCGAGGATTCCTGCCTGACATTGCCCATTTCTCCCCCACCTGCCCCTGGGCTTGTAGGGTCTCCTCTGCCTTCCTTTTTCCCTTCTCAGTCAGGAAAGTGCTTTGCTGTCAGCAGAACAAAGATATTTTTGAGATAGTGGGAGAGGTATATTTTTAAAATAAGGTTAATGAAATTTTAAGTGATTATTTTCTATGCAAGTATTAATGTCTATAGAAATGAAAATGCATCCACAATCCTGCCTCCCTGAATAATAGAAGGGTTTTCACTATTCCGTACTGTTTGGCCCTGGACCAAATGACTTCCAGATAGTTGTAACCATAGCACAGATATGGTTACTTTTCTTCATCTTAGTATGTAAAACAGGCATTTCCTATGGTGCTAGAATCTTCACAGTTGTTTTCAATGAATATGTACTATTTCATTGAGTGAAAATACCATAATGTGTTTAATCATTTTCAAATGCTAAAAAGTTAGATTCTTGCCCATCTTTTCTGCTTATAGGTATCACTGGAGTGAATACGTTGGTACCGTGGTTTTTGCTTGGTTGTTTTGAGATTTCCTTAGGATAGAAATCTAGTAAATATTGATAGAATTACTGGGTCAAAAGATGTTAATATTTTTATTACCAAATAGCTTTTCCAAAGGGTTGTAATAATTTATGCTGCTTTTGCTATTGTTTGTACCAGCTTCACCCCAACCTCACCAGGTGTCATATCATCTCTGCTTTTTTTCTTTTTTTAATTTAATAGCTATGAATTTGTGCTCCCACTTTTTGCCAGCAATGTATTTGATCGTGGTTGAAGGTGGATGTGTTTTATAGCTTGCATGGTTAATACAAAACAGATTTTGACCCTCAGAGCAAACTTCTTACATCTGTAGCACTCCGGTGGGTGTCTTTTCCTCTAGACGACAGACTTGCGAATTCTGAGTTGGTTCCTTAAGCTGCTTTCTGGGCTCCCAAGCCAGGGACAGGCCAGCACCATCAGCACATTATCTTACTCTTAAGGCCTAATTGTACTGAGACACCTGTCAGCCACCAAGAAAGGTCTAAGCTCTGTTCATCTGCAAATATGATATAGAATATGAAATATCAAATCAAAACCTTGAGCAAATCTTTTTGCCTGATCTACTTAGGAAGATTCCATGTTTGCACATACATAGAGCAAACAACATAGAACTACCCAGGTATAGAAAGTCAACTCAACTCTGGAAAATTTCAAGATTTCCTTCTAAAATAACTCCCAATCTGTCAAAGTCTTGCTGCTGTTTCATGGAAGGCTTCTGTCAGAAGTACAGGTTGGGTTCTGGGGTGGGCATTCCATATCCCACCTGTCTGTTTACTATGAATGTTTTGCTTGTTTAACTTCTCTGAGCCTCCACTTTACAGAAAGGAGCACTAATACTTGTTAGAGCATGGTGAGGATTAAATACATTAATATTTATGTAAAGTGCCTGGTACAGTGTGTGGCTTGTGTTAGAGATGCAGGAAATAGGTGATAGCTACAGTTATTGTCTAAGTGTTAGGATTTTTTTTTTTTTTTTTTTTTTTCTGGCTGTGCTGCTAGGCATGTGGGATCTTTGTTCCCTGACCAGGGATCAAACCTGTGCCCCCTGCAGTGGAAGCGTGGAGTCTTAACCACTGGACCGCCAGGGAAGACCCAAAGTGTTAGGAATATTTAAAACCTGGATTTAAGTGCTCCTTGCTCAATTTGTGGTACAGTGAAAGAAGAGAAAGTGGGTTTTAGAACCAAAAGAATTTGAGTTATAGGATATCAGCTTCAGTTTATCCTAGAAGAGTGACTTTTGGCAAATTACATAATTTATCTGGTTTTTTTTTTCCCACCTATAAGTTGAAATATATGTAAAACTACCCAGTGCCTGACACACAGAATAAATGGTAGCTATTATCATCAATAGTGCATACCTTTAGATAGTGGTTAAAGGCAAATGCACTTCACTAAGTTTGTTTTTACTAACAGAGAAAAGCTAACAAATGACCTGCTTCAAGGAAGACTTGTGGAAAAGGTCACATTTCAGGAGCTCTTAAGGTTCTGGGAACCATATGACCTGACTCAGTAGGAAGGAATTTGTGGACCTAGGGATGTTTCAGAGATGGCTTCAAGGTGAGGGCAGGACGATGGCCCAGAGCGGATGGAGCAGGTTTGATTGAGAGGGTGGAGATGAGCAGAAATTGGGTTGGGAAGATGCCAGAGGGCTTCAAGGCATGTGGGGAGGCAATGCTGTCAAAACAGCAGGTGAAGAAAAGCTGTTCCAGGTGATTGGTTCTGGGAAAGAGACCTTTAGAGATGTTATTCTAGTCCAAGAAAGATGAGAATGGCAGTGACAAGGCTGGAGAGGTAAAGGGCAAATCCAAGAGGTGGAAAAGTCACAGGATTAGGTAACACCATAAATACAAAGAGTTCAAGGAAGAGATGAGTTTGAGGTTGTTCTCAAGCATCTTGCCTAGGGATGTCTAAGAGGTGATCGTGGTTCTCCTTGGGGATAGGAAGTTGGGTCAATTGAGGAAAGAACATTTTTGTCCTTGAGAATGAGTTGGTGACTGCCTAAAAATGTATTTTGTCATCTTTATGGAAATTAATCCAGCCACAAGTGACACTGCCTAGAGTCTTTACATGCAAAAGTGACTGTTCTGTCTCCCCACCACCACCAAAAGAGGGCTGGAGGCCTTGTCATTAAAACCATTACCATATGGTTAGTAAGTCCTGCATACCTGACCCACCCCATCCCTGGCGGTCAGAGTCCCAACCAATTTTGAATCCTGGGCATTTCTTTCCTCCTTGCAGCTTGGCTGTGCATTTTGTCTGACATTTATAGGTGTTTTGTTATGGGAGGATTTTTAGACCCTCTGGTATGTTGCATGAAATAGAAGTCTCTCCCTTCCCAAGTGATAATATTCTACTCTGAAATCCTAGGAATGAGAGAAGAACGATATTAGTCAGGGTCCTGGTGGGAAACAGATGGCACACTCAAACTGGGTAATTTAAGGAGCATTTAATTGTTTCATTCAGGCAAAAGGAAGCTTTCTATTCCAGGTATGAAGAGTTTTGATAGAGGAATTAAGGATTTACCCAACCATTGGAAGAACTGGGATTGGGAAGGTCAGGGAAGCTGCTACCGATCATCTCACACTGAAACACCACAGTGAGTGGTTCTTGTGAGCTCATGGGGAAGCCGCTTAGGAATCCACGTCTGCTGCAGCCACCTCCGGGAGTATTACCGTCTCCTTTTCTTCTGCCTTTCAAATCTTTCTTGTGCTCCTCTTTGTAAACTCTAACCCAGATTATGCTGGAAAAAGGGTTCTGAAAAGGTAGCTCCCAGGTTCTGGTCTGCAGAGGAGAACTTAGAAAGAGGGTGGTCACAATGCTGCTGAGTTGTCCACAGTGCAGAACTGGGACTATTTACAAAGGGCGAGCAGGGACTGGGGACACCAGTGGAGAAAGTGGAGTCTCCTGGGCTAGCAGTAGCAGGAGGTGTTAGTATCCCTGGGCCTGGAAGGCAAGAGGAGGAAGCCATTCCTCGAGCCTGGAGACGGTGGCTGCTGAGGTTGCCCACCCGGGGCTTGGCCATTGGTGGGTCATCTCAGCCAGTCTCAGCCACTGCAGGGTGGGAGCCAGGAGGGTAAATTCCTCCTCCTCACCCTCCTCCTGCCTCTTCCAGGCAACTGGACCAGAAGCCAGAGGGGCAGTGGAGCCTCTTGACGGTCCCTATGGTGCCCCCTCCCAGAGACAGTAGGATGGAGGTGGGTGAGGAGTAAGGTTGGAGGGAAAGCAGAATAATCCACCAGACAAGGGCCATAACTACAAGTATTTGTGTTGTTAACATCTTGAAGATTAAAGCATTTTTTCAAGGTAAGGGAGGACAATAAGCAGAAAATCAAAGGTTAAACCTGAATAAAAGAGGAGGCAGGTACTGGAAAAGATCTCTCAAGGAAACTGTCTTGAAGACAGTTTGGAAAACTTCGTGGAGAAGAGAATGGTTTGGGGAGTGGGATGATATCGGACACGAGGAGGAAGAAGGACAAAGAAGGCTAATGTTGGTTTTCTACAAGATGGCAAGGTCGTTGGCCCTGGGGTAGGGTGGAGAGTGCGGCTGCAGGGGGAAGCAGTGCTTGTAGTGAGGTCAGTGTGGACTCTGGATCATGAACCATGGAACACATAAGGCACTACGTTCTGGACTTCACCAGTGCGCCTCCATAGCCCTCCCGAAACCATTCAGAAGTTTAGGAAAATGGGAGAGAACCAGGAAGGGGAGAGTTGGGGAGGGAGGCGAGTTGGTAAACCTTTTTCATATTAGGTATAGAAATTCCTTATGGGTGACTTTGCTTCCTTTTAGAGTGTCATATTTTCTTTACTGCATCTGTACTCATTCAAACGAGGAAATTCAGGCATTTGCCACTATTAATCATGAAACTATAAAACTGATTACACTGATGCTCTACTTTTCTTAAATGATGGGACAGTATTGGAATTATCTATTAGTAGCTTATTTTATACACTGCTGCTAAAATTAGTACTTTGGGTTTACATTTTCAATTGCTGGTATACTTGGTTTTCCTAATTGCTTTACTTGGAAATACTAAAAAATGAACTTGCGCCCACTTTCTGGTGATCAGATACTTCATGTGTACCGAGAGTGTTTAACTTGACTAATACCCTGCAGGAGATACCTGGCTGTGGTTTTTTTTTTTCTCTAGTCTTTTTTCATCTAGTCCATAAACCAGAACAATAACAATAGGGAAGAGGATGACATCATACAGGACAGGAAACCTCTGAGAAGGGCTGAGAGCACACCTCCGAAGGAACTGTACCTAAATCTGTCTCCCACTCTGGAGATGGGATTCTCTGAGGAGCCAGGCAGCCGGAGGCGGAGGCGGGAAGTGCTGATGTTACAGTGTTCTTTACTTCTTAGCAGCTCTTGCTGAGGAAAAATTTGGAGCAAGTGGCAACATTGTTTATATACTCATTTTTCAGAAGACTGATTTTATTTACAGAAGGATTAATTAAACAACATGTAAGATGTTTATTTATGGAGAGATGATCTCTCAAGGAAGGTTTTCATTAAACTGCCAGATTTAGTAGCTGCCTTTTATCATGTAGAGAAAGCCATTGGCATTAAGAGCTAGGGTAGGACACCACAAAGAGGAAAAATACCTGTGTGGACAGAATTGGTCCTGACAGTCTTAGTTCCTAAGGTGCTTACGAACTTACCCTAAGTGGCTTAGTGGGGAGGTCCTTGTGAGAGGGGAATAGAGAAGCACATAACTTCAAAGTATTGTTGGTGGGGTCATCCACTTTCAAGGCTGACCTCTGACAGGATAAGTGGCAGTTGTCACTGACTCATATTAGATCCTCTGGGTACTATAGTGTTAAGAACGTGGCCTGAAGGTGCAGACTGCCAGGCCAGCCTTGTGAACTCTGTGCTTCAGTTTCCTCATCTGGAAGATGAGGATGCTGATTTTGTGAGGATTCAGTGAGTCAGTGCTTGTAAAGTGCTGGTACAGTATCAAGCACTACAGTAAGCACTCCAATAGGAGTTATCTGTTGCCCAGCAGATGCAGTGGAACACAGAAGATAGCTGTCTGTTGCAAAGGCATTTTGAAGAGGATGAGAAGAGGTTTCCTTTAGATTCTGAGATTATTTGTACTTGAATGTTTAAAGGTGACTTTGGGTCATGTGATTATATAATCAAACTTAGTATCCAAGTAGTAGACTCTTGTCTAGCTATTTAGACTTAAGATACTTCAGGAAGAAGTAGGTCAAGCTTTCAGAGTTTAGAGTTGCTGACCATCTTCAGCTGTGGTCCATGTTTAATTTCTGCAGTCTCCTCACAGCTCTCATATGGACTTAAGTGGGGGTTTTTCCCTCTGGAACTGGATAATTTTACAGGTAGGATCTCAGGCATCATCTAGCTCTGCTTTCAGATCAGTCATATTCTATTTTCTCTTCCTGCTCTTCTCTCATCTCACTGCCACACCACCACCTCTGAGTATGGAAGTTCTCGCCTGGTTCTCTGAAGCTTACTTCTTGTGCATTTACTGGTTTATAGAATGCCTGCTGTGTGCTCCTTACTGTTTTAATGACAGGAGGATTACAGCAAGGCACCAAGTCTCTGCCCTTGGAAGTTTACATTCTAGTGGGGGCTGGGGACAGATAGTATAGAAGTAGCGCATATGTACCTGTTGGGAATAAATACAAGGAAACAAGGCAGGGGAATCAGGAAGGCCCAGGTGAGGGTGTGGAGTTAGCTGTTTTTTTAATAGGATGGCCAGGGGAAAGCCAAACTGGTTCCTGGAAGGAAGTAAAGGGGCAAGCCGTGTGCCTCTGGAGGAGGAGCATCGCCAGCAAGAGCAAAGTTCCTGTGTAGAAATGCTGGTGGCCCGGCCCAGAGGCAAGGAGACAACAGAACTAGGGCAGAGAGTGGCAGAGGAGGACGTCAGAGAAGTTAGGAGGTGGAGGGTGGGCCTCCCAGACCAGCTTCACTTGGGATGAAATGGGGAGCCACTGCAGGGCTTGGAGATACGGAATCCAGCTTACCAACTCACCTTTTAAAAGAATCACTGACTTTCCTGCCCGCAACTTCTTTTTCAGCTCCCCTGAGAGAGAATTAAGAAAGTAGATTCATAAGCCATTGTAGGAAAACTTTGTCTTAACTTACCCTAGCCCATGTGTGTTTTGTAATTTCTTTTTTGAATAATTGATTCTAAAGTCATTTGGAGCAGTTTGACCTTGTCTTATTCATCTCTGACTCTGAGGAGACAGGCCCAGGCAAAAGGTGTAAAATAGAGAGCTAGTGGAAACCTGCGGTACAGCACAGGGGGCTCAGCCCGGTGCTCTGTGACGACCTAGATGGGTGGGATGGGGGGGTTGGGGTGGGAGGGAAGACCTAGAGGTAGGGGATATATGTATACATATAGCTGATTCACTTCACTGTACAGCAGAAAATAACACAACATTGTAAAGCAATTATACTCCAATTAAAAAAACAGCTCTTGATTAATTGTTTAAGAGGAGTATTATATTACGTGAGAATTACATTAGCAAATGTAATGCAAAGTGTTGACCCAATCAGATGACTTTGGAAAGAGTCTAGGTCCTAGGCTTGGTGAATTCTAATTTTCCTCTATATCTTTTGCTGTTCTCCTGTGTGACTGAATTCTCTCTTTCATAGGAATGGCCAATAATAACTTTGTGAATACTAGATTGGCAAGTCAAAAACTACATGGGGGTCAGAGATGCTAAAACTTCTTGCAAACCTCCGGAAAGAATCTGGACAAATAATCACTGCTACTTTGGCTTATGATGCCTAGCCCTTTGAACCTGGGAGTTGAGGATGGGGGCGGGTGGTGGGGCTTGGACATACTTATGTGTCAAGAAGAGGTTAACCCCTAAGATTGTATAGCTGACTGAAGCAATAAGGAATCCATGCAGTGTTAAGAGTTGAGTGTCCCGGGGTCACCCACCATCACAGGTTGTTGGTAATTATAGTAAACCTGCAGTCACATGCATTAGGATATAAGGAGCTGACTTCTGTTCTCAGGCCAGTTCTATTTCTCAGAGTCGGGGAGGGGAGTAACTGCCTCATCATTTTTTTTTTTTTTTTACATCTTTATTGGGGTATAATTGCTTTACAATGGTGTGTTAGTTTCTGCTTTATAACAAAGTGAATCAGTCATACATAAACATATGTTCCCATATGTCTTCCCTGTTGCGTCTCCCTCCCTCCCATGCCTCATCATTAAGTGAGACTCTCAGTTCAATAATCAGTCTAATAATACATGAAACAAACTATATGAAAGTGTTTTTTTCTCACCCCTCCCCCACCATAACTGGAAGACTTTTTAAAAATTGTTGGATTTTTTATTGATAATAATAATATAGCCCCATATTTTGGGGGCTCATTTATCTAATAGTGAGGTTTTTACTGTATTGAATTTGTATTTACCCAGAATGTTTCTTTTCATACTATCGTAGACTTCTGCCTCACTCTTATGGATGTTTCTTTGCTTATTTGCAGCTTCAGAAATGGATAGGATAAGAAATAAAGGAGATGAAATTCAAACCAGTTAATTTCATCTGGGCATCTGAATTTTCACGTCCCCTCCATCTCTAAACTTGATTTTATTTGTACTGAGGAGATGCATGTCTAATACTCGTTTTTTTTTTCTTCCATTTCCAGGAGGGCTGTTGGCCTGCTGCAGTGCTGCTGAACAGTATGCAGTCCTTCCGGGAGCAAAGCAGTTACCACGGAAACCAGCAGAGCTACCCACAGGAGGTACACGGCTCATCCCGGATAGAAGAGTTCAGCCCTCGCCAGGCCCAGATGTTCCAGAATTTTGGGGGTGCAGGTGGCAGTAGTGGTGGCAGTGGCAGCAGCAGTGGTGGTGGACGACGAGGAACAGCGGCTGCTGCTGCAGCAGCGGCAATGGCTAGCGAAACCTCCGGCCATCAGGGCTACCAGGGTTTCAGGAAAGAGGCTGGAGACTTTTACTACATGGCAGGCAGCAAAGACCCCGTGGCAGCCGGAACCCCGCAGCCTGCTCAGCGAAGGCCTTCTGGGCCTGTGCAGAGCTATGGACCCCCCCAGGGGAGCAGCTTTGGCAATCAGTATGGGAGTGAGGGTCATGTGGGCCAGTTTCAAGCACAGCACTCTGCCCTTGGTGGCGTGTCTCATTATCAGCAGGATTACACGGGACCTTTCTCTCCAGGGAGCGCTCAGTACCAGCAGCAGCCTTCCAGCCAACAGCAGCAGCAAGTGCAGCAGTTGAGACAGCAGCTTTACCAGTCCCATCAGCCTCTGCCGCAGGCCACTGGCCAGCCAGCGTCCGGCTCATCCCACATGCAGCCGATGCAGCGGCCCTCAACTCTGCCAGCCTCTGCCACTGGTTACCAGTTAAGAGTGGGTCAGTTTGGCCAACACTACCAGTCTTCTGCCACGACCTCCTCCTCCTTCCCTTCACCACAACGCTTCAGCCAGTCTGGACAGAGCTATGACGGCAGTTACAGTGTGAATGCTGGATCCCAGTACGAAGGACATAATGTGGGTTCTAATGCACAGGCTTACGGAACACAATCGAATTACAGCTATCAGCCTCAATCTATGAAGAATTTTGAACAGACGAAGATTCCACAAGGGACCCAGCAGGGGCAGCAGCAGCAGCAGCAGCAGCAGCAGCAGCAGCAGCAGCAGCAGCATCCGCAGCATGTGATGCAGTATACCAACACTGCCACCAAGCTGCCGCTGCAAAGCCAGGTGGGGCAGTACAGCCAGCCCGAGGTTCCTGTGAGGTCCCCCATGCAGTTTCACCAGAACTTCAGCCCCATTTCTAACCCTTCCCCGGCTGCCTCTGTGGTTCAGTCTCCAAGCTGTAGCTCTACCCCATCTCCTCTTATGCAGAGTGGGGAGAATCTCCAGTGTGGGCAAGGCAATGTGCCGATGGGTTCCAGAAACAGAATTCTACAGTTAATGCCTCAACTCAGCCCAACCCCATCAATGATGCCCAGTCCTAATTCTCATGCTGCAGGCTTCAAAGGGTTTGGACTAGAAGGGGTGCCAGAAAAGCGGCTGACAGATCCTGGGTTGAGTAGTTTGAGTGCCCTGAGTACGCAAGTGGCCAACCTTCCTAATACTGTTCAACACATGCTACTTTCCGATGCACTGACACCTCAGAAGAAGACCTCCAAGAGGCCTTCTTCATCTTCTAAGAAAGCAGACAGCTGCACAAACTCCGAAGGCTCCTCACAGGCTGAAGAACAACTGAAGTCCCCTATGGCAGAGTCGCTGGATGGAGGCTGCTCCAGCAGTTCCGAGGATCAAGGTGAGAGGGTGAGGCAGCTAAGTGGCCAGAGCACCAGTTCTGACACCACCTACAAGGGTGGAGCCTCAGAGAAAGCAGGCTCCTCACCAGCACAAGTCACTCAGAATGAAGCCCCCAGACTCAGTGCCAGTCCTGTAGCCAGAGAAGAGACCGCCTCACCAGGTGCTAAGGACATGCCATTGTCATCCGAGGGCAACCCAAAAGTCAGTGAGAAGACAGTTGGGGTGATTGTCTCCCGGGAAGCTATGACAAGTCGGGTAGAAAAACCTGGTGGGCAAGAAAAAGGCTCCCAAGAGGATGATCCTGCAGCCACTCAGAGGCCACCCAGCACTGGCGGGGGAAAGGAAACCAGTCATGCGTCACTTCCACAGCCAGAGCCTCCGGGAGGAGGAAATAAAGGAAACAAAAATGGAGATAATAACTCCAACCACAATGGAGAAGGAAACGGCCAGAGCGGGCACTCCACAGGGGGCTCTGGTTTTATAGGCAGAACTGAGCCTAGCAAATCTCCTGGAAGCTTGCGCTATAGTTACAAGGATAGCTTTGGGCCAGCCGTGCCAAGAAATGTCAGTGGCTTTCCTCAATTTCCTACAGGACAAGATAAGGGGGACTTCACTGGCCATGGGGAGCGAAAGGGTAGGAATGAAAAGTTCCCTAGCCTCCTGCAGGAAGTGCTTCAGGGTTACCACCACCACCCTGACAGGAGATATTCTAGGAGTACTCAGGAGCACCAGGGCATGGCTGGTGGCCTAGAAGGAGCCACAAGGCCTAATGTGTTAGTTAGTCAAACGAATGAATTAGCTAGCAGGGGCCTTTTGAACAAAAGCATTGGTTCCCTATTAGAAAATCCCCACTGGGGCCCCTGGGAAAGGAAATCAAGTGGCTCGGCTCCTGAAATGAAACAGATCAATTTGGCTGACTATCCAATTCCCAGAAAGTTTGAAATAGAGCCTCAGTCATCAGCCCATGAGCCCGGGGGTTCCCTTTCTGAAAGAAGATCAGTGATCTGTGATATTTCTCCACTAAGACAGATTGTCAGAGACCCGGGGGCTCACTCACTGGGACACATGGGTGCCGACACCAGACTTGGGAGGAATGAACGTCTCAATCCAAGTTTAAGTCAGTCGGTCATTCTTCCAGGTGGGTTGGTGTCCATGGAAACAAAGCTGAAATCGCAGAGTGGGCAGATAAAAGAGGAAGACTTTGAACAATCCAAGCCCCAAGCTAGTTTCAACAACAAGAAATCTGGAGACCACTGCCACCCTGCTAGCATCAAGCATGAGTCTTACCGAGGCAACGCCAGCCCTGGAGCAGCTACCCATGATTCCATCTCAGACTATGGCCCACAGGACGGCAGACCCACGCCAATGCGGCGAGTCCCTGGCCGAGTTGGTGGTCGGGAGGGCATGAGGGGTCGTTCCCCTTCTCAGTATCATGACTTTTCAGAAAAATTGAAGATGTCCCCTGGGAGGAGCAGAGGCCCAGGGGGAGACCCTCATCACATAAACCCACATATGACCTTTTCAGAGAGGGCCAACAGGAGTTCTTTGCACACTCCCTTTTCTCCCAACTCAGAAAGCCTGGCCTCTGCTTATCACACAAACACTCGCGCTCATGCTTATGGGGACCCCAATGCAGGTTTGAATTCTCAGCTCCATTACAAGAGACAGATGTACCAACAGCAACAAGAGGAATATAAGGACTGGAGCAGCAGTTCTGCTCAGGGAGTGATCGCTGCGGCTCAGCACAGGCAGGAAGGACCCCGCAAGAGTCCAAGGCAGCAGCAGTTTCTTGACCGAGTACGGAGCCCCCTGAAGAATGACAAAGATGGCATGATGTATGGCCCACCGATGGGGACTTACCATGACCCCAGCGGTCAGGATGGTGGGCGCTGCCTCATGTCTAGTGATGGTCTTTCTAACAAAGGCATCGAATTGAAGCACGGCTCCCAGAAGTTACAACAAGAATCTTGTTGGGATCTTTCTCGGCAAACTTCTCCAGCCAAAAGCAGCGGTCCTCCAGGAATGTCCAGTCAGAAAAGGTATGGACCACCCCATGAGACCGACGGACATGGGCTAGCTGAGTCTACACAGTCATCCAAACCTAGTAATGTTATGCTAAGGCTTCCAGGTCAAGAGGATCATTCTTCTCAAAACCCCTTAATCATGAGGAGGCGTGTCCGTTCTTTTATCTCTCCCATTCCCAGTAAGAGACAGTCACAAGATGTGAAGAACAGTAACGCTGAAGATAAAGGGCGCCTCCTTCACCCATCAAAAGAAGGTGCTGATAAAGCCTTCAATTCCTATGCCCATCTTTCTCACAGCCAGGAGATCAAGTCCATCCCTAAGAGAGAATCCTCCAAGGACCTTCCAAGTCCAGATGGTAGAAACTGCCCTGCTGTTACCCTCACAAGTCCTGCTAAGACCAAAATACTGCCCCCACGGAAAGGACGGGGGTTGAAATTGGAAGCTATCGTTCAGAAGATCACATCCCCAAACATTAGGAGGAGTGCATCCTCGAACAGTGCGGAGGCTGGGGGAGACACGGTTACTCTGGATGACATCCTGTCTTTGAAGAGCGGCCCTCCCGAAGGCGGGAGTGGTGCTGTTCAGGATGCCGAGATGGAGAAAAGAAAAGGTGAGGTGGTGTCTGACCTAGTCTGTCCAACAAACCAGGAGTTGAGCGTAGAAAAGCCTCTTGCACGATCTTCGGAGGAGTGGCGTGGCAGTGGGGATGACAAAGTGAAGACCGAGACACACCCAGACACGGCCACTGCTGGAAAGGAACCCCCTGGTGCCATGACATCCGCAACCTCACAGAAGCCTGGGAGTAACCAAGGGAGACCAGATGGTTCCCTGGGCGGGACAGCACCTTTAATCTTTCCTGACTCAAAGAATGTACCTCCAGCGGGCTCATTGGCTCCTGAGGCAAACCCCAAGGCTGAAGAGAAAGAGAACGATACAGTGACCATTTCCCCCAAACAGGAGGGTTTCCCCCCAAAGGGTTATTTCCCATCAGGAAAGAAGAAGGGGAGACCCATTGGTAGTGTGAATAAGCAAAAGAAACAACAGCAGCCACCACCTCCACCCCCTCAGCCCCCCCAGATACCAGAAGGTTCTGCAGATGGAGAGCCAAAGCCAAAAAAGCAGAGGCAAAGGAGGGAGAGAAGGAAGCCTGGGGCGCAGCCAAGGAAGCGGAAAACCAAACAAGCAGTTCCCATCGTAGAGCCCCAAGAACCTGAGATCAAGCTGAAGTATGCCACTCAGCCACTGGATAAAACTGATGCCAAGAACAAGTCTTTTTTCCCTTATATCCATGTAGTAAACAAGTGTGAACTTGGAGCCGTTTGTACAATCATTAATGCTGAGGAAGAAGAACAGACCAAATTGGTGAGGGGTCGGAAGGGTCAGAGGTCCCTGACCCCTCCACCCAGCAGCACTGAAAGCAAGGTGCTCCCAGCTTCATCCTTTATGCTGCAGGGACCTGTCGTGACAGAGTCTTCTGTTATGGGGCACCTGGTGTGCTGTCTGTGTGGCAAGTGGGCCAGTTACCGCAACATGGGCGACCTCTTTGGACCCTTTTATCCCCAAGATTATGCAGCCACTCTCCCCAAGAATCCGCCTCCTAAGAGGGCCACGGAAATGCAGAGCAAAGTTAAGGTACGGCACAAAAGCGCTTCAAATGGCTCCAAGACGGACACTGAGGAGGAGGAAGAGCAGCAGCAGCAGAAGGAGCAGAGGAGCCTGGCCGCCCACCCCAGGTTTAAGCGGCGACACCGCTCGGAAGACTGTGGCGGAGGCCCCCGGTCCCTGTCCAGGGGGCTCCCTTGTAAAAAAGCAACCACCGAGGGCAGCAGCGAAAAGACTGTTTTGGACTCAAAGCCCTCCGTGCCCACCACTTCAGAAGGTGGCCCCGAGTTGGAGTTACAAATCCCTGAACTACCTCTTGACAGCAATGAATTTTGGGTCCATGAGGGTTGTATTCTCTGGGCCAATGGAATCTACCTGGTCTGCGGCAGGCTCTATGGCCTGCAGGAAGCGCTGGAAATAGCCAGAGAGATGGTGAGTACGAGAAATCGCTTACCAGTTGCTCTTTTTGTTACTTCTTTTTGATTCCTTTTCTTCCACCTTCACTTGTTTCAGCCGTATTTTTTATTCTTTCACATCACATGATGATTCCTCCAAATTAAAGCCCCTAAGCTCATGTACAACACAGGGAATTATAGCCAGTGCTTTATAATAACCATAAATGGAGTATAACATTTAAAAATTGTGAATCACTATGTTGTACACCTGTAACTTACACAATATGGTACATCAACTATACTTCAATTAAAAAATAATAATAAAGCTCCTAGACCCAAATAACAGACAGAAAATTAAGTAATTTGGACATTTGTTTCACTTTTTACTTTTATCAGCAATATGTGTTCACAGGTTCCAGGGCCATGCTAGTGTCCTCCAGCTCATTAAAACAAACATCCCTGTTTCACCCGTTCTCAAACCTGATTCCTCTGCCAGTTTCCTGTGTTTCTAAACGATAAGTTTTTACTGCTACTTGTGTTATCTATGGATCTTTTTCCCCATTTTTCAACATCTGACTCTGTAATACTTACGAAATATATACTGTGGATATAACTTCTTTCTTTTAAAACTTTTCACTTCTCTAGAATTATTAATTCATGTTTTTATTTGCTTTTTATTTTCTTGGACCACATCTTTCCAATCCAAACGGCTCCTTCCAAGGGGGTTTTTGTTCTTCAGGTCTTTTTTTTTTTTTTTTTTAATTGGGGTATGGTTGTTTTACAATGTTGTGTTAGTTTCTGCTGTACAGCGAAGTGAAGTAGAGTTCCCTGTGCTATACAGCAGGTTCTCATTAGTTATCTACTTTATACATATTAGTGTATATGTGTCAGTTCTCTCATAACTTTTCCTGGGGCGTTCATCATCACAGTCATCATCATTTACTTCTTCCCTCTGTGGAATGCTGTTACCTTACCCATGTCTTTACCTTACTTAGTCTGGGTCCTCATTTAATGAAGTGCATCATCCTTTAGTATTTTCCCGAGAAAAAGGATGCTTGGGAGGTAAATACATTGAGATCTTATGTATCTGGACGTCTTTATCCCATCCTCACGTTTGATGGAGGGTTGGTTGGGTATAGAATCTAGTTGCCTCTCACGATCTTGGAGTCATGCTTCCTGACCTGTCCTCTGCCTCCTAGTGTTGCAGTCGACAGTACTGGAACCACTCTGATATTCAGGCCCTAATATGTGTGTTGAGTCTTTCTCCTCTGGAAGTTTAAGGATCTTCTCATTTCCCTAGAGTTCTGAAATCTCAAATGATAGGCCTTGAGGTTGGCCTTTTCTTGCCATCTGTAACTCATGGCTGTTAGATCAGGAAGTTTATGTGTTACTTCTTTGATAATTTCCTTCCCTCTGTTTTCTCTATTCTCTCCTTCTGGAATTCCCATTAATTAGGAATTGTACCTCCTGGATTGATCTTCTGGCTTTGTCTTTTCTTTCCTATTCTGTGTTCTTTCTCTCTTTTTGTTCTGATTTCTCCATGCTTTCTACAACTTTATCATCTAATCAACCTTTTATTTATTTATTTTCATTTCTGATATTTTCAACAACTTTCTCTTCTCTGAGTATCCCTCTGTGGGGACAGTTACATGGTTAAACTGGGTTGAGTAAGGGACCTAACTCCTCATACAGGCTTTGAGCTAATCTTCTGGTTTCCAGCCCCACCTTGTACCCCCCACTTTCTGAGACACCTGTGCTTCCCAGGCTCTGTGCCACAAGGTGGCTGGCTTTCTAGCGGCTCCTCCCCTGCACTCTCCCCTCTTCTTCCCTTCAGTCTGCTGAAGCACTTGCTCTGTTTTATTTCCGGTTTCCAGAATTTGGACATCTCCTGTGTGTTGTTTGTTTCCCCTCCCATTCTTCAGGTCCTCATGAATTTATAAGTTTATCCCTTTATTTTGTGGAAAGGAAACAGGTGTGTAAATGTATGTTCAGTCTGTGATGTTTAATCAGATGAGAGTTTTTTGTATTGATTTGTATTTGAAACTTTCCATGCTTGACAGATGTACAGGTGACTTTCAGTCATACTTAATAAGGGTTTTATCAGCCAGGATCATAGTATTCTTGGACACTTCATACTGTCCTCTCTTTCCCCACTACATCTTCCCCACAAAGCACTGTATTTTATCATTGCATTATCCCCAGAATTTATAACAGTGTCTGATGTAAAGGAAGTGCTTGTAAACTATAGTCAAAAAATGTAATTAATGTGAAATTTACATATATTTTAAATTAGAACATTCTAATTCAGCCACACAAGGAGTTTGCTTTTCCCTCCAAGACATTGTCCCCACCCCCCCACTTCCCCACAGGATCTTTTTTCTCCCTCCTTCCCCCTCTGCACCATCATTGTCACCCCTAAAGCCCCAAGTTTGAAATAGATTTGCTTGTTAGACACAGTGGCTTTTTTTTTTTTTTTTTTTTTTTTTTTAACCACACTGCTTGGCTTGCAGGATCTCAGTTCCCCGACCAGGGATTGAACCCAGGCCACGGCATTGAAAGCCCAGAATCCTAACCACTAGGCCACCAGGGAAGTCCCCCACAGTGGCGTCTTAAAATGCAGAAGTCCTAAAGGGACATAACATTTAAGACTCTAAAGTAAGCACAAAATTCTTTAGTCAGTTCTGAGAGCTCAGTAATCCATTAATCATCATTTTGCCCCAGTTGATGGCCTGCTTGCCAACTTTACTCTGATGGTTACAGTATTTGGTGGGTTGGTTTGTTTTATTTGTTACTTTTTGGTGTGTGTCCCTATCTGCCCATGTTTTCTTTATTTCAACATAGAACATTATTAACATCTCTCAGAGTAATTTTTATGTGTAAAGTTTTGAACATTCTCTAGTAATAACTGGTAACCAGTAATCAGCAGGCTAAATCCTTCTCAGCAAACCACTAGATCCCATGTCTCAATTCAAGTCTAGTTTATAGAAAGTAGAAAGCACCCTATAATGATGCGACCACCCTAAATCACAGCTCCCTCCATCCTCAAAAGGTCCAAACAGCAGGCCTGCCTTTTAAAACTCCTAGTCAGGAATCATGTCTTCAGAAAGTGACAATTTAGTCTTCTACTTGTCAGCTTTGATCCCAAAATAAAATCTGGAATGTTATAATTGGAACAAATACACTGAACATGATAAATCAGTCTCTTTAACCCATCCCTCATAGCTTTCATTGACTA
Source organism: Lagenorhynchus albirostris (assembly GCF_949774975.1). NCBI lineage: Eukaryota > Metazoa > Chordata > Mammalia > Artiodactyla > Delphinidae > Lagenorhynchus > Lagenorhynchus albirostris. The sequence goes on from NC_083105.1 coordinate 7,180,305, forward strand.
AATGGTTAAAATAACATGAAGCACATTAGGTAGAGAACATTGAAAGTAGTTTTTGATTTTTAAAATATTAATTGCACCCTCAACTGTTTAAGTTGGAAAGTTTCATTTAAAGGGAGAAGGCATAAAAACAGGTATTTTTGTCCCTACACTTCTTCTATATAGTAGAGGCTGTAAACTTAGATCTTGGGGTTCTGTGATGGCACCATCAGGGCTGCAGATTCCACTCTCCTTTAGTAACAGGTTTCAGAACACTTGACCACCTTTTTTTAAAAAATTGAGATGTAATTGACATATAACATTATATTAGTTTCATGACCAATTTTAAATTAAATCTCATACTGCAGCTTTAAGCTTATTTTCTTATATTGTACTCATTCACTATACCAGTGCCCTTTAAGAATATTACCTTTCTCTTCCCTTGATCCCATTCTATTTTTTTTACATCCCTCTTTTAGAAAAGAATGCTAGCTTTGTATATTGAATTTTTTAGTACACTGCACATCTGTTTTATTCTCACAAGCCACTCAGTGAGATAGGAAGAGAGAAGATACCATTCCATTACCCTCAGAATAAAGGATGGCTTGGCTTTTGTGACACATGCTCAGGTAGTATAGCCCAGTGATGTGTTGATTTTTAAAATGGTTTAAAAAGTTATGCTTCTTGGCTCTTGGAGCTGATGTTGTGCTGTGACTGCAAGATCCTTTTCAGTTTTATTTGCCTAGCTTTTATTCTCCTTTTCTTAATGTACTCAAGAACAAATTACACTAACTTGCCTTCTTTTATTTAATTTGATGGATGCTGTTTCAATTTGTCAAGGTCACTTTGAGTCTAGTTTTATCTTGGGTTTTAACAGATGCCTTCGATTTTGGTCTGCTTAATAAGCGTGCTCTCAATCCTGTCGTGTTGAGATAAGGCCACATATATTTGATTAAAGATCCATTTTGGCCTATGTATTTATCAGGTGTTTTGACAAGCACGATATTATAACAGAATAATACAAAGTCTTTGACAAACAATAGCTCCTCTCCCTGTAAGCTTCACACTAATCTAAAAATAGCTGAAATCTAGAACATTCCTGTACAAACGGCCTTCACCGTCTTTACTTTTCTGAGTGTCCTCTTTGGTTTTGTCTAACTATGACCTCTGATTATTTACCTTGATGTAATTATATATGTGAATCCTCTGACATGGATGGTATGACAGAAGTAATTGCCTCTAAATAGACATACAAATAATTTGTTACATAAAAACCTGTTCAATACGTTTAGGAATGGGAAGGCTTTCAGGGATCTGGTGGCCATGGATCTCTGGTGTGTCCCTTGAGACTGCACATCTCAGCTTTGCCGGCCTGTGCTTGTTCCCCTCCCCTCCTCCACTACCTAGGCTGGTGGCACCCCTTCCAAATAGATTGTTTTCAATCTTGAAAAGTATATTAAAGATTATATTTAAAGGTTATTTAAAGTATTTAAAGTTTATTTTTATTACAAGTTTAAATAATGGGCAATAATAATTTGCCTTTATACAGCTAACAGGCTAACATCCTCCTTAATTTACTTTAAACTGTGACAAAAAACATAATTTGACAAGTATAAAAGTACTAATACGTTGATTATGTTGTGAAAGTGTGACTACGTGTTCAAATGTCAAAAACAGGTTAGTTAGTTTCTCCGGTTATTTGTAAAATAAAGGCATTGTCCCATATTCTCACTGAATTCCCATCTATGTGCTCCTTAAGTTAGCAGCCTGGCACGGATGCTGCCGCCAGCCCAGGTCCTGCGGAAGCCTTCCGTAGACTCCTGGTCTCTGCTCTTAGCTCCAGTATCCCTCTTCCCCCCATTGACTCTTTCCTTTCCCTCCCCTCATCCCTGTACCCCCAGCTCATCACCCCTGTATGCTCCTCTACTCTGCCCCTCCCTCTCTCACATTCCCACACTCTCTCTCATTCTCCTCTTCCGTCTTCCTCACACTCCCTCCCTCCCTCCCCAGCCCCCATCACTTGGTCTTTGTCATCACAACGCTCATTTCTGTCACAGCCTGTCCACATTACACATTAAGGCACCGAGGCCTATTCATCTCTCTATTCCCATGACTTTTATCATACAGCAGAAAGTTGTGTAATTATCTTATTTCCTATTTTTCTTAACATTTACCTGTGTGATAGATATCTCTTTTTATAACACTACATGATGACCTTGAGACTGAACCTACAGAGAAAGGGTTAATTTTCTTTCAGAATTTGGTTTTTCTGAATTCTAGGGAATCTCCTGTGAAATTTGAAGCTTAGAATTTTATTGTTTATATTACCTTACAAATGGAAAGACTTAGTGTTCCTACAATCTATTTATTTCTTTTAGGGATGAGAGAAGCATTACACCTGATTTTTAAATAAAATTTATAAGGGGCACACTCTTCTTTGAAAATGCTGAAGGACCATAAATAAGAATATTGACAAGTCACTGTATATTAGGCCAGATAATTCATCCCTGAGATGTTAAGCGAGTTATTGCTGATATGTTAAAAGAGCTCACATGATCAAATAGTATGTAAAAGTAAGTATTCATTTCAATTCAACAAATATCTGAGTCCTTGTTAGAAAACCAGTAGAAATCTGAAGTTAGAATGCTGTGAGGGACCTTTGTCACTTCACAGGTGAGTGAGCCTCAGCCCCGGGCCCCAGGGCTGGTGCCTGAAGAGAAGCCCTGTGTGAGGGCTCCTGGACCTTGTCAGGAAGGTTCGCGCGCTTCCTGCAGAAAGCAGTGCCTTGCCCCACACAGCTCCTGCACGAGGGAGGCACAGCTTCCTTTACCCAGCTTTGTTAGAAAAATGGAGCTTCCGCCCCCTCATCCCAAGCCAAGGCCAGTTTTGAAGGCACCTGAAGGCCACAGCCGAGACCAGTTTCTTCCCATCTTCCCATGTATTGGAAAGAAGTCTAATAAGGGAAAGTCCAGTCAGCTTAATGGTTGCCCTCAAAGATCTTCCTCAACTTTCTGCCTTTGCCGTTCTGCTCAGCAACTGTGTGTGTGTGTGTGTGTGTGTGTGCCGTTCTGCTCAGCACCTGGGGCTAGGTCAAAGACCTGGAATCACGTTGCTTCCTGTGAATTTCCTAGCTGGTCACTTGCTCAAGTCACTAACCTCTGTACTTCACCTTCCTCATCTGTAAAATATGGAAGCTAATGGCACCTGCTGTGAAGAGGGTTGTCCTGAGCATTAAATGAGTTACTCTTTGGAAAGTACATAGAGAAATGCTTGGCATGTACTGTGGGCTGGTTTCTGCCCTAGAATGGCATCCTCACGTGTTGTTTTGGCGAAGATGTGTTCCTGTTATAAGCTCGCTCAGTAAGCTGTGGTTTATATCATTCCATCCTAGCACAGTTAGTGATTCGTCCCAGGAGTGTCCAGAACGTATCCTCCTGGATAGCAAAATTGCCCTGCATATGAAACAAACAGTTTCTCCTCATTTTTATTACTCTGGTGGGAAACTCAAGTTTGTGGGGAGCGGGGAGCGTGGTGTTTAAGGTGTAATTTTTTTTTTGCGGTACGCGGGCCTCTCACTCTTGTGGCCTCTCCCGTTGCGGAGCACAGGCTCTGGACGCGCAGGCTCAGCGGCCATGGCTCACGGGCCCAGCCGCTCCGCGGCATGTGGGATCTTCCCAGACCGGGGCACGAACCCGTGTCCCCTGCATCGGGAGGCGGACTCTCAACCACTGCACCACCAGGGAAGCCCTAAGGTGTAATATTAATTACTGTCTCATGAAATAGCATTAGCCCACGTGAACACTATCAGGAATTAGAGTCCTCAAGGAGAGGAGGCAAAAGGAAGAGAATAAAATCTGTCTTCACATTAAGTAAAGACATTAATATTCTTGTGAGTTGGTAAATTTCTGATAATGATTATCTAAGGCCACAGTAAAGAGTCTACCTAGTAATGAAGTTTTTTAAATAAACATTTTTGACAGGTCAGCACCATAAAGGAGATCCAAAATAATTAAGAATTCATGGAATGATTCGAGACAACCACACTCCACCTCCCACCAAAAATAGTTAATATGTGTAGTATATATGGACCACAGAGGGCTGTATTGCAGTCTTGGGATTGAGCCTTTATAATTTATGGGCAGTGCGAAACCACCAGCAATTGGTGGGTTCCAGACTATGCCTGGAGGCTTTTGAGTTGTGGTTTTTAGATGAAATAAGTACTGTGGGCTGATGTTAGTCCTAGAAGGTGTCCTCACATGTCATTTTAGTAAAAATGTGTTCCTGTCATTAAGCTTATTGGATAGAAGTCAAACCAAAGAGAAAATTCAGCCCTATATGACCCTGTCCCACTAATCCAGGTACAGTGGAGTGATTCTGGCTATGTGTGCTTATGACTGACACTTGATTTGAATATATTGGCAGCATACTGCTGTCAAGTAATGTGCCTTGTGAGAACAGAATTAAAGAGCTGCCACATAAGCAGACGCATGAGACCAAGGCCAACAAAATAACAAACTTAAGTCTGAAGTAGTGCAGGCCCCTTCTGATGGGAGTGAGACCCAGCTGCAGTGGCATCAACTTCTCTTTTTTAATTTTATTGGAGTATAGTTGATTTACAATGTTGTGTTATTTTCAGGTGTACACCAAAGTGAACCAGTTAAACATATACATATATCCACTCTTTTTTAGATTCTTTTCCCATATAGGCCATTACAGAGTATTGAGTAGAGTTCCCTGTGCTATACAGTAGGTCCTTATTAGTTATCTATTTTATATATAGTAGTGTGTATATTGTCAATCCCAATCTCCAATTTATCCCCCACCCCTTACCCCCTGGTAACTGTAAGTTTGTTTTCTACATGTGTAACTCTGTTTCTGTTCTGTAGATAAGTTCACTCGTACCGTTTTTTTAGACTCCACATATAAGCGTATCATATAATATTTGCCTTTGTCTGACTTCATTCAGTGTGCCAATCTCTAGGTGCATCCATGTTGCTGCGAATGGCATTATTTCGTTCTTTTTTATATGGCTGAGTAATATTCCATTGTATATATGTACCACATCTTCTTTATCCATCTGTCGATGGACATTTGGGTTGTTTCCATGTCCTGGCTATTGTAAATAGTGCTGCAGTGAACATTGGGGTGCATGTACCTTTTCGAATAATGGTTTTCTTCGAATATATGCCCAGGGGTGGGATTGCTGGATCATATGGTAGTTCTATTTTTAGTTTTTTAAGGAACCTCCATGCTTTTCTCCATAGTGGCTGTACCAGTTTACATTCCCACCAACAGTGTAGGAAGGTTCCCTTTTGTCCTGTGACATCACCTTTGAAGGCATTTTATTTCTCACCTGTTTCACTAAGCAGCTAGTAGAAGAGTTTCTAGTAAAACGTATGCTCATTTAACAACTCTCAGGCGTACTCATTGTGACTGGCTCTGTGGAGATGCCAGGTGGTTCCAGACTTCGAAAATAGTGTCTATGAAATTTAAATCTTGGTTCAGACAGATATCAGATGTAGGTCCTTTGTTTGCTTGAGAGTTACTTTTTTTTTTTCATTCAAAAACTACTTAAAACTGGTTAAGATAAGCAATAGGGTAATTGCCAGATGGTTCTCTTTGCTTATTTCTAGGTAGAGTTGTCTCTGGAAAGAATCAAAATATATTAATGCTTTGAAAAGGCAGCCCCTCAAAATATATTTGTTTGCTGACACAAGACCTTGCACCTCCCAACAGGCCTGGGCATTTTAATCCACTGTTGTTCATGAAAAGCACATGGATTTTAAAAAACCAACTCACCTGTCACCTGGTTCCCCAAGCAGCAGGTCCCCAGCACTCCCATTATACCTGTTGCGCTACTTAGCACCGTGTACTGTGACTGTCTTCCTCACCAGATTGGTTCCCCAGGGGCTAGGTCAGTCCTGGGGCCGCTGTAGAGAATGACACAGGGCTGATCAGCACAGCGTGAACCTGTGACTTAAGAAAGACATGTAATGAGCAACGTAATATCTGGTGGAGGAAGGTGGGCCTTTGGATGTCATTTAAAGTATCTTTCGAAGCATGTAATAATTGAAGAGAAATGTTAAAATGTGTTTTGGTAATGAGACTGAGTGACAGTTTTTTCCATATGGCACTTTATAGTTTCAGCAAAAAAATTAATGGTTGAGAGATAGTCAACCATGGTAGTGTTAATTGCTCATCCCAGTAGTTCTTTGTGAGGCACAGTATACAAGGCACTCACCAAAGGTTTTGTTGTTTGTGTGTTTTATTGTGTGCCCTTTGAGACAAAAACGTGAGATCCAGAGGTCAGTCACCCAGAGCCCTAACACTGTTTTATTGTCCTAGACTGACAACCTAGAGGAGAGATTCGACTCAGAAGGGAGAGGAACAGTCCCTGTATGAGAATATGACCTAATGACACTCAAAACTCATGTTCCAGATCTGTCTATTAAGCTGCCCACTGGCCTCACTCAAAACCAGCATATGTGTGTCCCCTGCCTAGTTCTGTGCTCTCCTCTGCCCCAGCCAAAACCCTTGGAGCCGTCATAGACTCCTTCCCTTGTTTCCTATTGAGACATTCATTGTTCTTGTTTCCTAGAGAACTCAAGTCTCTCATATCTTCATTGAAACACCCCAGACCCCCCAACCATCATCTTTTCAATTAGGTACCATCTTAATCAGTCTCTCTACTCTTTAGTTTGACCCCCTTCCATTTTCCACTCTAAAGAGATCCTTCTAAAACCCAAGTGTGGCCATGCCGTTGCTTACAACCTTGGTTTACTTACACCCTTTACTAGTTGGCATCTGATAGGTGCCAGGAACAGATTGGTGCACACAATTAAAAGAAGACAATGTGGTAGAAAGTAACCAGGTAGCTGCTTTAGATTGGGAGCCCAGGGGAAGTTCCTGGAGGTGCTGAGGTGGCAGTGGTATAACGAGCCAGCCTTTGAGACCAGAGAGGTACAGAGGGTACAGGGGCTGCAGGGAGGAATGGAGCTTGGTGGCTTTGAGGATCAGGAAGAAAGCCAGTGTGGTGAGGCAGTAGCAGAAAAGCGGAGAGGGTAATGAGGTTGGAGAGGTCGGCAGGAGCTAATCCCCATGGCCTGTGTGGGCAGGAGTGGAAACAGCAACTGGGTGAGTGCGGTGCCATTTCTTTAAACAGGAAGGCCTGGAGGAGGAACAAGTTTTGGTGGGGAGATCAGGAGGTGTATCACGTCCATGTTAAGTCTAAGATGCCTCCCTTTTAGACATCCAAGTGACCATTTACGAATTAATGAATTTCTGATGGATAGTTCCTTGCAGCTAAGAGCAGCTCTAGATAAGCTTAGATCAGCACGTGTGTAAGGACTGTGAGGGTGTGGGGTCTGTGTAAACACCGAAAAGCTGCACCTAACTTGGGCGAGGGGAAAGGTGAGTCAGGAAGGCTCCAGAGGCCCGACCTGCCCAGAGTTACTGTGCGCTCAGACCAGCCCAAAGCTCAGAGTGAGTGGTGGGAAAAATAGGCCCACGTCACGATCCACACCTTCCCGCTTTCCCAAACCCTTCCATCAAGCCCTCTGAAACTCACAGTCCGCCAGGAGCACACTCTTAATTCTCTTCTCTGAACACTGATTTTCTCAGTGTCACTACCTCTGTCCCCTTACCCCTCACAGGTGGACACAAACAGTCATTAATATTTGCACCTTCACTCTGGTCCAGGTACTCTCCAAGAGCAACATGTCAGCCCAGGGCTATAAGCAAAGCACCCTCAGTAGAAACTGCGGAACAACATGCAAAGCTACCACGCGGTTGTGGGTGGCATCCCTATAAATTGCTGCTGCTGCCTCCTGGCAGGCGAGGCTTTGCAGTGCTGCAGACCTTTTCCTCATTAAAGCCAGTCACCTCCAAGGATGCTACCTCTCCAGCAAGGGAATTCCGTTCTCCCATACCATCTACCCCGCCCACACTTTGCAAAAAAGAGAATTCCATTTAAGTTGCATATGCCAACAAGATCTCATTGCTCAGCTCTGGAAGACTCTCCACTCAAAACCTTCCAAATTAACTTTCAGAAGCCCAGGAAATGATCCAGCCACACATACACACACACACTGAGACCACCAGCAAACACCAGTTGTTGCCTTCAGCTCCTTAATTTGACTTGGGAATTATGAAACCCCATCTTCTGTTGCTTCTTTGTAATCTCACTCATGAAAGAAAACCCACATATATGGTGGACCCACCTTCCATCACATACATGCTGTGTCCTGACCAGGCTGCCCAGAGAACAGGTACCAGAAGGAGAGCAAAAGAGGCTCTTGGATTTACCCCACAAATGGTCTCCGAAGACACTAGAAGAGATTGTTGGGGAGGAGTGATGATTACAGAACGTTATAGATCTCATTTTTTCCTTCATCCAAATATTGGTAGGGATTGACTCCTTGGAAAATTGTAATGGTAGACAAGTCACTTCAGCCTCTTCCAACCTAATTTCTTAACTTGTGAAGTGGAGATAATAACTGATCTACCCTGTCAGGTTGTAAGGAGTAAAATGAGATATGTCGAACAGTCACTTGACATTAAAAAATTGAAGGTTGGGGAAGTAGTTGTTGAATTTAATTAATTCTGATCTTGGTCATATTATTTCCGCGTTCCCATTTTCTCCATCTGTTGAAGTAAGGATTGGCCTCTTGCTGAGTATCTTCCTGCTCTTGAAATGAAGAAGAAAGTGTCCCCATCCACGAAGGTGGATTGAGTCAGTAGCTGTTAGACTTTCTTGGGGGTAAGAAACACCTGGAATGCTGCATGTTCAGTCTTTCTGGGTGGCGGCCACGACGCTTCTGGTGATGCCAGGACAAGTGACAGACTGAAATCAACTCTGAAAACTCAGTGTTTAGCCAGTCAACTAACTTTGGTACCAAAGTTTCCATTCTAGGTTTGGACCAAGTTTTTATTTTCCAGTGCAGGGTTTCTGGGAAGTCAAGGTATGGAAGGACCTGAAATGCCCTGTGAGGTGTCTCACACATTATCACCTCATTAAGTGGCCCCATAAAGCCTGCTGAGAGGGTTAGCGGGATCTGGCTCTAGGGTGTAGGGACCAGTGACCCTATGGATAGTTGAATTGGCATGGCAGTAGCTTAAATATATCAAGATGTCCTCATTTTTTAAAGTTCCTTTCTGCTGGGACTATGCCCCCATATAAAAGTGCCTCTGCTGTCTGTCCCTTTTTAGGCTGCCCCTGCCCTTAAAGAACCTGCCACTTCCAGGAATAGGGTGGCTTTGCCTGACAAGATCTTGACTTGCAATACTCAGTTGTTCTGTTGGGAAGATGGGGATGGGTGAGGTGGAAGCAGATCTGGTCAAGAAAGTATAAAACAAATGCAAGTAGGAAGAGAGGCAGTGAAAATAAGGAAAAAGATCTCCAAGAGTTTGGAACTTCTTTGGAGCTTTAGGTTCCAGTATAAGCTGCACAAATTTGAAATCTTGCTAAAGGAGGCCTGTTGTGGCAGCAGGTTCATCATTTCTGTCACTGAAATTGTAAACAGTTGAATATAAGCGCCTTTCTGGATGCATAGACCCGGCTCGGCGTTGGATGATCAGTGGAGAGGAGCAGGATTATACTGAGAGTCACTTTCCTGGCAGGTAATTTCTTTTAAAAAATGCCTTTTTAAGGCAGACGTAGAGAATGGACTTGAGGACATGGGGAGGGGGAAGGGTAAGCTGGGACGAGGTGAGAGAGTGGCATGGACATACATATGCTACCAAATGTAAAACAGATAGCTAGTGGGAAGCAGCCGCGTAGCGCAGGGAGATCAGCTCCGTGCTTTGTGACCACGTAGAGGGGTGGGATAGGGAGGGAGGGAGGGAGACGCAAGAGGGAGGAGATATGGGGATATATGTATATGTATAGCTGATTCACTTTGTTATAAAGCAGAAACTAACACACTATTGTAAAGCAATTATACTCCAATAAAGATGTTTAAAAAAAAAGATGCCTTTTTAGATTCAGAAAGCGCAAAAGGCAATCATATCTCCTTGTAGGCTAATCCACTGTTTGAGCAAAGGGTAAAAAAATTAAACTAGTATGTAGTCTTGTACAACTTAAATTTCAGTGTTTTAAACTCTGTCTATAAGCATTTATCTGTACACTTAGAGAAAGCTGTTCTCTTTCTTCTCACAGGGCTGCCACAGGGCTCCTCCTCCTGCTGAGCTAGCCTTTCTCAGGTTCTCAGCTGCTATTCAGAGCAAACATGCTAATTACTGCCTTAAACCTCCTTTCTAACTTCTTAAAGGGCACACATCCCTTTTCTTCCTACCATGTGGAAACTCCCCTCAGACAAGATATATAATGTTCTCGACAGAGTTACAGCTTTCTTCTCCAGCTGTAAAAGAAAACCTCTGATTACAGTTGTTTAAATGGAATATATGTACCTGTGAGTTAGATAAAATGCAAACTGTTTCAGGAAAAAACCAAAGTCTGGTTAAGCCAAAGAAACATCATTAGTGAGGCCTGTGTTGACTTTCTTGTAAGTGGAATTATGAAGAATATGTATTTACATAGCAATGTACATTTTAAGATCAAGAGAAAAATGATTAAGTCTTCTTTTATAATGCTTTAATATTTTAGAAGGGGGGCAGGGATGAAGACTGGTTTTAACGTAATTGTGGCAGGTAGATACATTTTATCTGGGATATTGCTTTGTATTGCTTTGGTTTTGCCTCTGTAAATTTGTTATTGCTGAATCTGAAGACTGTTAACCCAGGAGAATGAGAATTAGACCAGGAATTACAGGATATTTAAAACCCACAGTGAATGGCCAGCATCTGTGCCCACCATATCCATGTTTGAAGTTCATTCCATATGTGATCATTAAAACTTTAAGCTTTGTGAGCACCTTGGTAGAAATAATGACTAGTACCTGTACTAATACATGTTTAGAGAACATTATCATCATTTTTAAAAAGTCATTAAATACTGTGCCTGTCCTATTAAAAAAATGCTGTTGTATTAAAAAGATAAATGTTCAAAACAAGTGCATGAAAGTGGCGACATTGCTGGGTGTAAGCATTAGTAGTGGATTGTTTTACAAGCTAGCTCCTCCTGGATGCCTGCACTGCCATCCCCAGCTTCCTGTGTCCTTGCAGATAAGCCCAAAGGTCTCTGCTGTTCAGGAGGCCATCCTGGGATTGCTGCTAGGCCCTCATTTTCCCTACTTCTTTTTTTAATCTTTTTTTTTTTTTTTCCTGGCCACGTGGCATGTGGGATCTTAGTTCCCCAACCAGGGATTGAACCCATGCCCCCTGCAGTGGAAGTACAGAGTCTTAACCACAGGACTGCCAAGGAAGTCCCATCCCTTCTGTTTTTATACAGAGTGTCTTAGGAATACCCTACACGTCATTTAAAAAATACTCTTCTCCTTCACAGTCGAGCACATTCTGGGTTGATTGGGGGGATTTTTGGTTTGTTTTCCTCATTGATTTTCTTAAAAGATTCTCCACCCTCCTCCTTTTTTCCCATCTGGGTACTGTTCCCAGTTTACTGTTGAGACGAAATTGAGGCTGAAATTAATTAACTGGCCCAGGCTGGTCTAGCGGAGGAGGCAGGGCCGGACGCTGGTCTCCTGTCTCCTGTGGAGCCCCTGCTGCTGGTCCACCTCCACTGCCACTTCCCTGGACAGCTCCACCCCAGGAAGGAACCCAGAGCCTCCTCTCCAACCCAGCTGTCTCTCCATTTTTCTCTTTTTGTGTCTTTGTCTCTTTTTAGGCTGCCTATATTTGAGGCAGGAACCAAGAAAAAGAGCCCACTGAATATAAGGCAGGCAAATCCAGGAGATGTCAACAACGACTGGAACATGTCTTTAACTGGATTGTTTTCTCCCCTCCACTTTAGGATAAACAAGAAAATAATAAGGAAAAAAGCTTGATAGCAGAGATTTATTTTGAAAAGCAAGTTTTAAGTTATACCTCCAAGTCACTTTGATTTAAAAAAAAAAAAAGCCTAGTCTCTACCTAGTATCTTACAAGAGTATTCCTAATAATAGAATCATCACTCTGAGGCAATAGAGAATAATCAGTTCAATTCAAAATAGTGTAGACTCATGTGTTCCAGAAAGGGTTTCTAGTTTTGCCTTCAGTTACCCAGAAAATGTCATTTGAAATTAAACCCTTTCCTCATCATTCCAGTTGAGATATTGCTCAAAGTCCACAACATTGTGTTCTTAAATGGAATTTTTCTAAGAGTAAGTAGCTTTTAGAGCAGGGGCCACTTGTGTCCTCTCCTCATCAGAGTCCTGCTGCACAGATGCTGGAAGGGCTCCCCTTCCACTGTGCCTGCCAAGTGAGGGTCCCGCCACTTACGCCACACACACCTAGGGCTCACGAGACACATCTCAGACCCCCGTGGCTGTAGCTTATCACCAAGTCCTATTGGTTTTATCTCCAGATCTCTAAGTGCAGCCTCTTGTATGCACTTCCACCCCCAAACCCCTGTACCCAAACTCTTCCGTGACATGCCTCACCCAACAACAGGCCATCTTTGACCCCACATTCCTGCTCACCAGCTCTCTGCGCCTTCAGAATCCTGCCCCACTGTGTCAGCTCTCCACACCCTGAGTGCTTGTTCCTGCAAGGCAGTTTGTTCCTTCTGCCCTGACATCTGAATGCTTTCCTGACCTGCCTCACTAGGTCAGGGATACTACCTCTAAGCTCTAAAGTACTATTTACCTCTTAACACATCACAGTTTTGGTGTCTTACCTACAGACCATTCCATAAGTTCCCCAGTGGCAGACTTTTGATCTTCAGTTCAGCCCCCTTGCCTGGCACATAGGCAGGTAAAATTGGTTGAATGAATAAGAAGGAAAGATGATTACGTTTCTGAAGTTGATACCATTTAAGAAAACTTAAATATCAAGGCAAAGACCACCGAGAATCAAAGGCACTTTGATCGTATGGTCTCTTACAACCTTTAGAGAAACCAGGATATTAGAGGGAAAGATAAGGAATAGAGAAAACTTGAGCTGACACAGACCAAACTAATTGGGTTCTTATTAATTTTCTTCTAGCCCATGTCTCCATTTTCTCGACTTTGCAGTTCTATGCTGTAGACTCAGAATTGACGTGTTAATAAGGCAAATTAAAAGTCCCAAGAACAGCTCATTAGGAAGTCAAAATCCTTTCTTCATTTTCAGTAGGATAACTTGTATTTCATGATTCTGTAAAGAAGCACCAGCCTGGCTTTTTACTGTTAACCAGTGGTTACTCACCTTCACCTATCATGGAGGCACAACAGATGCCTTACTTCCAGTGCACCTAACGTGTGAAAGTCCAGATTTGTAAAATAGCAACAACAAAAAAAGAGATGGGATAGAACCTTCTAGAGAAAAGACACCCTTCCCCAGCTGCATCTTAGACCTAATAAGTTTTCATTATTTGTTTGCTGAATGGTAAAGTGAACAAATCCATCGTAGAAAGGCATGTGCACTCTAAATGTATTCTTCATGTGCTCAAGGTTGTGGGTAAATTCTGGCCTCCTCTGTTTGGCAGACGAAGTACAGAAAAACAAGAAAGGACATTGTTAATGAAGAAAAAAAGTCCTTTAATCCCAAACCTTGTAGCCTAATTCAAAGCATCAAAACTTCAGTGTAAACCCATCTGCAAGTACAAAGACAGTAGGAAGGGAATTCAGGGAACAGGCTTTTTCCTCGTGGATCGAAACAGAGGCCAGGGATGCAGCTGGGAGACGCTGCCAGAACAGCCGCACTTAGATTTTGACCTTGGTCATGCTGTCATGCGTTTTGTTCCACTTCCAGGGCCAGTCACCCCTCAACTCCCACTGAGCCACAAAGACATTTTTTATATGTTTATAATGTAGTTTGAAAAGCTTTTCCAAAGAAGCTAATATTTTTCAGGGTCAGCAGCAGAACCACTTTTTGACTGGGGTTTTTATGGGAGGAAAATGGGAATCTAAATGAGTAATTTTATCCCAGATTTTTATATCTAAAAGATGACAGTTGGATTAAAGAAAGTTGTGCATGTGTGTTTCCTCTCCTGGTTTTGAGGGGAAGCAGATGACTCTATCCTGGAGGCAGAGAAGATGAGCCGCTAGGCTCTGGGTGTGTTGTGAGGAACCGTGCCACCGGCTGGGTCTCGGCCCCTCATCGTGAGGGGTCCAGAAGCAGAGGTGGAAATTATTGTAGATTATCCTAACGTGAGTGAGGGGTTGCATAACAAGGGTGGGGACAGGCTGGGAGAACTGTGGCTAGGAGCACGTGGCAGGTGACACTGGTGCAGACAGCCTGAGTCAGCGTCATCACACAGGCAGGGGCAGTACCTACAGGGCACAGCAGGCCAGCAGCCCGCAGGGCCCTTTTCCTCTGGTTTTGCTCAGCTTTGGACGCTTTTGACCCCCTGCTAGTGTTTAATTTGTACTCGATTGTTTTTATTCCTTGTTTGTTTGTTTGTTAAATTTTATTATTATTTATTTTTTGGCTGTGTTGGGTCTTTCTTGCTGTGCGCAGGCTTTCTCTAGTTGCAGAGAGCGGGGGTTACTCTTCACTGCAGTGCGCGGGCTTCTCATTGCGGTGGCTTCTCTTGTTGCGGAGCACGGGCTCTAGGCCTGTGGGCTTCAGTAGTTGTGGTTCACGGGCTCTGGAGCGCAGGCTCAGTAGTTGTGGCGCACGGGCTTAGTTGCTCTGCGGCATGTGGGATCTTCCCAGACCTGGGCTTGAACCCCGTGTCCCCTGCATTGGCAGGTGGATTCTTAACCACTGTGCCTCCAGGGAAGCCTCTCCTTGTTTATTTAAAACCTTTCCTTCCAATGCAAAAGTGCTTCACAAAACATTAAAAATACTTCCCATTAATCTGTATTGTTCAAGGATAGAATTAGGAGGGGAAATAAAATGAAAGTAATAGTGAATAGTAGCTAAGAGATGCAGTGTTCAGAGATTTGGCCAAGAGTTGTCCATACACTCCCTCAGAGGTGAAATACTGTTGAAACACACACAGCAACTCAAATTACAAAAAGACTGACAGCAGATGCTCAGGACCACCCAGGGTCTGCTTGTTTCAGCCAGTATTCTAAAGGAAAAAAATTAGTTCCAAAAAACAATTTTTAAACTTAGTTTGTCTTAATTTAATAGAATCTACTTGGTATGTGTTTTCTAATTTTGACATCAGTAACTGCCAAAAATATGACACATTATAGGGACTTCCCTGGCAGTCCAGTGGTTAAGATTCTGTGTGCTTACACTGCAGGGGGGCACGGGTTTGATCCCTGGTCATGGACCTAAGATTCTGCTTCCCGCACGGTGTGGCCAAAAAAAAAAAAAAAAAAAAAAGACATGTAAGCCCTAACAATTATATAACTCTTTCTAGTTTATAAAACACTCTCACAGTTATTTCGAACAACTTTATGAGGAAGGAAAACAAAGTTGACCCTTGAACAGCATGGGGATTAATCCGAGTATAACTGATAGTCAGCTCTCCATACCCTTGGTTCCTCCACTTTTGCAGATTCGACCAACCACGGACTGTGTACTACTGTAGTGTTTACTATTGAAAAGCATCCACGTATAAGACCCAGCAGTTCAAACCTGAGTTGTTCAAGGGTCAGCTGTATTGTTAGCCCCATTTTGCAGATGATAAAATTGATGTGACTTTTTTGGCTTTCATGCAAGAGCTGACACCCTCAGGTTCTCTTTCCATTGGCCCCTGTGCTGCTTCACACGAGCGTAGTATTTACATTAGACCATCCATGTTTATTCTGAAAAGCCAGTCAGACCGGGAGCTTTTGTCTTGAGGCACAGTTAGCCGTTAGCCAGTGAATGCTGCTGACACGACTGATGGCATTTAAACTAGTATCATCATAATTTTTTAAGATTTAATGGTTTTGCTGGAACAGCTATGGGACATAGATGCTACTCGTAGCACTTCTCGTAGCACTGAGTAAATGGATGTGGAAGGACTGACTGGGTGTCTCTCCCCGCTGAGGGGGTCTCCGAAGCCTTAGTGGTGCTCTGGGCTGTGGTGTGGGCTCCAGAGGCTGGTGCCAATCCCTTCTTCCAGGTCTTGAGAATGGCAAACAGCAGCAGAACTTTCCAGCTGGTCTCATGAGCTTTCAGGGGACATAAAGAGATTAACTCTAAGGAAGCAAGAACCCAAAACATAGAGGGTTTTATATGTATTGCTTTGGCCAACACCTTGAAGTGCTCTTGAAAGAAAATCGACAGGGTGCGGAGTTGCCTCAAAGAAAGCTGCTCCCAGGGCAGCTCTACCTGTAAAGAGGGCAGCTCTTTACAGGTAGACTGTGTCGCTGCCACGTGGCTGGAGTAGACCGCTCGGGCGGCAGAGGCTTCTGTCCTAGATATGGAAGGCATAATTAAAAGGAAAAGGAAGATCTTGCTGGTGGCCAAAAATTAACACATACCTTGTTCCACATGTTCCATGCTCTACTAGCACCAGCTTTTAAACTCATGTTGAAGAGTATTCTCGTTAGTTATCTCCACGTTCTCAAGTGTGTCAGGCATCGCGTTCATTCCATCAGCCCACATTTACAGTTCCTACAGTGTGCCGGGCCCTGAGGATACAAGAATGAGTCTCGCAGTTTGGGGGGTGTGGAGGGTGGACAGACATGAAAAAGTTAATACTGTAAGCACGAGCAGAAGTGTGTGCAGTGCTGGCTAAAAGCCATCTTAGGCACAGTAGTGGCAACGTCTGTGATCTTTAAAGCTAACGGAACTGATCATCATCAACACTAACAATACCCTGACCCAAATGCTTCAGCGCACTGAGGCTGCTCAGAGATGCTCGTTAAGCAGAGCGACTATTCAGGTCGCCGTTACATCTCATAGGAAAGACATTCCTGTAAATGAAGAGGCATGCAAAATTCTCCCTCAGAGCTTCCTTTGGATATGAACTAAACTGCTTTTAGGTGATTCGGCTCCAGCAATTTGCCACCTCCAGTATTTCCCAAGATTTACAGTATCAAGAAATGCACAGTGGCTTAAAAATAACTTTTATTCCCCCCTAAATAAACGAAAGATTCACTGTTGAGATGATTGGACCGTTGCTTGTTGTAAAAAGTACTTTGATTTAGAAACCATGATTGAAAAGTCCCACTGTGTGTCTCACTTGTGTGGGGAACAGTATTGTGTGGACTTATCTCTCCTGGAGATAAATATCATTAAACTTGTAACAACAGTGGCGTCAAAAACAAAGGACATTTAGCTGTACAGTGACTTTATTAAATTATTTGCACTATGGGAGAGTGGTAGTATACATAGTTTCTTCAGGTAAAAACTAAAGAACAAAAAATCCAGTTGGAAATGGTACTGGGCTGGGTATTGATTTTAGGATAGAAGGGGCGAATAGAAACAGAAGCTATTATCCAGGTAAGTTTTTATATTGTCTTTGGCACCTGGCATGTAGGAAGTACTTTTCAAATGTTGGATAGTTGAGTAAATGAAGGGGACTAGAAGGCAGCACAGTGTGGTATAAAGAATGGTTGAACCTTGGGGTTCAGAAGAAAAGAGGCTTTAGTTCTAAGTTCTGGTACTTCTAGTTATGGGATCTTCAGCAGGTCACCTTGCTTCTAGCCTCTTTTTGAACCAGAAAAAAAAAAAAATGTGTTGAAGACAGACCCAGTGTCCCTTCCAGTTGCAGTGTCACTGATCTGATGCCAGACAAGCCTTGATGCCTAATAAAGAGTGAGTGAAATTGTGGGGGTTTCCATGAGGGAGAAGCTTGTTACACTGAGGGATGTAACAGGAAAATGAACGGTCCCTTCTCTTACTGTGAGATTCTCAGGAAATCCCCACTTACTAGATTTCTATCACTGCTGTAACATATTACCACAAACTCAGTGGCTGAAAACACACACTTGTTATCTTACAGTTTAGATTAAGGCATCAGCAGGGCTGTGTTCCTTTCTGGAGGCTCTAGGGAAGAATTTTTCTTGTCTTTTCCAACTTCTACATTCTTGGCTCATGGCCTCTTCCTCCATCTTCAAATCCAGCAGTGTTGCATCTCTCTGACCCTGCTTTCATCATTACATCTCCCTAAAGCCTGCAGCTCTGATACTTCTGGGAGAGGTTCTTTACTTTATGGAACCGTGTGATTAGATTGGGGCCACCTGATAATCCAGCTTACCCTCCCCATCTGCACAGTCCCATTGCTGTGAGGCAAAGATTCTGAGGATGAAGTTGGACATCTTTGACATCTTTGAGAGTCAGTTCTGCCTATCATACCCCACTGTCTACATTAGTCTGCCGGGGACAGAAGTATAATGGCAAAAGCACTAAATGGCTCCCAGGAATTCTGAAATCCTACCTCAGCCAGTCATAGCATCTCTCTGGGTCTTTGTTTTTCCTCATCTAAAAAGTTGGGGAGTTGACGGGACTTCCCTGGTGGTCCAGTGGTTAAGTCTCTGCGCTCCCAATGCAGGGGGCCAGGGTTCGATGACTGGTTCGGGAACTAAGTTCCCACATACCGCAACTAAGCCCGCACACTGCACTAGAGAAGCCCGCACGCCACGATGAAGAACCAGTGCAGCCAAAATAAAATTAATTAATTTTTAAAAGTTGGGGGGTTGAAATTGGACCAGTGGTTCTCAAACTGTATTGGAGCATCAGAATTGCCTGGAGATTTGTTGCACATTGACATGGGGCTTGAGAATTTGGATTTCTTTATCTTTTAAATTCTTTTATTGTGCTGAAATACACTTAACATAAAATTTACCATCTTAACTGTTTTTTGTTTGTTTGTTTTTTTGTGGTACACGGGCCTGTCACTGTTGTGGCCTCTCCTGTTGCAGAGCACAGGCTCCAGACGCGCAGGTTCAGCAGCCATGGCTCATGGGCCCAGCCGCTCCGCGGCATGTGGGATCTTCCCAGACCAGGGCACGAACCTGCGTCCCCTGCATCAGCAGGCGGTCTCTCAACCACTGTGCCACCAGGGAAGCCCCTTAACTGTTTTTTTGTTGTTTGTTTTTTTATTGAAGTATAGTTGATTTACAATATCATGTTAGTTTCAGGTGTACAGCACCGTGATTCAGTTATACATACATATATATATATATATATATATATTCTTTTCCAGATTTTTTTCCCTTATAGATTATTACAAAATATTGAGTATAGTTCCCTGTGCTATACAGTAGATCCTCGTTGTTTATCTATTTTGTATATAGTATGTGTATATGTTAATCTCAACGTCCTTTTTTATCCCTCCCCACCCCCCCTTTCCCCTTTGGTAACTGTGAGTTTTGGAAATAAGTTCACTTTTATCTTCTTTTTTTTTTTTCTTTGAAGATTCTACATATAAGTGATATCATATGATATTTGTCTGTCTCTGTCTGGTTCACTTCACTTAGTATGGTAATGTCTAGGTCCGTCCATGTTGCTGCAAATGGCATTATTTCATTATTTTCTATGCCTGAGAATATTCCATTGTGTATACATACCACATCTTTATCAAGTCATCTGTTGATGAGCATTTAGGTTGCTTCCATGTCTTGGCTATTGTAAATAGTGCTGCAGTGAACATTGGGGTGCATGTATCTTTTTGAATTATAGTTTTCTCCAGATATATGCCCAGGAGTGGGATTGCAGGATCATATGGTAACTCTGTTTTTAGCTTTTTAAGGAACCTCCATACCGTTCTCCATAGTGACTGTATCAATATATATTCCCACCAGCAGTACAAGAGGGTTCTTTTTTCTCCACACCCTCTCCAGCATTTATTATTTATAGACTTTTTTATGATGGCCATTCTGGCCAGAGTGAGGTGGTACCTCAGTGTAGTTTTGATTTGCATTTCTCTAATAATGATGTTGAGCATCTTTTCATGTACCTGTTGACCATCTATATGTCTTCTTTGGAGAAATGTCTATTTAGATCTTCTGCCCATTTTTTGATTGGGTTGTTTGGTTTTTTGATATTGAGCTGTATGAGCTGTTTGTATATTTTGGAAATCCCTTGTCAGTCACATTGTTCGCAAATATTTTCTCCCATTCTGTAGGTTGTCTTTTCATTTTGTTTATGGTCTCCTTTGCTGTGTAAAAGCTTTTAAGTTTAACTTGGTCCCATTTGTTTATTTTTGTTTTTATTTCCATTACTCTAGGAGGCAGATCCAAAAAGATAGTGCTGTGATTTATGTCAAAGAGTGTTCTGCCTATGTTTTCCTCTAGTGTAGTTTTATAGTATCCAGTCTTACATTTAGGTCTTTAATCCAGTTTGAGTTTATTCTTGTATATGGTGTTAGAGAATGTTCTAATTTCATTCTTCTACATGGTAGCTGTCCAGTTTTCCCAGCACCACTTACTGAAGAGACTGTCTTTTTTCCATTCTATATTCTTGCCTCCTTTGTCGTAGATTAATTGACCATAGGTACATGGGTTTATTTCTGGGCTTTCTATCCTGTTCCATTGATCTATATGTCTGTTTTTGGTCCAGTACAGTACTGTTTTGATTACTGTAGCTTTGTAGTATAGTCTGAAGTCAGGGAGCCTGATTCCTCCAGCTCCATTTTTCTTTCTCAAGATTGCTTTGGCTGTTCAGGCTATTTGTATTTCCATACAAATTTAAAATTTTTTTGTTCTAGTTTTTTGTAAAATGCCATTGGTAATTGGATAGGGATTGCATTGACTCTGTAGGCTGACTTGGATAGTATAGTCATTTTAGCAATATTGATTATTCCAATCCGAGAAAGCAGTATATCTTACCATCTCTTTGTGTCGTCTTCAATATCTTTCATAAGCATCTTACAGTTTTCAGAGTACAGGTCTTTTGCCTCCTTAGGTAGGCTTTTTCCTAGGTATTTTGTTCTTTTTCTTTTTTTTTTTGGCTGTGCCATGAAGCATGTGAGATTTTATAGTTCCTTGACCAGGGATCAAACCCGTGCCCCTGAGGTGGAAGCGTGGCGTCCTAACCACTGGACCGCCAGGGAATTCCCTATTTTATTCTTTTTGATGAGATGATAAATGAGATTGCTTCCTTAATTTCTCTTTCTGATCTTTTGTTATCAATGTATAGAAATGCAGTAGATTTCCGTGTATTAATTTTGTATCCTGCAGCTTTACTGAATTCATTGATGGGCTCTCGTAGTTTTCTGTTAGCATCTTTAGATTTTCTATGTATAGTATATCATCTGCAAACAGTGACAGTTTTACTTTTCCAGTTTGGATTCCTTCTGTTTCTTTTTCTTCTTTGATTGCTGTGGCTAGGACTTCCAAAACTATGTTGAATAAAAGTGGCAAGAGTGGGCATCCTTGTCTTGTTCCTGATCTTAGAGGAAATGCTTTCAGCTTTTCACCATTGAGTATGATGTTAGTAGCTGTAGGTTTAACCGTTTTTAAGTATTGAGTTGGCCAAAAGGTTTGTTTGTTTCCGTAAGATGGCTCTAGTAGCGCTTGGTTGTCTTTAACTTCATTCGAAACAGTTTTGTTAGATTGTATCATGACAGCTATTGCATCAGAATGGATTTAAAAAATGACATCAAAATTGGTGAATTTTTGTGTAGCCATTTTAATATTGAAGATGGAAGAAAACAACATTTTGGGCATATTATGCTTTGTTATTTCAAGAAAGGTAAAAACCCAACTGAAACGCAAAAAAAGATCTGTGCAGTGTTTGGAGAGGGTGCTGTGACTGATCGAACGTGTCAAAAGTGGTCTGCAAAGTTTCGTGCTGGAGATTTCTC
Source organism: Lagenorhynchus albirostris (assembly GCF_949774975.1). NCBI lineage: Eukaryota > Metazoa > Chordata > Mammalia > Artiodactyla > Delphinidae > Lagenorhynchus > Lagenorhynchus albirostris. The sequence continues at coordinate 7,201,951 of NC_083105.1, forward strand.
ACAAGATGATGCTCCAGGGTCAGGTAGACCAGTTGAAGTTGATAGCAATCAAATTGAGACTTTAATTTTGAACAATCAACATTATACCACGCGGGAGATAGCCAACATACTCAAAATATCCAAATCAAGCATTGAAAATCATTTGCACCAGCTTGATTATGTTAATTGCTTTGATGTTTGGGTTCCACATAAGTTAAGCGAAAAAAACCTTCTTGACCATATTTCCACATGCGATTTTCTATTTAAATGTAATGAAAACATTCTATTTTTAAAACAAATTGTGACAGGCGATGAAAAGTAGATACTGTACAATAATGTGGAATGGAAGAGATCGTGGGGCAAGCGAAATGAACCACCACCAACCACACCAAAGAAGTTGTATATGGTGGGATTGGAAGGGAGTCCTCTATTATGAGCTCCTGCCGGAAAACCAAACAATTAATTCCAACAAGTACTGCTCCTAATTAGACCAACTGAAAGCAGCACTCGACGAAAAGCATCCGGAATTAGTCAACAGAAAATGCATAATCTTCCATCAGGATAGCGCAAGACCGCATGTTTCTTTGCTGACCAGGCAAAAACTGTTACAGCTTGGCTGGGAAGTTCTGATTCATCCACTGTATTCACCAGACATTGCACCTTCGGATTTCCATTTATTTCCGTCTTTACAAAATTCTCTTAATGGAAAAAATTTCAGTTTCCTGGAAGACTGTAAAAGGCACCTGGAACAGTTCTTTGCTCAAAAAGATAAAAAGTTTTGGGAAGATGGAATTACAAAGTTGCCTGAATAATGGCAGAAGATAGTGGAACAAAAGGGTGCATATGTTGTTCGATAAAGTTCTTGGTGAAAATGAAAAATGTGTCTTTTATTTTTACTTAAAAACCGAAGGCACTTTTTTGCCAACCCAATACATAGTTTTTAATTACATAGTGGTATTAAATACCTTCACATTGTTGTGTAACCATCACCACCATACATCCCTATAACTATTTTCATCTTGTAAAACTGAAACTCTAGGGCTTCCCTAGTGGCACAGTGGTTAAGAATCCGCCTGCCAATGCAGGGGACACGGGTTCCAGCCCTGGTCTGGGAAGATCCCACACGCCGCGGAGCAACTAAGCCCGTGGGCCACAACTACTGAGCCTGCACTCTAGAGCCCGGGAGCCACAAATACTGAGTCCGTGTGCTACAACTACTGAAGCCTGCACGCCTAGAGCCTGTGCTCTGCAACAAGAGAAGCCACCACAATGAGAAGCCCTCGCACCGCAACAAAAAGTAGCCCCCACTCGCCGCAACTAGAGAAAGCCCGCGCACAGCAATGAAGACCCAACGCAGCCAAAAATAAATAAATAAGTTAATATAAAAAAAAATCTGTGTGCAGGTTTAAAAAAAAACCGAAACTCTATACCCATTAAATAAGACTCCACACTTTCTCCTCCCTCCATACCATGGCAGCCACCATTATACTATGATTAAATTATTCTAGATACCTCATATAAGTTGAGTCATATAGTATTTGTTTTTTGCTAACTAGCTTATTTCACTTAGCACAGTGTCCTCAAGGTTGTAGCATGTGTCAGAATTTCCTTCCTTTTTAAGAGTGAAAAATATTCCATTGTATGCATATACCGTATTTCACTTAGCCGTTCATCCATCGATGGACACTTGAGTTGCTTCCACATATTAGCTGTTGTGGATAATGCTGCTGTGAACATGGGTGTACAAATATTTTTCATACTCTGCTTTCATGTTGGTGGGATATATATGCAAAAGTGGACTTGCTGGATTATATGATAATTCTATTTTTAATTTTTTGAAGAACTGCCATACTGTTTTCCATAGTGTTTGTACCATTTTACATTCCCACCAGTAGTGCCCAAGTGTTCCAGTTTCTCCCCATCCTCACCAACACTGTTCTTTTCTGTTTGATAGTAGTTATTTTAATGGGTGTGAAGTGGTATCTCATTTTCGTTTTGATTTGCATTTCCCTAATGATGAGTGATGTTGAGCATTTTTTCCTTTGTTTATTGGCCATTTGTATATCTCCTTTGGAGAAGTGTCTATTCAAGTCCTTTGCCCATTGTTGAAATGGGTTGGGTTTTTTGTTTTGGTTGGGGTTTTTGTTGTTGTTGTTGTTACTTGGTGGAGTTTTAGGAGTTCTCTGTATATTCTGGATATTAATCCCTTATCAGATATATGATTTTCAAATAGTTTCTCCCATCCTGTATGTTATCTTTTTACTCTGTTGCTAGTGTATTTTGATGCGCAACATTTTAAAGTTTCATGAAGTCCAATTTGTCTACTTTTTGTTATGTGGGCCTTTTGGTGTCATAACCAAAAAATCATTGCCAAATCCAATGTCATGAAACTTTTGTTTCTTGTTTTCTTCTAAGAGTTTTTATTGTTTTAGGTCTTACATTTAGGTCGTTGGTCCTTTGTTAGTTGATTTTTATATATGCTGTTAGGTAAGGGTCCAACTTCATTCTTTTGCATGTGGATATCCAGTTTTCCCTGCACCATTTGTTGAAAAGACTGTCCTTTCCCCATTGGATGATCTTGGCACCCTTTTCAAAAATCATTTAACCATATACAGAAGGGTTTATTTCTGGGCTCTCTGTTCTATTCCATTGGTCTATATCTCTGTATTTATGTCAGTGCTACACTGTTGACTACTGTAGCTTTGTAGTAAGCTTTGAAATCAGAAGTATGGGTCCTCCGGCATTGTTCTTTTTCAAGATTGTTTTGGCTATTCAGGTTCCCTTAATATTCCACATGGGAATTACCTGCCAGTCTAGAGGTTAGGACTCTGTGCTTTTACTGCCAAGGGCCTGGGTTCGATCCCTAGTTGGGGAACTAAGATCCTGCAAGCTGTGCGGCACAACCAAAAAAAAAAAAAAGATTCCATATAAATTTTAGGATAGGTTTTTCTATTTTTGCAAAAAACATCATTGGGATTTGATAGATTGCATTGACTCTGTAAGGTCACCCTGTAGATCACTTTGTAAACATTTTAATAACACTAAGTTTTCTAATCCATGAGCATGGGATGTGTTGCCATTTATTCATGTCTTCTTTAATTTCTTTCAGCAGTGTTTTGTAGTTTTCATTGTACAAGTCTTTCACTTCCTTAGTTAATTCATAAGTATTTTATTCTTTTTGATGCTACTGAGAATCAGAAATGCAACTGATTTTTCTGTGTTGACTTTGTATCCTGCTACTTTGCTGAATTCATTTATTAGTTCTAGCAAGGTATTTGTTTTTTGTTTTTTTTGTGATCTCTAGAGTTTTCTACATATAAGATCATATCTTCAAACAGAGATAATTTTACCTTTTTCTTTCCAGTTTGGACCCCTTTTATTTCTTTTTTTTTCTTAATTGTTATGGCTAGAATTTCCAGTACTATGGTGAATAGAAGTGGTGAAAGCAAGTGTCCTTGTTTGTTCCTCATCTTAAAAGAAACACCACTGGTCTTTCACCATTGAGTATGATAATCCTTGTTGGTTTTTCATATACGTCTTTTGTTTCCTAGTTTGTTGAGTGTTTTTATCATAAAAGGTGTTAAATTTTGTCAAGTGTTTTTTCTGCATATAATGAGGTGATCATGCATGTAGTTATTTCCCTCATGCTGTTGACATAACATATTACATTGATTTCTGTGTGTTGTACCATCCTTGCATTCCAGGAATGAATCCCACTTGGTCATGGTGTATAACCCTTTTAATGTGCTGTTGGATTCTGTTTGCTAGTGTTTTGTTGGGGATTTTTGCATCAATGTTCATAAAGGATATTGGTCTGTAGGGTTTTTGTGTCTGTGTATGTGTGTGTGTGTGTGTGTGTGCACACACCATTTTCTGGCTTTGGTATCGGGTGATGCTGGCCTCAGTAGAATGATTTTGAAAATGTCCCCTTCTCTTCAATTTTTGGGAAAAGTTTCCCAAGGACTGGTATTAGTTCATTCTTAAATGTTTAGTAGAATTTACCAGTGAAGCCATCATCAGGTCCAAGGCTTTTCTTTTTCGGGAGCTTTTTGACTACTGATTCAAACTCCTTACTAATTATAGATCTATTCAAATCTTTATTTCTTTGTGATTTAATCTTGGTAGGTTTTGTGTTGCTGGAAATTTGTACATTTCATCTAGATTATCCAATTTGCTAGTGTACAGTTGCTCATAGTACTCTCTTATAATCCTTCTTATTTCTGTAGAATCAATAGTAATGTCCCCACTTGGGTTTTTCTCTACTATTCTCTGTCTGTTCTCTGTTTCATTTATTTTTGTTCTAATCCTTATTATTTCCTTCCTTCTGCTAGCTTTGGGTTTAGTTTGTTCTTCTTTTCGTAGTTCCTTAACTTGTATAGTTAGGTTGCCTGCCACTTGGCTGGGAGTGGGAGATGGGCAGAATTAACTGCTGTTTACCACCCACATCTCCCCTGGAAGTTGCAGGTCTTCAACAGACTCCAGAGCTCCAGAGCAGTTACATCAGACAGATTCTGCCAGTGCAGTTATTTTCCAGGTGTGGGGACAGATTCCCAGTGCTACTACTCTACAGTCTTCCCAGAATCCCAAAATTTGCATTTCGAACAAGTTCCCAGCTGATGCTGCTGGTCCAGGGACCACACTTTGAGAACCACTGACCTAAACTCTTTAAGGTCCTTTCTCTAAGGCCCTACCTAATAGGTCATGCAGGGTCTTTCTCCTCTGGAAGTAATATAGTAAGTTAGTTGTGCTTTTTTAATTGAAAGAAGCATGCATCATTTTAGTGATGCTATTTCCTGGGGAGGGATGGGTTTGCTTTCTTGATGAGAAAAATGGGGCCTGTGGGCTGGTTCAGGGCAAGAAGCTTTGAGAAGCCCTCCCGGGGGCAGAGGGGTGTGTGTTGAGGTAGGAAGGAAATGGACAGTGTTTGGATCCGAGGGTGATGACAGGCCTGCTCCACAGGTGGCTGTTCGTCAGTCTGTGTCGTGTGTCTGGCACATGGTCATCTTGGGTGACATTTACGGAGCGCTTTTGATCCAGCCACTGTTGTAAGCCTGGATTAACACATTTAACCCTCACAGTATCTCTGTGAGGTAGATCGTATTACCAGGTCCACGTTTGCAGCTTCAAGGAACAAAGTTTAGGACTTTGGCCAAGAACAACACAAAGATGGTCAGTGGTGGAATCACTTACCAGGGAGTTATTTAGGTTCCAGAGCCCACATCCTTAACCTTATACAGCAGGGCCTCAAGTACTAGGTCCCTTTCTGTATCAGTCAGGATATTTTGACTGCAAGTTACAAAATTAAACTAAAAAGTAATTTTTTTTTTTTTTTTAAGAAAAGTGTCCTCCCCCTTAACAAGTCTGGAGATGGGATGGTCCTGGGGTTGGTTACTTTAGTGCTTAATCATGTCACAGAAATCCAGGTTCTCTCCATCCTGTCACTCTGCAGCCTTCAGCAGGTTGGGCTCTGTCTTCAGAGCTGTCCCCTTGTGGTGACGAGATGGTTGCTACAGATCTCACCATCCCCTTCTCACAGAGGTCGAGCGAGAAGATGACCTGTTCCTGCCTTTCTGTCTTGTGTCCTTGTTAAGAGAGCAAAACTTTCCCAGAAGTCCCTTTCCCTGCAGACTTCACTACCAGAAATGCTTGACACACCCATTCCTAAATGGCCACCACTGAGATTCACCCCCCAGGGGCGTGGGGAGGGCCTGGAGCATGAGTCCTCCGGATGGCTGACCGTTCGGGGCTCCTTTAGGAAGAAGGGGTGTAATGGGAATGGCTGTGGGTGACCACTGAGAAATTAGCCATGTTCATTCCCTCTGGTTGATGGTGAGACCTTTGTACTGAAGGTGCCCTGTGGCACTGATAAAAGCAGATAAAGTCTAGGGCTGCCCGAGAAGCTGCCAACTGTCCTTGGTTTACTCTGGGCCAAGTAGTCTTTTGTTTCTTGGCAAGGGTATGAGGGCACATGATAAACATTTACTGGTTGTCGGCACCCAGAAGAATGTTGGTCTTCTAGGGCTGTCTTACAGCCCCGTTCCTGCTGCATTTGCCTCTGGAGGATGCCAGGCGTGGTCAGCTGGGATCAGCTCTGACCTGGAGCAGGTTACTTCCCCTTACGGTGCTTTAGGAACCTCATCTGTAGAGTGGGGATGTCACAGGGTAGTTATGAGGACCAAATGAGCCGCATCATTCGGGTGATGCCTGACGCATGATTCAGGGTGCGCATTGGGCTGTGCTGTTGCTGGCATCTGTGTGGTTTTCCATCAGCATCAGCATTAGGGAAGCTTGATCCAGCTCCCTGTCATCCTGCTCCTGCTGCTGTGAGTTGGAGGTGTTCATTCCATGGCACCGTCCAGGTGGGCCTCACTTCACTAGGTGAGGCATTCCTGACTGCTGCAGGCCTGCAAGCCACACAGACCCTGATAGGCTGACATCCCAGGCAAAAGAGAAAAGAGGGAAGGGTGCCCTTTGGTCACTTTGCCCCAGGAAGGGTGTGTAGTATGTGTTGGGGAGCCATTTTCCACAAGTGTAACGGCTTATGGAGCACTTTTATTTTCCCTAGAATCAGGAATCTGATTCCCTAGAATCAGAATCTGTATCATTCAGGTAGCCTTAGCTGTGTGTCCTCGGCCACCAGAAGGGTCTGCATCTTTCCTCAGTAGGGCCAATGTGGTTTTTCCAAGTACGATTATTGTTGACAGGACACAGGACTGAGCGATCATGGCAGCCACATCACATGATAGAGATGTGCCCCACTTTACGAAAACCTGACCAAAGAAGGAGGAGCATCTCAATTACAGAATAATGTCTCAGCCAGAAATTCATGGCAGGTTTCCTAGTGCCTTTAAAATAGGATTTGTGTGTAAAAATACCGTTTGCACACAGGAGCCCATATTTTCTGAAAAGAGAAATATACTTGTATTGGGCATTTGGGATAAGCAGAATAAAAATAAAATCTTCTTACGAAAATAAAAACTAGAAACCAAATTCCACTTTTAATTCTAAAAGGTTTATATATAACTCTACTATCGTACCCTCTTCTCCTACCCCAGACTTCCACAACAGAAATAGATGGGCAAGATCTGTAGGCAGTTCACCATAGTGGTGAGGACTGAGGAAAGGACAGGCAGGCTCACAGGCGGGTGGACAGTGGGCACACCAAGGGCAGGGCTGGGTGCCTGTGTTGTGCTGTTTGATTTATTTGTGAACATTTGTAAGGCCTGGCCTAAAACATGACTGCTGGATCCCTTGCATGGTGTGGTCAGTGAGTGGTGGTTAGAAATTGACAGCCTGTCCTGCTGCCAGACTTCTGTAACCGCAGAGACATGCGCTGAGGTCTGACCCACGGGGTCTGGGGAGGGCCTGGGGGAGAGGGGTGAGGTTGGGATGGTGACACGCCTGACTTCTTCCTTCCTTTCCAGAAATGTTCCCACTGCCAGGAGGCAGGCGCCACCTTGGGCTGCTACAACAAAGGCTGCTCCTTCCGTTACCATTACCCGTGTGCCATTGACGCAGGTAAGATGGGACCACAGACCCTTGTTCAGAGCATCCGAAGGGTAGGAAATAACATTTTGATTCTCTCTCCTTCATAGTTCTTTTTGTCTCTTCTGACCTTGTTCTGTTTGTAAATTCTGAAGGAATGCAGAGAAGATAATAAAAAGGAATTAAATGGGGTGATATTTTTTATAAATTTTATAATTCATAAAAGATTTACCTATTTAAGTGCACAATTAAATGATTTTTACCATTATATTCACAGAGTTGTGCAAGCACAATCACAATTAATTTTAGAGCATTTTCATCACGTCTTAAACTACTACCTTTTGGTGGTCTCTCTCCCTCACCCCCAGCCCCTGGCAACTACTAATCTACTTTCTATCTCTGTGGATTTGCCTTTTCTGGCCATTTCATGTAAATGGAATCACACAATATGTGGTCTTCGTGATGCGTTTCGTGTGACTTAGCTTCCTGTTTCTCTGGTTTATCCACATCGCAGCATGTGTCAGTACTTCATTGGTTTTATTTTCTAACAATATTTTATTGTAAGGATATACCATATTTTATCATTCTTCAGTTGATGCACGTTTAGGTTTTCCACTTTTGTATTATTATACAATAATAATACAAAATAATGCTGCTGTGAACATTCACAAACAAGTCCTTGTGTGGACTAAATGTTTTCATTTCTCTTGGGTATAAACCTAGGAGTGGAATTACTGGGTCATATGGTAACTCTATGTTTAACTGTTTGAGGAACTGTCACACTGTCTTCCAAAGTGGCTGCACCATTTTACATCCCTCCAGCAGTGTGTGAGGGTTCCAGTTTCTCCACATCATCACCAACACTTGTTTTTATGTCTTTTTTATTATGGCCATCCCAGTGGGCAAGAAGTGGTATCTCATTGTGATTTGGGTTTGCACTTCCCTGACAGCTAATGATATTGAGCATCTTTGGTGAAGTTCAGTTTATCTGTTTTTCTTTTGCCACTTATGCTCTTTGTTGCTTGTTGCTTTTCTTATATTTAAGAAGCCATTGCATAATCCAAAATCACAAAGATTTATGCCTATGCTTTCTCCTAAGAGTTTTATAGTTTTAGCCCTTACACAGGTCTTTGATCCGTTTTGAGTTAATTTTTGTATGTGGTGTGAAGTAGGGGTCCAGTTCATTTCTTTCCATGTGGATTCCAGTTGTCCCAGCACCATTTGTAGAAAAGACTACTCTTTTCTCATTCAATGACCTTTGTCGAAAACCAGTTGACCATAGGTGTATGGACCTATTTCTGGACTCTCTCCAGTACCACACCGTCTTGTTTACTGTAGCTTTGTGGTAGATTTTGAAATTGGAAAGTGTGAATCCTCCGACTTCGTTCCTTTTTTTCAAGATTGTTTTGGGTATTCTGGGTCCTTTGCTGTTCTATATGATTTTTAGGATCAGCTTATCCATTTCTGAGGGGGGGCGGGATTGCATTGAATCTGCAGATCAGGTTAGGGGTTGTCACCATCTTATAAAAAAAAAATAGTGTGTCCTCCAACCCATGATCATGGGGTGTCTGTCTTGCCATTTACTTCAGTTTTTAATTTCTTTCAACGGTGTTTTGTAATTTTCAGAGTACACATTTTGCATCTTTTTTGTTAAATTTATTCCTAAGTATTTTATTATTTTTGGTGTGGTTATAAATGGAATTGTTTTCTTAATTCCATTTTCAGATTGTTCACTGTGACTGTATAGAAATATAATTGATTTTGGTGTATTGATCTTGTATCCTGGAACTTTGCTCCACTCACTGATTAGTTCTAATAGTTTTTTAGTGGATTTCTATATACAAGATGTGTCATCTGTGAGTAGATTGTTTTACTTCTTCCTTTCCAATCAGATGCCTTTTCTTTTCTTTGCCTAGTTGCCTGGCTAGACCTTCTAGATAATGTTGGATAGAAGTGGCAAGAGCTGGGACTTCCCTGGCAGTCCAGCGGTTAAGACTTCGCCTTCCAGTGCAGGGGGTGCGGTTCGATCCCTGATTGGGGAACTAGGATCCCACATACCTCGAGGCCAGAAAAACAAAACATAAAACAGAAGCAATATTGTAACAAATTCAATAAAGACTTTAAAAATGGTCCACAGCCAAAAAAAAAAAGAAGTGGCACGAGCTGACATCCTTGTCTTGTTTCTGATCTATCATGATGATAGCTGTGGGCTTTTCATAGATGTTCTTGACGCAACTGAAGAGGTTCCTTTCTATTCCTAGTTTGTTGTGTGTTTTTATCGTGAACTGGTGTGGGGTTTTGTCAAACCTTTTTTCCAGGTCTCTGGAGATAATCAGAGCAGTGTTTTGCAGTGTAATAACTGTTGAAAGAAGGACACCTTTTGTCTGAGAAGTGCCATCCAATGAGCAATGCAGAAGACTGGAGTTCTGACTCAGAGCTTCAAGCAGCCTGGGAAATCCTCTTTCTTCCTCCTGACTTTTGGCTTTTTGTTGACTGTTTTCACCAGTTACTTTTTGAGCATCAGATGGGTCTGAGACCTTCACCTAGCAGGTTCTCATGCTTTCAGTCAGGATGGAGGAAGAGAAAATGGGAAGACAAACAAGAGTGCTCAAATGGCCTGGTGGCTGACCAGGTGATGGGAGCAGGTACAGAGGCATAAAGCACATGGAGTCGGATCCGACAGGCGTGGGAGGAATCTGAGTTCCTCTTGACCACCCTTCCTCCCAGCGCTCCTGACGTTTGCTTAAGTGTGTCCCCCTGCCTTTCACATCCTTCTCGTTGCCCCTCCTTTCCTCTTCCCTCTTTTCTTTCCAGGTTTCTGTAGGGGGTGCAGCTAAAAAGAACAAGAAAGGGAATTCCCTGGTGGTCCAGTGGTTAGGATTCCGGGCTTTCACTGCTGGGGGCCTGGATTTGATCCCTGGTCAGGAACTAAGATCCTGCCAAGCGACACAGTGTGACGAAAAAAAAAGAAAGGTACAGAAAGATAACGCTTATGCCAAAGTTAGATTCTCATGAAAGTTTGTTTGCATGTGCTGAAGGGCAGCTGGTGGCCAGGGTGCCGTGTGACCAGAGGGATAAGTGGGCAGTAAGAAGAGAGCCTTGAGGGCTTCCCTGGTGGTGCAGTGGTTAAGAATCCGCCTGCCAGTGCAGGGGACACGGGTTCGAGCCATGGTCCGGGAAGAACCCACATGCCACGGAGCAACTAAGCCTGTGCGCCACAACTACTGAGCCTGTGCTCTAGAGCCCGTGAGCCACAATTACTGAGTCCGCATGATACAACTACTGAAGCACAACTGCTGAAGCCCAAGTGCCTAGAGCCCGTGCTCCGCAACAAGAGAAACCACCACAATGAGAAGCCCGCGCACCCCAACGAAGAGTAGCCTCCGCTCACCGCAACTAGAGAAAGCCCGCATGCAACAACGAAGACCCAACACAGCCATAAATAAATAAATAAATAAATTTATTACATAAAAAAAGAAGAGAGCCTTGAAATGTCAGTTCAGGGAGTTTGGGTTTCAGTCTGTCCCTTCCATCCTCTGTCCTCCTCTACATGTTTACTTGTTGAGTCTGAGCAGTAATTCACCCTGGGTCGTGGTCTGGCATGTTCTATAGGACAGCCATTAAATCCTTCTCTCTCAGAAGCCCAACCACTGCCTTTTCTCATTTTCATGATACCGCCCAGGGTTACCTCAGAACGTTTTGTTTCTTTTTCTAGTTTAAGCTTCGTGATTTTTAATGAAGATGGTCAGGTTCTGGGTTTTCGGCAGTTGTGTGTAAGTCTTTTGTGGGGAATGCTGCAAGCATTGGCTTTCCCCGTCGGTGGGCAGTGAGAGGTGGTCTCCTGCATGGAGGCTCTGCCCAGCAGCCTGAGGTGAGCAGCAGGCAGGTGCCTCGTCCCCCCTGCGAGCGTGCTCCCTGTGTGCACACGGGGCACCTGCCTCCAGGTACAGTTTCTCCAGGGGTTGAGTGGAGTCGCTCGGTAGAACTTGCTGCAGTGAGGGAATGTTCTAGATCTGTACTCTCCAATACAGTAGCCACAAGCCATGTGTGACCATTGAGCGCTTGGAAGGTGGCTAGTGGGAATGAGGGACTGAGCTTTTTCTTTCGTTTAGACTCCCATGGCCGTGTGCAGCTGGTGGCTGGAACGCCCTGCTCTAGCCCAGGCTCTGGGGGTTCTTCGGGACAGGTACTGGGCTCTCCTCCCTCAAGTGGAGGCCCTCTAGCACGCACCGCCAGCAGGGAAGCAGGGCCTGCTCTACCAGCTGAGTGTTAGGAAGCAAAGGACTTTCTTGTCACTCTGTTTGAACCTGCCTTGCATGGCCTGCCCAGATAAGTTGGTAACGTCTCTGTTTGGCAGAAGTTGGTGGCCGAGTATCCAGGGAGAGGAAGGCTGTCTGGGTCGGGGCCTTGGCCCTCTGGCTTTGCTGTCCCAGCTGCTGCAAACTGCTCCTCCATGCGGAGCTGGGACCAAAGAAGCAGCTTAACAAGGTGACCGTGTCTTTGTTGGTCTCTTGGATGACCTGAGTCACAGTGACCCAAAGCCTGCACTGCTCTTTGTAGCTTGATGCTTGTATTTATCCCACACAGTCTTCTCAGGAATTCTGTTCTATATGTAATGGATCTTTGTATCCAGGAAAGGCATTCATTGATTGACTTTCTTTCTAGTTACAATAAAAGTAAGTCCCTGAGTTTGAGTCCCCCATCTCTGTATGGAGTAAGGAACAGTTTGGCATTTTCATCTCTGCCTTACTGTCAGCTGCCCAAACCTTAAAGAGCTGTTCATAACGAAGGGAAAACTTTTATCACCAGGGACATCTCCATGGAAACATGAGGATCTGTGGCTCCTGCAGCGTTTCCCCTTCCTAATAGTGATTGCACATTTGTGACATCACAGTTTGCTCTGTTGTGCTGCTTGTTATGTCACAGGCATAGGATTTGTCTCCAGGTGGGAGAGTGCAGTAATAAGAACATGAGTGCTGTTTAAAAAAAAAAAAAAAGATTTAATGTATTTAATGCAATAAGCCACAACAATTAATACCAAAGGAAAAAAGAGCTGTGGTGGCTCATTTATGATCCCACTGTGCGTACAGAATCTTGCCTGGAGGGGCTTTTTCTTTTACCCTGACGAGGAAGCACAGCTGGGAATTTCACTTCCGTAGCCACCCTTCCAGCGGCATTTTAAAGCTGCTCTCTCCGCTGCTGACTTTGATCTTGCAGCAGTGGGTTCAGAGCCCCAGATGGGTCCTACGAAAGAACTGGTGGTCTGGCCTCTCCCTGGAGAGGAGCTCTCTGCATCCCAGGGCCTTGCTCCCGCCTTCTTATTCCCCTCCTTCGGCCCCAGGAGCTGAGGCTGCCTCTCAGCGAGGTTGGGTGAGGCTGGTGGGTCCCTGAGTCCCAGCCTGGGTTTTGCCATTATGAGTACTAAGCGTAGCTCTGAGGAGATTGTAGCTGAGTTGGAGACTGTCGGGGCCTGGCAGATCCAAAGGACGCTAGACATCCTTTCGTTTTCTCCCTTCCCGGGCTCACCATCCTCAGCATGGGGTATATACGGGTGCATGTGGGTATCTGAAGCTCCACATAGCTTGTTATGAGGAGCTCAGCAGAGTCCTCTGCCTTTAAGCCCAAAGAGAGGACTCAAAGTGGAACACTGTTCTGGGGTGCTGCTGTTTGTGTCTGGAAGCCACCCTGCCGACTAGACAACCTGGTGAGTCTCTTCCAGCCTGCGTGATGATCCAGCCATTGACTCTGACCTCACTGTGGGGAAGTGCTGACCAGGCCCTCTGCACAGTGCGGGGTGTTGCCAGGGGCTTAAAGGAATCAAACGAGAGGCTGGCGGGCCGGCAGTGTGGGACCAGGCGCCTGTCCAGAGCCCTCAGGAGAGTTTTTACTGCACTTCCTGCCACTCTTGGCTCTTCCCCAGCAGAGCCTGGCTGGAGGCAGCCCAGGAGAGGCTCGCCGGCCCCTTGCAGGTGTCTAAGCCCTCCAGCTGTGGTTCTCACCCTGCCAGGAACAGGAAGTGCAGTTCCTGATGGCCGGTGGACATGACGAGAATGGGGACAGCCGCTGCCTGTTCGGGAGGCCTAGCCAAAAGGTGCACCCCGTCTTGTAGATTCGTTTCGGAGACTTCCATTCCCAGAGGTACCTGGCATTAGTTCCAAGTTGCCTTTAGTGTTTACTTACATTGTTTTATTTCTTCTTTTTAACTTTGAGGGAACATGTTTCCTAACTTTAAGCATGTTTTACTAATGGTCCATCACAGCTGGTCACTGTTTCGTGGCAGTGAGGGGACCTGAGCCACCTCTGCCTTTCTGATGGCATCTTTTCCAGCTAACACGGCCCCCCTCCTTATTTCTGTAAACCCCTGTGGTGTAAGGGTGGCCTTGCCCCACCGCGTGGCCTGTGCTGTTTCTCTTTGGCCCAAACTAAAGACTCTGCCAGCATGCGCTGCTGCCACAGCCCAGGTAAGGAGAAGGTGCTTCCCTGGAGCTCCAGCTGTCCGTCTCCCGCTGTTCGTGAGCTCTCTGGCAGATTGGAGCAGCAGGAGCCTCGGTCACACCATGTACTTGTGGGTTTTAAATTAACACATTTCATTAACTGCCGCGCTCTTTGCTTGGAGGGGGGAGGGGATAGGGATGCAAAGGTTAGCAGGACTTGCTGTTTCTCGTGCCCCGAGGCTTGCCCCGGGAACTGTGAAGACCAAACCCGTCTGACCCTAGAGATTCTAGGACTCCAGAAGGGGAGGTGGCTTAGCCGAATTATGAAAGGGTCTTTATTTATTTAAGATTATAGAGGACCTCAAAAGTTTCCATTTGTGTGCTCCGTTGCTTACTACTGTTTCACTTGAAATCTGTGGGTACACAGGCCGCTAATCTGGACCTCACTTTAAACCTGAGTTAAATTGTAAATTTAACAAGGCTAAGTACCACGGCCGCCTCCCGCCTTGGTGCCTGGGCGCTCTCTGAGAATGTGTGATTAATATTTATTAACATTTGGCCACTGCGTCTCGCACCAGTGACCTGGCTGTTGGTCTTCAGGAGCTGTGGTGTGCAGAGTGAGCTCGTTAAGTCGCTTTCCTCGCCCTGCTCCGCGCACGACGCTTGTGCCGCAGAGCACAACGCCCCTGGAGGCAGGTGCGCGTCCTTGCCGTCATGGAGGATGTGTCACCACCGTGTTAACAGTTGGAATGAGTGATTTCCCTCCAAGGATTAATCGCCCCCTCGTGGGATTTCACATTTGTCTGAAGCATTTAGCAGGGATTATGGACCTTCTGCAGTGTGTCCGTGGGTTGTGTGTGGGGCAAGGGTGGCAGCGGGGCTCACGGGCCTGGCCTCCTTGCTGTCTCTGACCTGTGGCTCTCCACAGAGGAGAAAAGATGCCTCCAGATTCAAAGTGTTTTCACAAGGAAGCTTTGGCGTGGGCCTGTGGAATGGCCTTAGCCTAAGATAAGGAATTTTAAAAATAACACTTACTAGAGATTGTTTCTGATGATTAGAATAATAGGATATGATCATGGAAATACAAAAAAAATAAAGAAATTAAAATCACCTATAATATTACTATCCAAAGAGAATCACTGTCATATTTTGGTAGATTTCCTTTGTCCTTTTTTATGCATATAAAATATTTTGGTAAAATTGGGATTGTACTTGTACATTTATGTATCCTGGTTTTTTGAGCAATTTGCATCGTGTTCACTATTCTGAAACGTTTCATGTTGGACTGACATTCCACCATGTTGAGGTGCCATAGCTTATTTGGGGGTGTCTTGCGTGGTTTCCTATTAGAAATCATAGTGTGGAGACCTCTTATCGCCATGTGTGACCCTGTCTGCCCTGGCCAGCGTGGCCCCACGCCCCTCAGGCTGTGCCGCACGCCAGGCTCCTGCTGACTGTCCCCTTCTCTCTTGCAGATTGTTTGCTCCACGAGGAGAACTTCTCGGTGAGGTGCCCCAAGCACAAGGTGAGTCAGAGCCTGCAGAGCCTGTGCTCCCCTCCCCGCAGGACTTGGGGGTGGCGGCGGGGCTCCTCCTGAAAGACCTGGAGACCAGACATTGCAGGGTCACGGCCACACCACCAGGGCCCGGGCTGCTGAGCACTCCTGGCCCCGGGAGGGCCGAGATGCAAATGGGAGGGAGCCCTGTGGCGTGGGGTCAGCACCCATGGGGTGGCGCAGCTGGGGAGAAAGGTGTTTGTTAAGAGAAATTGGAAGAGAAACACACAAAACTCCTGGTTTCCCCCGCAGTTGAGTGGAACCCCAGATCACAGATTGGCGTGAGGTGAGATTGGTTGTAGGTCTAGGTACATAAGCAGAGGTGTCTTCCCAGACTAAAGAGAGTTGACTCCAGGCTTTTGGGGAAACTCACAGTCTCCTCCAGGTTTTACTTCAGCCGAAGCAGCCAGTGGTGCCTGCAGCTGATTGAGGAGGTGGTCTCTTGGTCACCTCTTAAATTTAGGAAAGGAACGAAGATGGGGGCGGGGGTGTGTGTGAATGGCCTGTTTCCAAGACACCACATGCGTGTGTGGAGACGGGAGGGCGTGGAGAAAGGGACCCCAGGGAAGGACTGGGATGGTGGAGACCCACCACCTGGCAGTCCCTGCAGCGGCGGCTCTCCTCCGGCTGAGGTCACACTGACCCCTGGTGGCCACTGGTGCTCACGGTCTTCAGTCTCTAAGTGGGGCCAGAAAGTACTAGAAAGAGGTCGCCCTGACAGGTCTGCCCTAAAAGTGCTTCTGAAAGATGCTTACTTATGCTTTTCTTTAACAATTATTTTCCAATATGGATCATAGGATCTTACAATTTTCTCTCCCATTTTTTACTTAATTTACATGTTTTTATTTTTAAAAACTTCTCTTTTTTAATGGTCACAGTTTACCTCAGAAGACCCTGTCTGAGTATCTCCTGTTTGTCACTCAGCACTGACTCTGCTTTTTCTTTCCTTTTCCATGTGCGTTCCTCTCCTCACCTCCGCCTGCCCTGACCCCCACGCTCGTTCTCTGTCCCTCCTGTCCTGTCTCCTTGGCTTTGCCGGCGTCAGCCTCCCCTCCCGTGCCCTCTCCCCGCCTTGCAGAACAAGACAGCGAAAGGCAGCCTCAGCACAGAGCAGTCGGAGCGGGGGTGAGGGGGGCAGTGTGCTCGTGGGAATGGAAAGTACAGCAAGCACAGGTGAGTCGGGGCCGCCACCCCTGCCAGACGGCAAAGGGGTGTCGGGCCGCTGCCTCCTGCTCGCCCCAGGCCAGGCTGCCCCACCAGCATTTAATCGCGTGGACTGCCAGCGCCAGGTGGATACCATGTCTTTCCATCTGTTGCTCAGCTCCCCAGAATACGTGTGGAAAGGTGGCGTGGGGCTTTAAATTGGTCCCATCCTCCGCCGGGGTTCAGGCCTTGTGTGTGGAGTCCCCAGGGGCAGAACGCAGCTGGCTTCGGGACAGAGCCTCTGGGGGGGTGGCTCTCCTGCTGGCAGCCCTCACTCTTGCCCTGTCTCAGAAAGGCTTCTTGCCAGAGGCCTCTTCTTAATTTATTTAACATCTCTAAAGCTTATGATGGGTTCTCCTTTGAAAAACAAAAAATACCCCAAGTTTTGTTTTTTGAAATCTTTTTTTTCCCCCCAGGTCTATGAAGGATTCCTTTTCCTAGAAGTACAAAGGGAAGGAAAATCCCCTCAACGATTTAGTAGACTTTAGCATCCCGTTTAACTTTACTTTTAAAAATCTCAGGAGGTTGAGTTGTGCTTTTTGTGAGTGTGTCTGGGGGCTCGTGGTCTGGGCTGGCAGCGTGTGCCTGTGAGGGCAGGATTATGGGACTTGGGTCTCTAGAAGCAGCAGGCCTGCAGTGCTCCCATTGCCTTCCTCACCCGCCCCGTCCTCACTGAGCAAAACAGATCATGAGAAGAAAAAACAAAATGTAACTTGGGGCACTTGCTTCTACAGGATGGGGTGGGGGGCTAGTTATCTCAGAACTGTTCGTTAAGGGATTATTTCTCTGCGAGTGAGGGCGTCTGTGTTTACTCCAGACGGCTGAGACCCACACGGGTGTGCTAGGCCTGGCTCTCTGGGACAGCAAGCCCATGTGCCTGAGTCTCTGTGGAATGTTCCCTCCCCCTTGTTACAAGTCGGGGTGGGGGGTGTCTGCCTTTCTCTGGAATGCCTAACAGTACTTTGAGGAAGAAACAGAATTCACCTCAGAATGTGGCAGTTTTCATCTGGGAAGTCGTCTGTTTCTTAGGTGGGTCCCGGTACTGACCTCCAGAGAAGGCCCCTGTGCTGAGTGCTGAGTGTCTGGGGCCGGTGGGGGTTACAGTGCTTCCTGAGGGGCTGTCGAGTGAGGACTTTGCACTCACACTTTTCTGTCTTGCTCTTCCAGGGAGTAGGGCTGGGAGTGGAGGGAGCGGAGCAGGGCGGGAGGGTGGGTCATCACACGGAGCCCCGTGCACTTCTAGAACCCGCGGGGTCCACTGACCCTCAGGGCAAGCAGCAGTCTGGGTGGTTTTCAAGAATGTTTCTGTTGGCCCTTCTACTGTGTCTAGGGGGCTCTGCCACCTTCCTGGCCCCGGTGGTTAGGGCTGGGTTATATAGGAGGCCACGTGGAATGTTCCTGGAAGTGTCCAGGAAGAGCCAGTTAGGGAGAGAACCATTGGTTACTCAGTGCCTTTTGTTCCTGTCCCGGAATCCCAGCCCATGTTTGAGAAAAAGAAGAACTCTGGGCCCTGGGCCTGGTGGGCAAATCTCCTCTTGGAAGTTTTAATTTTGTTCATCATCGCTTTTCTCTCTGCTCATTCTTGGGCTCTGCCAGCTGACAGAGCCCTTGGCTCTCGTGGGACAGTAAGCTTCGTAGTTCATTCCTCAGAAGGTTGGTGTTATCATTCCTGTTTACACAGAAGAAATGAGGCGCTGAGTGAGTGAGTGGCGTGTCCCTCGGCTTGGGGTCATTTCGAGTCTGTTGAGGGCAGACCTTCACCTCTTGGAGGGAAGGAACGAACATGCGCCTCTGGCCTCGTCCACCTGAACTGCTTGTCATCGAGTGCTTCCCCGCGAGGCTGGACCCGTCGTCCTGGGTTCGCGGTTCAGCAGTCACATTGCGGGCCTTCGCTGTCAGCCCTCTGCAGACTGTGCGGAAGCCCCAGTGATTGGGGACAGAGACGCAGCCCCCCACCTCAAGGAGCATTCATTTCAGTATCCGTGCTGAGGACACAGAGCCACCATCGTTGGGTCTCCCGACAAGGCGGGGAAGGGACAGTGATGGTACATGTGAGTTCCGGTTCGTGGCGCCCCACTTTCTCACCCAGAGCAGTGTGGAAAGTGCTGTGTGACCAGGCTCAGGCCACTTAATGTCTCTGTGCTTCAGTTTTCCTTCTGTAAAAAGAGGGATAGCAGTGGCCAACCTTGTGAGGATTCAGTTAAGAAATGCCTCCACCATGCCCAGCGCAGCCTGGCCTGGGGTGCGGTGTCAGCAAATGCTGGGTGCAACTGCCCTCAGCCATGCCCGGGAGGAGCAGGAGGTTCAGAGCTGCAAACCAGACCCTACAGCTGCCCTGTCTGGCAGAAAACCCCAGGGCTGGGGCAAGGAGACGTGAGTTCTAATCTCCTGCCACCACGTGAGATACCTGGTGCTTGTCCCTCACCAGGCCAGCAGTGCCACAGAGGACAGGTCCTCGGGCAGCTGTCAGTGGGCCCCCTCCTCCCGGCTCTGTGGATGATGGAGCCGTGTGGCCGGCCTATGCTGCCCTCTCCCCGTGCTGAAGCCTCCCTGGCTCAGGGCAGCGAGTGGGCAGGGCTCTGACCGCGGAACATCCCCCCTGCCATCTTCCGTTCTCATCTGAGTAAACAAGGAGACCCCACCCCCCAGGTCTCCCGAGCCAGTGGGCAGGAAGCAGTACCCTCCATCCATCTGCTGCCTTGTCCTGGGTGCCAGCTGCACACAGCAGCCTCCCTGCCCTGGAGCTGGGCCTTCCCGAGCAGCTTCTGTGGTCGGAATGTCACACAGCCGGCCTGCGTGTGAACAGCGTCATGTCCCGGGGCTCCCCTTCCCTCCCACCCCAGCCCCGGCAGCCCCTCACTGCCTCCCACAACTGCAGCTTCAGAGGTTCCCATCCCTGGTAGGATTAAGTCCAGACTGCCCAGCACGCCTCTGAGGGCCCCTGGAGTCTCCGGCGAGGCTCCTTCGGCTCCTCTGAGCTTCCTCCCGCGGAGCTTTGTGCTCGCGCTTAGCTCCCTGCGCTGGAGCACTGTGCCTCCGTCTCTTCTCTGGGTCTCAGCTTCAGTGGCACTTCCTCACGGCAGCCTTCCAAGTCCCCTTGTCCCCACTCTGCAGCCTTCCTGGCATCACCACAATCTCAAGTCATTTGTGTGTTCACGTATTGTCTGCATCTCCACTAGACTGCCTGCCCAGTCCGCAGGGACCGCTGTCTCTATCCCGTCGTGCACTGGCCCGAGGGGGCACACGGCAGTCCCTCTCCTCGCAGGGCGGACAGCCGTGTTGAATAGAGGAGCACCTGCAGCCCAGGGAGGAGAGTGCTGACCTGACGGCGCCCGGGTGGGTACAGGTTGAGGACGAGGCTGCCCTCCACACCCTGGCCAGGTCCCGTGGGGCTGAGGGGGTGCCGCCAAGCCGCAGGTGGAGAGGGCAGCTTGGTGTCAGACGCGGGAGGATTTGGAGGACAGACTGACCCGGCCCAGGTTTAGGCCACGGAGGTGAAGCTGAAGGGCAGCAGGAAGGAGGGTGACGAGGGCAGGGGTGTTGGAAGGCTTTGGCCCAGCATGAAGTCCCGATCGCCGGCAGCTGAACGTGCAGTTGCCTTTTTACGGAGAAGCGTTCAGGTCCTCAGCACAGAGGGCCGCCCGCTCGCTCACTGGCGCAGCAGCTCCGCGCCTGCTCCGTGGCCCTGCCTGGGGTGCTGCCTTCTCAGCCATGTCCTGTGCATTTGGATGGGGCCCACAACAATGGAGGCTCGAAGGCAGAGTCCCTGGGGCCCAAGCAGAGGAGCTTTGCTGGATGTGAGCCCCAGTCCCACTTCTAACCAGCCACGTGGCCTTGGGCCACATGTGTCACCTCCCTCAGCTGCCTCATCTCCAAGATATGGGGGTCAGGCCTCTCATTGTTACTGTGAAATAATGTCTGTAAAGCTCCTAGCATAGTGCCTGGCCCCTACTCGGTGCTTAAAGAATTTTCTTCCCATTCTCCCTACTGAAGGAACAGTTTTGAGGAGCAACTGAGAAGTTAGGGTCCTATTACATTCAGGGTATCATGTGTTTGGGCCAGTCTAGTATCAGACCCTGGGGAAGGTCCCTGCTGGGAAGGCTGGAAGGCAAAGCCCCAGGCGGGAGGTGCGGAAGGGCTGAGGCTGCCTGGACCACCAGGTCCCCCTGCGGCACCAGGGGAGGAGCCCAGGGTCAGCAGCGTGCACAGCCCACCGGCCGGGCAGACCCTGGTGCTGAGACAGCCTTCATTCTGAAGATGGGCGCTGGGCTGGGGCCTGCTGTTGTGAGTAATGAGCAGGATAGGGGTGCAGGCCCAAGACTGTGCCAAGCACTGGGGAGAGGGCACACCCTGCCCTGTCCCTCCCTCCACCAGCAGAGCTTTGCAGGATATGCATGGCACCTGTCCTCTGTCCTCACCTGAGAAGGCTGCTTGCTTCTCCCCACCTTCCTGGCAGCCTTAGCCTCAGGAAACCAGAGTGAGGAGTGGAGAGTGTCCGTGCTGGGGGAGGGGGAAGCATGGACCACATAGGTGGGGCCAGAGCCACCATCAGTGCCGGGGAAGCCACACTGCGGCCGGGGACGTCCTGAGGATGGCTCAGCCACTGGCCCACGTCCCCAGGGCCTCCAGCTGGATTCCCGGGGTTTGCTTTTACCTGAGGGTGGCGACATTGTCCTGCTGTCTCTGTGAGTCTCTTCCTGTTTATTCATGTTTTCTGTCAAGCAGTTAGGAATCTCTTTATGGCTCATGCACACAGAGCAGTCTTAACTAGTTGGCATATTAGTAAGTTTTATGGAAACAGAAAAGGGGATAGTGGTGTCTGGGTTTTCTTGAGGTTTATTGGTTGGAGGAGGGACATACACACACACACACACACACACACACACACACACACACACGGTTTCCAAGAGTGCTGTGATTGGCAGAAAGGTGAGGGCACACACACACACACACACACACACACACACACACACACGGTTTCCAAGAGTGTTGTGATTGGCAGAAAGGTGAGGGCACACACACACACACACACACACACACACACACACACACACACACACACACACGGTTTCCAAGAGTGCTGTGATTGGCAGAAAGGTGAGGGTGCCACCACTCTTGGCTTCTGGTGTAATTTTTCTGGACTGAATTCTTTGAAAACTGCTGTGTCTCTCTGAGATCTTTGCACATGTAATGAATGACCCGCGAAGCATTCTGAGGAGGCCCTTGATACAACCCCATGTACCCCATGTGATCACCAGGATAGTCTTCCTGAGCCTGGAGCCTGGGCTGGAAGGAGAGACGCCAGTGACAGGGCCTGGGGAGCCTCAGAGGATGAGCTGAGACCTGCCTTCCGTCAGAGCTCTTGGGTGGAGTGTTCGCTGTTAGATGTAAAGAGCTGCCTGTGACTGGAGGCAGCCTTCATGTGGTCCTGAGCCGGTTCTTCCACAGACTGGCTGGGTACTCAGCCACCTCTGTGAGGACTGGTCCCTGCCACCAAGTGCCAAGCCCAGCCCAGCTGCAGGCCCCAGATGGTGGGGTCCTAAGCAAGGGGTCGCCCTGAGAGCCACTCTACTCCAGGCAGCCCCACCTGGCGGGTCAGAGAACTCTCTCCTGGTCTCGGTTCCTTCCACACACCCGGGACAGGGCACTCAGAGTCCGTTCCTGGCGCAGCTGGCCGGGTCATTGCTGCCTTTACCCTGTTTCAGGCCCAGAGCCACACGACTGGCTCCGCCATTGGTCTTGGGTGTCTGCAGTGTGAGCAGTGTGTTCACAGGGGTTCTGCAGCTGCTGGACCCTGCAGAGTCCCCCTACCCCGGTGCCGCCGCGGAGCAGGGGCTGTTGGCTACAGCACCACACGGGGTTTCCCAGCACCCAGTGTCTGCTTGTCTTGCAGGTGAGACTGTGGAGATGAGAAGGTGGTGGACCCCTGTGATGGAATGGACGTGGTCCTCCTGTGCAGCCACACCCCACCCGCCCCCCCCGCGTGCCTGCCCGTGGCAGCACTTCCTTCCTCAGCTCCTGCAGCACTCCAGCTGGTGACACCACAGGAAAGAAAGGCCCGAGAAGTTGGAATGGCTGTTTCCATGGACACAATCTCCATAGTGACAATGTGGGGGGTGGGGGGAGGGGGGATGATGGGAAAGGGTGGGGGGAATTAAAAGAGGGAGGGATAAAAATATATATATATAAATCTATTTTTAGTCTGGAAAGACTGTTTAAATGAAAGGTGCGCTATCCCTTTTGATTCTATTTTAAAATTATCTAGCTTAAGAATTCCAAATTTGTTCCAATAACAGTGAAATTTAAATGTGAAATTGAACTGAACAAACTCTCATCTCACAAGGACAGGGCTGACTTAGATCCTTAGCCCAACTTACACAATTCAGAGATTCTAGACCCGGGGTTGGAAGAGCAAACAAACCACACCGAACTATTCTATTGTCAGTAATTTGTCTCAAAGTGGGAAGGTCAAGGGGGAGGGAAGCGGGGATGGTCCGTGTTTTCAAGAGTGGGAGAATGATGTTTAAACACAAAAATAAATTTTTTCATTTCCAGAAACACTATTTATTTATTATTTTTAAGATTTTTATCTTTTGGGGGGGGTGAAATTGGCACAAGCTCCAAGGTCACAGCTGCGTCCTGGGTCACTGTGGCCGGTGAGAGCCCCAAGCATCCCACTAAGTGGCTCAGCCGGCAGGGTCAAGGGATGGCCGCCTCTGGGCATGTTTCAGGCAGCTGTGCCCTGACCCCCAGGACAGACGGGACGGAAACCTAAGCTGTAGGAGCGGACACAGGGAGGGACAGTGTCAGGTATGATCATGTGAGGTAAGCTGACCAGGAACACCCACTCCACCCTTTTTTCTTTTGCTTTCATTTTTATAAAGGAAAAGGGGGCCTGTCGGTTGAGCAGCCCCATGCTACATGATTCTTTATGTTGTATTGTTTTGTTTTGTAAATTGTACAGTTTTTAAATATCTGAGTTTTAAAAAAAGAAAAAAGTACAAAAAAAATCTTGTTAAGGCCTTAAGAAGGGGTTAGTGCATCTTTCAGGGGTCACTCTGCCGTGGGGATAAAATAGCTGTTTCACAAACAGTTTTATTTAAAAAACAAAACAAAAAAAATCAAAAAAAATAATAAACTTCATTTTAACCTTGTTTCCTTTTTTGTTTAAAGCAAACGCGTCTCTTTTCTCCTCCCATCCCAGTCCCCAGGGTGGCTCTGGTTCTGCTGCAGGGGCGGCTGCCAGCTCACTGGTCCAGCCGTCCTGGCCTCCTGCAGGCCTTGCAGCAGAGCCTGGCATGAAACAAACCGAGGACTCCTGCCACTCACCCTCGAGGGTGGAACTCAGCCACGTATGGGGATGGCCAGATTGCTTAAGTTGATATGAGGGCATATTTCCAATCAACATTAATTTTAAAGGTTATTAAAAAATAATACAATGTTAACGGACTTTATTTTTAGAGAACAGTAATACTGGAAGGAATGTTGTGAAGTAGAAATAAGCAATTATAAATGAGTTCTTGTGTGCTCATCAATTTGAGGCTGCAGAAATGGCAGATTAATTTTGTTATAATAGCTACATCAAGCAGTGCGGTCCATTTATAATTTTGCTCGGCCAGGATGGAGCTGTGTGGGTGGGTGTGCTGTGTCGGCCACGGAACCTGCATAGAAATGACAGCTTTTTGAGCTCCTTGGCTTCCCATCTGGTCTTGACTTGGCATTAACACAGTTCAAATCAAATTGATAGATTTCAGGTGTTGAGAACTAAGCCACAAAACTTGGAAGATATGCATCTTCAGGAAAATATTTTCCTGACAGCAAATGGTTCTTCATCATTTTGCCTTTTGTTCTGTCCTCTTTTGACTTGCTGATGATACTCTGAGTAAGGCACTTTTGATGGTTCCTCAAACTGGCTACTGAAATGACCGTTAACTGGGGAGTGGCCCTGTTCCAGGCTCCACTCCTGACTCTAGCTTTCCCAGTTCTGCAGGAAGCCTCAGCTGTTCATGTGCATTTCAACTCCTGCCACTTTTGAGCTCTATGTATTTTTTAACAGACTTTATTTTCTAGAGTAGCTCGAGGTTCATAGTGTAAAGCAAAAGGTACGGCGGTTTCCCTCGTATGCTCTGCCCCCACACAGGTGCACAGCCTCCCCCCAGTATCAGTGTTACCCACCAAAGCGGTGCTTTTTCTTTATGACTGGTGAGAACTTCCATTGACATATCATTGTCACCCAGAGCCCATAGTTTACGTTAGGGTCCACTCTTGGTGGTGTACATTCTGTGGGTTTGGACCAACGTTTAGTGACATGTATCCACCATTATAGTATCATGCAGAGTAGTTTCACTGCCCTAAAAATTCTCTGTGCTCCCCCTCTTCATCCCTCCCTCCCCTGAGCCCTGGCAACCACTGATTGTTTACTGCCTCCATAGTTTTTGCCTTTTCCAGAATGTCATATAGTTGGAGTTACACAGTATGTAGCCTTTTCAGATTGGTTTCTTTCATTTGGTAATAGGCCTTTAAGGTTCCTCCTCCATGCAAGGTTCCTCTTTACATGGCTTGACAGCTCATTTCTTTTTTAGTGCTGAAGAATATTCTGTTGCCTGGACATACCACAGTTTATCCATTCACCTACTGAAAGACATCTTGGTTTCTCCAAGTTTTGGCAATTATGAATAAAACTGCTGTAAACGTCAGTGTACAGGTACAGGTGTTTTTGTAAGGAACGGCCCAACTGTCTTCCACAGTGGCCGTACCATCTTACATTCTCTCCCCTGCAGTGAATGAGACTTCCTGCTGCTCCACATCCTGGTCAGCATTCGGTGTTCTCAGTGTTCTGGATATTGACCACTCTAATCGGTGTGCAGTGGTGATGTATTATTTTAAAGTAATTTTTACGCCGTGGTTTAAAAACACAGCAAAACTACCATCTTAACCGGTAAGTGTACTGTTCGGTAGTGTGAGGCATATTCATATTGTTGCGCAGCCGAGCTCCGGAACTTTTTCATCTTGTCCAGCCGAAGCCCTGTTCCCGGAAAACTACGGGAGGGGCCGGCCATTACCCCCCCCCCAAGACCGCTGGCTCGCTCGCTCGCCCGTGGCGCTCCCCGGCCACGTCCCCCCTGCCGGCGGCTGCCGGGCCCGCCCTCCACCTGGATCCCAGCGGGGCCCGGGAGGGCAGTACCGCGAGTCAGATGCCAGCTCCCACTTCTGTCCCCCGGGAGGAGCGGGAATTGAGGGGTTTCTTCCGCGGGCTTGGCCTTGCCGTGGGGGGTGGGGGGGGGAGCAAAATGCCACCAACTTTACAGCGCCCTCTCTGGGCGCTGCAGCTCCCTACTTGCTTTCTAGAGCTCTCTCCAAGGGGCTTGCTCCGCATCGCGTTGGGGTCCCACGGCTGGGTCTCCGTGCTTGGGGGCCCCAGGGCCTGGCGATTTCTGGTCCGTCATCTTGCGGACGTCACCCAGGACTCAGTCTCAGGTTGCAGTGTCCAGTTGGGCCTTCCCTGCGCGGGCGAACACGTATGACACGGAGATTGGGGGAGGGGAGGGAATGGGGGGGTCTCATCCCTCTAGCACCAGCAGCTTCACCAGAGCAGAAACCAGCAAGGGCAGGCTGAGTATGTTTCTAAAATAATAAATTTCAGTAACTTAAATGCTGGCCCTCATAGAAGTCCACTGTAGAGCAGTGGCTGAGAGCATGAGTTTTGAGATAGACCATAATGGTGCTCTGTGACTTTGACCCCGTGATCCCTGAGACTCCAGTGCCTTGGGGACCATAAAGCCACCTACCTTACAGGGTGTGGGGAGGATGGGGAGTGAACAGCAGTGTCCGGCATGTGAGTGTGCACAATGATTGAAAAAGGCCGTTGGCCTCACGATCACAGGTTTTCCTCAAGGCCTGTCCTGGACAATAGGCGCCCAGTAACGGGAGGGCACTGCCTGAATTACAGGCATGTCTGTCACTGCCCTTCGTATGTCCATTAGAGTGACTGTTTTGGGAGGGCGTGACACATCCAAAACAAAAGGGAGATGCAATTTATCGAGGGCCACTGTGACAAACCTGTGATAGACCATCCTGCCAGCCCGACTAACACCACCTGATTCTCTGGCTGAGCCCCAATGAAAGACCACTGGCTGGATCTGAGAAGACCCCAGGGTGCCCATGGGTCTTACCCTCTCAGTCTTTTGAGTGGCCTCAAAACTGGTCTCCCCGCCTCTTTGAGGCCCAGGAACCCCGGTTTCCCACAATCCAGTCCTCTGCCGGACCTTGCAAAGCCCCAGCCTTAAATTGCCCCCGTCCTGCTGTTTTGCATTGGTGCTTTAGTCCCGCTGCCAGGTCACCTTGGCTTGCAGAGCCAAGCCAGCCAAAGTCCTCTGGGAAGTTTTCCCGGAAAGTGTGCTCCAGCCTGGGGCAATGTCCCCACAACCCTCAACGCAATCCCTGCACTGCTGGCCTGATGGTTAGCTCTCTGGCTCCCACTCCTCTTGGTCATGAGCACCTTGAAGCAGGGGCCCACCGTCACTTTCCCGCCATGCTGCCAGTGCCGTGCCCAGCCCAGCACCCAGCACAGGGTGCATCCAGACAGGGTGGGACAGAACCCAAGCCTTGGTCAAGGCAAGATGCAGGAAAGGCCAGATAAACTGAGGAAGGCCCAGTCGGGCCCCAGCCAGCTAGACCCTCAGGCCCTGGGCCTGGCAGGAGGGTGGAGATGTGGGAATTTGGAAGGGGAGGAGCAGCTTTCACAGACCAAGCAGGGATTGCAAATGTTGAAAGCCAATACCTGAAGGCCACAGCACTCTGTGTTGTCCTGCACCTGAGAAGAACCTGGTCCTCCCCCCGCTGGGGAGTGAGATGGGAAGGAGGGAATGGGGGTGTCGGGGTATGGGAGTGGGGACAGCTGTTTTCAGAAAGAGAGGTTGCCTCATATACCCCTGGGATGGGTGAGGGGGCTTCACCCCTACCAAGGAAATGCCACAATTCCAGCCTGGAGGTGGCACACACTGGTGCAGGGTGGTACCAAGGTTTGCACATTTCGTCGAGGACTGGAGCCACTGAAGGGGACCAGAGAGTCAGGATTGGAAGGTGTGGGGCTGGAGCCAGGGTGGACTGGACCCATGGAGAGGGAGGAGGCTGGCAAAGGGACCTGAGAATCCATTCTTTGTGGTCCTCAGCAGGCCTGTGAGGGTGTAAAGAAATTACATCCCCATCTGGTATCCATGCCTTTGTCTTCTAGAGTTTGAACAGCTGATGTTCAAGGACAAATCAAGGAGGAGGAAGCAGGCCCACTCCTCTGAGGACAGTCACAGCCTATGCTAAGCCACTCTAGTACCCTGAGCTTACTGGCAGTCCAGTCAACAAGGTAAAGTGCCCACCTCACATGTCTCCAAGTTAGGAAATGGGCACAGACACAAAGAAGATTGATTCATCACCTGGGTGGCCACAAGAGCTAGAAGGTCCAAGGACCAGTTTGTAACAAACTTAGGAAAGGGTCTCTGGGCCATCAGACCAGCTGGTCATGTGACTAGGGAGCTCTGAAGACAATCCTGCTGCCTCCCCATCCTCAGATTCAAACTTGTCATGGCCATAACCAGGCGGAAACGGGCAGAAACCAAGGAAGCTGAGCCAGCGGCCAGCCAGGTGAAGGTCCCCAGCATCACTGCAAGCAGCCTCGAGGTGCGAGGAGGTGGGTTGGGTCCAGGCAACCACTGAGAACTCCGAGGACTTGGTGCTGGGTCTCTGTGCAAGCATGTAAGTGGTACATATGTGTTAATGTGTCTGGCTTTGTGGGTGTGTACATATGCATGTGAGTAGGCAGTATGTGAATGTGTGTAAGTGTGGTTTTTGAGTGTGTGACTGTGTGTGTGTGTTGAGTATACTAGTGTGAAGTGAGGGGACACC
Organism: Lagenorhynchus albirostris; assembly: GCF_949774975.1. Lineage (NCBI taxonomy): Eukaryota > Metazoa > Chordata > Mammalia > Artiodactyla > Delphinidae > Lagenorhynchus > Lagenorhynchus albirostris. The sequence goes on from NC_083105.1 coordinate 7,230,505, forward strand.
AAGAACTTTATCCCCCTACAGTGGTCCCTCTGGTCATTAGGACCTCCCTCCAGCGCTGGGCAAGGGCCAGTAACAAACTTGGGAGGTGAAGGCCACTCAGGAGGAGGCAGGTGATACATGGGAGGACAAGGACATGTTCTGGGGATGAGGCTGTGAGCACATTAGAGAGTGTGAGACTAAAGTGACAGATGGGTGGCAGGATCAAGTCTGAAGACCCCTGATTCTTCCTCGGAATCTTTACAGAGCTGGGGAGTCAGGCTAGGGGAAGGGGAGGACTTCTTGTGTCCTCCCCCTACCCTCTGTAAGCACGTGGAGAGGGCAGGAGGCACAGTGGCCATCTGTGCACCTGACTTTCCCCGACCCCTCCCTGCACCCTCTGGCAGCACACTCTCCCTGGCAGGTTGGCTCAGGGCAGAGGGCAAAGGCCAGTCTCAGCTCCTGTCATAAAGAAGACCCAGACTGGTTGAGCCCTGGAGGTGCAGTTGAGAGTGCCCTGCCTGGGCTAGTCCTAGGTGTCTGATGTGTTGAGGAGCCCAGTGCACACTGAGGCAGCCATGCTGCTGACTGGGGATACACTGGCGACCCTGGCCGTGGCCGTGGCCGTCTTCCTGCTCTTGGTGCACCAGATGCACCAGCACTCACGTTGGGCCGCACGCTACCCACCAGGTCCTATGCCACTGCCTGGGCTGGGTAACCTGCTGAAGGTGAACTTCCAGGACCCACTTCTCAGCTTTAGCCAGGTAAGGAGGGTGGGGGTGGGAAGTGGGCAGCGGAGGTCCTAGGGACCCCACCTAGCAGCAGACAGCGGGTGGTGGGTGAAGTCACAGGCTGGAAAAGGAACTGGGCCAAGAGGAGGAGGCAGATTTGAGAGGCTTCCTGAGGGAGGGCATTTGTTCAGGGCCCGAGAACAGTTGGATTTTCCCAACAGAGGTCCAAGAGGGTAAAGGCCAGCGGGTGGGGGAGTACGACTTGGCAACAGGCTGGGGATTCAGCTGGCCAGCTCTTACATTACGTGAGCCTGAGTCCCTTATGATTACATCAGGAGGAAAGGTCTCGAGAATGGGGGAGAGGAGTCTGGTCTTGAGCCCTATTTAAATCAGGTAGTCGAGGTTGAGAGAGGTACAGTGATCTGGTTCAAATCTTTTGCCACCGTGAGACCTTGGACCTCACGCTTACCTCTATGAATCTGTTTCTTCACCTGTAAAATGGGATGCTAACTTGGTCTATTGACAACTTTGGTGACCTCTGCACAGTCATAGCTGGGTGGTCTGATCCAACTTGAGGTCCTCGACTGTGGTGGATGTAATTAACCCCCAGGCTCACAAGACTGGATAAAATCTTTGCACCCCCTCGCTCCTGGTAGGGGCCTAGGGTTCCCGCAGGGCTCACGCCATGAGGCTGGGCCCGCAGCCTGGCGGGGCCTGGGCTTGACAAACGCCCTCGACCTTCGGCCTGCAGCTGCGGCGCCGCTTCGGGGACGTGTTCAGCCTGCAGCAGGTCTGGACTCCCGTCGTCGTGCTCAACCGGCTGGCGCCTGTGCGAGAGGCGCTGGTGTACCGCAGCCAGGACAACTCCGACCGCCCACCTGCGACAGTTTACGAGCACCTGGGTTACGGGCCGCGCTCGGAAGGCAAGCGGAGGAGGGGGCAGACCGCGTCCCGGCGGGGACTGGGTCAGCAGTGACCCGATACCGGCAGGGCCAAGGGGAGGCAGGGTCGCGGACATTCGGTGCAGGGAAGAGCCAGCGAATTTGAAGGGGCAGCAAGAGGAGAAAGGAGTCTGTGCCAAGGGTCCGGGGAGCAAGAATGCGGGCGAGGCAGGGGGCGGGGCCTTACGGAGAGAGGGCGGCCCAGGGCCATCGCGGGCACGAAGGGGAGGTCAGGGTGGGCAGGAATGAGGACAAAGTCAGAGCGGGCGGGGTAGGGCCGGGCCAGGACCTTCCCCGAAGAGGAAAGGGGGTCCCGGTGGGCAAAGTAAAAATTGGAGTCAAGACCTGACCCTAGCAGGGGAGAGTAGGCGAGCAATGCGGGCGGGCAAAGAGTGGGACCGGTCCCCAGCTGGAAGGGGGAGTCAAAGTGGGCGGGAGGGTGAGGTTGGTGTGGGCGGAGCGGAGGGGCGAGGCCTGCCCCAAAGGGGGCGGGGTTGTGTGAGCAGAGCACCGGGAAGGGCGGGCCGAGGAGGATCGGCGAGCCCGCCAGCGCCAGCGCTGTGGGCGAGCAGAAGGTGGGGCCGGGACACACCCGAGCCACGCCCACGTGCCCGCTCCGCCCCCGGGAGTGATCCTGGCGCTCTAAGGGAAAGCCTGGCGCGAGGAGCGGCGCTTCTCCTCGTCCACCCTGCGCAACTTCGGCCTGGGCAAGAAGTCGTTGGAGCAGTGGGTGACCGAGGAGGCCTCGTGCCTCTGTGCCGCCTTCGCCGATCAGGCCGGTGGGTGCTGAGGGACAGGGAACAGGTTTGGAGAGGCTGGGGAAGAGGAAATGAAGGCGACGCCCTGACGTGCACCGTTCCCTCCCAGGACGCCCCTTTAGCCCCAACGCCTCCTGAATAAAGCGGTGAGCAACGTGATCGCCTCCTTGACCTTCGGGAGCCGCTTTGAGTACAACGACCTTCGCATCCTCAAGCTGTTGGACATATTGGAGGGTAGACTGAAGGAGGAGGTTAGCTTCGTGCGCCAGGTGAGGGAAGGGAGCTTCATAGAGGAGGCCTCCGTCCTGCAAAGGGCCTCCCCGGAGGAGGATTTGCATAGAGGGTCAGAGGAGGAAAGGGCATCCCGGGAGAGGAACCTGCAAGGGAAAAGGCCTGGAAGTGGGGAAATGACAGACAACACAGATGGGAGAGGCGGGGTGAGGGTCAGCGGGCTTAGGGGAGGAAGGGTTCCTTCATTGGAAGGCACCGGCACCCATGAGATGTAGACATTAGGTTTATCTTTCTGCGCCCAGGGCCAGGAGAGAGGGGCGAGGCCTGCACTTAGGGAGGAACAAGGTCAATGGTGGGGACATCCTGGAGGAGGCTAGGACCTGACTGGTCCAGGTGAAAGCCTGAGCACCACAAGGTCCCAGGGCCCCAAAGCTGTGACCCCCCACAGGTGCTGGAAGCAATCCCCGTGCTCCTGTGTATCCCAGGGCTGGCTGCCAAGGTCTTCCCGGGGCAGAGAGCCTTCATGGTCCTGATTGATGAGCTGGTCATCGAGCACAGGGTGACCCGGGACTGGGCCCAGCCACCCTGCGACCTGACTGACGCCTTCTTGGATGAGGTGGAGGTGAGGTGGGTTGAAGGTTGAAGGCCCCGTGAGGCAAGCGCAGGCCTGTGTATCACCCCGTGACCAGACACCTGGGCTGACTGGAGCAGAGTGGAAGGCCATTTGGAGGCTTCCTCCCTCTGTCCCTGCGCTTACCTTCCCTGCGTGGCCCAGGCCAAGGGGAACCCCGAGAGCAGCTTCACGCCTGGTGGTGTCTGACCTCTTCTCTGCCGGGGTGATCACCACCTCGGCCACGCTGGCCTGGGCCCTCCTCCTCATGATCCTGCACCCAGATGTGCAGCGAGAGCCTAGCCCAAGGGGCCAGGTGGGATGGGGGAGGGAGGAAAGGGACAGCCTGAGGCCCCTGAGCTTGGTGGGTTTGGCCACCAGTAGCAGCTCTGTGCAGAGGTCACAGTGACCTCCCCCTCCGAGTGAGCACAGCCCTACACAGGAGTCAGGAGGAGGTCAGGGCCCAGCCCTTGGGTCTGACCACTATGAGGATGCTTGTTTTTCCAGGACATGTCCAACAGGAAGTCGATGAGGTGATAGGGCAGGTGAGGCAACCAGAGATGGAGGATCAGGCCCTCATACCCTTCACCATGGCCGTGGTCCATGAGGTACAGCGGTTTGGGGACATCATCGCACTGGGCCTGCCCCACATGACATCCCGTGACATCGAAGTTCAGGGCTCCCTCATCCCAAAGGTAGGCCTGCGGCTCTCCTCACCCCAGCTCGGCACCATCTGCCACCTGGTAGCCCCAATGTGGGCATTGCCAGGTGGGGTCAGGACTGCAATCCAAGCCACCCAATCCTCATTTCCACAGGCACTGAATGTCCCAGGCTGGGTGGGTGTGAGGATGAGAGCAGAGGCAGGGCTGGCCCTGTCCATTCAGAGCCCGTAGTCGGGTAGGGAAGACAAACTAAAGCGTGTCACAGAGTGTTGGAGGAGCCCGTTCACCAAGGGACAGGTGGCAGTAAGGGCACCCATGGGAGGCAAGTCACTTACCCTGCCATGGGAACAGGGAGGGTGCCGAGAAGCTTCTTGGGCTGAGGGTTACTTGAAGAGTCCAGGTGTGTGCCAGGCAGAGGGTGTGTGCCCATGTGTGTTTGGTCGCAGGGGTCCAGGCATCCCCCAGTCCAGACCCCACCCATGACAGATATTTCCTGCCAGGGGACGACACTCATCACCAACCTGTCATCAGTGCTTAAGGACGAGACCATCTGGAAGAAGCCCTCCCACTTCCACCCGGAGCACTTCCTGGATGCCCAGGGCCGCTTCGTCAAGCAGGAGGCCTTCATACCCTTCTCAGCAGGTACCTGTGGGGTGCCCGGTTTGCTTACCTGTCCTGAGGGAGTCTTGAAGGGGAGGAGCCCAGGCCCCCAGGCTCAGAGAGCCCCCATGCCCGCCCACAGGCCGCCGCTAGTGCCTTGGGAGCCCCTCGCCCGCATGGAGCGCTTCCTCTTCTTCACCAGCCTCCTGCAGCACTTGAGCTTCTCAGTGCCCACTGGGCAGCCCCACCCCAGTGGCCACGGTGTCTTTGCCTTCCTGGTGACCCCATCCCCCTACCAGCTCTGTGCTCTGCCCTGCTAGAGGTGGGCACCAAGCCCCCAGCCCACTCCTCAGCAGTAGCCCTGATGTACAATAAACCAGTCTGGTGGCTCCAACCTGGCTTGAGTCCCACCCAGGGCCCCTGACTGGCCCCTTGGCGCTCATGGGGCCTCAGCAGCCTCCCCAGATCCAGCCCCTACCCCTGCCTGATCCATCCTTACCTGGCATTTGACCCCATTTGAGAGATGGGTATACCGAGGCTCAGAAGGTGACACCTTACCCCCTAGTCGCCCTTGGAGACCCAATACTGGTTACTTGGGTTAGTGACAAAGTCTATAAATAGGTCCTGGCTTCTGCTGGAAGGAACTAGAATAGGCTGGTGAGAGATTTCAGGCCCCAGTGGGGATGAGGAGGGCCCCACTCAACCTGGATGCCCACATTTCAGGCCCAGCCACCCTCAGTTTGCACCACAGGCCAGCAGCTCAGCCAGTACCATCAAGTCTGCTGCCCCCAAAGCTGGCGAACTCAGGGATGGCTGGGAAGCAATAGGCCAGGTTAGCACCCACAGCTCAGTCTTCAGATGCCAGAGCTCTCCCTGGGAAGCCTGATGGCAGCCCAGGAGTGCGCCACCTCCCTGGGACTCTCAGTCACCCCAAGATAGGATGGGCCCCCTTTCCCTGCCCCTTAGGGATGCTCATTTCCCAGCCCCTGCCCAATAGTAGTTGCCACTCACGGCCACGCTCGAGTGGGAGGACACTCATCTAGGCTCCAACCCGGGCTCTGTTCTCTGAGTGGCCAGGTCAGGCCGGGCGCTCAGGAGGCTTGGCAGGGGCCGGGAATGAGCCCCTGTGGGCCGCAGGCATGCCCTAGGGAAGGGGTCAACCTTGGACCCATGTGACAATGGGGTGGCCAGAGCAGAAGAAGGCCATGTGGGGAGCTGGGAGGAGGACACCCTGGCTCTAGTCCTTGCTCTGCTGCGACACTGTGTGACCTCAGGCTTCTATTCCCCTTCAGCCAATGAGAAGTTTGCACCAGATGGCTGCTGGGGCCTGTCTTCCTGCTCTGACTCTGGAGCTGGGACCTCATTAGCCTGGAGCCCTAGCTGAGGGTGGGGACTGCCACCGTCTACCTGTGCCCACCACCCCGACAGTTTGTTCTGGCCTCTAAGCACGCACAGGCACCACCCAAGGGCTTCTAATGACTATCTGCTTACCTGAGTCATAAGCAGACTTCCTGGTGCATTTAGGTTAACAGCTTGGGGACCACAGACACTCAAGGCAGAAGCACCGCCCCCAGCCAGGCCACTTTTGCCTTCATGACAGTGAGCTCCACAGCTCTTAGCATTCAGGGAACTTGGCCTCTCCCTTGGCACTGAGTCAGAAGACCAGCCAGGGCCCCGTTCAGTCTCCAGCTTATCCCCTGTCGTGGGCTTAGTGGCAGGAGGTGGTGTTTCTGCAGCTTATTGGAACAGGGAGCGTGGATGAAACCACACTGAGTTTGTGGAAACTTGAGGCCCCTGAAAGGAGGCAGCCAGGCCTGCAGAAGCGGCAACTCTGGATTTATTGGATGTTTTGTCATTCGTGGCTCTGAGTCTTGGGGATGTCAGAGGCTGGGGACCAGCCCAGCCAGAGCTTCCTCAGGAGCTGGGGGACCCAGCCCCCAGGCCTCTCCTCCATTAGGTCCACCTCAGAAGCCTCTAAAAAGCACAAACAGATATGCCCTGTGGGTTCCTTGCTGGGAGGAACCTTTCCCCAGGGCCAGGGTACCCTCTGGTGCCAGGGAAGCAGGTCAGCGTTGATATAAGGCTAGGCATTCCTCCACCCCACGCGCAGTGGCCTCAAGTCCTGCCAACCCAAGAAGGAAGCAGGAGGCAGGGGGTGCTCATCAGGAAAGACAGGGCATCCGGCTACCTGGGTTTCTTCCCTTCCCTCCCTGGGGCAGGAGGGTCAGGGAGGAGCTCGGCTGTCTGTGGCCTCTGCAGGGTCACCGAGCTTAGAGAGGAGAGCAGCCCTGCTACAGCAGATGGGGCCAGTTGTCTTACCAGAAGTATATGCAGCAATCTCCTTTTGGACCTTTTTATTTTCCTGGGAAGGAAGAAAGGGGACAGTGGTGGGATGAGACAGGCTCTGCACTGTGCAGATGGGGAAACAGGCCTCACTTCACAAGGAGTCAGGGGAGGCCAGGATTCAGATCTCCTCTGCTCAGGCCATGTCTACTCCTCTCAGCTCCTCACAGAGCTGTTGCTCGACTGAGATGGCAGTTTGGCTCAGTCATCTTGGGGGTGCCCCCGCCCCCCATTGCCCTCCTTCCACAGGGCCTCTCCACTCCACCCTGCAGAGCCCTGGGGCTCCTCAGTAGGACCTATGCTGGGATGTTCCAGTTGAGGCTTCCTTACCTCCCAGCCTGGGGTCCCTGCCGCCTCCTCCTCCTTAGGTACCTCCTTCCCAGCAGGAATGGAGGAAGGAATGGGGCTGCCTGCTTCCTCTCCTGGGGACCTCATCTCCCCCTCGTCCGAAGACAAGATATCAGCCTCCTCCTTGGGGGCAGCATCATTCGGTCCTCCTGTTGCCTTCGGGGTCATGGCCTGCAGGGAAGGACAAGAGCGCAGAATATGGGCAGAAAGGCCCCCTGATCCCCCAACCCCTCTCCCTGTTCTCCACACCTGGAGTGTGTGTAGTTCTTCGTTTTTCCAGGGAAGCCCCTCCCTTCTCAGCTCACGCTGTGGGAGGGTTGTAGGTTTCCTAGAGGGGCCCTGCCACTCTCCCTGGGACCCCTGGCCATGAGCTGGGGCATCCCTGAGCCTCAGGGAGCTCTGACAGGAGACAGCCCCAGCCCCGGGCCCTTCCAGGGCAGGCCTCACTTACCTCAGAGTCTTGCTTCTCCCCACTCTTGACTCTGCGTCTCTGCAGAGGGAAACAGGGGAAGTGACATTCAGCTGTGAGTGTCTGGGAGTCCTTCCCTGCCTGGCCCATCCTCTTATGGTGTGCGCCTACCGAGGGTGCCCAGAACAGCCATCCTACCCCAGGGGGAGAGGGGTCCCCAGCCCTGACCCACCTGAGCGGTCACAGGGTAGCATTTATCCATCAGTCCCCACACTGGCCTTAAGGTCTCCCCTAAGGGCTGCATGACAAGGAGAAAGAGAGAGAGAAGGAGGGCTGAGGTGACATATTAAGGGCTCAGCTATGTACTAGTCCACTGTCAGCGCCTGCTGCGAAGACACCTAAAGACTACCAAGGATTTAAGGAAAACTTCACACAAACAATAATTGATGGCTTTAGAAAGATAAACTTTGCATTTACAAAACAAGTATGGGCGTTAAAATGGAAATGTTCAAACAACAATCTCTAATTCTTCAAAAACAAATATGATATTATAATAGGAATTAAAAATTAAAAATCCAATCAAATTTTAGAAGGTAAAGAATAGAGAGAAGAGAGCGGGAGGTCCAACAACTAAATCATAGATCTTTCTGAAAGAGGGAAAAGAGACAACAAACTGGGGTGGCAGGGAGAGATATCAAATAAATATGTTCATTTTTTACCAAGACAATTTCCCAAAGATGAGCGACATGAGTTTCCAGAAGAGAAGGAATCGCCAAGTGTCCAGGACAATGGATGAAGGAGACTCACCCCAGATTATGCCATCAATAAATTTCAAAACACTGAGGATGAAGAGAACCTAAAAACTTCCAGAGATATGAAGAAAAAAGTCTGTTTTAGGAATTCAACTTTCATCAGACTTTTCAACACCAACCCTTTGAAGCCAGAAGAAAATGAGGAGCTTCAAAATCTGTCAGAAAATTATTTCTAGTCTAGAATTCTATACCTAGCCAAACTTAGTTAAATATGAATTAAGACCTTTTCAGATATGTAGTATCTCGAGACTACCCCTCAGGAAGCAACTGGAGGCTGTGCTCCCCCCAAATAAAGAGTAACATCAGCTCCCACATGTGAAAGAAGTGAAGCACTCCCCACAATGACGGTGAAGGGAGGTCCCAGGACAGCTGAGCAGCAGGCCTCAAGGACGTCCCGTCCAGATGGAAAGAGGAGGATGGAGGGCTCCATGAGATATGTCTCCAGGGAAACGATCATACAGATAAAACACCTAATTTATCTAAGTGTATTGCAAGGAGATTAATATTTTTGGTAGAGATTTTGGATGAATTAACTATAGGTACAGAGAAAACAAATTTTTAAAAAAGAGGAAGAAACAAAATTATACACAAAGAGTAGTGACAGTACACTACGTGACTCAGGAATACTATTTACATAGTTTTAAAATGTAAACCCTCAGGCTTCCCTGGTGGCGCAGTGGTTAAGAATCCGCCTGCCAATGCAGGGGACACGGGTTCGAGCCCTGGTCCGGGAAGATCCCACATGCCGCAGAGCAGCTAGGCCCGTGCGCCACAACTACTGAGCCTGCGCTCTAGAGCCCGTGAGCCACAACTACTGAAGCCCGTGCGCCTAGAGCCCGTGGTCTGCTCTAGAGAAGCCACTGCAGTGAGAAGCCCCCGCATTGCAACAAAGAGTAGCGCCCGCTCGCCGCAACTAGAGAAAGCCCGTGCGCAGCAACAAAGACCCAATGCAGCCAAAAATTAATTAATAAAAAATAAACACAATGTAAATCCTCAATATTGATCTAAATAAAATTACAATACAAGCCTATTAGAATGACTAAAAAAAGGTAAATGTTGGAAATGATATGGAACAAATGGACCCTCTCATTCATTGCCAGTGAGAATGCAAAATGGGTGCCAGCCATTTTGGAAAGGTTTTACAGTTTCCTACAAAACTAAATCTACGCTTGCCGCATGACCCCACAATCCCACTGCTAGGTATTTACCTAAGTAAAAGGAAAACCTATGTTCACACAAAACTTGTACATGAACATTTATAGTGGTTTTATCTGTAACTGCCAAAAAACTAGAAACAATCCACATGTTTCTTACTTGGTGAATGGACAAACTGTGGTACATCCATGCAATGGACAGCTACTCAGCAATAAGAAGGAACAAACACTGCTACACACAACTGGGTGGACCTCAAATGCCTTTTGTTAAGTGAAAGAAACCAGGCTCAAAAGACTACATACTGGGGAATTCCCTGGAGGTCCAGTGGTTAGGACTCTGTGCTTCCACTGCAGGGGGCCCAGGTTCAATCCCTGGTCAGGGAACTAAGATCCCACAATCCTGCTGCACAGCCAAATAAATAAATAAAAGACTACATACTGGATGTTTTTTTGTTGTTGTTGTTTATTTATTTATTTATTTTACTTTTGGCTGCGCTGGGTCTTTGTCGCAGCGCACAGGCTCAGTACTTGCCCCATGGCATGTGGAATCTTAGTTCCCCGACCAGGATCGAACCCGCGTCCCCTGCATTGGAAGGCGGATTCTTAACCACTGGACCACCAGGGAAGTCCCTGGATGTTTCCATTTATATGACCATCTTGCAAAGGCAAAACTATGGGACCAGAAAACTGCTCACTGGATGCCAGGGGCTAGGAGTGGGGAAAAGGTTGACTATAAATGAGTATGGGGGAATTTTTTGAAATGATGAAACTGTTCTGTATCCTGGTTGTGGTGGCAATTATACAATTGCATACATTTGTCAAAACTCACAGAACTGCACACTAAAAGGGATGGATTTCACTCTGTATAAATAATACCTTAATTTTTTAAAAATGAGTGAAAAGAGCCCACTGTGTGGGAGAGGGACTTAAAAGCCAAAATGAGGACTTCCCTGGTGGTCCGGTGGTTAAGAATCCACCTGCCAATGCAGGTGACACGGGTTCGAGCCCTGGTCCGGGAAGATCCCACATGCCACGGAGCAACTAGACCGCGTGCCACAACTACTGAAGCCCACGTGCCTGGAGCCCATGCTCGGCAACAAGAGAAGCCACCGCAATGAGACGCCCGCGCACTGCACGAAGAGTAGCCCCTGCTCGCCGCAACTAGACAAAGCCAGCGCGCAGCAACGAAGACCCAATACAACCAAAAATAAATAAATAAATAAATAAATTAATTATTTTAAAAAAGCCAAAATAATATAAAAGTCAGCAAAAAAGCAAAACTGATACTTAAAATTTTTTAACAACTGAAGATGTCATTACTCAGAATAAAACATTTACAATGCAAAAAACTAGGATATAACTATACTGGAAGACTAGAGAAAGGTGAGATGTATGTTGGAGGTGGCAGTAAGTGTGCAGCTGTTACAAGAGCTAAATCCTCATCTTTTGTTGTAGGAATTCATTCGATAATGTTTAAATCTGAAAAATTAAGACAAAGCAGGATAAGCTTTCTATTTAGAACCATGGAGGCAAAATCAAAGGCTTCAGCTAGAAAATTGGAAGCTGGAAAGACTCCCACCCTGGGTTGTGGGAATCATGGGTGAAGAGGATGGGTGAAGGGACAAAAGACAGCTAGTTTTTTGTTTCAAGTCTTAAAACTTTGACTCCTCGAACTATGTATATGCATATCTTTGATGACAATAAAACTTTTTAAAATGAAAATTTGGTTAATTTAAAAAAAAAAAAGGAAGCAACATAGGACTCTGTCTCTAAGGCACCTGCCAACATGGGCCTTATTAGGGGCTCTCCAACCTCTGAATAGTCCCTCCCTAAATATGTAGCACACACTTCTCCGTGTTGCTGGGTCACAGATAAGCTTATTCCCACGAAAATCCTCTCTTCCCAATAGCACTAGATGGAGAGCAGGAAGCCTCCAGAGACCAGGTATGTGGCTCTGTCCTGTCACCTGGGGCAGCCTGGGTCTAGTCACTGTTCTTCTGGGAGCCTACGTTTCCTCCTCTATAAAGTGGGAGCTGCTGGGTTGCTGCGAGGTTTCAATAGATGGGCAACACCTAATCCAGCACGTGGCCCTCAGTGGGCATCCAGTGTCCATTTGTGTTTTCCTGACAGAGGGCTGAGAGGAGGGGCTTCTGCCATAGGTTCCTGGACCTGGGACATTAAAGAGGGTATGTAACCCCAGGCAGGTGTCCTGCTCACTACCACCCAATTCACATATGAGTGTCGAACCATATTCCAGGGCTACTCACATGCATTAGGGGTCACCTGTTCCTTTAGGTTTGTCTAGGTCACTGCTACGGAGCTCTGAGGTGAGCTTACAGCCATGGGGCCTCTGTTTGACACTTTGCCAGGAACACAGGGAATTTCTCCAGAGCCCTCACATTCTCACACACACACACACACACACACACACACACACACACACACACACACACACACACACACACACACACACACACACACACACACACACACACACACACACAGTTGGTTGACCATTTGAGATCAAGGAGTATGACCTCTGTTTTTGCTACAGTGAGACAGTCCCTCTAAACTCTGACAGAGGTCCCTACCTGTGATGATTCCCCAGCAATCTCATGGTCAGGAGCTGTTTTCCCCACACACCCCTGAAAATAGTAGTACACCACTCCTGCAGGTAGATGAAGAAAGACTAGTTAAAACGTTTAAAAGAGTGATGTAATTATTTTTAAATGTCAGTATTTACAATATGCCAGAAATTATATCCTTTTCAACTATTTTAATGTGTGATGAAAGATATTAGATATTAACTTACAATGTGTGAAGGGATAGTTTTTCAAAAGGTATGCAAGCAAAAATTTGAAGATCACTTCTGTAGGACATTATTTGGTTGTATGCGTTTTTTGGTTTGTTTGCCGGTTTTGTGGGGTATGCATGGATTTTAGAGTGAGATATGGGTTCAAATCCCAGACTCACCATGAAGGTGCAGAGGGAAGAAAGGGGGAAAGAAGACCAGCCTTGGCTCTGAGCAGTGTGACCAGCCCTGGGGAGCCAGGTACATGGCAGTCTCAGGAGGGGGCCTCTGGGAATCCCAGTGAGTAGCTGGAGACTCGGGTCCTGCCATCATCCCCCAATTACCCCAGCACCCAGACCCTTACCTGCAAGAATGAAGATGTGTACTACATACAGCAACTTGTATAGCCTGGAAGGAAAGCAGAGCTCAGTGTGAGGCTGGGGCCTCATGCCCTCACCAGTGGGTGCTGGTTTTCCTCCCCAGTCCAAGCCACAGGACCTATTCCACCAGCACTCGTCCAATCAATACTTGTGGATGAATGAATCCATCAGCAGTAACAGGGCTCAGCCTGGGCTCCCTGCTGACTGGCCGGCATGCTCTGTGCCTCTGCCTACTGCTGAGAAAGCCAGACTTGGTGCCTGGAACCCACAAGGATCCCCTGACCCACTCCCTTCTCCTTTCCTTCTTTACTTGTTTACACAGGTCCATCTTGCCTCTCCAGCCAGAAGGCAGGGACTTAGCCTTGGCTGGACACTCATAGTTATTCATTCAAGTGCTGGATTAGCTCTTCCCCCCAAAGCCCTCCAAAGCCCTCCCTACTCTGGACTGACAGATCCCACAACCTGGATTAGAAATAATATCTCATTGTCCATCCTCCTCTTCTAGGACCCCTCCCTTGGGACAAACAGAGCATCTTTTTTTTTAATTAATTTTTTTTTTTTTGGCTGTGCTGCACTGCATGCAGGATGGTTCCTCGACCCGGGCCTCCACAGTGAAAGCACCAAATCCTAACCACTAGGCAACCAGGGAACTCCCTCAAACAGAGCATCTCGGCACTGCCAGGATGATGGCTCCCTGCCTACACACACACAGGCATGTCCCACCTGTCAGTACCAGGCCCTCCACTCTGACCCTGAGTCCCAGAGACACTATAACAGTCAGGGAAAAGGGAATATAGAACCCTATTTTCCCATCCTTGTGGCACCAAGTGAGGGGTCCCCTTTCCTGGTCTTTTGGGGCATGGTAACAGGGCCCACCTAAACTTTACCTCTCTCTCTGGCAGCACAGACCAAACACCATTTTCAGTCTAAGAAGAAAAGATGGCAACAGTCAATGCATCACATAGACCCAGGGTCCTGGTGTTCCTTTACTCTGTGGCTTGCAGGGATTGCAATGGGCTAGAGGCAGTTGGGGGAATGGCAGGACCTCCACAAGCAGGGTTCATCCAGGGGAGAGCCTGCTGGTCACAGCTGGAGGCTAAACTCAGGATGGAGTGGGCTAGCACTAGGAGCTTGGAAAATGCTCAGGAATTTCTCCCAAGACCTCAGAGCCCCAAACAAAAGCTGGTTTCAACGTCCTCAGAGCTGGAAAGGTAGGTCCCAGGGAATCAGGATGGGAATAGCGGGGTTGGGAGAGGATTAAAGAAAAAGGTATAGCTCTGTTAAACATTTTGTGTAAAATGACCCCAGGTGTAGGTGGCTAATTATAATAGTAAATAAAAAGGATTAAAAACTACGAACAGTTTAAAGTATTTTCTGTGTTATACAGCATTTTGGGAATAATCTTGGGAGTTCTGGGGGAGATTCCCTAGCTGCCTCAGAAATTCCCTGTCTAGAATCCCACCTTCAGTGTCAAACTGCATATAAACTGACACTGGTACAGTCAATGTCTCCAGGGTGAGGTGGACCTCAGTGTGGCCTGGTGAGCCTCTGTTTCCCAAGTGAGTTCCCCATTCTCCACAGGGACTATTTCGGTTTTTTTTCATTTTATTTTTTTAGATGTACGTGGGCCTCTCACTGTTGTGGCCTCTCCTGTTGCGGAGCACAGGCTCCAGACGCGCAGGCTCAGCGGCCATGGCTCACAGGCCTAGCCGCTCTGGGGCATGTGGGATCTTCCCGGACTGGGGCACGAACCCGTGTCCCCTACATCGGCAGGCGGACTCTCAACCACTGCACCACCAGGGAAGCCCCACAGGGACTATTTCGGAATCTCTCTTTAAACCTCCAGCCCCTCCTCTGCCTTCCTCACCTTCACCAGGGAACACACGCGCTACCAGATGGGTGTTCCCTAGACTTTCTGCCACCAAACTCACCCATCCTCTGCTTCTCACAGGTCATTTCCTCTTCAGGGGAGGAGGCTGCGCCCCCCTCTCTGGGGCTAGCCCCCTCTCGTACTCCATTCACCTGGTCTTCTCATAACCTGGGTGTTTGGAGGTCCCCTCTCTCACTTGCATATTCATCCTTTCCTTTTCTGGCTCCTTCCCATCAGTATTTATCACTCATCTCTTCCACTAAAAAAAGAAAGGCCTTCTCCCTTGAACCCATATCCCTTCTCCAGATACAGTCCTTATTGTCCCCTACCCTTCACACCAGTCTCCTTGAGAGAGCTGACTGCAGTACGTATCTTCACCCCTCTTCACCTCTCCCTCACTCCACAGCCCACTGCAATCTGTTTCTGTCCCCATCAACCTCTGAAGCCTCTCTCACCAAAGTCACCAATATGCTCCTAGTCACCAAATCCAGTGGGCCTTTTTCGGGCCTCAGCTCACTTCATCTCTCTGCAGGGAACTACAGCACCTCCCTTCATACTGAATTTCCTTCTCTGAGAATACTGCTAGCAGTATACTCAACAGTAAGCTTTTTAGTTATTTATAACTTGGTGTGAGCAAAGTTATCAGGCTTTTTCTGAGGGAAGGTTTGGAAGAGAGAAAATGAGTCCTGAGTGAGAGAAGAAGAGGGGGAAAGGGGGAACGTCAAGTAGAAAGGGATGCAGGACAGGCAGGCTAGGAGTCGTAAAGACAATTTTCACCTGCTTGGGTGGTTTATTGAGCGCAACCTTTTGAAACTGCTTACCAAATCTACCAACCCTGATGACGTTAGTGATTTGCAGCGTACCCTTTGACCATATCAGTGTACAGGCAACCTATTCACCTCCCCTCAGGCTCCAGGACTGAGACTGAGAGGGGCACCGGAGCTCAGCTAAGTCTGGCAGTCCAGTGCACAGCCCCTCCCTTTCACAGGACAGCACTGTCTGTGTGTGACATCATGTCTTAGGGGGCTTTATGACAGGACAACCTCTCCAACCTTGGCCAGAGTAGCTTGTCATTGCCTCAGGGTGGCTTTAAATCCCAACCAGTCAGAGAAAGCACCTTTGTAGGTATCTCTTTTGTTCCATTCAATGCCATCAATGCTGCCTGAGCTCCTGCAATGTGCCAAGCTGTATGCAAAGCCCTGTAGAGACACAAAGACACAAAGGTGTATAAGACTCAGTCTTGTCACATAACACAATAATCTTGTTTTTAAAATAACCATTTAAAATGACCATTTCTAAGTGTAATCCATTTATTCAACCAGTGTCTGCTGAGCTTTCATTCTGGTCCAGGAATAATGCTCAGGGGATAGAAATGTAAACAGGACACACAGACTGCCCTCAGGGTGCTTGAAGAAGTCAAATAGACATCTTCTGATTCAAGACAATAGCTTTTATACCCTCCCCAAATTACTATAAATGTAACTAAATAATAATTACAAAACTATGGTGGTTAAAACTGAAGAATGCCTTAGTTTCACATACACATGAAATATTTACCAAGAAAGATCACATTCTCAACCATGAAACAAGCCTCTATAATTTAAAAGATTTAAGTAATTTCAAGTACATTCTCTGACCACATGGAATTAAATTATAAATTAGTAACAGAAAGATCCTAGAAAAATCCCCAAATAATTGGATACTAAACAACACACCTTTAAATAATATATGTGTATCAGATGTAGAGAACAAACGTATGGACACCAAGGGGGGAAAGTGGCAGGGGAAGTGAGGTGGTGGTGTGATGAATTGGGAGATTGGGATTAACATGTATACACTAATATGTATAAAATGGATAACTAATAAGAACCTGCTGTATAAAAAAAATAAATAAAATAAAATTCAAAAATAAATAAATACATAAATAATATATGTGTGAAATAGGGAATTCCCTGGCAGTCTAATGGTTAGAACTCTGTGCTCACTGCCAAGGGCCTGGGTTCAATCCCTGGTCAGGCAACTAAGATCCCACAGGATTTGCAGTGCAGCTAAAATATATATGTGTGTGTGTGTGTGTGTGTGTGTGTGTATACATATATATATATGTATATATATGAAATAAAAAATCAAAAGGAAAGTTAGAAAGCATTTTGAACTGAAAGAAAAGAAAAAATATCAAAATTTGTGGGATGCAGCTAAAGTAGTACATGGAGGGAAATTTATAGCACTAAAAACACCTATATTAGAAAATAAGAAATGTCTCTAGAAAATAAGCTTATGGTTACCAAAGGGGAAAGAGGGTGGGGGAGGGATAAATTAGGAGTTTGGGGTTAGCAGATACAAACCACTATATATAAAATAGATAAACATGGGACTTCCCTGGCAGTCCAGTGGTTAAGGCTCCGCACTTTCACTGCAGGGGGCGTGGGTTTCACTGCAGGGGGCATGGGGGCGTCAGGGAACTAAGATCCTGCATGCCACGTGGCACAGCCAAAAAGTAAAAAAAAATTAAAAAATAAAAAACAAGGTTCTACTGTATAGCACAGGGAACTATAATTCAACATCCTGTAATAAACTGTAATGGAAAAGAATATAAAAGAGAATATGTATAACTAAATCACTTTGCTCTACACCAGAAATTAACACAACATTGTAAATCAACTATACTTCAATAAATAATTAATTAAAAAAGAAAATAAGAAATGTCTCAAATCAATGACCTCAGTTTCTACTTTAAGAAACTAGAAATGGAAGAGCAAATAAAAGCCAACGTAAGCACAAGAAATTTTAAAAATCAGAGTGAAAAGAAATGAAATAGAAAACAGACAAAGAAAAGAAAAAAGTCAATAAAACCAAAAGCTCAACAAAGTGTACAATCCTCTAGATAGACTAGATCAGGAAAAAATGAATAAGATGCGAATTATCAATATCAAGAATGATAAAGGTGACTGATGCAGATTCTATAGATACTAAAATAAGGGAACATTATGAACAATGCTATGCGGATAAGTTTGACAACGTAGATGACATGGACAAAATCTTTAAAAGACACAAAGTACCAAAGCTCATGCAAGAAGAAATATATAACCTGAATAACTCTATATCTATTAAAGACATTGAATTTATTTAACTTTCCCACAAAGAAAACTTCAGGTCCACATGGCTTTACTAGTAAATTCTATCAAACTTCTGAGGAAGAAATAATACCAATTCTACACAAACTCTTCCAGAAAAAAAGGAGGAAATACTTCCCATCTTGTTTTATGAGTGCAGCATTATCTGATATCAAAACCAGACAAAGATGACATGAGAAAACTACAAAACAACATCCCTCATAAACACTGATGCAAATATTATTTACAAAATCTTAGCAAATTGAAAACAACAACATATAAAAAGATAATACATCATTACCAAAGGAGTTTACCCTCGGGAATGCAAGTTGATTCAACATTCAAAAACCAATCAATATAATTCACCATATTAATAGACTAAAAAACAAAAATCATATGATTATCTCAACAGATGCATAAAAAACATTTGACAAAATCAACATCTGTTCCTGAAAAAAATCTCCCAGCAAACTAGGAGTAGTTAGAACATCCTCAACCTGATGAAGGACATCTATGAAAAACTTAGAGCTGACAATATACCCGATGGTAAAATACTGAAGGTTTTCCCCTTAAATTCAGGAATAAGGCAAGGATGTTTGCCCTCATTGCTTCTATGCAACATTGTACTGGAAGTTTTAGACAGTGAACTAAGTTAAGAAATAGAAGTAATTATCCCTTACACCATCAGTAAACCTACCACACTCCTGAATGGGGCAACGATGTCAAAGAAGAAGCATAATATCAGACTTCCCTTACCATGCTTAATCTAGTCCAGTAACCAACCTAAAATCTGATTTATTATCACTTGTTGATTTTTTTCCTGAAGTCAAATTGTATACTTTTAGTAACAGATTTCTAGAGTCAGAACCTCATGACTGCGATGATTCAGCCCTTTACATGTATAACTTACAAAACTACTTGTGTTAACATTCCCTCATCAATTTATGCTGCAAATTGCAAATGAGACAAAAACCTCTCACTTGCATCTATATCATAATTTTGCTCATTGATTATACTAATGTTTTTCGGATTTGATACAATCAGCCATTAAATGATGATCACCTCTTTCAATGAACTACAAAGATTAAAATTAAAAAATAAAAGAGAGAAGTAAAAGGTAACCAGATTGGAAAGGAATAAATAAAACTGCCTTTATTTTGCAGACAACATGATTGTGTATAAAATCCTGTGGGATCATCCAAAAAGCTACCAGAGTTTAGCAAAGTGAAGGATATAAGGTCAATATGTAAAAACGAATTGTATTTGTTGTGAACCTAAAAGTGCTCTTAAACAAATGTATTAAAAGTCAGTTGTTCATAGCACTGAACAATTGGGAATTGAAATTTTAAAAATATCATTTATTATAGCATCAAAAATATGAAATACTCTGACAAAAAATATGTGGAAGATCTGTACACTAAAAACTACAAAACATTATTGAAAGAAATTAAAGACCTAAATAAATGAAGAGATAAACCAAGGTCGTGAATCAGAAGATTCAAAACTATTAAAATGTGAATTCCACACTCAAATTGATCTATAGATTCAGTGTAATCTCAATTAAATTTTCAGCAAACTTTTTTGGTAGTTGAAATTGATATGCTGTTCCTAAAGTCCATATGGAAGTGCCAACAACCTAGAATTTTGAAAAAGTAAAGTTGGACAGTGATCAAGACAGTATAAGATTGCTGATGTCAAGACAGATGGAACAGAATAGAGTCTAGATATAGACCCATATATTGTCAGTTGATTTTAGACAAAGGTGCAAATGCAATTCCTTGAAGTGAAGGAAGCCTTGACCCTTAAATCATATAATTTTAAATTGACTTAATGAGGCAAAAGTAACACCAAGCTTTCCATATGTATACATACCCTGGTTAAGATTTTTGAACGTAAAGAACAAGAAAACATTAAGGCAGGGAAAAAAAAAAAGGTTACCTAAAAAGAAAAAAGAATCAGAAATCAGAATGGCATAAGAATTACCACATGAAATACTAAATGTTAAAGGACAGTGTAGTCATGTTCTACAGAGTTTTGAGGGAAAATGATTGTGACTCAAGAATTCTATGCTGAGCCAAGTCAGCTTTCGGTGTCAAGACAACAGAAAGGTTCTCAGGAGCCACTAAGACCAGACATCAGACTGCCATCTGTGTACGGTGCCTCTCTCTCCTACCTCAAACAACAGAAGTAAAAGAAAGTAGATCTTTAAATAAATCCATAATAGCGCTGGAAAGCAAAATGTGGTACCCTGTTGAACCAGAAGCCATAAGGTATCTCTCAGAAATGGAAGGCAGGCAGGATGCGGTTGACAGAGGAAACCAAAGAACAAAATACAGGCAGGAGAACATCACTGTGAGAGGCAGAGAGTCCCTGGGAGTCTCTGTCCGTCAGAGTGACAGATCTGGGGAGCAGGAGAGAAACTTATTGGGATGATTGGTTTGGGGATTCATGTGAAGCAAAAAGATGACTGACTTCCTCTCTTTCCCCACCTGTGGCAAGCAGACAAAAACAGATGCATCAACCACCAGGTGAGAGCAATGATTGTGAGGCCCCTTGCTGGATGGCTGGTAACACCCAGCAGGACTGGGGACCCCCATTATCCCAAAGTCTAACCACAAGTGTACCCTGCCTAGCAATGTCTTATCCTGACTCCACAGAGACTAATGCCACTTCACAGTAAATAAAACCATTCAAAGAGAATCCATCAGAGAATCTCAAAGACAGACTTGAGCACTTAGCCAGAACTCGCCAAATATTTGAAGAAAACCAACAGTAGAAAAGAGAGGCACAATGCTATACAAACAAAAAAAACCTAATGACTAAGGAAAAGAGTTAATAGAGAAAATCAAAAGAGACTTTAAAGTAAATATTAAAATCCTCAAAAAGATAAGAGAGGATATGGCACCCATAAAAGTGAATTGTCTATTAGGGAAAAGAAACAGCACAGTGGAAATAAAAATAGAGCTGGTGTGGGCTTCCCTGGTGGCGTGGTGGTTGGGGGTCCGCCTGCTGATGCAGGTTCGTGCCCCGGTCCGGGAGGATCCCACATGCCGCGGAGCGGCTGGGCCCGTGAGCCATGGCCGCTGAGCCTGCGTGTCCGGAGCCCGTGCTCCGCAGCGAGAGAGGCCACAACAGTGAGAGGCCCACGTACCAAAAAAAAAATAAAAATAGAGCTGGTGAAATATCGGCTTCCCACTAAGGCTTTTCAAAGACTTAAAAGTTTCAGCCGTGAGGGAGTGGCTGGTATTAGATTTACCTTTGCACAATAAACAAACATAAAAGGGGACAAAATACATTCAACTACTTTTAGGCATGGAGAGCAACCAATGCAGATTTTCTCCTGAGGGTACTTCCCTAAGTGTGACCTGGAGTGGTCGAGCCAAGACAGGGAGCAGAATTCTTACTGGGTATAAGAGGCAGAGCCTGGGGTTTAGGGCTGCTAGTGTCACAGAATTTGAGGGTCAGGGAAGTGAAGTGGAGGTAACCATAGGCAAAGAGCCTGAAAGGTCTGAGTATAGATGTTCGAGTCCTTGGCCAACTGCTAGGCTGAGCAGATAAGACAGCGTAGCATACAACTTCGGGGAGCTGAGAGCACATGGGGAAATTCAGAGTCACATAGTGCTGGATGACATTGGAGACTGGGCCTGGCCAAAGTGAAGAGATTTTGGTGCATACTCTAGGCATTCAGTTAAGACTCCAGAAAAGCATCCCCTAGGAATAAGGACTGCATCTACAACTATGGGCAAAACTAAAATACTTCCAAACAACTGAAACCTAAATTCAAGCCTCAAAGCCTGCCAAAACAAAACTTGATGTTCCTTTTTTATTTTTTTGTGGTTTTAAAAAAACGTTTATTTTATATTGGAGTATAGTTGACTTACAATGTTGTGTTAGTTTCAGGTGTACAGCAAAGTGATTCAGTTATACATATACATGTATCTATTATTTTTCTTGATATTCCTTTAGAGAAAAATTAACATAATCTACAACATATCCATGATGTCCAGCTAACAATAAAAGTTACTAAACTTTGGGACTTCCCTAGTGGCACAGTGGTTAAGACTGCGCTCCTAATGCAGAGGGCCTGGGTTCAATCCCTAGTCAGGGAACTAGATCCCACATGCATGTCACAACTAAGGAGCCCACGTGCTGCAACTAAGGAGCTGATGAGCCACAACTAAGGAGCCCGCCTGCCACAATTAAGGAGCCAGCAAGCCGCAACTAAGACCCAGTGCAACCAAATAAATAAATATTTTTGTTAAAAGTTACTAAACTTATAAAGAAGGAGGAAAAATTAACTGATAATTAAGAGATAAACAGTCAAAGAAGTTGACCCAGGGATAATCTAGATATTGGAGTTAGCAGATAGGGACTTTTAAAAATGGCTATGATTAGCATGTTAAAGAAAATAAGACAAAAAGATAGACAAAACAGATGAAGAGCTAGAGTAATTCAACAGAGAATTCAAATCAGTAAAAAATCAAATAGACACTGTGGTAGGACAGCCTCTAAGATAGTCACTAATAATCTCCACTTCCTAGTATTCATTTGAGTGTGGTCTGGATTTATTGAATAAATTTGGTAGAAGTGAGATGTCACTTCCAAAATAAGTTTACAAAAAAAGACTGTGGCTTCCATCTTGAACACTGTACTCACTCTCACTCTCTGAACACTTGCTATGGGGGAAAACAGTTGCCTTATAATGAGGCAGCCCTGTGGAGAGCCCCAAGTGATGAGGGCCCAAGGCCTGCCAACAACCACGAAGTGGATGCCACCTCACACTCTCTTCCCCAGCCCAGGTGAGCCCTCAGTGCCAGCTGACTGATGACCACCTCATGAGGGACCTTGAGCCAGAGGCACACAGCTAAGCCTCACCTGGATTCCTGGTCCCTAGGAAACCATGAGATAATAAATGTTTGTTGTTTTAGCTGATAAGTTTTGAGGTAATTTGTTCATAGCAATAGATAGCATAGACATTCTAGAACAAAATACAATATCTGACATTAAGAACTCACTGGACCAAATGGGTTAACAGCAGACACAGCAGAAAATAGAATTAGTGTGGGGAACAGGTACAAGATGCTTTGTGAGCAACAAATGCTCTGTTCCCTGATCCCCATCCAAAGGTCTTGAGTTTCTCTTAGGGTCTGAATATACATACACATACTATGTGTAAAGCATTCTATGTTCCCTGTTAGGAAAACTCAGCAGTATAAAGATGTCATTTTTTTCGGGGGGGCCACACCCACAGCTTGTGGGATCTTAGTCCCCCACCAGGGATTGAACCCACACCCTCAGCAGTGAAAGCACAGAGTCCTAACCACTGGACAGCCAGGGAATTTCCAAGATGTCATTTCTATATTCAATTATAATCCATATACAATGCAATCTCAATCAAAATCCTGATGATATTATATTATTTTTTTGTTTAGTTTTTTGTTTCCAGTTTTACTGAGAAATTGACATACATCACTGTAAAATTTTAACACATACAGCATGATGGTTTTATTTATATATATTGTGAAATAATTACCACAGTAGGTTCAGCTAACATCCATCTTCTCATATAGATACAATAAAAAGAAAAAAAATTTCTCCTTATGATGAGAACTCTTAGGATTTACTCTTAAGGACTTCCCTATGTATCATAGAGCAGTGTAAGCTATAGTCATGTTGTGTATTACATCCCTAGTACTCATTTATCTTAAAACTGGAAATTTGTAAAATCTCCTTTCTCTAATTCCCCCTCTCTCTACCCTCTGCCTCTGTGACTTGGGGGGGTTTTTTTTTTGTTTTTAGATTCCACATGTAAGTGAGATCATACAGTATTTTTCTTTCTCTGTATGACTTATTTCACTTAGCATAATGCCTTCAAGGTCCATCCATGCTGTTGCAAATGGTAGGATTTCCTGTTTTTTCATGTCTGAATAATATTCCATTGTATATTTAGACCACAACTTCTTTATCCGTTCATCCATCATCAGTGGACACTTATGTTGCTTCCATGTCTTGTCTATTATAAATAATGCTGCTATGAACGTGGGGATGCAGATATCTTTTCAAGTTGGTGTTTTCATCTCCTTTGGCTACATTCCCAGAAATGGAATAGCTGGATTATATGGTAATTCTAATTCTTAATTTTTTAAGGATCCTCCATAGTGTGTTTCATAGTGGCTGTGCCAATTTACAATCCCACCAACAGGGTTTCCTTTTCCTTTCACAACCGTGCCATGATTTGTTATCTCTTGTTTTTTTGATGATGGCCATTCTAACAGGCATGAGGTGATATCTCATTGTGGTTTTAATTTGCATTTTCTCAATGACTAGTGATGTTGAGCATCTTTTCACGTACCTGTTGGCCTTTCATATATCTTCTTTGGAGAAATGTCTATTCAGGTCCTTCACCCATTTTTTAATTGGGTTATTTGGTTTCTCTGTTCGTTTGTTTTGCTACTGATTCTTTACATACTTTGGATATTATAACTAAAATAAAGGAGAAACCTTGAGAGTAGCCAGAGAAAAACAAATCTAGGACCTATATGAGAAAAATCAATTTGAATGACAGCTAATTTCTCATTAGAGGCCACAGAGGCCAGAAGGAAGTGACACAATACTTTTCAAGTGTTGAAATGTCAATCCAGAATCCCATATCCATTGAAAATATCCTTCAGGAATGCTGGGGGAAATCAGGAAATTCTCAGATGAAGGAAAACCAAGAGAATTTGTCACCAACTGATAGGCTCAACTGACTTTTTTTTTGGAGGTAAAATTGGTATATTACATTTTATGAGTTTCAGTTGTACAACATTATAATCTGATATCTGTATACGCTACAAAGTGATCACCACCAAAAGTCTAGTTACCATCCATCACCATACAATTGACCCTCTTCACCCATTTCGCCTACCCTCCAGCTCCCTTCTGCTCTGATAATCACCAATCTGTTCTCTGTATCTATGAGTTTGTTTTTGTTTTATTTGCTCATTGTTTTTTGCTTGCTTTTTTTTGTTTTGTTTTGTTTTTTAGATTCTACATATGAGTGAAATCATATGGTATTTGTCTTTCTTGAGATCCATCCATGTTGTCACAAATGTCAAGATTTTCTTCTTTTCATTCTTTTCCTGTTTTGTTGATCTGTCCGTTTTTTATGCCAATACCATACTGTTTTGATTATTGTAGCTTTTAACTGAATTTTGATAAGGGTGCAAAAGCAATTCAGTGGAGGAAAGCTGGCTTTTCAACAAATGGTTCTGGAGTAATCAGACATCCATAGGCAAAAACAAAACAAAACAAAACCCCTCAATCTAAATCTAACAGCTTATATGAAAATTAACTCAAAATGGGCCATGTACTTAAATGTAAAACATAAAACTCTTAGGAAAACAATCATAGAAAATCTTCTGGACCTAGGGCTAGGGTTCTTAAATTTGACACCAAAAGCACAGTCCACAAAAGGAAAAAAAATTATAAATTGGCTTTCATCAAAATTAAACACTCCTGCTCTGTGAAAGACCGTGCGGAAAAGATGAAAAATCAAGCTACAGAGTGGTAGAAAATGTTTGCAAACCATGTATCTGACAAAGAACTAGCACCTAGAACATATAAAGAACTCTCAAAACTCAACAGGTAAACAATTTAATTAGAATATGGGCAAAAGACATGAAAAGCCATTTCACTAGAGAAAATATAAGATGGGAAATAAGCACATGAAAGGATGTCAACATCACTAGCCATAAGTGAAATGCAAATTAAAACAATAATGAGCTATTCCTACACATCTATCAAATGGCTAAAATTAAAAAGTTCCTTCACCAAAAGCAGAACAGGAACTGGGTCACTCATATATTGCTAATCAGAATGCAAAATGGTACAGCTGCTCTGGAAAACAATTTAATAGTTTCTTACACAATTAAATATGCAACAAACACATAACCCAGCAATTGCACTCCTGGGCATTTATACTAAAGAAATGAAGGCTTGTGTTAACACAAAAGCTGTACACAAATACGTACAGTTTTACTTATAATAGCCCAAAACTGGAAACAACCCAGATGTCCTTTAAGGGGCGAATGGTTAAACTGTGGTAAATCCATACCATGGAATACTACTCAGAAATAAGAAGGAATAAACCACTGATACATATATCAACCTGGATGAATCTCAAGAGAATTATGCTGAGTGAAAAAAAAAAAAGCCCATCCAAAAGGCTGCATACTGTATGATTCCATTTATAAAACATTCTTCAAATAACAAAATTATAAAAATGGAGTCCCTTTATTAGGGAGGGACTAAGGAAGGAAAAGGATGACATGAGGGATCCTTGTGGTGATGGAAATGTTCTGTATCTTGATTATATCAATGTCAGTATCCTTGTTGCGATATAGTACTATTGTTTTACAATATGTTACCATTGGGAAAAACTTGGTAAAGGGTACATCTGACTTTTCTGTGTTATTTCTTATACATGTGAATCTATAATTATCTTAAAAGTTTAATTTAAAATGTGTAGCATAATACAGGGAAAATTATAAAAGCTGCTTTCCCTTCCCTACAGGGGCCAGAAAGAAAAGGCTGAGTATAAGGCATGTGGCTGTATATCTTGGCCCTGATGGATCAATTCCTGATGCCTCCCCGTTGCTTTTGCTTCCATCTTGGGACCCCATGATCCCATATACCACTGGAACCCAAAACACCCTCTGCTCAAATCTCTGACTCTAAGGTGGTGGTCTCAGGAAGAAGGATGCAACCATTTTAGATAGAAAAGCTTTAAATCAAGGCCAAAAGCGGGGTGAGAGGAGGGATGGAGTAGAAGAACAACACCGAACCCACGTAAAAAATTCTGGGAGCTGGGACTTCCCTGGAAGTCCAGTGGTTAAGACTTTGCCTTCCAGTGCAGGGGGTGTGGGTTCGATCCCTATTCGGGGAGCTAAGATGCCACATGGCTCGAGGCCAAAAAACCAAAACATAAAACGGAAGCAATATTGTAACAAATTCAATGAAGACTTTAAAATGGTCCACATCAAAAAAATCTTAAAAAAACAATTCTGGGATCTAGTTCTCACTCCACTACCAACAGCACAAGTATCTTAAATGCTGAGGTCTTCAATTCAACCCAATTTAACATTCACTGGGCACCAACGACAGTGGCGAGAGGTGGCTAGGGATAGTGGTTAGTCCTTAACCTATATGTACATCAATGTCCCCTACCAAAAAAAAGTAATATTCTTTTCTACAGAAAATTGAAAAATTTGGGTTAAATTGAAAATCTTGGGTTAAATGTTCATAAAATCACCTTTAGAAATCTCTATTTTTATTAATCCATAACATATAATGTAAGTAAAAAATGGGGGCTTAAGATGCAAACACAGCATCTAGGCAATGCCCTGGGTGCATTCCAACCCTCCCACCTCAACAAGACTACCACCCTCCACTGGTTCTTGGTCACTAGAATATACTCTGTAAATGTGTTGTAGGGATTGAGGCTAAAGAAAGTTAACGGGATTCTCATAATCTGATTAGTAGGCAAAGGAAAGAAAACTGACATTTATCAAACATCTGTGTGAAGCAGACACTCTTCCAGGCGCTTCATAGTATATACATTTTCTCATTTAATCCTCTCAACCCTGTGTGGTAGCCATTGTTATGCCCGTTTTACAGATGCAGAAACCAACGTTCATGGAGGAAAGGTAACATGCAGCTTGTAACTGGTATCAGGGACTGACAATAAATTTTTTTCACTATATGCTACATTGCCTCTAATTTTACAGAGGATATTTATTTTCTGTACTGTGCCATCCTGTCCAATTTTCTAAAATAATTGTTTTTAATAAGGACAAATAGGGTTTTTTCCTTTTT
This sequence comes from Lagenorhynchus albirostris, assembly GCF_949774975.1. Taxonomy (NCBI): domain Eukaryota; kingdom Metazoa; phylum Chordata; class Mammalia; order Artiodactyla; family Delphinidae; genus Lagenorhynchus; species Lagenorhynchus albirostris. The sequence continues at coordinate 7,258,089 of NC_083105.1, forward strand.
TAAGGTGATGAAAGGAAGAAGGCATTATTAAGACACACTGGAGTTTACACATTTGAAAAATCATCAGACCTTTTTTTTTTTGGCTGCGCTGTGTGGCATGTGAGATCTTAGTTCCCTGACGAGGGATCGAACCCGCGCCCCCTGCATTGGAAGTGCGGAGTCTTAACCACTGGACCGCCAGGGAAGTCCTGAGACCATTTTTTTCCAACAGCTTCATTGAGATACAATTTTCATACCATAAAATTCATTCTTCACCCATTTTAAGTGTACAATTCAATAAATTTTAGTATATTTACAAAGTTGTACACTATCACCATGAACTAATTTTAGGGCATTTCCATCAGCCTAAACAGAAACCTTATGCTACACATTTACTCCTCATTTCTACTCAGCTCACTAATCTACTTTCTGTCTCTATAGATTTGCCTTTCCTGAACCCTTCATACAAATGGTATCATACTGTATTGTTGTGTGTCTATCTTCTTTCTCTGAGCATAATGTTTTCAAGGTTCATCCTGGCTGAAGAGTTTTCTATTGTATGGATGTACCATATTTTGTTTATCCACTTAAAAAATTTTTTTTTGGTATATCCAGTTGATAGACTTTGCGGCTGTTTCTACTTTTTAGCTATTGTGACTAATGCTGCTATAACAATTCACATACAAGTCTTTGTGTGGACAAACCTTTTCATTTCTCCTGGGTAGATACTAGGATTGGAATTGCTGGATCATATAGTAAGTCCATGTTTACCTTTTTAAGAAACTGCCAGACTGTTTTCCAAAGTAGCTGTACCATTTTACATTCCCATCAGCAACGTACAAGGGTTCCAATTTCTCCATGTCCCCACTAACACTGACTGTTGTCTGTTTTCTATTTTAGGAATTCTAGTGGGTGAGAAATGGTATCTTACAGTTTTGATTTGCATTTACCTAATGAACGCTGAGTGTCTTTTCATGTATTATTGGTCATTTGTATCACTTCTTGAGAAAAACAGCTATTCAAAGCCTTTGCCCATTTAAAAAAAAAAGGCTATTTTTTTAAGAGCAGTTTTAAGTTCACAGAAAAACTAAGTGCAAAGTACAGAGTTTCCATCTACCCCTTGCCCTGCCCACCCTCCAGCCTCCCCCACTACCAACATGCCCCATCAGAGTGCTATATTTGTTGCAATGGAAGAACCTAGATTGACACATCATTGCCATCCAAAGTCCACAGTTTACATTCGGGTTCACTCTGTGGGTTGGGACAAGTTTATAATGACATGTATTCACCATTATAGCATCATTCAGAATGGTTTCTGACCTAAAAACCCTCTGTGTTGTACCTATTCATCCCTCTTTCTACCCTAGTCCCTAACAACCAATGATCTTTTCATTGGCTCCATAGTTTTGCCTTTTTCTAGTATGTCATATAGCTAGAATCATACAGTATGTAGCCTTTTCAGATTGGCTTCTTTTACTTAGTAATATCCATTAAAGTTTCCTCCATGTCTTTTCATGACTCATTTCTTTCTAATGCTCCAGAATATTCCACTGTCTGCATGTACCACAGTTTATTTGTTCACCTCCTGAAGGCCTTCTTTGTGGCTTCCAACTTTTGACAATCATGAATAAAACTGTTATAAACATCCATGTGCAGGTTTTTGTGTGGACATAAGTTTTCAACTCATCTGGGTAAATACCAAGGTGTGTGATTACTGGATTATATGGTAAGAGTATGCTAGTTTTTTTGTTTGTTCGTTTTGGGTTTTTTTTGGCTGCCCCTCACAGCATGTGGGATCTTAGCTCCTGGACCAGGGATCGAACCCAAGCCCCCTGTGGTGAAAGCATGGAGTTTTAACCACTGGACTGCCAGGGAAGTACAGAGTATGCTAGTTTTGCAAGAAACTGCCAAACTGTCTTCCGAACTGTCTTCCAAACTAGCTGTATTCGCACCAGCAATGAGAGTTCCTGCTGCTCTACATCCTCATTAGCATTTGGTGTTGTCAGCTTTGCTTATTTTTAAATTGGGCTATTTTTTTTGAGTTGTGTCTTTTATATATTCCAGATACAAGTCCTTTATGGAATACACCATTTGCAAATATTTTCCCCCAGTTGTGAGTTGTTTTAGAGACCTTTTTTTTTTCAATGAATAAGAATATTAAACACTAAACTCATGACAGTGGTTACTCCTAGAGGAGGCAGGAGCATGAACCAGGTCAGAACTACACAAGTGGGTATCAGAGGTAGAGTGCAGACTCTGGAGTCAGCTACCTGGGTCTCAACCCAGTACTGTCAAGTAACTTAGCCTCTGTGTTTCAGTTTCCTCATCTGTAGAATGGGTATAACAGCACCTATCTCACAGGTGTGTTTCAAGGCTTAAACAAGTTAATGTGCCTGAAGAATGTAAAACAGTGGTTACCAGGAGCATGGTACACAATACATAAATGTTAACTGTACTACAACTTCTTGAGGTGGGTACTGAAGTTCAAAAGTTCCAATTCTACCATGCTTTATCACTTACATATGTTACATGCTTTTTTAACTTTTGGGGAAGGCTTTTATTCTTGGTTCCTATTTCTTTCCACTACCCCATCTCACAGTTACCACATTTTTATATTTCCAAAGTTCTTTCTTAACTAATATCTAGTAGATGCCTTTAACAGCAGGCTATAGATACACTGTCTCATTTTGTTTTATCACCTCAGCTCTTTTTTTTTAACATGTTTATTGGAGTATAATTGCTTTACAATGGTGTGTTAGTTTCTGCTTTATAACAGAGTAAATCAGCTATACATATACGTATCTCCATATCTCCTCCCTCTTGCATCTCCCTCCCACCCTCCCTATCCCACCCCTCTAGGTAGTCACAATGTTACAAGCTTTCTTTTCATACATAATTCATTTAAATGTACAAATACATTTTAAAAAATAATACAGGGAAAAAATCCAATTTTTTACCCTTTAAAATGGGTAAGACTGGGCTAGATGCAGGGCCATCCCCCATGCTGGCTGGGGTTCCAGAGCTAAGCTCAGCCCTGACCCCTGCTGCTTCCCCAAAACTCACAAAGTATCTATCAACTGCATTTTCAGAAATGACCAGTGGACTCCAGGCAGGAGTCTGTCTGGGGCAGAACCTAAAATGGCAAGTGACCTAGGCTGCACCAACTCACTTTCTTCACCTGTAAAATGGGGATGCTAACAGTACCCACCTGATCTATGAGATTAACTAAGACTAAGTAGAAAATCTACGCACGGCCTGACATGTTGTTAGCTGTTATTTTTCCCTTTACCCTTCCAGGCTCCCCTTGATGTTCAGAGATATCCTCAGTAGAAAAATGCTAGGAAAGGGACTTCCCTGCTGGTCCAGTGCTTAAGACTCTGTGCTTCCACTGCAAGGGGCGCGGGTTCAATCCCTGGTGGGGGAACTAAGATCTCTCATGCCCTGCAGCAAGGCCAAAAAAAAGAAAAGAAAAAAAAAATGCCAGGAAAGAGAGAGGTACCCAGAATGGACGACCTAAGGTTCCTTCCAGCTCCAAAACTCTGGGCTGTTTTTCATAGAGATCCAGAGTTTGGGATGAAAACGTCCCCGTCTAAAATGGGGCTGATGATATAACCCACCTCCCTGGGCTGTGGAGAAGGGCCGAGAAGCTCAGAAGCTCAAGGCCAGGAGAGCACTTTCACGTCTCTACCTCGCTTCAAAAGAGCTGGTTTACAGGGGGGAAAAAGTTATTGCGGAAAAGCCGCAGAGGTGCCAGGCCAACGCCACAGCAGCCCAGGCGCCATTACTTGCCTCAGCAGGGCCCACGGCCCAAGCGCGGAAGATCCACGACGTGCGTGTGGATGGGCGCTACCACAGTAGCGCCCGGGGCAGTTCGCGGGCGTGACGCAGTGGACGCCAGACAGCAGGCACGCGCCAACTCGCGGCACAACGGCTGGCCTGGGCCCGAGCGGCCCTGGCGGCGCGGTCGGGCGACCGTTAGGACGTTCCACGGCCGAGCGTAAGATTCCGCAGGTGAGCCTGCGCAGCCTCCACCTGCCTCTCTCACACAGAGAGGGAGAGAGAGGGAGAGAGAGGGAGAGAGAGGGGGAGAGAGGGGGAGAGAGGGGGAGAGAGGGGGAGAGAGGGAGAGAGAGGGGAGAGAGAGGGAGAGAGAGGGGAGAGGGAGAGGGAGAGGGGGAGAGGGGGAGGGGGGGAGAGAGAGAGAGAGAGAGAGAGAGAGAGAGAGAGAGAGAGAGAGAGAGAGAGAGAGAGAGAGAGAGAGAGAGAGAGAGAGAGAGAGAGAGAGAGAGAGAGAGAGAGAGAGAGAGAGAGAGAGAGAGAGAGAGAGCGAGCGAGAGAGAGAGAGGCTTCTCAGCCAATCAGAGAGCCCCATAGCCGTTCTCCCGCCCACCAGTAGTTTAGGGGCGGGACTTTAAGTTTTAGCCAATGAGAAAAAAGATTTGTCCCTCGGCCAGACTTACGGGTTGAAACGGGGTGAAGTTGGGAGGTGGTTTCTTTCGCAAGATGGCGGCAAGCGGCCTCCGCCGCGCTGCTGCGGCCAACACCTTGGTGAAGCCCATTTTCAGTCGGGACATGAACGAGGCCAAGCGGAGGGTGCGCGAGCTCTACCGCGCCTGGTATCGGGAGGTGCCGAACACTGGTGAGAGGCAGCGGCGCACGCGGGGCCCCGGAGGCAGCCGCCCAAGGTCGCCGCCGTCCCGGCCTCCCATTTCTGCCGGGCCGAGCCGAGGTCACCAGCTTGGGCAGAGGTGATCCCGAGCGCTTCAGGGGAGGAGGGCCACACGAGCCTTGGTGGACCTGACCTGGCGGCGGCGGCGCCAGGGTCAGACCAGTTGTGCTCTGCGTCGGAACCGCGCTGCTAGGGCGCCCTTGCCCTTTTGTACCCCGTAATTCTTCCCGAACCCCTGGGAGGGAGAGCAAGGACTGTCAGTGACACACTCACTTTATAGATGAGGCAGCGGAAGCACCTAGAGACGAAGTGATCCGCGCAAGGCCCAGAGCCAGCCCCTGGTGGATCTGGAACCCAGAGTCAACTAGAGTTCGTGAATGTGTTTACAGACATCCATTAGGTTATATAAACAAAGGGGCGGTGGGATTTGAGCGATCATCTGGTTCCCACATCCCCCACAGAGAAAGAAGCAGAACCGGAGCAGGGAAGTGACTTTTCCAAGGTCATCCAATCAGACAGTGGTGTCTTTTCCAGCCCCTCCGGGTGAGGTGCCTCCCTCCCCAGTCTCCAAAGTCTTTTTACCTAGTGCCACAGACCCCTAGTATTCCTTAGGAACTCCTTCCCCTGCCCCCCCAGAACCCCTGTCTTCGCTTGGATGTCAGAGAACCACTGTGTTCACCCGAAGGATTAGAATATAAGCTCCCCGCGTTCAGAGACTTTTTTCATCTTGGCATGCCCCTCAGCGCTGCCCCGTGTACCCGATGAAAGAAAACTTGGGGAAAATCCCATCTGAACTGTCAAGGGCAGTACAGATGTCAGGGACTGTCGATATTTGGTAATTTTGTTGATTTGATTTAGTGTGTTTTATCGTGTTTTTAAGTGAGCTGGAGCGCCATAGCACCCCTTAGGGTGCCACTTCCTTGCCTGTGTGTGAGAAGCAGTAGAATGTGGTGGTTACATGGACTTGCCTCCACTTTCCCCTTAGTAGCTGTGTGACCCTGAGCAAGTTGTTTCATCTCACTATGCCTCAGTTTCCTCATCTGTAAAATGATAATATATAGTACCTTCTTCAGAGAGTTGCTCTGTTGAACAGGATAGTGTCTGACACTTAGACACTCATTAAGTGCTGGTTGCTACTGCTGTCTTGTTATTATTGTTACTGTTATGTGTAGGGCTTACACTCTGTGCAGAACCCAGCTCTTTAATGTATGGGAGCTGTGTCTGCTCCAGTGTCACTTGTCCTCAAGCTGACTTTCTGAGAGGTTGCCCATGACCATAACTTAGACCCACAGGATACAAGGGAGGGAGAAACCGGAGTGATCCGGGCGGTTCAGGGACTACAAATTTACATGCCTTCAGGGGACAGATGGGGAACAAGACCCAGATGGCAGAAAGAATAGTTGGCAAACGGTAAAAATCAGTGACTGAGTTGAGGATAGAACCCAGGTATCTAGCTCGTTCAAAATCAACACCCTCCAAGACTTTCCCTCAAATACTGTTTGAGAAGATAAGCCCACAGTCAGAACGGTCCTGAGAAGAGGAGAAGGCAGGGGGTTATAGGAGCCTGTAGAGCAGGGGGAGGTTGGCGGGGGGTCAGTGGGGAGGATCAGTGATCTGTAGCTTGTCGTTTTCTCAGGCCTGTGTGTACACTGGTGTCATGACATCCATCATTGGGGATTCCAGCTGAGGATCCAAACTAAGGACTGGGAATAAGTAAAAGTATTGATAATAACTAACATTCATTGAAATGCATACATATGGCCCAGCACTATGCTAAATGCTTTACATTGCCTCATTTTAGGGTGGGTTCTAATCATTTCCCTGTCTTACAGATGAGAAAACTGAGGCACATAAACTTGTCTCACTCACACCATTAGTAAGTGGAAGAGCCAGACTTCAGACCCTGATTGTCCAGCTGTTACACTTGGCTCAGCTTCTGCTGTAGTTTTCCCTGAATCTCACGGGACCCAGTTATGCTGCGCTTATGGAACAGAGTGCCATTTGCCTGGGTGGTTGCCTCCGCATGGGAGCACAGAACGAAACTGCCTTGGATTCCCTCCTTTGAAGAAATACTACATGCTGCTTGCTGGTTACAGCACAACAGGAGACCTTCTGTAGAAACTATTCATTTGTTTAATTTCCATTTCATTGGGTACCTCTTGTACTACAGGGTCAGTACTGGGTGCCTAGAGAGATATGAAAGTGACTAAAACACAACCCTGCCTTCCAGGGTCTTATGGTCTAGTCAGGAAGATAGGCATATATAACCAGATCATTAAAACCCAAAATGTAACAGAGGTATGGGAAGTAAGTGCTGAAATTTTTAATAGTTAACATCAGTATCGATGGTTTACTGTTTATAGGATGTTGTCACTTGATTTTCGCCACATTCCCGTAAAGGAGTTAGGTAAGAGGTTATTGTCTTCCCTACGTTGTAGATGAAGAAATAGACTGAGGAGGCTGTACCCCAGGCAAGGTCCTAGTTCATGATGGTGTGGAGACCTTACCCAGCTTGTTTGACCCCAGATCCCATGTTCTTTTTTCATCACACCATGCTGCCTTCCCATCTAAGGATCTCCCGGCACTTGGTATGAATGCTACCAAAATGAATTGGAGCAGACGGCTGAGAACCATCAGTGTCATCCTTCCTAACCTGCCAGAGCCTCCCTGACTCAGAAAAGCCTTAACAATAACTTGAGGAAAACACACAGACTATGGAAGTCACCTTCATCCAAAAGGGGCACTTCCATATCTTCTTTTTGTGCCTCTCAAATTTTTTCAAATCGAAATTAAAATATGCAGGATTCGAAGATTAAGCCAGGAGTCTGTGAGTTGAGAAAGAACAGTTGGAAATGATTTACTCCAGGGCTTCTCAGCAGTGACATTTGTGCTGGATAATTCTTGGTTGTGGAGACTGTCCTGTGCATTGTGGGATGTTTAGCAACATCCCTGGCCTCTACCCAGTGATGCCATTAGCATTCTCCCCCCTAGTTGTGATAATCAAAAACGCCTCCAGATGTTGCCAGATGTCCTGGTGGGCAAAAATCGTTACTGGTTTGACAACCACTGATTTAGACCAAAGAACAGTTGAGTGGGCTATAGCTTAGGCTGTTCCTGTTTGCCTTCCTGCAGCCTTTCTCACTGGTGGAGGGGGTGTGTTCAGGGGGTTGAGGTGGGAGAAGGATGACTAGGACAAAGCTATGAATTTGCCTCTTTAGAGACAAGGATTCTTAACCTGGGAAGATGGGCATTCAGGGATCCGTGAACTGACACTGTAGGCAAAACTTTGCATTTGTGCCTGTGAATGTTTTCCTGAGGAGAAGATTCATACACCCAGTGCGCTGGTGTGTGGTTCAGGAGATCTTGTGGAATGGGAGTAGGTGGACACCAGCTCCCCCAGTATGCACAGAGGCACCTCACTTTTCTCTCCCAAGGTTGGGCAGGATTCTAATATGAAAACGCAGGAAAGGTAAACACTGATAGCAGGGGAAGATTCCTCATACTCCTTTCCTTAAAAGAGCACAAAATTGTAAATTAAAAACCAATAAGCAACCTGGATTCTAGGCCCATGTTTGCCAGGGACCAGTAGTCTGACTTAAGGCAAGTCCCCACAGTCCTCTAGTGGTAAGATTCTACATTCCAGCATCCATATTAGTTTGCATTAATTTGTGTCTCTGTCTTCTTATGGTCCCTTTGTTTGCTCTTTTCTAAAATTCCACATGTGATACTGTGGTGTTTAACAGCTAACTCTCCGTCAGGAAATCTAGATTTATAGTGTTTACCGTTTTCAATGATGTAAATACTCCCACCACGGTTGATTTTAAGCTATCAAAGTGAAGTCAGTGACGGCCGACTTGGGAAGAGATGTGTATAATTGGCTCACCATGGCAGCCTGCTCCAGCACACCACTGGATACTGAGTTCTTTCTCATGTGATCCTCTGTCTTCTCTGTTAACACTTACCTACAAAGCTGGGATGCAGTTTCTCCCACTAGATTTCTGCTATTGCTTATTCTTTGGTTGAATCAGCCTGGCATGATCTCTTCCTCAGCAGAAGCTTTATTTTTCTATTGCCATCACTAAGTTATGAGTATAATTAAAGATTCAAACTTTGTTGTTGATTAATTCAGTCACTAGATAGCCCTCATGGTTTTCAGAGCTGGTTGTGATAGTTCCATAGACGAGAGTGGACATGTCACCGGAATGGCCACACCACAGGATCTCCTCACCAAATGAGCCCACTGCTCTGCTCAACCACAGTGCTCATTCTAGCCTGTGAGCCTTGGTTATGCTGTCCCCTGAGCCTCGTGTGCCCCTCTTCTGTCCTTATTCCACCTACCACACAAGGCCCTGTTCATGTCCTTGCCATCAGCAAATCCACTGAAGTCCAACTGCCAGAGGATGAGAATAAAAACACCTGATTTTCAAAGGACATCTATATGCCTTGTCAAACTCCCAGGTCACTGAGTCTGTGCCACTATTTTAGCACTTAATCAGGGATTGCTGAATATTGTGATTTTAATATTTGCACTCATGGATTGAAGACCTAGAGAGCAGGAGCTACATCTTAAACTCCTCTCTTTCTTCCAGGTAACCTAATATGGTAGTAATCGTTTGCTGGATTGATGCCTTTCCCTACCTGCACACTCAGCAGTCTCCCTCAACTCTTAAGTTTGCATGGTGCACAAACCTACACCATATCACTGTACATTAATTTCAGCCATGTCATCTTCTGTCAGTTGTTCCATGTAATAATAATGCTAACATTTATTGAGAGCTTATTCCATGCCAGGCACCGTTCTCTCATAGAATCTTCACAACAGCTCTGTAGTTGTATGTGCTGTTGTCGTCCTTATTTCACTCACAAATAAATACACTCAGGCATAGAGAAGTGAACATACACAGAATCATATAGCTGATAAGTGACAGAGCTGGGATTTGAACCCAGGTTGTTCATACTCTTGAACTGTGCTATACTGCCTCTTCAAATGCAGTGGGCTTATCTCCCCAAACAAATACGCTCTTTGAGAGCAAGTGCCATATCTCACGCTTCTTCACATCCTCAAGCACCTAGCTTAAGGTCAGGCTAGTATTTGGTGAATGGAATGAATGGGCAACCTATGTATTCAATGACTAGCCGTTGACTCAGTTTTTTAAAAAACATGTTTTAACCATCTCTACCCTGAATCATGTTTTTTCTTTAGTGCATTTATTCAAGCTAGACATCTCTGTGAAACAGGGACGGGATAAAGTCCGAGAAATGTTTATGAAGAATGCCCACGTCACAGACCCCAGGGCGGTTGATCTTCTGGTCATTAAGGTAACTAACTCTCCCTGACTGATTTTAAAGAGCAGCCAATTTGTCCAGAGCTTCTCAGCCTTCTCAGATGAACATTTTATCTCCAAGTTTAAAAGCAACTACTAGGTCAGCAACTGTTACATAGTGTTTCAAAGGAATAGTTCAACTTGGAGGTTCTCACCTGGTTAAATAGATTATAAGATTATTCAAGGGAAAATCCACTGGGGCTTACATTTTAAAACTAAAAACAGACAGAGGAAAGTTTGAACTCTTCTTGAACCTCATCCCTGGAAGTTACTGCTTCACCTGGTTGCCAGTTTTCAGCTGGAAGAGCAGGCCATGGAGTCAGATCCTGGGCCTGATTCTGTCTCTCTGGTCCATCTCATTGGCATCAGTGGCAACTTCAGCATATGGGCCAGTAAATAACACGGAAAGAATGTTAAGCAGGAATGTAAATTAAGCCAGTCAGGTTAGGCAGTCGGGGCAGAGGCCTGGTGACGTAAAGTCTCCTCTTGGAACCAGTCAGCCAGAGAGTTAAGGAGTATTTGAAAGGTCTCAGAATTACTTAGTCCAACCACCTCATTTTCCAGATGCAGAAAGTATGGTCTAGATGCAGTATGTTACTTGCCCAAGGTCACTCAGCAAGTCAGTGCCAGAGCAGAGAATCGAGTCCTGGCCTTCAGTGTTGTATTCCTTCCACTCAACCACTCTGACTGAAGACCTCTCCCCTCACTTGTGCAGGGAAAGATGGAACTGGAAGAAACAATTAAAGTGTGGAAGCAGCGGACACACGTTATGCGGTTTTTCCATGAAACAGAAGCACCAAGGCCAAAGGATTTCCTGTCCAAGTTCTATGTTGGGCACGACCCGTGAAATCACTCAATGGAAAAGTGCGTGTTGATATTTAAATATTTTAGAGCTCAAATAAACTCAGTATATGATGGTCATTTCATGATAGAATTCCATTGGTGAACCAATGAGAAGCTCTACTTCTGCAGTCTCACTTTTTGTCTGAACAAGTTGAACACACCACCTGTTCTTTCCCGTCTCCTGAAGTGTGGTGTTTCCAGTAAATTAGATTCTCTTTTCTCAGAGCCTTGCATGTTGGTAAACAGGAATGGTGAGGCCATCTGCTCAGAAACTGCCGTTCTGGGTGTGATGCTGGATGGCTTTGTTAACTTAGCTGTGTTTCTACAGCCCCCAGGATTGGATATTTTGGTGTAATGGCACAGATTATCCAAAATTAGCCAGCTCTTGCTACCGGAGGATCCGAGCAGCACGAAGAGGCCCAGAAGTAGAGCTGACAAGCTGGGCTGTTTTTCCCTGGGTTCTGAAGAAAATGGCTGCTCAGAGGCCTAACCCCCTGTCCGCAACAAGCACTGGTCCTAAAGATGAAATGAAATTGTCAATCAGGCATCCTGCTAGGGGACACAGCTGTTCAGTGCACGCACGGAAGTATTCCCTTTGCAAATGGAGTGTGGCTCTATCGATGAGAATAAATCTTGACCCAGGTTAAAGACCTGATCTGTTTGCTTTGGATGGTAGTCTTCTCTGTTCCTTCCCTGGACAGTCTAAATGCTGGAGAAAGGGGTTCAGTATCTATAGGTACAGTCACCCCGATGATTCCTAAATTTTTCAGCACCAGCAACCCCTTTAGTATATTTTTTGTTTTTTTTAACATCTTTATTGGAGTATAATTGCTTTACAATGTTGTGTTAGTTTCTGCTGTATAACAAAGTGAATCAGCTATACATATACATATATCCCCATATCTCCTCCCTCTTGCATTTCCCTCCCACCCTCCCTATCCCACCCCTCTAGGTGGTCACAAAGCACCGAGCTGATCTCCCTGTGCTATGCGGCCGCTTCCCGCTAGCTGTTTTACGTTTGGTAGTGTATATATGTCCATGCCACTCTCACTTTGTCCCAGCTTACCCTTCCCCCTCCCCCTATTCTCAAGTCTGTTCTCTAGTAGGTCTGTGTCTTTATTCCCGTCTTGCCCCTAGGTTCTTCATGACCTTTTTTTTTTTTTAGAGTCCATGTATATGTGTTAGCATACGGTATTTGGTTTTCTCTTGCCCTTTATTATTTTTTCATCTAAGGAATCCAAGTTTTGAAAGAATTCTAAAAAGTGGTATTTCTCAAGAAGTTTTAAACAATCAAAGCTTCTTCTGATTGCATGGGATAACTAGTGAGTGTTACTCAGCACAAAAGCTGAGCCTTTAGTTAGCCTGTGCAGCCATTGGGCTTTCGTAAACAACGAAGATTGGTCCCAGGTCCCCATGATCATCTTGTGGATCCATAGGGGCCTGGAGGCCCTGGGTTGTAAATCAAAGACCTATTTGTTCAGCTGATACAGATAGGACAGCAGGGTGAAGAAACTGCAACTAGAGCCTACTTGTATTACGAAACTTCAGCCATCACTCAGTCATACAGAGCTGTTTATTATGTTTATTCACAATTTGATTATGCTCAGTGGATAGCACATCTCCAGGAACCTCCCGGAGCCTGGGGATCTGAGCTATGGTCACAGACCATGCAGGAGGCTTCACTGGGGTTGGGAGGCTGAGGGCTTTCCCTGGGCCCATCTGCTGATAGGGAAGGAGGAGAGGCTGCGAGCATCACCATTTCTTAAGTTAGGGCTTTCTCCTTTCTATACTTCTCCACGCCCTGCAAGAAAGGAAAGCAGCAGTCAATTGGGTGACAGAGCCGTCCTCTTACCATATACTGAAAATTCCATACAGTGGTTCTACCAAACATGGCAGGAGATAGGCAGTTTTGAGTACATTCAATTATTCATTCATATATATACTGAACATTCACCAGAGACCGGGCACTGGGGGCCTAAAGGTATAAAAAGACATGTTCCAGGGCTTCCCTGGTGGCGCAGTGGTTGAGGGTCCGCCTGCTGATGCAGGGGACACGGGTTCGTGTCCCGGTTTGGGAAGATCCCACATGCCGCGGAGCCGGTAGGCCCGTGAGCCGTGGCCGCTGGGCCTGCGCGTCCGGAGCCTGTGCTCCGCAACGGGAGAGGCCACAACAGTGAGAGGCCTGCGTACCACACACACAAAAAAAGACATGTTCCCTGCAGCAAGAATATGGTCAAGTAGAGTTTAGGGTATATCTTAAGCATATAATACCGACTGTCACAAGAGGTACTGGTCAGTTAGGGGACGGAGCAGTCACTTTCAAATGAAGGAAAGACTTCATCAAAGGTAATGAAGAATTGGTGGAAATGAGAGCAGTGGGAAATAATCTTTCAATTGGGAGGAAAAATGGGCCACTGGGAGTGGGCAAGAGAGTGAGTAACTCAAGAGATAGTGAATATTGGGGATAGGTATGTGGTTGGGAATATGGAAGATAAGGCTGGAAGAACAGGTGTGACCAGATCATCGCAAGCCTTAAATGCCAGACTAAAGAGTCAGGAGGGTCCTTGTTTATAACGGTAATGCAGCCATTAGGGCTGCATTAGGGCACAGGAAGTCAGCACAAGACAGCTGGATGGAACTGGCACAGGGGAAGGGTTTGTGAGCAGTGTATGAACCAGGCGGCAGTGCCCGTGTACAGGCTGTGCTGGCGCAGAGCTTGGTAACCAGAGCTCACTGATGAGGGCCTGCAGTTTCTAAATTTCAATGTGGAGCTGGTGAAATGAAGTTGTTTGTGGTGGGTGTGTAAGGCATATTAAATTGTCAAGAATATTTGTGGGTTGAGAAAATTGAGTGTACATAAAAGGGCAAATAGAAAAGGCTGGCTGGGATCCAACCTGGTTGGAAGAGACGCCAGTGAATCTGTAAGTCAATAAGATAGTTTCCTTCATCCAGCATAGGGAAAAGGTGACATAAAAACATTAGTCACCAAGAGTCAATGCATTAAAAGTCTGTGCTTCTGCTTCGAATGTTCAGATTCTGCTACCAGGCCAAACTGCATCACAGTTGCATCAAAAGCAAGTCTTACCTATTAGTCGTCATCATCATCATCCTCTGGAACAAAAATATCATGCTCCTCAAGTAGAGCAGCAAAGTTCTTGCTAATTAGCGTCCCGACATAGAGAAAGGGGATCACAATGGAGAACACACGGAGAAGGCCGAAGGACATCTGCAGAGGGTCAAAGTGGTGGCTGTGAGCGCCAGAGCCCACTCCAGTAGGACCACAGAAGGCCTGGCCCTCTCAGGAGCATTCCCTCCTGTGGACCTGAGATCCATGATAAGCAACTTGATTTTAAAGTCCTTGGAAAAGTTCAGAGCAAGAAAAAAAAATCACAAGAAGAGATAAAGTGATTTTATGGCCATCAAACTGTGCACTTGTAAGAAAAGTACAAGGCATTCGTGGACATCTAAAAGTTAGGGCACAACCTGTTAATTACTTGCAGATACTCATAAACAGGTGAGAAAGTACTACGAGCTGGACTAGGGAATAGAGTTCAGCTCTCCTTGAATAAACTACTAAATACATGAAAACAGATTACAAAAAAATTAACATGTACAGTGAAGGGATATTCTATACAGTTCTTTAACTGGTTCCCTGATGCCTGAGAAATTTGATTTCACTACATTAAATTTTAGAAATATGTTTTGAAAATCGAGCATGTCTTTATATTAAAAGACTAGCTATTTAAATGCACTGGCGGAGTTTCAGTAAAATTTTAACATTTCCTCTCATATCTTCCTACGGAGTTTCAAAAAAAAGTTGTTTTTCGCTTCAGTTGTGCCTCTTTAAAGGCAGCTCTTCCCCAACATGACCGTGCTTCCTGCTGTGAAACAGCCCTGAACTCACCTTGTGTGAGCTTGCAGTCGGCCAGACTAGCTTTAAAACAATGTTTTGTAAGTCTCACACAGCGCTGGAGTCAAAAAGCAAACTTACTTGGCATAAGGGACTGTTCCTATTTTAGTGAGAAAACTCCAAGGGTACTGAGGGCATATGATAACACAGTGGTGGGAAAAAATAGGATCTGGTGGGAGTTGTACCAGCAGGAAATCTGAGTTCCGGAACCTAAGTCAGCTGCTAGCTTTGGACACTGGCTTCACTAGTCTGGCCCCAGATTCTTCATTTGTAAAAACACTGATGGTAATAATTCTCTGCACACCCAATCACATGAAATTAAATACTAGGTCAAAACTCGCAAAAAGATAAGGTCTGTCCCACTTACCCTTTATTTACAAAATCATTCCACAATTCGTTTTTCATCCCATCAACTCTATGGTGGAGAGGTTACATGACTTGTCTATACTGGATGCATAAAGCGGAGTCTTGTGGCTCCGGCGAGCCAGGGCACCGCACTCCTCACGATGAGCTAGTGCTAAGTGCCGTCTTTCTCCGCTCTTGCCCCCCATCTGTCTCCACGCACCCCGCTCAACTCCCGGATCTAACCCGACCATTTCTTCCCATTTGTCAAAATTAGCAGCGCATCAGCGCAAAACTTTGTCCTTGATCCGTCTTCCGGTCTAAGGCGGTCGTTCGACTGGCCTTTGCTCCTATCAATCAGCGTGAGCCCGCACACACTCCCCACAATGACTGTCCTCGGCCCCTTCGCCCCGCCTCCAGGCAGACACTCACTTTCACCGGTTTGGGCAAAATGGCGCCGCTGCGAGTAACGATGACTGACCTCGATGGTACCAGACTCCGAACTAAGCCGCCCCGTCCGGCGGAGACATCGCCACCTTTCCCCAGGCTCAGCCCGCTCCGGAAAGCCCCAAATCCGACGGGTGCCAACGCCAGCCAGCGACTCGCTCCGGACGCCATCTCCCAGCTCCCCCCCCTTGTCCGGGCACCTGCACCCCACCACCCGGCGCCCGAAGCCTCGCGAGGCTTTAGGGATCAGACGAGAGGTGCAGCTCACAGACTTGCGCAATGCGCCTAGTTCCTGTAGCGGCCCCACATGGTGACGTCAGGAGGATGACGCCAAGGGCCCGGTACAGCCCTCATTCCGGGCCTGGTGGGCGGGGCCACCTGACTGGAGTTGTCCTTGTGAAGCCTTCAGATTTCTGTCATTGTTGCCGCACCCAGGACCGCCAGGGCGTGGCAGAGCAGGGGGTTGTTGAAATGAGAAACCACTTTAATTGAACTTCAAACTATTGTATTTTTTAAAACAATGTAAAAATACAAATTTGTTACTTGTGCTACTTGAATGATTTTGGAATTTTATTTCATGCCAGGGTATATGTTATGTATAGCTAAATGGAAAATATATCTGAAAAGGGGAAAAATGGGGGCTTTCACACAAACTGTCTAGGTGATTGCTAAAGTAAACTTGAGCCAAAATAAGTAATAAAAAAATCATAATGTTTTAATCGTATAAAAAGCACTGTAACAATAAGCAAGATAACAAAAAGCCCGTAGTGTCTGTGTATAAAACAAGACGCATCGGGGCTGTGGGGCTCCCATACAGGGCTGGGGAGGTGGCCCCTATTCTTGGGAAACAGGCCTGGCTTCCTAGGAACTGGTCCAGGACCCTGGACGGCATGTCAGCCTCCTGGACTTAAGAGGCTCTGAGCCGAAGCCTCTAGCTAAGGCTGCCCAAGGCCCCAATAAGGGAGAGAGGCTAAGAAGGGGGAGATTGTGTATATCGGAGGAGAGGGATGACTGGACCAGGCTCTGCATCTTCCATCCAGCCACTGCCACCACACCCCTAGGCTATCAGGCTGATCTGGCCTCTGGCTCTGTCCAACCAGCCACTTTTCCTCTCAGAACAATCGATAAAGCAAATGCTTGGCACCATGCTGGTGAGAGTAGGAACAAGAGGATCTTGGCAGGCACACACTGGGTGCCAAGCAAGACTATGCACGAGTTCCTAGGGGGTTTCAGGATGAGGAGCATCTCTCTGGGGGTCCAGCCAAGAGAGAAGAGTTTATCACAGCATGCCAGGAAGCCTGTGCCCAAGCTCCTAGAGGCCCAGGACTGAACACCAAAGTAAGAAACTGGCTTTCCCAGGGATCCTCACTGCCTCCCCACTTCAGCTTCCCACTTGGCAGCTGAGGACACAGTACAGGACGGATTTCTGCTGACATATAAAAGCTACTGGCCCTCCTGGGGCAATGACCAAGCACCATCTGTTGACAGGGCAGCCAGGGAAAGAAGATGGGGTCCTAACGCTTTCGGAGCAGGATAAATCCCTCTTGACTGGCCAAGTGCCCTCTCCCTCCAAAGAGTCCTGTCCAAATTGCAGCGTGGGGGTCCCATGCCCAATCTTCTCATCACTCAGGATGAGCCGGGCTCCAGAAAGCCCCATAACACAGTAAATCCACTTTTTCTGACAATATCAGTCCCTCAAGCCAACACTGCAGCCAACTTCTGGTATTTATACAAGATTCCCCATGTTGGAAATTGTGTCTGTAGAATCGTGTGTAGGTGAAAGGCAGAGCGGCCTGTGGTCATGTAATATTCCCCACTTCCTCCATTTCATTAATATCCGCTAAGAGAGGGGCAGTCACGAGACCTAGGTCTGTGGCTGCTGAGCAAGCCACCTCTCCTCTCTGGCCCTCAGGAAATAAAGGGGTTGAAAGTTAATGATTGCTCAGTCCCCTCTAGGCGTGAGGGTGGATTTGGAACCTGGAGCAAGCCTAAAAATAGGAAGGGGAGAACTCACATCCAACAGCAACTTCAGAAACCAGTAAACATTAAACTCTTGAAAAAGCACTGGCCCTGGTGTCCTGACCAGCAGGACAAGGGCTGAACCCGAAGGGCCCAGGCTCAGGGCCTATCCCGTTCCTCACATTCTGGATGGCTCCCCTGGGCACTCTGCAGCCACACCCGCCTCAGCTCCATGATCTCCTGGCCATACCAGTCATGTAGAGTAGAGAAGCAGGAAGTCTCAGGGGACACGGGGCTCTGCCCCCTGCCTAGGAGGAGGCTGGCAGGGCCCTGCAACTCCCACTCGGCCAAGCCCCGCCCTGCTGGCCTGCTGCCCCCTTCTTCCACCAAGGCCATAGGGCTGCAATCTCTGGAGAGGGAGTAACCATTCTCCAGGCCAGGAGACCAGTAGTCAGAAGCTTGGGGCTTACAGCGGCTGGGAATGGCCTTCCAGGATGAGTGGCGATGCAGGTCCAGGCTGTGGCGGGCATCACGCAACTGGCTCTCCAGCTCACGCACCACCAGGCGCATGTAGCCAAAGCTTGCCCTGGACAGTGCCTTCACCCAGGCCTCCTGGGCAGCTGGCCCATCTGCCGCGAGCAGGTGTGGGCGCACTCCAGGGGCGTCGAAGCGGATGGCAAAGGCAAACTCTTCAGGCACGGGAGCCTCAGCCAACTCCACTGTGCAGCCCTCCAGCACCACTAGGCTCATTGGGGCCCGGCCCTCTCGACTCTCAAAGGAGAACAGCAGGTTGCCTTTAAGGACAAACCAGCACCTTCGGCCAGTGCCACTGGGGGTGGGTGGAGTCCCTGCGCCCCCCCAAGTGCGCAGGAAGCCTGCGTGGTCTGCTGGGGAGTCGCTCAGGGCGTAGTGGGCCACACTCCTCTCGTTCAGCTTCATGGCTCGCATAAGAACTGTGAGGTGAGAGAGGTAGACACAGATCAGAGGGAGGCAGCCCTTGTGTCCCTGTGGGAAAAAGAGCACTGGCTCTGGAGAGACCTGGGCCCCAGGCCTGTGGGCTCTTCTCACTTGCTGTGCCCTGAGGCTCTCAGTGTTTCATCTGTGAAATGGGCTAGTCTCCCCTGCCTTTTCTCTCAAAGGGCTATTGTGAGGATCATGCAAAAAACTGGACATCAGAGGACTCAGAGAAAAGGATAATGTGATTGTATCAGACCAGGAGGTATGGCAGGGCTTTGACAGAGCTGTTTAAAACCCAAAGGAAAAGGCATCAGCTGAGCTGAAATGGACCCCAAACTCATAAAAACCATTGTGCTTAAACCATCCCCTAATCTGAGGGCCCCTTAGCTCCAACCCTGAAGCCAAACATCCAGGGTTTCTGTGAGCCCTGTGGACCCCTGCTGGCCTCTCATTTGTTAATGGCACAGCTGTCCTTTATTAGCCTTCGGGGCCAGATAGGGCTGGGGTGGGGCAGGCCTCCCTCATTCCTCCATCATTGTGGATTCAGACAGGGACCAGCTCAGTAAATAAGAGCGAAGTACAAACACAGGGCACGGCTGAGTAGGATCAACCTCAACCACTGAACGTTGGTGCCCCACAGGTCACAAGTGGCATCTCATCCAACTGTCCTCCTGACTCAGAAAACTGAGGTCAGGACAGTGAAGGTGAACTGCCCATGGTCACACGGCCAGTGAGAAGCGGAGCTTGGTCTCCTGATTCACTCCCACCCTTTGGGAGCAAGTCTTGGCAATGACCCACTTACCAGCAGAGCTCACTGGGCAAAGGCAGGGGCCTCTCTTGTCTGGCCACACGGCTCAGCCCTTTGACCACGTGGTTTCTGGGACACCTGCAAAAGAATTCTCAAAGCCAGTCAACCCATCCTAAAGGATGAAAACTCCTACTCAGGCTTTGGGGCCAAATGAAACCACCACCTCCTCCAGGAAGCCTTCCCTGAACCCTGATAATCACCCCCCCAACCACCACGGGACCACCCAGGCCCTGAACTTACGGGCAATTTAAGGAGCTGAGTCCCATTGTCCTGACCATCACTGTTCAGACCTCACTGCCCTGCCCTCTAATGCTAGGTCAGAGTTAAATGCCCTCATGGCTTCTTGCTTTTCCCTTCTAGCACTTGTCACAGTTTATTTGTGGTCTTCAAGTAAGCTAATCTGAGAGGCCTGTCCTGATCACTATGTCTAAGGTGGTACTGATCACGAAGGTGCTCTGATCTAAGGTGACCCAACCAGCAACCCCCTCACTTCTGTTTTCATCCCGCAATGATTTCCCTTGTGTTTACACCGCTGTCCCCAGCCCCAGAATGTCTCCCAGTGTAACCCCCAATATCCAGCCCCTTTGCAGGGCTTGGGAAGGCCCTCTGAAACTATTTGTTAAAATAACTGTGACTACAACAGTGGACAAAACAAAGTCCCTCCCTCCTGGAGCCTACATTTCAGCGGGGGAGACACGCTGTAAAAAAAAGACAAAAATAAATAATTAGTGAATTTTTAAATTAATTAAATAATAAATAACGTAAGGACCGGTCTTGACAAAGGGCTATGGAGAGAAGCAAGCAGGGTCCTGAGATGGGGAAGGGCCATTCTCCGATGGTGGTCGAGGAGAAGCGGGGGTGGGGTGGGGGGAGAACACAGATGTTTCCTCGAGGAGTGGCCTCAGCTCCGGGGCGCGGAGAGGGGATCCGGAGCCCACCGAACTGTCTCCGCACCCCCTCACGGGGACAGGCGTCTTCCACCCACCTCCCCACTCCAGGGATGCGAGGCCCGGACTTCAACCCCGGCGGGAAGCCGGTGCACCGCGTTTTTCTGAATTCTTTTGTTAGAGGAGCGGCGGGCTGGGGCGTGGGACTCCCTGGCCGGTGGCCACCGCTGGGAGCCCCTAACCCGCTGTCGCCCTGAAACAGGGTCGCCTCACCGGGAACTCCCCGGCGAGCACCGCAGACTCCGGGTGCGGCGGCCGCCTCGGTTTCCCTATCGCGCACGGAGCTGTCCCGCCACGTCCCCGCGGGCCACGCCCTCCCGGAGGCCGCCGCTTCCCGAGCCCGCCGGGCCCGCTCTCACCTCCGCGCCCCCGAAGCCCAGGAGGACGACCCGTGGGGTGGGTTGCGGCCGCGGCCAGGGGCGATTCCGGCTCGGGACCCCACGCCTCCGCCCGGGCCGCTAACTTGGCCACGGGAGCCGAAAGACCCCGCTTGGGCGGCTCGAGTTACCGCCCCCGCCCCTCCCCGCCCACGACTCACTAGGCCTCGCGATCCGCGAAGCCGTCCCGCGATTCATGCCCGAGGGAAACTGAGGCCCGACAGGCCGTGACCCGCCTGAGCCACAGTGCTGGTCAGTGGCGGGAAGCCTCGAACGCAGAGTCCCACCTCAGGCCGTCCGGGGGCCTTGGACCCGGTCCACCTCCCAGAGAACTCGGAGACCTTCCCTTTCCCCCTCTAGTCCCCCTCTCCCCGCCCGGCCCACTTCTCCCGCAGAGCCAAGCCTGGGACGGCCTCGGCCCAGACGCCTCCTCTGGGCGGGCTCCTATCCAGCCCGCGAGGCCCGGCCCAGCTTCCCAGCCACCCAACCCGGCACCTGGCGTCGCCCGGACCTCTGCTTCTGGGGATTATCCATTTCTGCTTCCGCCACTCCCGCCGGCCTGAAACGCAACTTCAGCGCCCAGACTCTGCCTGGAGTCAGTCGACAGCTAGGCCTGCAGTGAAGGTTGCAGGAGTGCACAACCAAACGCAGGAGGCTAGGGTTTCCCAGCAGCCCTGGAAGCCGGTGAGCTCAGAACACCTGCCCATGAATTTGCTGGTCCCCACGTCAGAGTTCTGCCCTTGCAGTTCCTGCAGCCTAGAATGCGCTTCCTTCTCAAGCCTGCCCCTTGGCTCTAACTTCTCAGGGCTCCTTCACATCATTTAGGTCTCAGCTCAAATGTCCCCTCCCTGACCTTGAGAAAGTAGCCTACCTGCAGGTCTCTGTCACATCCCTGGGTTGTATTTTCATTATAGCACTAACCACTTATAAGAAAAGCTTCCCCACGCTCAGGCTTTTATTTCCTGTTTATTATGTCTCCCCCATTAACTTTTATTCAGTTAATAATAGAAACCATGGGCTTCCCTGGTGGCGCAGTGGTTAAGAATCCACCTGCCAATGCAGGAGACATGGGTTTGAGCCCTGGTCGGGGAAGATCCCACATGCCTCAGAGCAACTAAGCCAGTGTGCCACAACTACTGAGCCCGCGAGCCACAACTATTGAAGCCTGCGTGCCTAGAGCCCATGCTCTGCAGCAAGAGAAGCCACCGAAATGAGAAGCCCGTGCACCACAATGAAGAGTAGCCCCCGCTCGACACAACTAGAGAAAGCCTGCCCACAGCAAGGAAGACCCAAGGCAGCCGAAAAATAAAATAAATAAATTTTTAAAAAGTAATAGCACCCATAATAAATGTGTTAGAAGGCAATAAATTTTGTGGAAAATATAGAGCAGGGGGAAGGAGACTGGGAGTTGGGGCAGTAGGGCGGTTGCAATTTTCAAAAGAATGGTCAAGGTAGGGCTCACTGAGAAGGTGACATTTGGGAAATACTTGAAGGAAATGAGGGAGCCAGTCGTGCGAAAATCTGGAGGAAGAGTATTCCAGGCAGATGGAACAGCTAGTGCAACGGCCCAGAGGCCTGTTGTGTTTGAGGAACTGCAAGGGTGGGGGGGGGAGGGGGGCAGGGAGGAGCAGCAGGAGGTGGGGTCAGAATGTGTGGCCTGGGGCTCTGTAAACCTATGAGGGCTGTTACTCCAGGCTGAAATGAACACGGTCTTGAGTTATGTTTTAAAGCAGCGGTCCCCAACCTTTTTGTCACCAGGGACCAGTTTCGTGGAAGACAATTTATCCACGGAAGTGGGGAGCGGGGGCGGTGGGGGGGCTGGTCAGGCGGTGATGCGAGCGACGGGGAGCGGGGAGCGGCAGATGAAGCCTCATGCTTGACCGCCGCTCACCTCCTGCTGTGCGTCCTGGTTCCTAACAGCCCGTAGACCGATACTGGTCCGCGGCCCGAGGGTTGAGGACCCCTGTTTTAAAGGATTTCTCTGGCTGCTAAGGAGAGAATAAATGTGGGTGGAAGCAGACCGGTGAGGAGGCTGCTGGAGTAATACAGGCAAGATGTGATGGGGGCTGGGAGAGTAGAGAGAGGTGGCCAGATTCAGGATGGGTTTTGAAGGTAGAGAGTGCAAGGTTTGCAGAGAGGTTGGATGTAGGGAGTGAGGGAAAGAGGAGGCAAGGAGGACTCCAGCGTTTTGGCCTGAGCACCTGGAAGGAGAGTTGCCATTACCTGAAACATGGAAGTGGCAGGTGTCTGGGGCCAGTTATGTTTGAGATGCCCAGTGATGAACCAAGTGAAGGTACCAAGAATAAAGTGCTTGGTACCTAGCGGTTGCTCAATAAGTATTTGATGAATGAAAGAGGAAGGAATATGCAAAGTGCCTGGATAAGAATAATGGGTGGTCCAAGTGTCAGGTAAGGAAGGAGAGTCTCCTGGCTTTGAAACCTCCACCTGGTTTGCTTTCTCCCACCCATCCTCCTCGTGGTGCCTATTCATCTGCCACTACTGTTTTTGAGCGGCTTACTACGGGCCCTGCTTCAGGGCATTCTCCCATTTTTCTTTAAAAAAGCCCCCAGCAGGTATTCACGCCACAGCTCTTTATTGAGCATCATCTATGCACTATCCTCGCCTTCAGGGAACCCAGCAGAGGTGAAAGGACTAGCTTCACGTGAAGCCGCAGTTGGCTCGTGCCTGCCTCGGGGGCGCGCAGAGCCGGAGATCGAAGGAGGTGGGGCTTGGGGAGGTTCCGAGGGCTTACTGGGCCGGTAGAGGGCGGGGCAGGACGTTTGCTAGGGGGATTCTGTTAGGTTCCTCCGGGGAAGGTTAGGCGCAGTGAGGCCCCGCCCCTGTGGAACGCCGGAAGCGAATCAGGTGACTGCGGTGGTGGCTGGTTCCGGAGACCGAAGCAGGCGGCTTGGAAGGGGTGAGTGTCAAATGTGGACGACTCTGGTTGGGGTCCCCGTGGTGGGCCGCTGGGCCTGCGGTCTTTGGGGACGGGGGGCGGCAACCCAGACCTGGAGAGAATACGGAGCCTGGTCCCGGCCCGCCGCTTCCGTTCTTCCTGGCCATCCTTGAGCCTGTCGCTGCCTCTTTGACCCCAGTCTGGCAGAGGGCCGCCCTTGGGCGCTCGGGGTTCCCAGCAGTGCAGAAGGGGTGCGGTCTAACGTCCAAGATACCTTGTTTACTATTTCCTCAGGAAGAACCCAGGCTCGGGGAAGTGATGGCTGGGGTAGAGGGGGGGGAGCGGTGAGAGGGCTTGGGGACCCAGTGGGGGATCCACACCCAAGGTTAAGGGCGGCAGGGCTAGCCAGGCAGTAGTGACGCCAGTGCTTTTCTAACGTTTCTTAGCTTCCAGAGCCCAACATATAGAGCTGGTAAAAGCAGAGCAGGTCTGGTCAGGTCCCGAGACGCTGAGTCCAGAGCGATGTTGCTGAAGACAGGTACCTACACGGATGGGGGTGGCTTTGGGAGGGTAGGTGACCAGTTGGGGGTGGGAGCTACCTGGAGGAAGTTCCAGTCCTGTGGCGTCTGGGCCTCCTTCCCTGATGTGGGTATGTGGGGAGACATGTTCCTCTCATTCTTGGAAGTGGGCCAGGAAAGGAGGAGGTGCTCCCCACCTAGGAATCAGTTCCCCTCCAAAGAGGCCTCTTCCTTGCTCACCGCCTCTACCCCAAAGCACAGAGGCCCTATCTTATTAACATCAACATGTAATAAGAACAGCCCTGTAAAGTCAGTACAGTGATTCCATCTTGCAGATAAAGAAACTGAGGCCCTAGAGGGAAAGTGAGCTGGCTGGGTGCAGGTCCAACCGGCTGGCCTCTTAAGCCCTTCTGAAGCCTCTTGGGTGTCTGTGGAGAACAAAGAGCCCTGGATGGGACTCAGGAGACCTGGAGTCTGGCTACCCTGTACTGTCAAGTTCTGTGTGAATGGAGTGGGGGGAGCTGGTCAGGGTGTAGAAGGGATATGACCTCAGGGTGTTACTTTTTGATAATTCCAGCACTGCTGTGGTAACAGCAAAGTGGGAATCCGGGCCTCAAACACGTTGCCCCACCCCAGGCACCGTCCACCCACTCACAGCACTCCTGGAGCCAGGAGTTGCAGGAAGAGCCCATTCCACCTTAAGCGTGAGAGTCTAGTTCCCCTAATGTGCAGGCCAGCAGCCTCTGCAGGGCTGGGCAGCACGTGGGTGGGGTGGGGTGAGGGCTGGAGCTATAGGAGCCACTCACAGTTATCCTTCCAACCCCCTGCAGTGCTCTTGCTGGCCTTGGTGGCCCAGGTGCTGGTTCTGGAGAACGGGCTCCTGCGGAAGCCACCCATGGGCTGGCTGGCCTGGGAACGCTTCCGCTGCAACACTGACTGTAACGAGGACCCAAAGAACTGCATCAGGTGAGTAAGGTCGGCACCACCCAACAGGCTTGCCTAGGGCCCTCACAGAGTGGGAGCAGCGAGTGGGGGTCAGCTAGGAAAGAGGGCAGGGTTAGAGCCCCCCATCCCAGAGAGAAAGCAACCAGAGGTGACTTTTGAGACCTCTGACACTCAGCTTCATGACCAGCTTGGGGCCTCTGTGGTGACCTCAGGCCTGTGGGGCAGGGACCCTGTGGTGGACGCAGCCGCTGAGATAATGGAAAGAAGGTAACAGTTAAGGGCCAGGCCGGACCCCGCGTGCTTCCCATTGGCCCGGTTCTGCTTCTTGGCTTGGGGGCCCCGTCACTCCTCTTGCTCCACCCTGCTCATGGCTCATGACATAATCCTTGGTACCCCTCACACTTGTTACCTGGCTTAGTCCTCGGCTGACAGCAAGGCCATGGTATTTGTAGGCTGGATTCACACTCAGAGCATCTAAGAAGTTTGAAAAGCTCTGAGGAACAGGGGGTGGGGTTAAGGTTAGGCCAGTGCTGGGCCACTGAGCAGCCCTGTCCCCTACCCCTCGCCAGTGAGCGGCTCTTCATGGAGATGGCTGACCGGCTGGCACAGGATGGATGGCGGGACCTGGGCTACGAATACCTTAACATCGATGACTGCTGGATTGGTGGACGTGATGCCAAAGGCAACCTGGTGCCTGATCCCAAGCGCTTCCCCAACGGCATGGCCTTCCTGGCTGACTACGTGAGCCCCACCCCAGCCCTGCCACTTGGCCTGTGGGCCAGACCGCTCTTTCCACCCCATCCTACTTAGGGCTCATTTCTGTAATCCCTGCTTGAGAACTCACAGTCTGGTGGAGGAAATAGATACATGGACAGGTAGTTTTGACCCACTGTAGTGGGTGAGAGCAAGGAAGGACATCTTACTCAGCCTGGGATTTCAGGAAGGTTCTCCGGAGGAAGCAATTCTTGAGCTGATACTGGAGAGATGGCATTCAAGGCAGAGGGAATGGCAGAAGCAAATGCCTAGAGGCCAGAAACAGCCCATGCAAGGTGTATGTGTTGGAGGGAGGGGAAGTATCATGGTTGGCAGAGGCCAGGCCAGCAAACTGAGACCCTTTCCTTTGGGCTTTAGGAAGTCATTGAAGGTTTTTATTTATTTATTTATTTATTTATTTATTATATCTTTAAAATTAATTAATTTATTTTTGGCTGCGTTGGGTCTTCGTTGCTGTGCGCAGGCTTTCTCTAGTTGTAGTGAGCGGGGGCTACTCTTTGTTGGGTGCGCAGGCTTCTCATTGTGGTGGCTTCTCTTGTTGCAGAGCACGGGCTCTAGGCTCATGAGCTTCAGTAGTTGTGGCATGCGGGCTCAGTAGTTGTGGCGCATGGGCTTAGTTGCTCCGTGGCATGTGGGATCTTCCCGGACCAGGGCTCGAACCTGTGTCCCCTGCATTGGCAGGCAGATTCTCAACCATTGCGTCACCAGGGAAGTCCCATCATTGAAGGTTTTAATGGGGCCTGGTCAGATGTGCCTGGGAGGTGGCTCCTTGAGGTCCTGCCTGAGCCCAGTGTGTTGTCAACCCCCCACAGGCTCATTCCCTGGGCCTGAAACTGGGCATCTACGCAGACATGGGCAACTTCACCTGCATGGGTTACCCAGGCACCACGCTAGACAAGGTGGTCCAGGATGCTCAAACCTTCGCGAAGTGGAAGGTGGACATGCTGAAGCTGGATGGCTGCTTCTCAACCCCCGAGGAACGGGCCGAGGGTGGGTCCCACAGCTGGCTGGGGGCCATTAGGTAGACAGGGAGGGGTGGCCATGGAAGGCCCCACAGTGCCCATCTGTCTGTATGGCCCCTAGGGGGTAGCATTTCCCAATTCCCCTCACCCAGGGCCTAGGGGGATCTTGGCTCCCAGGCTCCCTAAAGATGGGCACTACCTGGGAAGTGTTTGCAGCTCTGGGTACAGTGGAAGCACCTCCTTGAACCGTAGTTTCCTCCCATTTGGTGGGAGGTTTGGGCTGAGGCCCCAGATTTCATCTTGTGTCTCTTCATCCTAAAATGTGAGAGTTGGACTTCTCCAGGGTACCCCAAGATGGCTGCTGCCCTGAACGCCACAGGCCGCCCCATCGCCTTCTCCTGCAGTTGGCCAGCCTACGAAGGGGGCCTCCCCCCAAAGGTAAGCCATTCTGTGAACCCACCTGGCAGTGCTCCTCATACCCAGGCCTCCTTGCCTTCTATGCAGTCAGGGCTCCTCTCATCATAGTTGCTCACATGCTGATTTGTAGGTCTAGGAAAGGGTCATAAGTACCTGAGGGGGCCTGAGCTAGCCCAGGGTCTTAGAGGAGACACTTGTCAGGTGGGCTGAAGGGATGGGTATCCAAGGCATGGGAACCATATGTTACGTGCTGACACAGCACCCAACAAGCAGTCAGAATCCTGGGTTTTGCCGAGTGGGCTAGGAGATCCAGAAGGCTGGTGAGGCCAGGCAGGTGGGGCCTGGCCTCTGAAAGGCCTTGTGGGCATCTCACCAGGGACCCTTCAGCATGTAGGGTGCTAGAAAGGGTGGAATCAGACTTGCAGACCCGAGGGAGAACCCTGGCAGAGGGTGGGACTCACTGAGAGAACACGGGGGTGGGTGTGTGGTAGGGAAGGTTATGGTATGCCAGCCTGGGTCCATACCCTGGGCTTGGCCCCAGCTGGCGTGAGAGGGAGGGGTCGGCTCCTGGCACTAGCGCGCATGGAGGAGAGGCCGGGCAGCCCCAGAGCAGGGCCACTCCCTCTGAGGCCTTCCTCATCCTGAACACGCTCAAGGTCTGTTCTCTTCCCCCTTCCCTACGTTCTATGTCTCCTGCTGAGGCTCCCCAGCCCCTGTGCAGGGCTCTAGGCAGCAGAGTGTGACTCTGGTGTTGGACTCTGCCTTCCCCCCAAATCCAGGTGAACTACACTCTGCTGGCGGACATCTGCAACCTCTGGCGCAACTATGACGACATCCAGGACTCCTGGAGCAGCGTGCTCTCCATCCTGGACTGGTTTGTGACCCACCAGGACATTCTGCAGCCGGTGGCAGGCCCTGGGCACTGGAACGACCCAGACATGGTACCAGCATGGAGGGGGATGGCCCAAGGCCCACTGCCCTATGCTGTCTTCCTGGACGCTGATTGCCAGGTTCTAGACCAGCATATCAGAAACGTGTCCTTGAACCAGCCGTGCTGGACTTGCCTTGGGGGCTTACAGTTCTGTTCCCAGGGCCCCACCCCACCTCTCGGATCAGAATGTTCAGAGAGGGCCTGGGAATGCCCATTGTTAAGTCTTCCCAGGCGGTTCTGATGTGTCTTGAAACTTGAGAACTTGATCTGTAGTGACTCTTGTGTGAGACCTTATTCCTCCATAGGGTGAAGATCACAGATAGTCCACACTCTCTTGCCACCCTTCCCTAGACTCTTTGCCAGGTCTGCCTCTGACCCCTCTCTCAATGCTCTGTATTGTTACCCTCCACAGGCAGAACTGGCCTCTCATACCTACCTCACTCATAGCCCTGATCACTTAAATTTCTTTGCAATTTATCTTACAGTTTTATAGCTATCTCTTTAGTCAACGAGTATTTACCGTCAGTGATGATTTTAATAATTACAAATACTAGGCCAGATGGAGAGGTGCCTGGAGAAACAGCAATTGACCTGCTTTAGAGTTCCAGCTCCAGCTCTGCCACTTACCTTGGGCACGTGACTTAATTTTTTCTGTGACTCAGCTTTGTCAATTGGAAAATGGAAATAATAATAGTAGCTGCTATATATATAGGGTTGTTTTGAGGGTTAAAAGGATGACCCTTTTTTGTTGTTTTATTTTTTTTTTAGGCCAGCACATGGCTGATGTTGCAAACAGGACTCAGCTCCCTGGGGCTGGAGGGGAGCTGACCTTCGTTCACCTATTAGGCACCAGGCCCAGAGCCAAGTCCTTTTTTAAAAATTATTTTATTTTGTTTTTTGGCCATGCCACATGGCATGCAGGATCTTAGTTCCCTGACCAGGGATCAAACCCACTCCCCCTGCAGTGGGAGCGAGGAGTCCTAACTGCTGGACCACCAGGGAAGTCCCCAGAAGGATGACCCTTTAAATGTTTGGCATGGTTTGGCACATATACAGTGCTTAGTTAAATTGGTGTCACTAAGTACACAAGAGTGTTGAGTTAGCAGTAATCGTTTGTGTCCTGTTGGTGTATTGGTTGCGCTGAGGACAGGAGTGCCCGTTCGTGTAGTCAGCTGTCGTTAGGGCAGGTGGGTGGCTAGTGGCAGGAGCAGAGACTCTGTCCGGGTCTGGTTTACTACCATCCTGGCTGTATTTCTTGACTTGCATATTCCAGTTTATAAACACTTTTGGCAACAGGATCCATTGGATCCTCTGAACAACCTGTGACATGGTCAGAGCATATTATCACCCCCATATTCTTGATGGAAGAAAAAACCTGAGGCTCTGAAAAGTGACTTGACCCACCCTAAGGCCACGCTGCTGGGGAATGGTGTTTGCAGAACCAGGGCCCACACCTGGCCATCCTCCCCCATCTCTGTCTTCTTTTGCTACAAGTTTAGGGTTGGTCCCCACGCCCACCGCCCTGAAGAGGGCAGAGCTTAGCAATCCTCTTTTCTGCTCCCAGTTGCTCATTGGGAACTTTGGCCTCAGCTTCGAGCAAGCCCGGGCCCAGATGGCCCTGTGGACGGTGCTGGCGGCCCCCCTCTTCATGTCCACGGACCTGCGTACCATCTCTGCCCAGAACATGGACATTCTGCAGAATCCACTCATGATCAAAATCAACCAGGATCCCTTAGGCATCCAAGGACGCAGGATTCTCAAGGTACTGGGGGTGTGGGAGCAAGGAAGGGAGGCTGAGAGACTGGGCTCCCCTGGAAACAAGTCTGCAGGCCAGAGGTTCAGGGGTCGGGACTGGGCCTCTGAAATCCACTCAATCCCTCCTAGTTGCATTCAGTCGAAGTCTCTACTGGGAGCTGCTTCGACTGTTCCTCACTTGCCTGGGTAAGAGCAGGGCCAGAGCAGGACAGCTAGTGGGATTTGGGGAAGGGAGACATCACCAGACATGCACACAGGATCAGTGTGGCCCCTCGGTTTGGAACTACAAAACTTCTGCACAAGTCTATGATGGCTGGCAGAGAAATAGGGCTTGCCTTCAGAGTTTAGGAGTTGTTTGAGCCGTGGAGTACAACTACTACTAGTACTAGTGTAGACTAGTTGTTGAGCACCTACTGTGTGCTAGACATTCTAGATACATTTTCTCAGAAGGTCGATGCTCCTTCCCTGTTTTACAAATGAGGAAACTTAGACTTGAAGAGTCTCAGTAACTTTATACCAAGGCCACAC
The DNA here is from genome assembly GCF_949774975.1 of Lagenorhynchus albirostris. Taxonomy (NCBI): domain Eukaryota; kingdom Metazoa; phylum Chordata; class Mammalia; order Artiodactyla; family Delphinidae; genus Lagenorhynchus; species Lagenorhynchus albirostris. Next base: position 7,288,377 of record NC_083105.1, read on the forward strand.
AATTGGTAAGTGGTACAACCGGACTAGATGCCGATAGTGTCACCTCAAAGCTTGTGCTCGTTGCCCAGATCCTTGCCTCTCTAGTAAAAGGAAATCTACACCAATATAGAAAGCACCTGCTGAACTGGTGATGCCCAGAGGCGATAACTAATCCTGCCAGAGGGGTGGATGGTGGAGCCAGGCCCAGGGGCCTTCTGGAGGCTGTGGCTTCACCCTCCTGGCTGCTCAGGGCAGAGCTCATCGTTCTAACTGGACGGTGCCCTCCAGTCCAGTGCCAGGGGCTGTCCATGTCTGTCTCTCCCGTTATCCTGTAAGCTCTCTGAGGCGGGACCTCATGCAGCATTTATCTGTGTCCTGGCGTGGGGCCTGGCACAGAGTAAGTATCGGGGAGCGTCTGCTGAGTCAGGGAAGGAAGGACGGAAGGTGGAGTTAAGACGAGTTGCGTGCTGGAGGGCTGTGGTTTCCCCTCCAAGCTTCTGTCTGACATGGAACTGTGGGCTGGCGAGACCCAGAGCTCAAGGGCGGGTTGGGAAGGGAGCTTCAGGGCCTGCTGAGCAGGGACCCCAGCCAGTAGCCATGTTCTGCGCCAGGAGAAATCCCACATTGAAGTGTACATGCGGCCCCTGGCCAGTGAGGCCAGTGCTATAGTCTTCTTCAGCCGCAGGACAGATATGCCGTATCCCTACCGGACCTCCCTCGCCCGGCTGAACTTCACCAGCTCCAAGGTGTATGAGGTGAGTGCCCTGCTACCTGCAGCGCTTTGGGTTTCCCTGAGGGTGTTGCTGGGTCCTACTCACACGGGGGCCCCTTCACTCACACACCGTCCCCTAAGCCGTGGGCCTTGGGTCCTCTGGCTGGTGCTGTGCTCTGCACTGGTGTTTTCAAGCTACACAAACGAACTACCGTGTGTAAATGAGTCCCGAGGCCGCGTGTTTCCCCTCTGCAGTCTTGCTGGCACATGTCTCAGGTTCTTGGTGGGCTGGGCCCTCACCACTGCCAGTACTTGGGCATCTGTTGGCTTTGCCAGAGGGCAAGTCATGGGGGCTCAGGCTCCCACTTCTGTAGGGCATACTGGAGGCTCAACACAGGCCAAAGTGCAGGCTCTTACATCCCCTGGAGTGGGGGGCGGGGGGGGTTTGTCCCTGTGCAGCCATTCTTAGGGTGGCATAGCGCTGTCCTCCCCCCTGCAGGCCCAGAACGTCTACACGGGTGACATCATCAGTGGCCTCTGCGATAAAACCAACTTCACATTGATCATCAACCCTTCCGGGGTGGTGATGTGGTACCTGTATCCTATCAGGAAGCTGGGGATGCCCCACCAGTGAGGAGCTGGGACGTGTGACAGGCTGTGGCAGCACCACTGAGCCCAGACCACGGAGGTTCCATGTGCTGAGGGCCAGTAGGTGGGGTCGTCTTCTACCCGTCAGACCCAAAGTGCAATCTCAGGGCCGGGTTCTACGCCCTGCACAAGTGTGAAGTCTCTTGGAAACTTGTCTTGGGAGACTTCCTGTGGCCTCTCTGGCCTCTACCTCATCTGTTCAGCCCCATGGATGTTGCTGAACAACTCGGCCAGCCTCCTCAGCCCCCATAGGCAGAGGCACCGATACTTGTCAGGATTCTAGCCTCTGACCTTCTTCTTACTGACTCTGAAATCAGGATTTGGAATTTTCTTAAAATTAGGAGTGGAGCTCTGACCTCTTGTCGGGAAGTCCCATGAATTATTATGTGATCAACTTTCCTGCCCGGAGAAGGCCTTACAGGCTGACACTGCCTGGGAGTGACCTTGGTTCCTTCGGGTCACCAATAAAGCTGTTCTTTAGTCAAGTAGTTGTAATATGGACCTGGGGCCAGGGGCTGATCAGGTGGGGACTCTGGGTGGCACTACACAAGGTGCTGGTTTCAGATTTCACCTCGCATGGAAGATGTATGGCCTCTTCTGGCTCCTCATTCCACCGCGACCTGCAGACTGTACTTCTGGCCATGCCAGGCTTGCCTCCCGCCCCAGTCATCCCTGCTGTGCCTAGCATCATGGTGGTGGTAACGGCACAGTGAGGCGGACTAGTGATGGTCCCAGGCCCTCTTCCCCACCGCATTCAGACGTTACAGGGTCTGCCAGCCACTACCCGCACTCAGCAGCCCCTCTGCTGCACAGTGAAAGGCCCTTGACCTGCTAAGGAACGTTGCGTTACTGTCTTCAGCCTCTTTCAGCTCCTCTCCCCGTTCCTGACAGGGCTTCACTCACTGACGCTCCTGGGCTGGGTGCAGCCGAGGGCAGTCAACTCTGCCTTTCTCCCACAGGGCTTGTGTATCTTGTCCTCTGCCCACCAGTGCCCCTAGCTCCTCCCTTAGTTTCTCCTCTCCTAACCTGGCTGCAGAGGAGTTTCAGATCCCTCAGCTATGTGCAAAGAAAGGTCCAGGGGCTCTTTGTGTCTTACAATATATATCCTGCCCCTCCTCGTAGGGAAAAGGGTATTAAAGAATGGCAGGTTCTTGACTGCCTGCCTTTGGTTCCTGTTTCCCAAGCCCTCTTTTTAGCTAAGGCCTCAGGGCACCTGTCTTCCCTAGTGGCTCTTGTTCCCCTCTGGAAAGCTGGCAGCAGACCAGGCTAGGTACGTTCTCCTTGTGCTTTGAATGTGGGAGCACCCAGTGCCTCAGGCTTTGCATGGTCCTGCCCTGTGGGAACTCTTCTGGGTGGATCTCCCATGTTCCCTCCCTCAGGGTTTAAGGTCATTGTATTTGGAGTATGTTATAAAGAACTCACAAACATACATTTTATAGTGTAATTTAAGATTTCTGGAGCTTCCCTTATTGAGTCTGGGGTCATCAGAGGAAGCTCCCTTTTCCCAGTTGGTGTCTTGAGGCTGTGGGTCACTTAGGAGGACAGAAGCCTACCTCATCCCAGGCCTCTGCCCTTTGAGGTCTGTCACCCTATGCATAGCTCCAGCTTCGGGTCTTGGTCATAGTGCTGGGCAAGCCAAGCAGAATGGTTTTGGGCAGAAACACTTCTTTCACTAGCCCCAGGAAAGAAATCTTTTCCACCCCCATGGGATGTGGTGGAGACCACCAGACTTGGGAGTTGGGGCCAAGGACCAGCATGGATTTGACCAGTCAGTTCCTTTGCCTTCCAGACACAGAGATAGTTACATGTCTTTACTTGCTGTATAACTTTATCCTGAGGGTACCTGACTGGTTCTATCACGTTAGCCTTTATTCTCTTAAGGCACACTCTATCTTCCAGGACACTGTTTTACTCCCTTCCGCCCAAGGCCAGTATGGGACTAAATTAATTTTTCCCAGTTCAAGGCAGCCTTGTCTGGACCCAAGGGTACCCCTTCTGTTTTTTAAAAAAAAATTTTATTATAGAAATTTTTGAACATTAAAATGGTAAGTGAACTTCCATGTACCCATCACCCAGATCCAACAACCATCAACATGTGCCATTATTTCATATCTCTCGTCCCACACATACTTTTGCACGTAAGCTGGAGTATTTGAGAGCAAATCAAAGAAAACTCTAACCACCACTATGTAGCTCTAACAGGCAATAGGGTCTTGAATATACAATTTTCTTATCCAACAAAATAAAAGTTTTAATCTGATAACCAGGCTGTGTTCAGTTTTTGCCAGGTGTGTTGGGTTTTTGTTTGTTTCTGTTTTGTTTGTTGTTTTGTTTGTTTGTTTGGCTGCACCCTACAGCTTGCGGGATCTCAGTTCTCAGACCAGGGACTGAACCCAGGCCACAGCAGTGAAAGTCTGGAATCCTCACCCATGTGGCCACATGGTGGGGACACACATATGTCCCCACAACAACTGGTGGGGACTCGCACCAGTTGTCTCAAAAATATTTTTCCATAGTTTATTTGAATGAAAGTCCAAGCAAAGGGTCAACAAAAATGGTCCCGTAAGAACCACCGAAAGTTCGCTCTCTCTAAGACCAATGAAAAGTCTGCCATATATAATCAGAATCGACTTTAAACTCTGGAAATTAACCAAAGGCTTTCAGTAACCCAGAGAGTGTTCAGTCAAGAAAGACAGTAGAATCTTGGTAAGAACAGAAAGCTTTTTAGAGTTTTTAACTTACCCTAGTACCAGATTTTAAGTCAGCTATTTAAAATACGTTCAAAGAGCTAAAGGAAACCATGTCTAAAGCACTAGAGGAGAAAAAAAAAAACTAGAGGAGGTAAGAATGGTGTCTCACCAGATAGAGAATATCAGTAAAGAGACAACTTATAGAAAGGAACCAAATAGAAATTCTAGAGTTGAAAAGTACAATAACTGAGAGAAAAATTTCACTAGAGGGGCTCAGCAGACATGACCAAGGAGAAAAAAATCAGCAAATTTGAAGATAGGTCTGTTGAAATTAACCTATCCAAGGAATAGAAAGGAAAATGAAGAAAAATTAACAGAGGCTCAGAGACCTATGACACACCGTGCAGCATAGACATAAGGGGACGAGAAAGGGCAGAAAGAATATTTGAAGAAATGATGGCTCAAAACTTTGCATATTTGATGACAAATACTAATCTATACATCAATAAAGCTCAACAAACTACCAGTAGGATAAAGTCAAAGAGATCTATACCTAGACACATCATAATCAAACTCTCAGAAGACAAAGGGAGAATTTTGAAAGCAAGACACAAGTGAGTCATCACATACAAGGGAATATACTTTGAGATGAATGAAAACAAGTACACAACACCAAAAATACTAAAACAGAACATACCAAAACTTACGGAGTCAAAGTAGTGACCAGAGGGAAATTAATAGCTGTGATTTGCCTATATTAAAAAGAGTGAAAAGACAGCCCTCACAATGGGAGAAAATATCTGCAACTCATGTATCTGATAAGGGACTTGTATTTAAAATACACAAATAACTCGTAACTCAGTAAAAAGACAACCTAACTTCAAACTGGGCAAAGGATCTGAATAGACATTTTTCCAAGGAAGATATGCAAATGGCCAATGCTCAACATCACTAACCATTAGGGAAATGCAAATAAAAACAACTGAGATACCACTTCACACCCAAAAGGGTGGCTAGAAGAGTCAGATAATAATAAGTGTTAGCAAGGATGTGGAGAAATTGGAACACTCATATACTCATGCTGCTGGCAGGAATGTAAAACTGGAGCAGCTCCTGTGGGAAATGGTCTGGCAATTCCTCAAATGGTTAAGCAGAGTTACCACATGACCCAGCCGTTCCACATCTAGGTATGTACCCCAAAAAAGTTAAAACGTGTCTACACAAAACCTTATATACAGATGTTGATCGCAGCGTTGTTCATCACAGTCAAAAAGTGGAAACAACCTAAATGTCCTCCAACTGATGAATGAATAAACAGAATGTGGTTAACCATACAATGGAATATTATTCAGCCACAAAAGTAAAGAACTGACACATGAGGATATTAGGCTAAGTGAAATAAGCCAGTCACAAAAAGACAAATACTGTATGACTCCATTTATAGGAGGCACCTAAAGTAGTCTATAGAGACAGAAAGTGGGATGATAGTTGGCAGGGGTTTGGGGGAGGGGGAAGTGGGAGTTCAATGGGTATAGTGCAGTTTTGCGAAATGAAAATGTTCTAGAGATCCATTGCACAACAATGTGAGTATAGTTAACAGTACTGCAGTGTACACTTAAAAATGGTTAAGAAGATAAACTGGTTTTTTTTTACTATATGTATATATGTATATATATATAGTAAAAACTATATATCTATATCTATATATCTCCATCCCTGAGAGTGAACCAGAAGATGCCCAGCATTTTAGGGATGGTGGCCGTGAATAAGTCCAGGTCAATAAGAGTCCAACATAGCTAGAATACAGTACATGAGCTCGTGGAGAATACGCTCAGTCTGGATTACAGACAGCAGCATTCCTCAGGAAAGCAACAGTATACACAAAAGGGGAATCCCATCCAGACGTGCACATCTTCCAGCTCTGGGATGCCCAAGAGAAGGAATGAAGAAGGATGGAATTGGGTGTCATTAGGAATGGACATCTTCTCTACCACTACTGGTGATTGTGTGTATCAGACATATCAGAGTCAGATGTCAGCTTCCCATTAATGATTCTTGCTCTATTTCCTTCTTTTTCCAGACTCCTGGTAAAATGCAGTACAATCTTGTAATATTCCCTTTCTCCCATTCAATGTTATCCAAACTTTTCTGCCGTCTTTACCCCATCAGATGGCTCCAGGAATAGAGCCATCCTCGCTCTTTCCCAGATCATTCCCATCCATGAAAGGGTGAACAAGAGAGGGGAGAAGAATATCATCTGTCAGCTGGATATTCAGGGTAAAGAGTAAGAATTTTTCAAGTGGGGTGACATCAGCAACATGGCTGAATAAGACAGCCCTCACATATCCCTGCACTCAACAACAATTTGGCATCCATCCACAGACAGAAGTGCCTTGTAGCACCTGTGGGATCCAGCACCATGTACCAAGAGAACCAGGAGAAGTCTTACCCACCTGTGCATCAGGTAATAGGCATGCGGACCTCGGTCCTGGCTGTAGACCCTGCAGTGGCCTGCGAACCGGCTCCAGCCCCTCTCAGCCACAGTGTGGGAGACCCTGGAGAACAATGTCTTAGACAATCACCTACAGATGAACAAGCCTTTGTGGAAGTCCAGGTTTCCAGTGGAGAAGTTCCAGCACACCACTGGAGAAAGAAAATAGAGGTTGGGACACATTGGAGAGGAAAAGAGGAAGAGTTTGATTTTACCCACATCACCCCTCCCTCGAGGCAGCACAGCTCAGTACCGGGTGAGACGTTCTTGGCCGTTGATTTCTCCCACAGGGGAAAGTGAAGCATGCCAGTGCGCACCTGACTTCCCCAGCTGTGTGGGACATTGCCAAAGAGGCACATTCCTCTTTCACGCCATCCAGAGTACAGAGTCGTGAGCCGGCTGATGCCGGGGTGGGAAAAGGCTGGGAGAGTGGCAGATAGGACACTTGGAGGGCATTAAAGGATGCAGATCCTACTAACTGTGCTGCAGACTCCAAGGAGCCTGCCCAGGAGCTGCTGGGGACACCTTGCTTGCAGATCCCCCACTTGGCCTGTAGGCACCTCCAGTGCTCTGTGTGCCTCACCCACTCACACCCCTACCCGTGGCCAGCTCTCTGTGCACACTCCTGATGGTGGTGAGAGTGAGCTTTGGCAAATGGCTTGTAGAAAGCCAGCCTGAGTCTGCAGGCGAGGGAGAGACCACACACTTGAGCTTTAGCTCAGCCCTTGGGAAAACAAAAGGGAGGCTGTCAGCACCTGGCCTGGTGCGTTGCAGGATCAAGAGAAGGCAAACAAGCTTAAGAATTCTGCCACAAGAGGGAGCAAGAAGCATGGTGGAGGTGTATCCATAGATGGTCTGAGAAAGCCTCAGAGTCTCTAGCAGGACTGATGGTAGGGATTTCTCTCCCAAAGTCAGTTAGTGAAAATTGGAGAAGGTGCCCGCTACTGCAAGTGTGAAGACAAAAATGTGAGACTCCAAGGAACGTGAAAAACCAAGGAAACATGACACTACCAAAGGATAACAATAATCTTCTAGTAACTGACCTCAAAGACATGGAGATCTGCAGTTTACCTGATAAAGAATTCAAAACAGCTGTTTTAAGGAAGCTCAACGAGCTACAAGAAAACACAGAAAGGCAATTCAACAAAATCAGGAAAATTATACATAAATAAAATGAGAAGTTTAACAAAGAGATAAATCATTTAAAAAAAGAACCACACAGAAATTTTGGAGCTGAAGAATACAATGAATGAAATGAAAAATGCAATAGAGAGTATCAATGACCAGCAGAATGGAGCAATCAGGGGAAAAAAATCTGTGAATTCCAAAACAGGAACTTTAAAATTACCCAGTTAGAGGGTAACAAAGGAAAAAGAATAAGAATTAAGACTACAGTAATCAAGACAATATGGTACTGGCACAAAAACAGAAATACAGATCAATGGAACAGGATAGAAAGCCCAGAGGTAAACCCACGCACCTATGGTCAACTAATCTATGACAAAGGAGGCAAGAACATACAATGGAGAAAAGACAGTCTCTTCAATAAATGGTGCTGGGAAAACTGGACAGCTACACGTAAAAGAATGAAATTAGAACACTACCTAACATTATGCACAAAAATAAACTAAAAATGGATTAAAGACCTAAATGTAAGACTGGACACTGTAAAACTCTTAGAGGAAAACATTGGCAGAACACTCCATGACATAAATCACAGCAACATCTTTTTTGACTCACCTCCTAAAGTAATGAAAATTAAAACAAAAATAAACAAAACTTAAAAGCTTTTGCAAAGCAAAGGAAACTATAAACAAGATGAAAAGACAACCCTCAGAATGGGAGAAAATATTTGCAAATGAATCAACAGACAAAGGATTAATCTCCAAAATATATAAACAGCTCATGCAGCTCAATATTAGAAAAACAAACAACTCAATCCAAAAATGGGCAGAAAACCTAAACAGACATTTCTCCAAAGAAGATATACAGATGGCCAAGAGGTACGTGAAAAGCTGCTCAACATCACTAATTATTAGAGAAATGCAAATCAGAACTACAATGAGGTATCACCTCACACCAGTTAGAATGGGCATCATCAGAAAATCTACAAACAACAAATGCTGGAGAGGGTGTGGAGAAAAGGGAACCCTCTTGCACTGCTGGTGGGAATGTAAATTGATACAGCCACTGTGGAGAACAGTATGGAGGTTCCTTAAAAAACTAAAAATAGAATTACCATATGACCCAGCAATTCCAACTACTGGGCATATACCCAGAGAAAACCATAATTCAAAAAGACACATGCACCCCAATGTTCATTGCAGCACTATTTACAATAGCCAGGTCATGGAAGCAACCTAAATGCCCACCGACAGATGAATGGATAAAGAAGATGTGGTACATATATACAATGGAATATTACTCAGCCATAAAAAGGAACGAAATTGGGTCATTTGTAGAGACATGGATGGACCTAGAGACTGTCATAGATTGAAGTAAGTCAGAAAGAGAAAAACAAATATCGTATATTAACACATATATGTGGAATCTAGAAAAATGGTACAGATGAACCAGTTTGCAAGACAGAAATAGAGATACAGACATAGAGAACAAATGTATGGACACCAAGGGGGGAAAGCTGGCGGCGGGGGAGGTGGTGGTGGGATGAACTGGGAGATTGGGATTGACATATATACACTAATATATATATATAATAGATAACTAATAAGAACCTGCTATATAAAAAAAAATTCAAAAAAAAAGAATTAAGAAAGCCTATATGATCTATAGGATACCATCAAAAGAAGCAACCTGCAAATTACTGGAGTCCCAGAAGGAGAACAGAGGGAGAAGGCAGAAATAACGGCTGAGAATTCCCAAATCTGGGGAGAGATATCGGTATCCAAGTTCATGAAGCTTGTAAGTCACTAAGCAAACCCAACTTCAAGAGATCTTCTCCAAGATACATTATGATAAAAAGTGTCAAAAATCAAAGACAAAGAAAGACTCTTAGAGGCAGCAAGAGAAAAGAAGCTTGTAACTTACCAGGGAATCCCCATAAGGATATCAGTGGATTTGTCCACAGAAAGCTTATAGGGCAGGAGAGAATGGGATGATATATTAAAAGTGCTAAAAGGGGCTTCCCTGGTGGCGCAGTGGTTGGGAGTCCGCCTGCCGATGCAGCGGACGCGGGTTCGTGCCCCGGTCCGGGAGGATTCCCCATGCCGCGGAGCGGCTGGGCCCGTGAGCCATGGCCGCTGAGCCTGCGCGTCCGGAGCCTGTGCTCCGCAACGGAAGAGGCTGCGGCAGTGAGAGGCCCGCATACCAAAAAAAAAAAAAAAAAAAAAAAAAATAGTGCTAAAAGAATAAAACTGCCAACGAAGAATACTTTATCTGGCAAAGCTGTCCTTCAAAAATGAAGAAGAGATAAAGATCACCCCAGACAGAAGCTGAGGGAGTTCATTACCACTAGATGTGCCTTACAAGAAATGCTGAAAGGAGCGCTTCAAGCTGAAATGAAAGTATGCTAATTGGCGACATGAAAACATAGGAAAATACATAACACACTGGTAAAGGTAAGTATATAGTCAAATCCAGAATACTCTGATACTGTAATACAGTAAGTCCCCTATATGTGAAACTTCAAGTTGTGAACTTTCAAAGATGCGAACGTGCGTTCCCATGTCCAGTCACGCAAGTTAGTTCATGTGTCTGGCGTACATTGTCACATGCATGCATCCTCTATAAGTGGTTGTGCTTTTGTGTACTTTACTGTACAGTACTGTATAGAGTACAGTGGTACAGTATCATTATTTCAAGCCCAGGATGTCTGGAAGCAAGCATAAATGCAGTGGTGATGTAGCTGGTACTGCTAAGAAGCACCAACTGATAACGATGGAGACAAAAATGAAAATAATTGAGAGAGTGGAGCGACAAGAGGAAGAAGTAACTGAAGAACCGAAGAGATTCACGATGCAGGAAATAGCAAGGGGATTTTGTTTATTTGAGGAGGCACTGTTAGTTTTTGAGGCACAGGACCCGAATGTAGAACAGTACACGAAGGTTGCAGCAACTGTTCAGAATGCAATTCAGTGCTACCATGTCATCTATGACGAGAAAAAAAAAGAGCTACTACCCAGGCATAACTGGATTAGCTTTTCAGGAGGGTAGACAGAATTGAATCCAGCAAGGAACCAGAACCTGCGCCATCAACATCAGGCGTGAGTGAAATGGCAGCTTGCCCTCCGTCTCCTATGGCTGACGATCCTTCAGCTCTACCATCTCCCACCTCCTCTCCCTCCTCCAGTCAGTAACTCTTCTTGCCTGTTCACTCGATGCCAGCCCCTGTATGCCAGCTGTTGTACTGTACTACTGTACTTTTCAAAGTACCGTACTGTAAGATTAAAACTGTTTATTTTTTGTGTTTGTTTGCTTTTTATGTATTACTTGTGTGAAAAGTATTATAAACCTATTACTGTACAGTACTATATAGCCGATTGTGTTGGTTGGGTACCTAGGCTAACTTTGTTGGACTTATGAACAAATTGGACTTATGAATGTGCTCTGGAACAGAACTTGTTCATATGTAGGGGACTTACTGTATGGTGGTGTGTTAACCACTTAACTCTAGTATAAAAGCTAAAGAACAAAAGTATTAAAAAATAATTATAGCTACAATAATTTGTTAATGAATCCACAATATAAAAAGAGGTGAATTGTGACATTAAAAACATAAAGGGAGAGAGTAAAAAGGTAGAGTTTTTGTATGCAATAGAGTGAAGTTGTTATCAGCATTAAATAAACTGTTGTATCTAGAAGGTCTTTATGTAAACCTCATGGTAACCACAAAGCAAAAACCTACAGTGATACACGAAAGATAAAGAAGAGAGAAACAGCGCATACCACTAAAGAAAATCATCAATTCGCAAAGGAAGGCAGCAAGAGAGGGAGAAAGGAACGAGGGAACTATAAAACCACCAGAAAACAAAAAGATGGCATTAGTAAGTCCTTACCTATCAATAATTACTCTTGTTTTTTGGCTAAGCCATGCAGCATGCGGGATCTTAGTTCCCCAACCAGGGATCAAACCTACTCCCCCTGCAAAGGAAGCATGGAGTCTTTTTTTTAAAAAATAAATTTATTTTATTTTATTTATTTGTTTTTGGTTGTGTTGGGTCTTTGTTGCTGCGCACGGGCTTTTGTCTGGTTGCAGCAAGCAGGGGCTACTCTTCGTTGCAGTGTGCAGGCTTCTCATTGCGGTGGCTTCTCTTGTTGCGGAGCTCTAGGCACGCAGCCTTCAGTAGTTGTGGCACGTGGGCTTAGTTGCTCCGTGGCATGTGGGATCTTCCCAGACCAGGGCTCGAACCTGTGTCCCCTGCCTTGGCAGGCGGATTCTTAACCACTGTGCTACCAGGAAAGCCCGAAGCATGGAGTCTTAACCACTGGACGGCCAGGGAACTCTCTCAATAATTACTCTTGATGTAAATGGATTAAATTCTCTAATCAAAAGCTAGTTGGATAAAAAAACAAGAGCCAACTGTATACTGCCTACAAGAGACTCACTTCAGCTTTAAGAACACATATAGGCTCAAAATGAAGGGATGGAGGGACTTCCCTGTTAGTCCAGTGGTAAAGAATCCTCCTTCAAATGCAGGAGATGCGGGTTCAATCCCTGGCTGGGGAACTAAGATCCCACATGCTGTGGGGCAACTAATCCTGGGCGCCACACTACTGAGCTCATGTGCCTCAACGAAGGAGCCCGCATGCTGCAAACTACAGAGCCCACCGCTCTGGAGCCCGTGCCACAACTAGAGAGAGAAAACCCACACACCACAACTAGAGAGAAGCCCGTGTGCCATACCACCTATACGGTATATCCATACTGTATGTGCTACAACATGGATGGACCTTGAAAATGTTATGCAAAGGGAAGAAAGCCAGACACAAAAGAGCTTATTGTATGATTCCATTTATATGAAATGTCTAGAATTGGCAAATCCATAGACACAGGAAGTAGATAAGTGGTTGACAAGAGGGAATGGGGGGCTTCCCTGGTGGTGCAGTGGTAAAGAATCCGCCTGCCAATGCAGGGGACGCGGGTTTGAGCCCTGGTCCGGGAAGATCCCACGTGCCTCGGAACAACTAAGCCTGTGCGCCACCTGTGCTCTAGAGCCCACGAGCTACAACTACTGAAGCCTGTGCGCCTAGGGCCCGTGCTCTGCAACAAGAGAAGCCACTGCAATGAGAAGCCCGCGCACCACAACGAAGAGTAGCCCCTGCTCACTGCAACTAGAGAAAGCCCATGCGCAGCAACAAAGACCCAACACAGCCAAAAATAAATAAAATAAAATAAAATATTTTTTAAAAAGCTTTAAGAAAAAAAAGAGGGAATGGGTAGTGACTGTTAGTGAGTATGGGTTTTTTGCGGGGGTGGGTGATGAAAATGTTCTGAAGTTAGATAGTGCTTATGGTTGCACAACTATCTCTCTGTTCAAATAAATGATGTGGTTTCTGTCTCCTGGCTGGACCCTGACAGGTACATAGGGAGCCTGGAATCAGCTGTGCAAGGGTCCAGATGAGAGACAGGGAGACAGGGACAGGGGGTGATTATAGTGAAGATGAAGAAGAGGGACTGGCCAGACCCCCATGACTGAGCGTTAGTGGGAAGGGGACCACTGAGGGGATGTGCACAGCCAAACACATTGGTGGTAAATAAAGACAGAAGTGTTAGAAGCTGGTTGAAAAGTACCTATTCCACAACACTGTCTCCCGCAACAGTCTAACATTTCTAGACTCCCCTGATAAAAACAGTCTAACATTCTAGACTCCCCTGGATTCCTATTTAAAGAAACTCAACCAGTTTTCAGAAACTATTCCCCCAGACAGTCCCTGGATAGGGTGTTTGTGGGAGGGGGTCCTACAAAGACTGACCTCTCAGCTGAAAGAGACCCCATACCTCCCCAGGTTGGAACAGAGGTATTTGTACTGACTCAGGATGTGCAAGTATAATAAATTGGGGTGATTTCCCTCATTAAAATAGACTGCCCAGTTTATAGAATGAGAAAAAAGTTGCCTGTGGTGATTTAGTTACGTGTTCTAATATCTAGATTTAAATCTTGGCTTAACTTGCAGCAATTTTGAACAAGTTACTAAATATCTCTGTGCTTCTACTTCCTCCCCTGTAAAGTGCGGACGTTAATAGTTCCTACCGCATAGGATTGTTGCTAGAGGATTAAATGAGATAGTATATGTAAAGCACTTAGAATGGCACCTGAATAAGGAATTATTCAGACCCAGACTTTTCCACATTGTGGTTTTTGCCACTAAGCCCAGAAGCCCTCTATAGGAAGCATGGGAAGTAACAGGCTCTCCCGCTTAATGCGCTTCCCAGTCCTCCTGTCTCCCCCCAACCCCCTTTTTTAAAAGAACAGTTTTAGGTTTACTGTAAAATTGAGAAGAATGTGGAATTTCTATACCCCCTTTCTTCCCCCCAGGCCTCCTTCAGTGTCTCCACTGTTATCATCTTGCATTAGTGTAGTACATTTGTTGTGACTGATGACAATATTGATATTTATAATTAGCTAAAGTCCGTAAGGGAATTCCCTGGTGGCCCAGTGTTAGGACTCTGCGCTTTCACTGCCGGGGCCCAAGTTCCATCCCTGGTGGGGGAACTAAGATCTCGAAAGCCGCATGGTGCGGCCAAATTTAAAAATAAATAAATAAAAAATAAAGTCCATAATTTACATTAGGGTTCACTCTTTGTGTTGTATATTCTATAGGTTTTGACCAATGTGTGACTTGTGTCCACCATTACAGTCCAGCACACAAGTTTCACTGCCCTAAAATCCTCTGTGCTCCACTTACTCATCCCTCCCTACCCCCACCTCAACCCCTGAAACCACCAATTTTTTCAGTCTTCATAGTTTTTCCTTTTCCAGAACATCAGAGGGTTGGAATTATACAGTATGTAGCCTTTTCAGATTGGCTTCTCTCACTTGGCAATTTGCATTTAAGGTATACTTTCATGAACTGATAACTCATTTCTTTTTATCGCTGAAAATATTCCATTGTATGGATGTACCACTGTTTATCCACGCAGCTATTGAAGAACAATATCTGGTTGCCTCCATATCTTGGCAATTATGAATAAAGCTGCTATAAACATTCACGTGCAGAGTTTTGTGAGGACATAGATTTTCAACTCATTTGGATAAATACCAAGGAGCTCAATTGCTGGACCATGTGGTAAGAGTATGTTTAGTTTTTTGTTTGTTTGTTTGGCCAAGCCGTGCAGCCTTTGGGATCTTATTTTTCCGACCAGGGATCAAATCCCCACCTCCTGCAGTGGAAGTGCGGGGTCTTAACAACTGGACCTCCAGGGAAGTCCTGAGTATGTTTAGTTTTATAAGAAACTACCAAACTATATTCCAAGTGGCTGTACCATTTTATATTTCCACCGGCAAGTGAATGAGACTTCCTGTTGCTTCACAACCTTGCTAGAATTTGTTGTGGACAGTGTTTTGAATTTTAGCCATTCTAATAGGTGTGTAGTGGTAGCTCATTGTTTTAATTTGCAATTCCCTAATGACATATGATGCAGAGCATCTTTTTATATGCTTATTTGCCATCTGTATATCTTCTTTGGTGAGGTGTCTGTTCAGATCTTTTGCCCATTTTTAACTGGGTCGTTTTTCTTCTTATTGTTCACTTGTGGGAGTTCTTTGTATATTTTCGATACTAGTCCTTTACCATATGTGTCTTTTGCAAATATTTTCTCCAAGTCTGTGGCTTGTCTTTTCATTTTCTTAACAGTGTCCGTCACAGAGCAGACTTTTTAATTTTAATGAAGTCCAGCTTATCAATTTTTTCTTTCATGGATAGTGCTTTTTGGTGTTGTTTCTAAAAACTCATCAAAAAGCCAAGGTCATTAGTTTTTCTCCTATGTTATCTTCTAGGATTTTTATAGCTTAGCATTTACATTAGGTCTCTGATGCTTATTGAGTTAATTTTGTAAAATATCTGTGTCTAGATTTTTTTGTTTGCATGTCCATGTCCAGTTGTTCCAGTGCCATTCATTGAAAAGACTATTCTTTCTCCACTGAATTGTCTTTCTTTTTCAAAGATCAGTTGATTACATTTGTGTGGTCTGTTTCTGGGCTCTCTATTCTGTTTCACTGCTCTATTTGTCTATTCTTTCACCAACACCACACTGTCTTGTTTACTCTATCTTTATATAAAGTCTTGAGGTTGGATAGGGACAGTCTTCCAACTTTGTTGTTGTTCTTCAGTATTGTGTTGGCTATTATTGGTCTTTTGCTTCCCCATATAAAATGTAGGATCAGTTTGTTGATATCCACAAAATAACTTGCTAGAATTTTGATTAGGATTACATTGAATAGACCGAATTGGGAAGAACTGACATCTTGACAATATTGATTCTTGCTATCCCTGTACATGGAATTCTTGCTAACCCATTTATTTAGAATTCTTGCTATCCCATTTATTTAGAATTTCTTTCATCAGAGTTTCATAGGTTTACCCCACATAGACCTTGTACATATTTTGTTGCATTTATACCTAAGTATTTCTTTTTATTTTATTTTAATTTTATTTTGGTAAATAGTATTGTGTTTTAGTTTCAAATTCCAATTGTTCATTGCTGGTAAACAACTGACTTTGTATATTAACCTTGTATTCTGCCACCTTGCTATAATTCCTTATTAGTTTCAGAGGTTTTTTGTTTTTTGTCGATTCTTTGGGATTTTCTACCTAGATAATCATAAAAATCATGATAAAAAAGGAAATAAAATGTATACAGACTTGGAAAAAAGTAAAACTGATTTTTTTTTTTTTTGGTCTTATTGCATTAGCTAGGACTTCCAGCACAGCATTGAATAGGAGTTGTAAGAGGGGATGTCTTTTCCTTGTTCCTGATCTTAGGAGGAAAGCATCTAGTTGCTCACCATTGAGTTTAATGTTAGCTATAGAGTTTTTTTGGTACATGCTCTTTATCAAATTGAGGAAATTCTCTCTATTCCTAGTTTACTGACAGTTTTTATCATGAATGTGTGTTGGATTTTGTCAAATGTTTTTCTGCATGTTGATATGATCATATGATTTTTCTTTAGCCTGTTGATACAATGCATTATATTAATTGATTTTTGAATGTTAAACCAGTCTTGCATACCTGGAATAAATTCCACTTAGTCATGGTGTATAACTCTTTTTATATATTGTTGAATTCAATTTACTAGTTTTTTGAGGATTTTGCCTTTTTGTTCATGAGAGATGTTGATTTGCAGTTTTCTTTCTTTTCTTATCTGGTTTTGGTATGAGGATAATGCTGGTTGCCTAGAATGATTTAGGAAGTATTCCCTCTGCTTCTATTTTCTGGAAGATGTTGTACAGAACTGGTATCATTTCTTCCCTAAATGTTTTGTACCAGTTAACCCATCTGGGCCTAGTGCTTTCTTTTTTGGAAGGTTATTAGTTTTGAATTCAACTTATTTAATAGAGATAGGCTTATTCAGATTATCTATTTTTCTTTGTGTGAGTTTTGGTAGATTGTGTCTTTCAAGGAGCATTGGTAACTTTTGATTGTTTCTTAGAGTTTCCATCTCTCTGCTTACATTATCCATCTTTTCTTGCATGCTGTCCACTTTTTCGATTAGAGCTCTTAATAATCAGTTGTTTTAAATTCCCAGTCTGATAATCCCAACATTTTTGCTATGTCTGAGTCTGGTTCTGATTCTCGCCCTGTCCAAGCTGTGTTTTTTGTCTTCTAGTATGCCTTGTAGTTTTATGCTAAAAGCCAGACATGATATACTATGTAAAAGGAACTGAGTTAAATAGGCCTGTAGTGTAAAGCCTTATGTTTATCTGGCTTGCAATTAGGCTGTGTTTATTATTTGCTGTATCTGCAGGTGTGAGAGACTAAAATTTCCTCTGGTGTCCACGTTTTTGTCTCCTCTGTTGTCTTTGTGTTTCCCTAGAGACTGCTTAAATAAGGTCTGTGATGTGCAGTTCTTTCAGTTGTAATCCCCTGTTGTTAGGCAGGGGCCCTGTGGATGTGGTGGTACGGTGCTAGGGGAAAGGAAGAATTCTATAGTCCTATGATTAGGTGTCAAACTTTTAGTGACTTCTGCCCCTGGGCTTTGACCTTCACAAGTGTATCCCAGTTGTTGGATTCCACCCCCCTTAGTGGAGGCAGAATGACTAATTAGGGCTGGACTTGGACATTTCCCTTCCTCTGCATGAAAGGTTACAGTGGACTGGAGTTGGGTATTCTCCCTCCCTGGGTCAGTTAGGCTCTGGTAAAACCCCAGTCAATTAGACCCTGGTTAAATGATTTCTCTTGAGAATAGGCCATGTTAAGGGAATAAAAGGCTTTGGGTGTAATTTCAAAATAGCTACTATTCCATTACCCCTGCTGGAAGTACAAAGGGTTTTTCTTTTCTCCACTCTTTACTGTGGGGAGCTGGTAGGGCTCCTAGAGGTAGAACTCACAGAAATGTTGGACTCCTCCCAAGGACTGGACCCCTGAAATTTTTAACTCTCAAGCTTGCCTACAAGCTTGAATTGCCTCCAGCAATTCGTCAACTGCAGTTTAAGTTTTCCTACCCTGATGCTGGCTCCATGGGTGGGGTTTCCTTTCTTGAGTTTTGTTTTCGGTGACGTGGTTCTCTGTATCCACCTGTCTCCCCAGTTTTGCAGACAGCAGTTTGCCCTGAGGACTTCAATTCTCTGATGGATCTAAGAAGAGTAACTGATTTTCAATTTATTCAGCTTTTTTTTCTTGTGAGGATGGGAATGTTGACTTCCAAGCCCCTTACCTGCTCTTCTCCTTTTTAGGAATCAGTCTGTGAAGGGAGCAGAAGGATGTGCAGGCACAGGGGACAACCGGTCTCCTTACTAAGCTGGACCACATGCCCAGACCAAAGGCCTTCCTGGTTGGGGCATCAAAACAACGCAGACAGCCCCTTCTCCAGGAAGCCTACAGAACCAACTTGGGCTGGCCAGAACCGCTCCTCTGAACCCTGTGCTGACCTCTATCACTGCACTTATGTAAGGAATTAGGAGTGTCTCTCTCATTGGTCATCAGGTAAAAGCCAGAAGTCTAATGCCATAATTGGGTCCAAGGGAAAAACCCAAGCCTGAGCAGAAATATTTCTAAATTAGTTCCTTTATTTACTTATTTATGGCAGTGCCTCGAGGCATGTGGGATCTTAGTTCCCCGACCAGGAATAGAACCCATGCCCCCTGCAATGGAAGCATGGAAGCTCAGAGTCTTAACCACTAGATCGCCAGGGAAGTTCCTTTCCAGCTTTATTTATTTATTTATATCTATTTATTTTTGCCCATATTGAGGTATGCCAAGGCCATATCAGAGGTCTGATGACCAGAGAAGATAAGACCAGCAGAGCAAGCCAACAGGAGGAGGTCTAGACAACCTCCCTGCAGGGACCACACAGAGGGTGTGGTACTTATCTGCTTCCATCTTATATTTTAGGGATGGGTGGAGTCCAAGACAAGGTGGACACTTGGAAAATGTAATGAAATTGTCTATCTCTGGGGTAGTCTGTTTACTCCTCGAGATCAGGGCATATCAGATTCCTCAGAGCACAGGACTGGCTCAGAGCAGCCTCAGTAAGTACTTAACCTGAACTGATCCTTAGGAAGCCCAGGGCACAATATTGGGCAGTACGACAGACAAGTGGTCGTCCCACAAGCTCTCACATCAATTTATTCTGGCCCTCCTCTCCATGGAGAGTCAGAGAATGGGCTTCCCTGACTTAGGCAAGTGCTCCATCAAGGGGATTCAGAGACTTCAGCTGAGAAGATCCATCTCTCTTGGAACCAGACAATGAACAGTTGAAGCAGGACAAGTGCAGCACCCAGCCTGAAGCTGAGAGCCTAGGTGCATCCAAGCTGCCCTACTGGGAGGCCCCAAGGGAACAGCGCCAGGAAATGCATATCACAGATGCCCTCAGAAACAGAGAGACCCAAGGCCAAGGAGCGGTATGCAACAGCAAGCAGGCTTTAATCAGGGGTGAAAACCAGGGTGACCCTAGCTTCTTCGGTTACACTGACTTCTCTTTTATCCTCAGGACATAGACAGGAAGGAGGCCTGTTTTCTAACGACAACCTTTTTAGGAATCAGTCTGGAAAGGGAGCAGAAATCAGTCTCCATCCCCAAACTGTTTTACTTGCTGGTTCGGATCTCTCTCACTCTGGTTGGCTTGCGGTCTGTTTTCAAGCATTTTCCTTCCTTGAGAACAGGAGTCTTCTCGCATTCATCTGTGTTTTGAGGCACTGGGTATAAGGGAAGAAACCTGGGAATTAAGCTGCCTTTACACTAGCTGTTCCCTCTGCCTAGAGCGCTCTTCCCCAGATATCCGCGTGGCTACTCCCTCATCTCCTTTACCCTTCAAATCGTTCCTCAAATATTACCTTCTCAACAAGGCTGTATTACAATCTGCTCCCTCTGCCAATCTTCCAGTTTTCCCAATCTCCCTTACTTTGCTCTATATTTTTTCATAGCTCTTAATAACTTCTGTCTTTGCTTTTCCAGCAGTATGAATATGATACGCCTAGTTATATCATAACATTTTATATATATATATATATATATTAAAAATATATTGACTGTGTCTTCGTATTAGTAGAATGTAAGCTCCATAAGAGCAGGAATTTTTGTTTGTTTTGTTGACTGATAAAGTGCATAGAAATGGCACACAAAAGGCACTCAACAAATGAGTGTCTGAATGAAAAGGGAAACCTAGGTTTGGATCTCGCCCTGTCGCTTTCCAGCCAGCTGTGCGCCTTTGACAATTTGCTCCTCCCTCGGGCCCAGTTTCTTCATCTATGAGATTGGAGTCCAAGCACCCACCTCACTGGATTATGCATGTGAAGTGCCTGGCAGGGTGCTGGGCACGAATAGATAGTTAATAAACGGGCCGGTCAATTGACCTAATTACTGCCCCTCTCAAACTCTTCACCTTCCCATCTGTTATAAGTACCCTTTACTCGGAGCCATCGCTAAGGCAATTAAGACCTTTAGGTCTGGGGCTGTGATGGGAGATGAGGGCATAAGGCCATGAAAAACCCAAAGATCTCAAGATTCTCTCTTTCCGGTGCCAGTTGAGCTGACTCAAGGGCAGCTGACCTCAGGCTCTCAGCAAGCCCTGCACCCCAATTACATGGCAGCAGAAGATCTGGAACCAATCTACTGGTCCTGTGAGAAATCTGAGCCCTCCTCTGACCTGCTAAACCACGTTTGACACAGTTGATTTTCTAAGCCCTCTGATCACCAGGGATCAAGCCTGCAGCAGGAAAAGAGACTCAGAGCTCACCAGGACCTCACGGGTGTGTGGAGAGGATCAGGCCGCTACGTGCACAGGGAACGCCTCCTACGCTTGGCACCTGTGGGATGAAGAGAGGATGCTCAGGAGCAGAGGTGAGGGTCCATGTCCTGCCTCCACCTCAACAGCTGTGGATTCTTTCATTTCCTAAGGTTGCCAAGCTTCAGTGTGCTTAGCTGTAACATGAAGATATTAATAGATTTTCATCCTCACTGGATTGCTATGGTGAGATACGCCTCTGAAGTGCTTTAGCACTTGCCTGGCACCTAGCTGTAGTAATAGCCATTAGGTCATTTTCAAAGGCCTTTAAACACCAGATGAGTTCTATGGGACCCCCTTGCCCGTGGTGGCTTTGGCCAGTAAGAACCATACAAACTGTGGCTGTGAGGTAGGAAGAGGTGAAATATAACCATGCCTCCAGGGCTGTTCAACTCAATCGGCCAGAGAAGAGACAGCTTTCTCCAAAATCCAAAAAAAAAATTTTTTATGTCAATCTATTTATTTATTTTTATTGGGGTAAAGTTGATTTATAATATTATATAAGTTTCAGGGGTACAACATAGTGATTCACAATTTTTAAAGATTATACTCCATTTATAGTTATGATAAAATATTGGCTATATTCCCTGTACTGTACAATATACCCTTGTAGCTTATTTATTTTATATGTAGTAGTTTGAACCCTACCCCTATCCTGCCCCTCCTCCCTGCCCTCTCCCCACTGGTAACCACTAGTTTGTTCTCTGTATCTGTGAGTCTGTTTCTTTTTCTGTTATATTCACTAGTTTGTTTTATCTTTTAGATTCCACATGTAAGTGATATCACACAGTATTTGTCTTTCTCTGTCTGACTTATTTCACTTAGCATAATGCCCTCCAGGTCCATGCATGGTGTTGCAAATGGCAAAATTTCATTCTTTTTCTTAATGCCTGAGTAGTATTCCATTTTGTGTGCATGTGCGTGCGTGTGTGTGTGTGTGTGTACACACACCACATCTTCTTTATTCATGCATCTGTTGATGGACACTTAGGTTGCTTCCATATCGTGGCTATTGCAAATAATGCTGCTATGAACACTGGAGTGTATATATCTTTTCAAATTAGTGTTTTCATTTTCTTTGGCTATATACCCAGGAGTGGAATTGCTGGATCATATGGTAATTCTAATTTTAGTTTTGTGAGGACACTCCATACTGTTTTCCACAGTGGCTGCACCAATTTGCATTCCCATCAACAGTGTACAAGGGTTCCCTTTTCTCCACATCCTCACCAATATTTGTTATAAAGTCTGAAATTTTAATTTCTAATCCTTTCTGTCTGCCAAACAAAACCAATTCTGCAAATTATAATCTTTAGTTGGTGGCCAGAACTCAGGGGTGTATGAATGTGTTGTATGTGTATAGGTATGTGTATATCATAAATCAAGAAACACAATTTACTCGTGCTGTAGAGTGAATAAACACAATTTATTCACTCTACAAATGTTTACTAGACACCCACTCTATGCGGTGCCTTCTGCTAGGCGCCCCTGCAATGAGATACAGGCTCTGCTCTCAAGGAGCTCACGGGTTGTGGAGGAGATGAGCACACAGACAGTCCCAATAGGACTGGCACAGTATTTCACCAGAAACACTCCAAGGTACCATACAAGCTCAGTAGAAGGGCAATTATCCTAGAAGGGGAGTTCAGAAAAAGCTTCTTAGAAGAAAGGACTTCTGGGCTGTTTTGAAAGATGAGTAGAACACGTGGAGAGGAAGGTACAGAGGCAAAGGTCATGCTCAGCTGGGTCACTTGGCTGGAGAGGTCACTGGAAGGGCCAGACCTTGCAGAGCCTTGAATACTAACGAGCATAATGTGCCAGGACTGGGCATACAGGCAGTCCCGTGTGCTACTGACACTGCAGTTTCGTAGACCCATGCATGACTCAATGCCAGTAACTAAGAGGGAGCAGCAGCTAGCTGCTCTCTATATTATCATATAGCTTCTTTAAGAAGATCTCCTGTTCTCTGTAAACTGGACATGAAACTCTTTTTCTCGGAATGGGAGGAAGAATGATCTTTGACTTGCCTCATTGTTGGAAAAAGCTTTGAAGTCCATTTTAATTCTAATATCCCAGAAAGTGTTTCCCAAACTTTGTTCCACTGAACCATAGTTTTTCCAAAGTGTTTAGTGAATTAAATAGTCTAAGGTCAAATAATTTTGAAAAAAGGTGTATAATTGAAAATCTCTCCCTCTTGGAAATTTATGATGTTCATTATAGGTGCTGAGAAGTCATGAAGAAATCAGTTTACCTAGCTTTTTCAAATATATATGACTCAATAACCCCTTTTTTCACATAACACCCTTAAATAACACCCCCCTGACTTCCTTGGGAAAGGCTGTCCTTGGCAATATAGAAGATCTGGTTTCCTAATTATTACAATGAGAGTCAATCAATAACTCTAATCTGTTTTAAGGAAATGACACCCCCCTCAAATTTTTAAAGCTCTACATAACAGAGAAGTTAACAATGCTGTTAGTAATAGCAAAAACCTGCAAACAAATCAAATATCTTAAATAGGGATCAAGAAAATATGTAATGGTGTAACCATGTCAGAATATTATGTAGCCACTAATGATATTTATGAAGAACTTTTTAAGGGAATTCCCTGGTGGTCCAGTGGTTAGAACTCGGTGCTTTCACTGCTGAGGGCCTGGGTTCCATCCCTAGTGTGGCCAAAAAAAAAACCTATAAAATTCATCAAATATATATGTTTTTAATATATCAATTATATCTCAATAAAGTTATTTTTTAAAAAAAACCTATAAACTTGTTTGTAAAATAGTTGAAACACTATATATATATAGCATGTTCTCAACTACATATAAATATGCATAGAAAAAATGTTTTGGTTTAAATGTCTTCTATGTCTAGTAATATTGTGGACTGGAGCCCCTGAAACCCTTCTGCTATACAATATCTAAAAAGAATTAAATTTTTAATGCCTCACTTTCATGTGGCTTAACAAATAAATTAAACCTGCAAGAAAGTAATGAAAGGCCAACGAAATTAGGAACTTGGACAGAGTGAGAGAACAGTGAGCTCTTAAGAGGCTGAAAACCTTTGAGTAGTCTAGAATACTCTAGAATGGTGGTTCTCAGCAGGGATGGCATTACCCCTGAAGGAGCGATTAGGAAATAAGTGGGGATATTTTTGGTTATCATAACTGGAGGCCACTGGTGGTACTTAAAGATGCTAGACATTCTGAAAGGCATAGGGCAGTTCCTCACAACAAAAAATCATCCTATACCCGCTCATGACTTTCAGATGAATCCCTGGCCATTGATGTAGGTGAAATACATGCTTATAATCATTTGAGCCTAGAGCTCAAATGATTTTAATATAGACAGAACTTTTCAGGAATTCAACCACTGTGGAAATCGAGGGAAAATTAAACTTCGTTTTATTTGGAAATTTGTCAAGAAATGTTTATCATTTTGGAAAACAATATTGCCAATGGCAATGCCACCATGATATTCAAGTCACCAATAGGCATACATATATCACTTTACAACTAAAGTGAATCTACACATGGTGAGTGAGCACTTGATTACTTCTTTGTGTCTTCTAGTACGGTGGAATCTGAGCATTTATATGTATATTAAAATACTTAAAACTTTACACCCAAACTACTCTTCTATTCTTCTTTATATCACATTTATGGCCTTGGGTTGATTTTGGTTGAAATAGTGCAGAATCGTGCAATTGTCTACGAATTTCATTCCAATGAAGTAAAGGAGACATTACAAAATATTTTTTCTAAAAGGGGGCATTCAGTCTGATGGAATTAAAAATTACTGTAGCATAAAACTTGTTTTTCTCATTTAACAATAAGGTATAGAAATTTTTGCATATGTAGCATGCAAGTTCCATAGTTTAAATATTTACTATTAATGGACATATAGGATATTTCTAATTTGGTGCTGTTAGAAACAATGAATGTAATGAAATCGTCCCACGTTGTTGTGCACACGTGCAAGTATTTCTTAGGAATGGATATTGAGAAGTGAAGCTGCTAAATCAAGAGTAGAAATATTTTGGGCTTCCCTGGTAGTGCACTGGTTGAGAGTCCGCCTGCTAATGCAGGGGACTCCGGGAAGATCCCACATGCCGCAGAGCAGCTGGGCCCGTGAGCCATGGCCGCTGAGCCTACGCGTCCGGAGCATGTGCTCCGCAACGGGAGAGGCCACAACAGTGAGAGGCCCGCGTACCGCAAAAAAACAAAAACAAAAACAAACAAACAAAAAGACTAGAAATATTTTAACTTTTAAAAGGTACTTGGGGAATGCCCTGGCAGTCCAGGGGTTAGAACTTGGTGCTTTCACTGATGAGGGCCTGGGTTCAATTCCTGGTCAGGGAAGTAAGATCCCACAAGCTCCATGGTGCATCCAAAAAAAAAAAAAAAGGTACTGCCAAATTTCTTTCTAAAAAGGGATACCATTGGGAGATTGGGACTGACATATATACACTAATACGTATAAAATAGATAACTAATAAGAAGCTGCTGTATAAATAAATAAATAAATAAAAATTTTAAAAATGAATAATTAATTAAAAGTAAATAAAAAGGCATGCCAAGTTATGCTCCCACCAATAGTGTATAAAAAATAATCTTTTCCCCACATTCTTCCCAACACTTGAGTTTTTTGGTCTTTTCTTAAATTTTATATTGGAGTATAGTTGACTTACAATCCAGAATATGTTTTTTTAAAAATCCTTATACAACTTAATAGAAAAGCAAACAAACAATCCAATTAAAAAATGGGGGCTTCCCTGGTGGCGCAGTGGTCGAGAGTCCGCCTGCCAATGCAGGGGACGCGGGTTCATGCCCCGGTCCAGGAAGATCCCACATGCCACGGAGCGGCTGGGCCCATGAGCCATGGCCGCTGAGACTGCGCGTCCAGAGCCTGTGCTCCGCAACGGGAGAGGCCACAACAGTGAGAGGCCCACGTACCGCAAAAAAAAAAAAAAAAAAAAAAAAATCGGGAGAGGCTCCGAATAGACATTTTTCCAAAGAAGACATACAAATGGCCAACAGGCACAGGAAAAGGTGCCCAACATCACCAGTCATCAGGGAAATGCAAATCAAAACCACAATAAAATATCACCTCACACCTGTAAGAATGGCCACTACCAAAAAGACAAGAAATAACAAGTGTTGGCAAGGACGTAGAGAAAAGGGAACCCTTATGTACTGCTGGAGGGAATGCAAAGTAGTGCAGCCACTACAGAAAACAGCATGGAGGTTCCTCAAAAAATCAAAGCTAGAACTACCATATAACCCAGCAGATCCACTTCCTGGCCTTCATCCTGTCAAATACAAATTGGCACTTGCCATCTACCTCTACAAGGATTAAATAATGTGCTGCTGCATCTGCTGACTTTCAACACCCCCTGAAAGGATTTCAGGGTGGAGAGCAGACATGAGGTTCTCTGTGCTCTGGGAAAACTGGCAGAACAGGTCTTCAGATAGTTAGGTATTTTCAGGAGCTGATTTTATGAGCCCAATTCTTATATCTCCTCATATCTAGTAAAGCACTAAAATCCTTCAGGGTGATGTCTGCTCCTCGTGACTAGCAGTAACCTTCTGCAAAAAAAATATGTACTTGATTGCATGTACTCCCCCTTCACCAAAATCACATATATACTGACCTCTCCCACTACCTCTTTGGAGCAGTTTCTCAGAGCTATCTGAAATGCTGTCTCCCAGGCTATAGTCCTCATTTTGCCCCAAATAAAATTTAACTCACAACTCTCATGTTGTACATTTTTTCTTAAGTCAACAATCCAAAAGAAACAAAATCACTATCTTGAAAATATATCTGGGGCTTCCCTGGTGGCGCAGTGGTTGAGAATCCACCTGCCAATGCAGGTGACACGGGTTCGAGCCCTGATCTGGGAAGATCCCACATGCCACGGAGCAACTAAGCCCATACGCCACAACTACTGAGCCTGTGCTCTAGAGCCCACGAGCCACAACTACTGAGCCCGCGTGCCACAACTATTAAGCTCATGTGCCTAGAGCCCGTGCTCCACAACAAGAGAAGCCACCACAATGAGAAGCCCGTGCACCACAATAAAGAGTAGCCCCGCTCGCCGCAATTAGAGAAAGCCCGTGTGCAGCAACGAAGACCCAACACAGACAAAAATAAATAAATAAATTTATTAAAAATAAAAATAAAAGAAAATATATCTGCACCCCAGTGTTCAAGGCAGCGCCATCTGCAATAGCCAAGACAAGGAAACAACAAGAGTTCATCACGAGATGAATGGATTTTTTTTAAATGTGGCACATATACCATCAAACATTAGTTGTAAAAAGAAGGAAATCCTGCCATTTGAGACAACATGGATGGATCTCGAGGGCATCACACTAAGTGAAGTCAGACAGAGAAAGACAAATACCAATACTGTATGATCTCATAGGTGAAATTTTTTTAAAAAATCAAAAACAAAAAAATGAAACTGAAGCCATAGATACAGAGAACAGATTGATGGTCGCCAGAGGCAGTGGGTGAAATGGGTGAAGGTGGTCAAAAGCTACAAATTTCCAATTATAAAATAAATAAGTCACGGGTGTGTAATGTACAGCATGGTGAGTATAGTTAATAATACTGTATTACATACTTGAAAGTTGCTAAGAGAGACCTTTTTTTTTTTTTTTTTAACCAGTCATCTTTTCTTGGGTGTTAATTCTGCATCAGGATATGAAAGGATTCAGGGGTGCCGGGCAAAAGTCATAGTCAGGAATGCAGAGTGTGCCCTCTTCAGAGGTACTCACTTGGCTGCTCATGTTTAAGTTCCTTGTAAGAACTGCAGTAGCTGAAAAGCACATAAGCTGCCAGCAACATAGAAAGCCCTACAATGCTCCCTTTCTTCATGTTGAAATACTTGTAATACCAGTAATAACCTCTTTGAAACGCTCCAGCAGTTCCTTTAAGGATGAAATCCCGCATTAGTATCCAGCTTGCCAGCTCCCTTAGTTTGACATTCAGGAGCTTCTTCTTCAGTGGTACAACTGATTCCATCTTGGAGTCCTGGCTGTCTGCCCCAATATCAACTTTTCCATGTTGAACAAAGTCTGAGGCATCACTAAAGGCCTTCCGATTTTCTTCATCTTCATAGGGTTTCTCACCACTATGAATTCTCTGATGCAGAAGAAGAGATGAATGTTTTCCAGGTATAAACGTTTTTCTATCACTGATTATTTTATAACTTGAATCCAAACCTGTACTCCAGTTTCTTGTTTCTTCCCTCACAACCATCCAGGGTTCTTTTCCTTGCTCCAATAACACAATTATGTCTGGCTTAGAAATGGAATGGCCCAGTGAGACCAAGTTACTATAGTTCTCCATCATCACATTGCAGTACAACTTCTTCTGAACAAGGTCGAGAATTCCCACTCATGCTGAAAGAACGCTATGGCCACATACTTGAATGTTATTGGTCCATGGGCCATGATTTTAGACCTGCAAGAGCTGATCAGTCCTCAGGGTTCCTTTACCAGAAAAACAGAGTCCAGAAAACCCAGACCATCCCTTGCCAGCTTGGGGCTACCTCTGCACAGTCATTTTGCAGCAACCTATGCTAGTTTCTCGCTTGGATGGATGCCACTTACAGGCAGCTCCCAACAAGGAACATAGAAAAAGGCCCGAGGTGGAAGTCACCTTGTCAATTGTCTCAATCATTTTCTTTTTTTAGTATTTATTTATTTATTTGGCTGTGCCAGGTCTTAGTTTTGGCATGCAGGATCTTTAGTTGTGGCATACGGGATCTTTTTAGTTGTGGCATGCGGGATCTAGTTCCCTGACCAGGGATCGAACCCAGGTCCCCTGCCTTGGGAGCGCGGAGTCTTAGCTGCTGGACCACCAGAGAAGTCCCTGTCTCAATCTTTTTAATGTTTGTAAATCTTTAGAGATAAAAATTCTCATTTCAAGTTACATTTAGCTAACACTAATCAGGTTGAACAAACATCTTTTCAAATGATTCTTGGTCATGCTATTGCCTCAGTTAATTGAGAATTCACATGTTTTGTCCATTTTTTATTTTGGGTTGATTTGCAGAAGTACATATATTCTGACTACAAACTATTTGTTTGTTTAATATATATGTTGGAAATCAGTTTCTCCTAGTCTCTTGCCTATCTTTTAACTTTGGTCATATAGAAGTTTCAAATTTTGTTATAGTCAAATTTATCACTGGTTTCCTTTATTTCTTCATTGTTTTTGGTCTTCTTATAGAAGGCTTCCCCTACCTCTAGATATCATTTTCAATGGCTGCATAATATTTCATTGTATGGATATACCATAACTTGTGAAATTCTCTCTCACTACTGAAAATTTAAGTTGTCCCATCCATTCACTAATATAAATAATGCTATGAAAAACAACAAAGTGTTCAAGTTGATATTTTTAAATATATATCTTAGTTCCTAGCAAAATGAGCATAATAAATGTTTCTTGAATGAGGGAGGGGAAAATGCAGGACATTTTTTCCACACTCACTCAAGGCATGTTAAAAAAAATGCAGCCCAATGTACACCAAATTATTGGAGAATTAGCTCTACAATTCTACTTCTCCTTTAGCCCATCTAATCAAGAGTTGACTCTGCCTCTAAAATCTAGGCATGGAAGTAAAGCTTCATCTTCCCTCTAAGGTTGCCTTTCCAAAGGGTGTGACAGCTATCTGAGACAGGCCTTTAACCACATACCTGAGTCATCCTTGTTATTGTGACTTCAGTTTTAGGGTGCCCTTTGCTTGGTGAGTCTTCAATGTTTACTTCTTAGAAGCTGGTAAATGAGCCTGAGAAGATGAGGTAGATGGAAGAGAAGCCTCCGGCTGGGCTGCCACAGATTTGTGAGAGGCAGCTCTATTTCCAGCAGGTGGAGCTTCATATGCTGGAGGTGGGGCTTCATTTCCAGCTGGTGGGGCTCCATACCCTGCAGGGAGGGCTTCATATGTCACTGGTGGGGTTCCATATCCCGCAGGTGGGGCTCCATATCCCGCAGGTGATGCTCCATATCCTGGTGGTGGGGGTCTGTAGACCACAACTGGGTATGCTGAGAAGGAAAAATATCAGTTAGTCATTTTTTAGAGTAGACAAGGAATAAGTAAGAAGGAGGTAGAAGATAAAAAATAATACTGGGGCTTCCCTGGTGGCGCAGTGGTTAAGAATCCACCTGCGGGCTTCCCTGGTGGTGCAGTGGTTGAGAGTCCGCCTGCCGATGCAGGGGACACGGGTTCGTGCCCCGGTACGGGAAGATTCCACGTGCCGCAGAGCGGCTGGGCCCATGAGCCATGGCCTCTGAGCCTGCGCGTCCGGAGCCTGTGCTCCGCGGTGGGAGAGCCCACAACAGTGAGAGGCCCGCGTACTGAAAAAAAAGAATCCGCCTGCCAATGCAGGGGACACGGGTTCAAGCCCTGGTCCGGGAAGATCCCACATGCTGCGGAGCAACTAAGCCCGTGAGCCACAACTACTGAGCCTGTGCTCTAGAGCCTGTGAGCCACAACTACTGAGCCCACGTGCCACAACTACTGAAGCCCATGCGCCTAGGGCCTGTGCCCTGCAACAAGAGAAGCCACCGCAATGAGAAGCCCCTGCACTGCACGAAGAGTAGTCCCTGCTCGCTGCAACTAGAGAAAAGCCCTTGCGTGGCAATGAAGACCCAATGCAGCCAAAAATAAATAAATAATTAAAATTAAAAATAATAATAATAATAATACTGAAGCAAACTGACACAGGAAGAGAATTCAGGCAGAACAATGCAGAAGCCATATTCTTCAGCCATCACCAGCTGAAGGCTTTATCATTTCTTGTTGTGGAAGAATTCAAATCAACATGAAAACAACCCTATAGTTATATCTCTACATTACTTATAGTTGTACCCAGATACATACTTAATAAAGTTTGTTTTGATGATACAAAAGTAATAAATGCTCAATGAGGAATATGTATTTGGGAAATAGAGAAGAGATAAAATTTTAAAAGTCATCTATAATTCCATAATCAAACACAAAAACTTAATATTTTGGTGCATTTATTGGTAGGATCTCTGTTAATCTTTTTTATACGATCATGATTATAACAACCATACAATTTTTTAAAAATCTGGCTCTTTTTACTTGACATTATGAGAAAGTTCTTTATATTATTAATGTATTTCATAAATTAAAAGCTGGACTATATTTTATCATGCTGATAAGTGCTACTTATGATAAGTGCTCCCTGGTTGTTGGAGAGCATGTTGCTTCCAAATTTCCAATTAATATTATAATAAACATGAGTTTTATTTATTTCCTTGGCTACATTCCCTAAGTGATTTGACTGTATCAGTGTGAATGGACTGTCAAGTTACTTTTCCATAATCCATATTTATGTTTAAGCTATGTAGAAAACACATTAAAAGAACTGTCTTAAAGATGCTCAAAGAACTAAAGGAAAATGTGGAGAAAGTCAAGAAAATTGTATATGAACAAAATACAAGTATCAATAAAGAGATAGAAAACCTAACAAGAAAAGAAACAAACAAAAAATTCTGGAGCTAAAAAGTACAATAACTGAAATGAAAAATTCACTAGAGGAATTTACATTCAGATTTGAATAGGCAAAAGAAAGAATCGGTAAACCTGACTACAGGACAATAAAAATTGTTGATACTGAGGAACAGAAAGAAAAAGACTGAAGAAAAGTGATCAGAGCCCAAGGGACCAGTGGGACACTACCAAGCAGACCAACATACACATTGTGGAAGTTCCAGAAAAAGAAGAGAGAGAAAAAGATGTAGAGAAAATATTTGAAGAAATAATGGCTGAAGACTTCCCAAATCTGATGAAAGACATGAATATAAACATCAAAGAAGCTCAATAAACTCCAAGTAAGATGAACTCAAAGAGATCCACACTGAGACACATTATAATCAAACTTTCAAAAGCCAAAGATAAAGAGAGAATCTTGACAGCAGCAAGAGAGAAGTGAATAATCTCATACAAGAGATCCTCAATAAGAAAGTCAGCAGATTTCTCACCAGAAACGTTGGAGGCTAGAAATAAACTGTCCAACAAGAATCCTATATCTGGCCAAACTCCTGTGAGAGTGAGAAAGAAATTAAGATGTTTCCAGATAAACAAAAGCTGAGGGAGTTCATTACTACTAGACTTGCCCTGCAAGAAATGCTTAAGGGAGTCCTACAAGGTGAAATGAAAGGACACTAGACAGTAATCTGAAACCAAATGAAGAAATAAAGATTTCAATAAAGGTAAATCATTGAGCAATTATAAAAGCTAATATTATTATAACAATGGTTTGTAATTCCATTTTTGTTTTCTACATAACTAAAGAGACTAATGCATTTAAAAGAATTATTAGGTTATGTTTTGGGGGGCACAATGTATAAAGATGAATTTTGTGACATCAACTGAAAGGGGTGAAGACAGAGGGGCTGTAAAGGTACAGAGTATTTGTATGTTACTAAAGTTAAGACAGTAAAAATTCAAATTAGTGTTATAACTTTAGGATGCTAGATGTAACCCCCATGGTAGCCACACACACACACACACACACACACACACACACACACACACACACACACACACAGAGAACAGCTATGAAATATAAACAAAAGGAAATGAGAGTAGTGGGAGTCAAGATGGCCATGTGGGAAGACATGGAGTTAGTGTCTCCCCACAACTAGGGCACCTGCCAGCCTCTGGTGGGGGACTCTGATGCCCAAGGAGACAGAAGGAACCCCAAAGTGAACCAGTTGGTCATAGGGGACTGAGGGGGGAGGAGAAGTGGAGGCCAGACAGGATCAGCGCCCCTGAGGCTGGGGAGATCAGGAGAAGCAGCTGGGAGGGACTCTCTGGGAAGAGCAGGAGAGGAGTGGAGGGTGATTGCCTGGCCCACTCAGGCCGGGGAGCCTGCTGAGCTCCCAGACCGGTACCCACCCCATCCAGGCCGCGTGGGTCCTGGGGGCATAGAAGGGAGGTCAGAGAGATCAGGAGTCAAAATCAACTAAACACAAAAGAAGACAGTAATGCAGGAAATGAGGGTCAAAAAAGCTATAACGCATATAGAAACCAAATAGTGAAATGACAGAAGTAAGGCCCCCATCATCAGTAATTACTTTAAATGTAAGTGGATTAAATTCCCCAATCAAAAGACAGAGATTGGTAGAATGAATAAAAATTCATGATTCAACTGCATGCTGTGTGTATGAGACTTATTCTAGATACAAAGACATAAATAAATCGAAAGTAAAAGGTTGGAAAAAGATATTCCACGTAAATAGTAACCAAAAGAGAGCAAAAGTGGCTATACTAATATCTGACTAAATAGACTTTACATCAAAAAGATTATGAGATAAAGAAGGAAATTACATATTAATAAAATGTTCAGTACAGCAAAAGGATATAACAATTATAAACATTTACACACCTAATGACAGACCATCACGTATATGAAGCAAAAACTGACAGAATTGAAGGAAGAAATAGACAGTACTACAATAATAGTTGTAGACTTCAATATCCTTCACTCACAATGATGGCTAGAACAACCAGACAGAAGATAAATAAGGAAATAGAGGACATAAAAAATACAACAAACCAACTGGATCTAACAGACAAATATATGACACTCTACCCAACAACAATAGAATACACATTCCTCTCAAGTATACATGGTACATTTTTCAGAATAGAACATATATTAGGCAACAAAGTAAGTCTGGATAGATTTTAAAAGATAGATGTCATACAAAGTAGCTTCTCTGACCACAAAGGGATGAATTTACAAATCAACAACAGAAGTAAAACTGGAAAAATTACAAATTTGTGGAAATTAAACACCGCACTCTTAAACCACAAATGGATCAAAGAAGAACTCACAAGGGAGGTTATAAAATACTTAGAGATGAATGAAAATGAAAACACAACATACCGGGACTTCCCTGGTGGTCCAGTGGCTAAGACTCGGTGTTCCCAATGCAGGGGACCCGGGTTTGATCCCTGGTCAGGGAATTAGATACCACATGCCACAACTAAGAGTTTGCATGCCACAACTAAAAGATCCCACATGCCACAACCAAGACCTGCTGAAGCCAAATAAATAAATAAATTTTTTGAGCTTTTTTTTGTTTTTAATTATTTTTTTTTTTTAATTTTTATTTTTTGCAGTACGTGGGCCTCTCACTGTTGTGGCCTCTCCTATTGCGGAGCACAGGCTCCGGACACGCAGGCCCAGCGGCCATGGCTCACAGGCCCAGCTGCTCCGTGGCATGTGGGATCTTCCCGGACCGGGGCACAAACCTGCATCCCCTGCATCGGCAGGCGGACTCTCAACCGCTGTACCACCAGGGAAGCCCCTAATTTATATTTTTATACAGCAGGTTTTATTAGTTATCTATTTTATACATATTTGTGTATATATGTCAATCCCAATCTCCCAATTCATCCCACCACCACCCCACATAATAAATAAATATTTAAAACAAACAAACAAAAAACACCATATACCAAAGCTCAAAGGATGCAGCAAAAGCAACGCTAAGGGGGAAATTTATAGCTAAAATCACAGTAAAAAACAAAAAAGATCCTAAGTCAACAACCTAACTTAAAGAACTAAGAAAAGAAGAACAAACTAAATCCAAAGCTAGCAGAAGGAAGGAAATAATAACAATTAGAACATAGATAAATGAAAAAGAGAATAGAAAAACAATAGAGAAAATCAGTGCAGCCAAAAGCTGGTTCTTTGAAAAGATCAACAAAATTGAGAAACCTTTAGCTAGACTGACCAAGAAAAAAAGAGAAGATTCAAATTATTAAAATTAGAAATGGAAGTGGGTACATTACTACTGATTCTACAGAGATAAGAAGGATTATAATACGCTACTATGAACAACTGTATGTTAGCAAATTGGATAGCCTAGAAGAAATGGATAAATTCCTAGAAGCCTAAAACCGATAACACTAAATCATGAAGGAATAGAAAATCTGTATAGACCTAGTAAGGAGACTGAATAATAATTTAAAAAATCTCCCAACAAAGAAAACACCTGGACCTGACTGTGTCACTGCTGAATTCTACTAAACACATAAAGAACTAATACCAATCCTTCTCAAACTTTTCCAAAAAATTGAAGATGAGGGAACACTTCCTAACTCATTTTATTACCTATTGTGAATAATGCTTCTATGAACATGGTGTACAAATGTCTCTTAGACCCTGCTTTCTATTCTTTTGGTATATACCCAGAAGTGGAATTGCTGGGTCATTAAAAATGTTTTTAGGAACCTCCATACTATTTTTCACAGTGGCTGTCCCACCAACAGTATATAAGCATTCCAATTTCTCCACATACTTGCCAACATTTGTTGTTTACTGGTTTTTTTTTGATAGCAGCCATCCTAATGGGCAAGAAATGAAAACTTATGTTCTCACAAAAACCTGTACCAAAACCTGCAACCAATCCAGATATACTTGAGCTGCTGAATGGTTAAACAAACTGTTGTACATCTATACCATGAACTATTACTCAACAAAAAGAAGGAACAAATTATTGATACATGCAACAACCTGGGTGAATCTTGAGGAATAATGCTGAGTGAAAAAAGTCTATCCCAAAAGCTTACATACTACATGATTCCATTTATATAACAATCTTGAAATGTCAAAATTATAGAAATGGAGAACAGATTAGTGGTTGCCATGCGTTAAAGAGGAGGGGGAGGAAGGGAAGTAGGTGTAGCTATAAAAAGACAAACAGAAGTGATCCTTGTGGTAATGTAAATGTTCTGCATTTTTATTGTATCCATGTCAATACCCTGGTTGTGATATTATACTATAGTTCTGCAAAATGTTACCAGTGGGAGAAACTAGGTAAAAGGTATAAAGAATATCTCAGTATTATTTCCAAAAATGTATGGGAATTTACAATTATCTCAAAATAAAAAGTTTAATTAAAAAACCATAATTATAGCAATAGACAATCCAAAAAGGAAATTAAGAAAACAATTACATTTACAATATTATCCAAAAGAATAAAATACCTAGGAATAAATGTAACCAAGGAGGTAAAAGACTTGTGCTTTGGGACTTCTCTGGTGGTGCATTGAGAAGACTCCACGCTCCCAATGCAGGAGGCCCAGCTTCGATCCCTGGTCAGGGAACTAGATCCCACATGTGTACCGCAACTAAGAGTTCGCATGCCACAACTAAGGATCCTGCATGCTGCAACTAACACCCAGTGCAACCAAATAAATAAATAAATATTTTTTAAAAAAGACTTGTGCATTGAAAACTACAAAACGTTACTGAGATAAATTAAAGAAGACCTACATAAATAAAAAGAGTTCCTATGTTCATGGGTTAGAAGACAATATTAAATTAAGATAGCAATTCCCCCAAAACTGATCTACAAATTAAATGCAATCCCTATCAAAATTCTAATGGTCTTTTTGCAGAAATGTAAAAGTTGATTCTCAAATTCATATGGAGCTATAAGGGACCATGGATGGCCAAAACAATATTGAAAAAGAAATACAAAATAGGAGGACTCACACTTCCCTATTTTGAAACTTACTACAAAGTTACAGTAATCAAAATAATGTGGTACTGGCATAGGCTAGACTCATATACCAATGGGAATAGAACTGAGAGTCCAGAAATAAACCCAAACATCTATTACCAATTGATTTTCAACAAGGGTGCCAAGACCACCCAGTGGGGAAAGAATAGTGTCTTCAACAAATGATTCCTGGACAACTGGATAAGCACATGCAAAAGAACAGAGCTGGACCCTAACCTTACTCCATATACAAAAATTAACTCATAGAGACTTCCCTGGTGGTCCAGTGGTTAAGACTCCATGCTCCCAACGCAGGGGGCCCGGGTCCAATCCCTGGTCAGGGAACTAGATCCTGCATGCCGCAACTAAAAGATCTTGCATGCCGCAATGAAGATCTTGCATGCAGCAACAAAGATCCCATGTGCCACAACTAAGACCCGGTGCAGCCAAATAAATAAATATTCTTTAAAATTAAAAAAAAAATAACTCATAATGAATCAATAACTGAAATATAAGAGCCAAAATTATAAAACTCTTAGATAAAACATAGGGGTAGATCTTCATGACATTGGACTTGGCAATGGATTCTTAATTTGATACCAAAAGCACAACTAACAAGAGAAAAAAATAGATAAATTCATCAAAAATTAAAACTTTTGTGCATCAAAGGATATTCTCAAGAATGTAAAAGATGACCTACAGAATGGGCAACATATTTGCAAGTCCCATATCTGATAAGGATATCCAGAATATATAAAGAACTCTTACAACTCAAACAATGAAAAGACAAACTACCCAAGTTAAAAATGGGCAAGGACTAGAATAGATATATCTCCAAAGAAGATATGCAAATGGCCAAGAAGCACATGAAAAGATGTTCAATATCATTTATCATCAAGGAAATGCATATTAAAATTATAATGAGATATCTCCTCACAATCACTAGGATGGCTTTAATATAAACAACAAGCAAAAAAAAGTTAAGTAACAAGCATTGGCAAGGATGTGGAGAAATAGGAAATTGTACATTGCTGGTGAGAATACAAAACAGTGCAGTTGCTGTGGAAAATAGTTTGGTGGTTCCTCAAAAAAGTTAAACATTAAATTACCATATGACCCAATAATTCCAAATGTAGGTATATACCCAAGAGAAATGAAAACTTATGTCCACCTGGAAACCTATATACAAATGTTTGTAGGAGATATTATTCATAACAACCAAAAGGTGGAAACAAGCCAAATGTTAATCAGTGGATGAATGGATAACAAACTATGATACATGCAATGGAATATTAGTCAGTCACAAAAAATGAATAAAGTACTGATAATGCTACAACTTGGATGAACCTTGAAAATATTATGCTAAGTGAGATAAGCCAAACACAAAGGTCACATGTTGCTTGACTCCTTTTATGTGATATACACAGAATACGCAAAGCAGATTAGAGGAAACCAAGAGATGTGGGGAGGGGACAATGGGGAATGATTACTTAGTGGGTATGGAGTATTCTTATGGAGTGATGAAAAAGTTTTGTTTTGTTTTTTTGGCCTCGCCACGCAGCATGCGGGATCTTAGTTCCCCGACCAGGGATCAAACCTGCGTCCCCTGCAGTGGAAGCGTGGTCTTAACCACTGGACTGCCAGGGAAGTCCTGAAAAACTTTTGAAACTAGAGAGAGCTGGCGGTTGCACAACATTGTGAATACGCTAAATACCACTGAATTGTACATTTTAAAATGGTTAATTGTACGTTATGTGAATTTCAACTCAAAAACGTTTTTATAAAACT
The DNA here is from genome assembly GCF_949774975.1 of Lagenorhynchus albirostris. Classification (NCBI taxonomy): domain Eukaryota; kingdom Metazoa; phylum Chordata; class Mammalia; order Artiodactyla; family Delphinidae; genus Lagenorhynchus; species Lagenorhynchus albirostris. The sequence continues at coordinate 7,326,650 of NC_083105.1, forward strand.
TTAGCAACACTTACTTTTAGATCTTGAATATTAGATTTTAGTAACCCTTAAAAACTAAGGTAACTATTAAGACTATAGATAACTATCCTTCAGCTGTATACAAAACTAAATAAGCCGATGGACATGTACGTCATGCTCCAAGGAGAACCCAAGAGACAGCCTGCATTTGGGGGTCTGTTGGTAACCTGTTAGGAGACTTTTTGTGGTCCACCAACAGACTGTGGACCGTAGTTGAGAATCACTGATCTATGTCTCCTGGGAACATGACTCAGCAGCTATGGACAGGCACGACTGTTAAAGGAAAGTGTACAGGGCATAAAGCCGAGGACTGGAGTCCTCGGTGAGGTTGAAGGGCATGGCACAAGCATGATGGCTATGCTTGTGTGAAAGGGGAAGGGGGAAGTTGGCAAGAGCACATGTTTCTGCTCAGGCTGTAAGCAGGAAGTGGCTGTTCCCACTGATGGGAGTTGCCCAGGTATGCTCCATATTTGTACATTATAGTTAAAAGTAAACCTGAAATGGAAGCCTGTCATTTACTGACTTGCCACTGAGTTTTAGTCTGGAAATGAAGTCATGGACTCAACCATTTTCCAGCCCCCCAAACCTCTGCTGCTTCTTCTGCAGCAGAATTGGAGGCAAGGTAGCAGTGAATAGATCTTTGAGCCCCTGGCGTACATTTCCACCTCCCAGGAAGAACCTCCATGCCATATCTTACCTGGACAAGGCGTCTGTTGGGTGCACATCATGCCCCCTGGTGCAGTAATTATATAGGGTCCTGAAGTGCCGAACCAGTAATTTACACTTCCAAGTGGAATTCCTCTGGCAGCTGAGAAGACAAGTTTGGCAAAATAGGGACTCTTTAATTCTTTTAAGTCAGATGTACAGCAGCTAGCAACCAAATAATTAACAGAGTATTAACCATCACCTTACATGTGTGTCCAACAATGTCCCCAGGATACAAGATTAAAAATATACATTGCCCTTGTCCTCAACTGTATGCTTCTTGAAGGCAGTGATTGTGTATATTTGCCTGTGCTTATTGAAGGCCTAGCATAACACCCACCATGATAGGTATTCAGAAAAAATTTCCAAGTGAGAATTCTATCAAGTTGGCAAGTCCATTAAAGGCCAATGTAATGGCAGTACTAAAGAAAGCACTTCTGTTTGTCTCCCTCTGCCTCTCTCTTAAAAGGACACTTTTGATGGTATTTGAGGTCCACTTGAATAATCCAGAGTAATCCCCTCATCTCAAGATCCTTAATTATATCTGAGAAGGCTTTTTTTTTTTTTTTTACAAACAAGGTAACATTCACAGATTCTGAGGATTAGGACACAGATTATATCTTTGGGAGCCATTATCAGCCTGCCACACTAATTTCTGGCCTATGGCATATGACCAGAAGTAATGCTTCCAGGCCTGACCCATGAAAACTTCCCAGGTGAGATCTTTACTCTCTTCCCCTCTCTGCTCGCTACCCAAAGAGGTCTTGGAAGCCATGTGTTAACGATGGCAGAGACTCTATTACCCTGGGTCCCTGAAGGGCTATGTGGAACAGAGCCCCCTTTCACCCCTGCTGATTGGCCTTTATATAAGCAGTAATATCCATTATCTTAAGCCATTGATAATTTGGGGTTTATCTGTTTCAATAGCTAGCATTATCTTAACTAATTCACTCTGAATCTAAAGTTGTCATCCTTCCCTGTTACCCTCCCTTTCAATATTCTATTAGTATCCCCTTTCAGAATAAGTCATTATTTTATTCACTTACATGTTCGCTTATTTCTTATATGACTCTCACTAGACTGTAAGTTTAACAAAAGCAGGGACTATGTACTTATGTCTCGTTCACTGTTGTGTTCCCAATTGTCGCTTCTAGTGTTTGGCACACAATAGGTACTCAATACATGTTTGCTAAAAACTTAAATCAAAGAGCCCTGACAAAGCAACTCTGCTGAGGCGAAAGGAATCTTTCCTGGTCATATAATCAGCTCATGATGCATGATGGGTGTTTAATTCCAAAGGCCTCAAGGAAGCCCATTCACAAGACCTGACTCTTGCCAGGGGAGTAGGCATAGGCTTCCACACCTAAACCATGACATAATCAGACCCAGAGCAGTTTCAGACATTGGGCCAAGTTCATATAAGTTGCCTAAATCCTTTCCAAGTGGCTGTGCAATGGCTGAGACACTGACCTACCTTTGCAGGCGAAGAAGCAGAACTTAATGAGAGCACGAAGAGAATCCCCTGAAGTTGCCTGACCCTTATCTCATAATCCTAAAAATAAGCCCCCTCAGTACTGTGAGGCCAAAAATAAGAGTGAATTCAAGACCCAGAATGCAATTGTCCCGAGTTCCCCAGACATCTGTAGCAAAGGGGAACTGGATTTCCAAGTGTCCCCTGACCCGGATTCTTCATAGCTACACTCCCTCTGTCTGTAGGACACTCTGTTATCCAATGTCAGGCTTCCAGATGCTGTCTGCCCTCTGGACCATGAAGAGCTGCCAGTTGGGTACAGCTTGTGAACTCCTTGGCCTTTATATATTTGCACTGTATTTTTAACAGTAACTGCAACAAATTTTCTTACTCCTCAATTTTCTCTAACATCGTTCTTCATCACCCCTCTTCTCCAGCAGTTCACTGAAATCTCTTGATAATTCTGCCAAAAACCTCAAATTTCCTCATGCAATGCACATTTTTCAGTCTTCATTTTACCAAACATCTCTCCAGCAGCTGACAGATGACTACCCAGTAATGCTTGAACCTTTCTCCTCCCTTGACTTCCAGGATAATGAACTCACTTGATTCTTCTCTCACCTCTCAGTCAGCCCCTTCTCAATCTCCATTGAAGGTCACCCCTCCCTACCTATCCTTTAAATGTTGAGGACCCTTGGCATACCATCCTTAATTCACTGAATGAGCCCATCATTCACATGGCTTCAGAGATGACCGATGTGCTGAGGATTTCCAAATCAGTGTCTTGATACAGTGCATCTTTGGAGCTCCAAGCTGCATGTCTACTGCCTCTAGCAGCTTGTGTACCTCACACTTAATATGGTGCAGGGGTTAAGAGTGTAGGCTCAAAAGGACACAACATCTTTTATACAGTATTCCTGCCAAAATACATGACCTGAATATAATCATGAGGAAACAGACAAACAGAAATTAAGGGATATTCTACGAAACAATAAGGCTGTATTCTTTTTAAAATGTCAGGGTCATGAAAGACAAAAAGAAAGGCTGAGCGCAGACTAAAGGAGACCAAAGAAATAGGACAACTGAATTCAATATGTGATCTGGGATTAGATCCTGGATTGGAAAAAAAAAATGCTATTAGAATTAGGAATAGTAATGGTCAATCATTTGAATTTGAATAATCAATAGTATTGTTTCAATGTTAAATTTTCTGATTTGATAAGCACACTGAGGTTAGATGAGAGAATGCCCTTGTTCTTAGGAGATACACACTGAAATATTTAGAAATGAAGGAAATGATCTTTGTGACTTACTCCCAAATAGTTCAAACAAAAGCAGGAAAAAAAAAGAATAACATAAAGCAAACGTGGGGACTTCTCTGCTGGCGCAGTGGTTAAGAATCCGCCTGCCAACGCAGGGGACATGGGTTCGAGCCCTGGTATGGGAAGATCCCACATGCCGCGGAGCAACTAAGCCCACGCGCCACAACTACTGAGCCCGCGCACCTAGAGCCCGTGTTCTGCAACAAGAGAAGCCACCGCAATGAGAAGCCCGTGCACCACAATGAAGTGTAGCCCCCACTCACCGCAACTAGAGAAAGCCTGCGTGCAGCACTGAAGACCCAACACAGCCAAAAATAAATAAACAAATAAATTTATTATTTTTAAAAAAGCAAATGTAGGAAAATGTTAATAATGGGTTAATCTAGATGAAGGTCCATGTGAGTTCACTGTAATATTCTTAAAACTTTCTATAGATCTTATTTTTTTTCAAAATGAAAAGTTTAAAGAGAGAGAGTATGTTTAAGGTTCAAATTCCAGCTCCACCACTTGCTAACTGTATAGCCTTGAGAAATTATATAACCATCACTGACTCAGTTTCCCTAGCTATACATTGGGGATAATGATAGAACCTACATCATAAGTTTTTGTGAGGATTAAATAAATTAACACATGTAAAGGCCTTGGAACACTGCCCAGTATATGATAAGCATTCAATAAATGTTAGCTAGTATTAATTACTATGTCTAAAGTTGAACTCAATTCCTCTCCAATTTAGACTATCGCTTATACTCATTTTTTTTTTTTTTCGGCCATGTGGCTAGCAGGATCTTAGCTCCCTGACTAGGGATGGAACCCGGGCCAATCCCCAACCACTGAAAGCATCGAGTCCTAACCACGGGACCGCCAGGGAATTCCCTAGACTATCTCTTATACACTTGACTATGGTCTATAGCATCATGATCCAGTCAGTCTTCTAAGGTAGAAAATTCACTACATTCGTCTGTATGTCCCCAGAACTTTGCCCATGCCTCTATTACAGCACATGTCATAAGACAGGATAATGTATTTGCATATGTCTATCTCTACTGGACTGTGTTTGTCTCAACTAGACTGGAGTTGGGAGTGGAGAAGGCAAGGGAGAAAGGGGAAGAGCATTCCAGACAGAGCAAATAGCATGAAGGCTCAGAGGTGGGAGGGCAAGGCACAAAGAAACCCAGTTGGATTGGAGTACAAAAGGTGAGAGAATGAGGGATATAAAGTGAGGCTAGATTGAATTAAAATATAACATAAAAAGATTATTTGTATCCTCTGGTACATCCATTAGATCAGTGCTGCAGGGCTTGATGGTACCTCTTCCCATGCTTTAGTCCCATGGAAGATGGGAATTAAACCTAAGAGAAGCAAAGGCAAAGTCAGAAAGGAGAGAAGACAAAAAGCCATGCCAGAGGAAGAAGAGCCAAGGCCACGCTACCGAAAACAAGACTACTCAGTGATACATGAGACCGGCACTTAAATGGACAGAAGACTATCAGGTATAATTAGCTGTTCAGGTGTCTGACGGTAAGCTCCCATTAGACTGCAAACTCCTTCAGGACAGGGAGGGACTAAATCTTGTGTTCCTAGCACGTAGTATGTTACTTGGCACATAGTCAGTAGGCTCAGGAAATGCCCGCTGAATACATGTGCAAATATCAACCGCCTGACCACAGAGGCCAGAAGTCTTCACTAGCTAACAGTCTTACTTCAATTACACAGGCCCCCAAACCCCAAAGCGCTTGATAATTTTATAAGCATCGCTCACCAGCAGAGGCAGCTTTCATCAGCAGCTGGGCAAATTCAATGGCACCTCCTTTTCTGAAGGATAATTTAAAAATAGCCTGTCCTTCCCAGCCACCTGGAGGAAGAAACGGCACACACTCACTAAGAGGCTGGCATGCTGTTACAGAAGGACTGCCACAAACAATAAGAGAAGCACTACCCAATGAAGCAGGGGCCAAGTCTGAATCTTAAACCTTCTGGAAGCTTTTGAGAAAAAATACACTTCTGAGGGGGGACACTTACCATCTGGAGCTGCCTGAATGGTTCCTTTAATGTAGTTGGGGGCAAAGATTGGTTGTTGAATGGTGCAATTACTCATCAGACCAAATGGCATCATAAAAGAAAGCATGGGGTCATTGACTAAGTGTGAAGTCACGAAGATCACCTAAGAGAGAAAAGAAACTTTGGAAAAGGAATGCAATTTATCCATGGATTGAGACATATAAGAGCAATTCTGAAGTTAAGGCTGCTTTGGCATTCTGGCCTAATTGAGAAGCATGACCAATTTTCTTCCATTACACTTCAACATGGAAAATTTCAAAGGAGAAATGGTTTAAAATACTTTGAAAGTCAATGTTTAACCTCTCTCCATTTTAAGGAAAAATGTAGAGTTAATCAGATCAAAGTAGAAGTAGAAATTACCCGGTATGAAGTGAGAAACAATGTTCCTCTTTTTGTACCATTAAAGAGATCATATCCCACTGGTTGCTGTAGGAAGGAGAGGTCCACATCCTGACTCTGCTTCAAGACACTGCAGAAAAGACAGGGCAGACAGCACACAATTTAGAATCTATATAAAATTATACAAACAGAGCTCGTAGCATAGTTTCTAGCCTGGAGGGAGATTTTAATAAAAGTTACTTGCTGCTGCTACTGCTACTACTATTTTATTAAAATAGAAAGGAATTTAAATGATCTTATTCTCTGACAATTCACACTTCTTCTTCTTTATCATTGGGTTCTTTTTTTAAAAAAAATTAGTTCCCCCACTCTTTTATTAATTAATTTATTATTTTTGGCTGCGTTGGGTCTTAGTTGTGGCACTCGTTATCTTTCATTGTGGCTCACAGGCTCTTCACTGCGGCACGAGGGCTCTCTAGTTGAGGCTCATGGACTTAGTTGCCCCACAGCATGTGGGATCTTAGTTTCCCAACCAGGGATCGAACCCACCTTCACCTTCATTGGAAGGCAGATTCTTTACCACTGGACCACCAGGGAAGTCCCATTGGGTTCTTCTTTCTTATCAAACCTAATTCTATTCTTAATGTATATTCATTAATTTTTCTACTTCTTGTGCAGTTGGTATAAAGCACTCTGTTAACGGAAATGTTTCTTGGACTCTGGTAAAGAACGTTAGGCACACGCAGAGTGCTCCCGAACGCTCTGACATGTTCCCTCTGTCTGTCATGTTCTCCCTGCACTCCTAACCTGAAAAACTTGGGCTCATCCTATTCTTACTCACAGAATCCTACTGGGTTTTTTCCCTTTCTTAGCAATTTATATATATAAATTATAAATATATAAGTGGGTGCTACTAAATATTAAAAGAATGAGTGAATGAAAACATGAATATAGGTAATAATGCAAGAAATATATGACATACATCACATAAATGGAACAAAAATATCATGGCAGTTTGGTGGAAGGAGAGATTAGCTCTTGGTTGAAGTAATTAGGAATGACTTTACAGAAAGGTTGACATTTGAGCTGATTCTTTTTTTTTTTAGGCCATGCCATGCAGCATGCAGGATCTTAGCTTCCCAACCAGGGATCCCCTGCATTGGGAGTACAGAGTCTTAACCACTGGACCACCAGGGAAGTCCCACTGAGCCAATTCTTAAGAGATGAATAGTGTTTCAGTAGGCAGAAGTGAGGGTAGGGGAAAATCCTGATGGGGAGCAAACAGCATTAATGGAGGTATGCAGTGGAAAGAAAACTGTGTACTTGGGAGCAGCCTACCTATGTGGATTCATCAAAACAGCATGGAAGTGAGACCGGGAGGAATAGTGAGATAAAGCTGGAATCATGCTGGGACTAGAGCTTGGAGACATCATTCAATAGGCAAGGCAGAACTGTGACTTACAGCTGTCTCAGCAAGGAAGTCACATGATCAAGGAAGTGGTGGTATGTCAGAGGGATCCATTTAAGAGTTCCTAAAAATGTTGCGATATGAGGTAATAAGAACTGGAACTAGGATGGTGGTGTATGGATAAAAAGGGCTTTTTAAGAGACTATGAAAAAATAGGATGTCAGCAAAAATGGTGGAATAAGGAACTCTAAAGGTCAGCCTAGAACTCTAGAATCTAATCAAAAGTTTATAGCAACTAGGGGAATGTTTAATCAAGAAAAAAATAGTTGAATGTCAATAAGGGAGTTTTGTGCACTTTAACTTACCCTAGTACTATCCTCCACTTCCCAGTTTGGCAACAGCCTTGACAACAACAACCCATATTCTCAGTATAGGTGCCCACTCCTGGGCGGAGGAGAACAGACCTTATTGTGGTTTGACCTGTCCAGTGGCTTCCTGGAGGACTAGCTCTAAGGGCATGTGCCTAACTCAGAACTCTCTTAGGACTTAGGCAGCTACCTAGGGCACATCTGTCAAAAACATTTCAAGGCAAATGTGTTAGAGCTGCTATCTGGGGCAAAGAATGACATTTTGGGCAAACAATAAAAAAACTGAAAAGTGAGGAAGGAAAGACTGGGAAATGAGATACTTTGAGGAACAAAGGCTTTGAAAACCTCTGACATGTTCATGGGAATCTAGAAAGCACCACACATACATTTTCAGGGCTGAGTTCATGCTCAGAAGAATCCTGAGAAGGCCCCAAAACTGTTACCTCTGGTTGACAGTGAGGCTCTGCTCAAGCAGGCAGTGAAAGCTAAGACAGAGTTTTAAACTGCCTAGCTGAGTGATAAAGACAGGCTCCAACACACACACACACACACACACACACACACACACACACAGGCCATCTGCAAAGGCTGGGATTTTGTTGTTGTTGTTCCAAACATACAAGTAAACTGTCAAATCACTAGCTAGCCTCTAAATTAACATAAAAGAGGCCACACATGTCATTAGCCACACATAACAAAGAATATAGACTTTACAAAATTAGTTCAGGGGTCTTCCCTGGTGGCGCAGTGATTGAGAGTCCGCCTGCCAATGCAGGGGACACGGGTTCGTGCCCCAGTCTGGGAAGATCCCACATGCCGCGGAGTGGCTGGGCCTGTGAGCCATGGCCGCTGAGCCTGCGCATCCGGAGCCTGTGCTCCGCAACGGGAGAGGCCACAACAGTGAGAGGCCCGCGTACCGCAAAAAAAAAAAAAAAAATTAGTTCAGAAAAATCACTAAACAATAACTACAACATGCAGCAACAACACCCTGTGGAAGAGGGAGAGTCTGATTTCCAGAGTTGCCACATTATAATTTTTAAAAATGTCCAGTTTTCAACAAAAGAAAAACATGAAGCATGCAAAGAAACAAGAAAGTATGGGACTTCCCTAGTGGTGCAGTGGTTAAGAATCTGCCTGCCAATGCAGGGGACGTGGGTTCGAGCCCTGGTCCGGGAAGATCCTACATGCCACAGAGCAACTAAGCCCGTGCGCCACAACTACTGAGCAGGCACTCTAGAGCCCACGAGCCACAACTACTGAAGCCCGTGAGCCACAACTACTGAAGCCCACGTGCCTAGAGCCCATGCTCCGCAACAAGAGAAGCCACTGAAATGAGAAGCCTGCACGCTGCAACGAACAGTAGCCCCTGCTCGCCTCAACTAAAGAAAGCCGGCACGCAGCAATGAAGACCCAAAGCAGCCATAAATAAATAAATAAATAAATTTATTTCAAAAAACTAATTGCCCCTTAGGAAGCCAAGAAATTAGATTCACTAGACAAAGACTCTAAATAAACTATTTAAATATATTCAAAAAGTTAAAAGAAACAATGACTTAATAACTTAAGGAAAAGGATGAAAACAATGTCTCATCATGTAGAGAATACAAAAATAAAGATAGAAATTATAAAAAGGAACCAAATAGAAATTCTGGAGTTGAAGACTATAATAACTGATATAAAAAGTTCAGTAGTGGGGGACTTAATGGCATATTTCAGCAGGCAGAAGAATCAGTGAACTTGAAGATAGGTCAATTGAGATGAATAGTTACTACCTGAGTAACACAAAGAAAAAAGAATAAAGAAAAAGGAACAGAGTCTAACAGACCTGTGGAACACAATCAAACATATCAACATATGTATTATGCGACTGGCAGAAGGAGAGGAGAGGAAAAAAGGGGGAATAAAGAATTTTTGAACAAATAATGTCCACAATTTTCCCAAATTTAATGAAATACATGAATCTACACATCCAAGCTCAACAAACTCCAAGTAGGATAAACTCAAAGAGATCCACACTGAGACACATTGCAATCAAACTGTTGAAAGCCAAATACAGAGAATCTTGAAAGCAGCAAGAGAAGAAAATTATCATGCACAAGGAATCCTCAATAAGACAAACAGCTAACTTCTCACCAGAAAATATGGAGGTAATGGGATGAAATATTCAAAGTGCTAAAAGGAAAAAAAAATTGTCAACCAAGAATTCTAAATCTGGCCAAACTATCCTTCAAAAATTAAGGAAAAAATAAAACATTACCAAGTGAACAAAAACTGACAGAGTTTATCACTACTAGATCTGAACTATAAGAAATGTTAAAGGAAGTCCTTCTGCCTGAAATAAAAAGACACTGGACAGTAAATGAAATCAACACAAAGAAATAAAGAACACTGGGAAAGATAATTACATAGGTAAATTAAAAATCAATATTAATGAATTTTGGGTTTGTTCATTTCATTTCATCCTATATGATTTAAAACACAATTGCATAAAACAATAATTATAAATCTATAATGATGAGCACACAATGTATAAAGATGTAATTTGTGACAATCACAATATAAGAGGGCAGAGCTATGTAGGAGTAAAGTTTTTGCATATAATTAAAACTAAGTTGGTATTAATTTGAACTAGATTGTTATAAATTAAGATGTTAAACATAATCTATGGGGCAACCACAAAGAAGATAACTAAAATACGTGCAGCAAAGGAAATGAAGAGAGATAAAGATGGTACACTAAGAAATATCTGTTAAACACAAAAAAACACTCATGGAGGAATTGAGGAACAAAAATGATATAAGAAATATAGAAAACAAATAGCAAAAGAGCAGAAGTTAAATTCTTCCTTATTATTACATTAAATTAAATGGATTAAAGTCTCCAATTAAAAGGCAGAGAATGGTAGAATATATTTTTTAAAAAACATATTACTGCTATAGACTGTCTACAAAAACTCACTTGAGATCTAAAGACACAAATAGGTTGAAAGTAAAAGGATGGAAAAAGATACTCCATGAAACAGTAACCAAAAGAGAGCTGAAGTGGCTATACTAATATCAGAAAAACATAAGCTTATTTATCTCTTGTAAAAATAAAATACAGTGTGTGTGAAAAAAAGTTATTACAAGACAAAGAGGAATCTTCTGTAATACTAAAAGCGTTAATCATCAAAAAGATACAACAAAAAAAACAAAAAAAAAACAAACAGAAAACAAACAACAACAACAAAAAAAGATACAACAATGATAAGCATGGATACATCTAACAAAATTCAACTAGACCTAACATATAAGGACACTCCCTCCACAAAGGTAGAATACACATTCTTCTCAAGTGCACATGGAACAGTCTCTAGGATAGACCATATGTTGGGCCACAAAACAAGTCTCACAAAATTTATGAAGACTGCAATCATACAAAGTATCTTTTGACTACAATGGAATGAAATTAGAAAACAATAACTGAAGGATATCTGACAAAGTAACAAATATATGGAAATTAAACATCACATTCTTCTTCTTCTTTTTTTTTTTTTTTTGCAGTATGCGGGCCTCTCACTGTTGTGGCCTCTCCTGTTGCGGAGCACAGGCTCCAGACGCGCAGGCTCAGCAGCCATAGCTCACAGGCCCAGCCACTCCGTGGCATGTGGGATCTTCCTGGACCGGGGCACGAACCTGTGTCCCCTGCATCGGCAGGCGGACTCTCAACCATGAGCCACCAGGGAAGCCCTAAACATCACATTCTTAAACAACCAATGGGTCAAAGAAGAAATCATAAGTGAAATTAGAAAATACTTCGATCTAAATGAAAGCAAAAGCATACATACCAAAATTATTTAGATGCAGCAAAAGCAGTGCTTAAGAGTGAAATTTATAGCTTGTAATGCCTACATTTTTTAAAAGAGAGATTTCATATTAATAATCTAACTTTCCACCTTAGGGACCTAGAAAAACAAAAGCAAATGAAACCCAAAGCTAGCAGTAGGGAGGAAATAATAAAGATTACAATGGAGATAAATGAAATAAAGAATAGAAAAATAGAATCAATGAAACCAAAGTTATTTCATTGTGAAGATCAACAAAATGTACCAATCTTTAGCTAAACTGACCAAGGAAAAAAGAAAATTCAAATGACTAAAACTATGGATGAAAGTGGGGATGTTGGGCTTCCCTGGTAGCGCAGTGGTTAAGAATCCACCTGCCAGGGCTTCCGTGGTGGCGCAGTGGTTGAGAGTTCGCCTGCCGATGCAGGGGACACGGGTTTGTGCCCCGGTCCGGGAGGATCCCGCATGCCGCAGAGTGGCTGGGCCCGTGGGCCATGGCCGCTGGGCCTGCGCGTCCGGAGCCTGTGCTCTGCAGTGGGAGAGGCCACAACAGTGAGAGGCCCGCGTACCGCAAAAAAAAAAGAAAAGAAAAGAAAAGAAAAGAATCCACCTGCCAATGCAGGGGACATGGGTTCAAGCCCTGGTCCAGGAAGATCCCACATGCCGCGGAGCAACTAAGCCTGTGCGCCACAACTACTGAGCCTGCAAGCCACACTACTGAAGCCCACTTGCCTAGAGCCCGTGCTCTTCCACAAGAGAAGCCACTGCAATGAGAAGCCTGAGCACCTCAACAAAGAGCAGCCCCCACTCGCTGCAACTAGAGAAAGCCTGCGTGCAGCAACAAAGACCCAATACAGCCAAATATAAATAAATAAATAAATAACATTTTAAAAAAAGCAAGAAAGTGGGGATGTTATCACAGACCTTACAGAGATTTAAAATAAGATTATAAGAGAATATATGAACAATTGTATGGCAACAAATTAGATAACATAGATAAAATGGGTAAATTCCTAGAAAAAAACGACTGAAATTGACTAAAGGAAGAAAATTGGAATAGACCTATAACAGGTAGAGATTGAATCAGTAGTCAAAAAACTTCCAATAAGAAAAAAACAGAAAAATACTCATGTAAAAAATCCTCAAAAAAAAAAATACTAGTAAACTGAATATAACAACACATTAAGAGGATTATACACCATGACCAACTGGGATTTATCCCTGGAATGCAAAGATAGTTTAAGATATGAAAGTCAATCAATAAAATAAAAATAGAACTACCTTATGATCCAGCAATCCCACTTCTGGGTATATATCCAAAGGAAATGAAAATAGGATAGCAAACAAGTATCTGTACTCCCATGTTCACTGAAGCATTATTGATAATAGCCAAGATATGGAAACCATGTAAGTGTCCATCAATGAATGAACAGATAAAGAAGATGTGAGATAGATAGATATGTATGGACAGAGAGAGAGAGAGAGAGAGAGAGAGAGAGAGAGAGAGAGAGAGAGAGAGCCACACAGAGAAAGACAATACTGCGTGGAATCTTTAAAAAGTCAAACTCAAAGAAACAGAGAAGTAGGGTGTTGCCAGAGGCAAGGGGCCAGGGTGGGGGGCTGTGGAGAGAATAGGGACAGGTTAGGAAAAGGATCAAACTTAATATAATTTTTTTTAAAAATAGAGATTTTTTTAAAGAAAATCAATCAATGTAATATACCACATTGACAAAATGAAGGACAAAAAACCACACGATCATCTCAATTGATGCAGAAAAAGCATTTGACAAAATTTTACACTCTTTGATGATAAACACACTCAACAAACTAGGAATCATAGGAAACTACCCCAAAATAATAAAAGCCATTTATGAAAAGCCCACAGCTAACATCATACTCAATGGTGAGAGATGAAAGCATTTCTTCTAAGATCTGGAAAAAGGTAAGGATGCCCACTCTCACCACTTCTATGGTAAAATGATCTTCAACAAGGGTGCCATGACCACTCAATGGGGAAAGAACAGTCTCTTCAACAAATGATGTTGGAAAAACTAGATATCCACATGCAAAAGAATGAAGTTGGACCTTTAACTTACACCATCTTAAAAATTCGACTCAAAATGGATTAAAGAACCAAACATAATCTCTAACACTACAAAACTTCTGGAAGAAAACATAGGTGGAAATTTTCATGACACTGGACTTGGCAACAATTTCTTGCATGTGACACCAAAAGCACAGGCAACAAAAGCAAAAATAGACAAATGGGACTATATCAAACTTGAAAACTTTTGTGCATCAAAGAACACAATCAACAGAGTGAAATGTCAACCTATAGAATGGGGGAAAATATTTGCAAACCATAAGAGGTTAATATCCAGAATATGTAAAGAACTCCTACAACTCAACAACACCAAAAAAAACCCAAACCGATTTAAAAATGGACAAAGGACTTAAATAAACATTTCTCCAAAGATGATATATAAATGGCTAAAAAATATGAAAAGATGTTCAACATTATTAATCATCAGAGGAATGCAAATCAAAACCATGAATGAGATATCACCTCACACCTATTAGGATGGCTACTATTGAAAAAAGAAAAGTGTTGCCTAGGATGTCGATAAATTGGAACTCTTGTGCACTCTTGGTGGGATTGTAAAATGGTGCGACAACTATGGAACAGTATGGAGTCTCCTCAAAAATTAAAAATAGAACTACTCCATAATCCAGCAATCCCACTTCTGGGTATATATCGAAAAGAATTGAAAGCAGGGTCTCAAAGAGATATTTGCACACTCACGTTCATAGCAGCACTATTCATAATAGCCAAGAGGTGGAAGCAACATAAAAGTCTATCAATGAATGAATGGAGAAACAAAATGTGTTATATGAGTGAAATGGAATATTATTCAGCCTTAAAAAGGAAGGAAATCTTGTCACATGTTACAACATGGGTGAATCTTGAGGACATTATGCCAAGTGAAATAACCCAGACAAAGACAAATACTATATGATCTCACCTACATGTGGAATCTAAAAAAAAAATTCAAATTCACAGAAGCAGAGAGTAGAACAGTGGTTATTGGGGGCTGATGGGATGGGGGAAATGGAGAGATGTTAAGCAAGGTTACAAAATTTACAGTTAAGTAGGATGAATAAGTCTAGAGATCGAATATATAGGCATGAAGACTATATTGTACTTAATACTATATTGAACACTGGAAATACGCTAAGAGAGTAAAAAAATGATCATTATGTGAGATGACACGTTAATTAACTTGACTGTAGGAATCATTTCACTATGTATATTACATCAAATTACCATGTTGTATACTTAAATATATACAATTTTTATGTTTTTAGTGGCTAAGATGGTAAATTTTGTTATGTGCTTTTTACCACACAAAAAATGAACAACTTTGGGATTTCCCCGGTGGCGCAGTGGTTAAGAATCTGCCTGCCAATGCAGGGGACACGAGTTCCATCCCTGGTCCAAGAACATCCCACATGCCGTGGAGCAACTAAGCCCATGGGCCACAACTACTGAGCCCACGTGCCACAACTACTGAAGCCCGCACACATAGAGCCCGTGCTCTGCAACAAGAGAAGCCACCGCAATGAGAAGGCTGAACACTGCAACGAAGAGTAGCCCCTGCTCGCCACAACCAGAGAAAGCCCGCGAGCAGAAACAAAGACCCAACACAGCCAAAAATAAATAAATAAATACATAAATAAATATATTTATTAAAAAATGAACAATTTAGCAAAAAAATGGAGAACATTTATGAACCAAGAAAATTTACCAAATACATATAGTCAATAACCATAAGACAAAAATAATTTCACTAGCAATTAAGCTTTAAAAAAAGATATCAGTATTCAGATTCCATGATCAGACTGAGAGAGCTATCAAAGATTAACACAGGGTGTTGGCATTGGGCACTCAAAGTATTAAAAGGAATGTAATTTGATATAATTCTGTAGGGTAATTTTGCAATAAATATATTTCTGTGTATAAATATATTAAATATAAAATATTTTTAATATTTTGACAAGATCTTTCATATTAAAAATATATTTTTTAAATATTTTTTTAAAAGTCTGTGTCCTCTGATCCCACAATTCCACTTTCAGGAATATATCTGAAAGAAACATTCTGACAGGTAGGCAAAGATAAATCTTTAAAAAGTTCACTGCAGCAATGTTTATAGCAATGACAAATTAAAATCAGACTATCTGGGACTTCCCTGGTGGCGCACTGGTTAAGAATCCGCCTGCCAATGCAGGGGACACAGGTTCCAGCCCTGGTCTAGAAGATCCCACATGCTGTGGAACAACCAAGCCCATGCACCACAACTACTGAACCTGCATTCTACAGCCTGCGAGCCACAACTACTGAGCCTGCGTGCCACAACTACTGAAGCCTGCATGCCTAGAGCCCATGTTCCACAACAAGAGAAACCACTGCAATGAGAAGCCTGCGCACTGCAACGAAGAGTAGCCCCCACTCGCCGCAACTAGAGAAAGCCTGTGCGCAGCAACGAAGACCCAACGCAGCCAAAAAAAAAAGGAAAGAATATATCCTTCTTTAAAAAAAAAAAAAAATCAGACTATCCCAGATATGGGCTGGAGCAAATATGTATGCATACTGGAGTACAAGACATTGAAAACAATGATGTAGGTACCGACACTGGAAAGCATCCCCTATACATTGGTAAATGAGAAAAACAAGTTACAAAGCAGTCTGACAGGGGAAGGTGCGTATATTTCCACAGGGGAAAGTACAGAAGGATACATACCAAAATGTAAAAAGCACTGGATGTAGGAATTTGGGGTAATTTAAAATTTTTCCCAAGTTTTCTACATGGTTTTACCTGCACACATTTTTGAATATGGATTTTAAAAAAAACAAAACTCAATGTCTTCCCTTTTTACCAGTAGAGTCTGGCCCACACATTTATGACTTTTCAGCTGGGATCAGAAAAAAACCTCCACACAACACAGCCAAGCTGTGATGAATTTCTCAACTGTGTATTGTGAATAGTCCAGAGAAGTCAAAATACAACCAATCTTCTCCCTCTCAAGCTATTTCTTTAAAGTGTTTTTTATCCAGGAAGCCAGAGCACCTACAGTGACTTCTTTGCTGAGAAGAAAGAAGAGAAGCAGTCCTTTTCCTTTTAGAGGGGCAGCCAGAGTAGAGAAGTGAATGCATAGTGCCTAAGTTCAGAGCTCTCCCACATGCACTGGCCATGTGATTTTAAGCAAATTACTTCTCTTTCAGTTTTCCCACCTGTGAAACGAGGAAACTAGTACTGATCCTTATTGCAGATAGAGCAGTTATAACTATAAAGCCCTTGCACAGTGCTCGGCTATGGTTAACCATTCAAGAGCACACCAGGGACCCCACAAAGGTAATCAAAGGACCATAAAATCAGTATATGTTACAATTTTTTAAAACCATGCGTCATTCCCTGCCTCCAGCACACAAACAGAAAAGCAGACAGACAGACTCGTAGCCTGAATGAGAAGACACCCGAACACCAGATTAGAAGTGGCTTCAAGGCACAGAGCCACAGGCACACAGGGCAGCGTTCTCTAGGCCAGTGTGCACGCGGTCAGAATGGTGGGCAATCATCTCCTACTACAAAACTGAACAAACAGCAGCGGTCCTTCAGGGGCAAGGGAGAACCTACCGCCTTGACGGCGCGTATAAATCTGTCAAGAAAATATTCTGGGGAAGGAAGCATAGAAAAAAGATCTGGACATCAGCGTTTGGTACTGACTTAAATGGTCTTCCTGACAGATGCATTCAAAGCGACCTAGGTGTGCTCTGCCTCACCTGAGCACAGCCCTGGGCTTCAGAGTCTCACTGCTAGGCGAGCGCAAAGGAAAACGAGGGCAAACCGGAGCAGAGAGGAGCACCTTTAAGAAGTGCCGGGGGCTGGGGCAGACCTCTGGAAAAATGGGGGCGGGGGATGAAGGAGGGGAGCGGAGCAGAGTCGAGGTGTTAGGTGGGGAAGTGAAAATGGGTGGTTCCGGGCTGAGCCTGACAGAGGCGAGAGGAGAGGGGCGAGCGGTGGTCACCGCTAGCACCACACAGAGCGATCGGTGCGAACCCCAAGGCCGCCATGGGAGGCAAGAGAGCGTCATTCTTCCTAGACGCGTCTTCTTCCGGTCCTGATCTTTAGAAAAAAGTAAGACCAGTCATCTCCTTGGTTGGGGCGAAGACGAGAGAGGGCTTTTCGAAGTTCTGAGAGTGAGGAGAGGCCCCTGACAGTTCGGGATCCTTCCAGAAAGATTCCAAAGACACTCATGCCTCTTCTACCTCCCAGAAGCCTGGCACCTTGTTCCCGTCACTCTACAAAGGTAGCGCACTAACAGCAGCCGCAAGCGACCCGGAGGGTCGGTGCGACTCCCCACTCCCACCACTGCACTTCCACCTTTCTTCTGAGGCAGCACGCGCCCTTCACACGTGCAACGGCCCCCGCTGCCGCCTTCCCATTCCGAACACCCGTGAGGCAGCAAGCGCCCTAGCGTCGGGGCGGAGCCACGCCCGCTGCGCACGCGGAAAAGGCGGGAAAGTCTGATGCGCTGAGAGTTTGCGAGCCGCCAGTTCCCCGTGCATCTGCTGCCTCCTCTGACAGCTCCGCAGGCTTCCTTTCACGCACCTTTCGCCGAAGGGGATGAGGGCCCAGCGACGGTTCTCGGTGTGGCTCCGGTTCACTGCCATCCTGCCCTAGGGCCGCTCCTGCCGCCCCTCAGATGGGAAGGGGCGGGGCCTGCGCCAAGCTGTTGGGTGGGGCTCTGAAAGGGAGGGCGGAGATTATGGCGTAAGGGACTGAGGCGGCTGGTCACGTGAGGGGCCTTGGTCAGAGGACCAGACTGAGTCAAGGTCGAGACAGCCCTGATGGGGAAGGGGGAGGGTCCAGGGAGTTGACTCCACCTCCGGAGCGCAGAGGAGTGAGTGATGAGTGGCCTCCTCGACGGTGATTCGCCGTCTTGGCCCCTATGTGGCTGCCCCGCTGCCCACGGGTATGAACTTGAATTGGTCCTGTTGGGAATCAAAATTAAAAGTGGAATTTTCCTACGCCCTCCCTGGCCTGAGTCAGGAAGCTGTTGCCCTTTGGAGAAAGGGTCCAGAACGATTCCTCACCTCTCCTAAGGCGAGCAGAACTTTCTTCCACCAAAGAAAGCCTGGGATCAGAGCCGATTTCTTGTGAGGCAGCATCCAGGAAAGGGTGCGTTGCTGGGTCAGGAAATCAAAGGGGGAATTTCGACCCTGTGTGAGTCTGTTCCAGCTCCAAGATGGAGAGAGACTTTTGTCTCTGTGGCACGCATCATACCTGCCCTGCCTCCTCCAAAGGGTGACTGTGAAGATCAGGTGGGATACGTTATACCAGAATTGCTTTTAAAACTAAAATGTTGTATGTATTCTTATTTCCTTTAAACTTCACCAATAGCACCAGAGGGCTTCAAACAGAAGGATGTTAACATCTTCTGGACCACCTACCATATTTCATCAAATTTAAGATGTTGTCAGTTGTAAAATGCACTATTTTAAAGTGTAACTTGAAGGAAAAAAAGTTGCCAAATAAACGGACATCTGTTGTAAGATGTATGCTGATTTCAGAAATATATGTATTTTTTTTAAATCTTTTTTTTTAGGGTGCACCAAGCATAATGCAAGATCTTCCCATGACCAGGGATCGAACCCATGTCCCCTGCATTGGGAATGTGGAGTCTTAACCACTGGACCACCAGATATATATATACTTTTAAAGCACGACTACAATAGGAATGGCGTGAAGCAGGGGAACAAGCACTGAGGTCTAGGCCCTGTTCTGCCTTGGTAACTAAGTGTACAACCTTGGGCAAGACAGTTATGCTTTCTAGACTTGTTTCCATATCTGTTTGAAGGAAGAACGAGAAGAACTCTTAGGTTTCTTTCAGCTGTGATATTTTATGATTCCCACACTGCTCTGTCACTCAAATCTTCTCACTTCCCTCCATCTTGGTGTGGCCTTGCCGTTCTAGTTCCAGTCATCATTTTACTTGAATGACTCCAAGGGCCTGCTGACCTCTCTTCCTCTCGTCTTGACTCCCCACCATTCATCTATACCTTGTGCTCACCCTACAGAATGTTGAGGACCCAAACACAGTTGCACATGATTGTCACATTCAAATTCAGAGAGATAATATACAGGTAGAGTTGTGTTATTTGCTGGCTATAGAAGACAGTGTGAACCTCACGAGAGGAAGGATTGGTTTAAGTTTGAAAAAGACAATACAAGCTAGTGCTTTAAGTTTAGCTCTTAAAAGTCTTCACTGCAAAAAAGGCAGGTCTCAGGCTTCCCTGGTGGCGCAGTGGTTGGGAGTTCGCCTGCCGATGCAGGGGACACGGGTTCGTACCCCAGTCCGGGAGGATCCCACATGCCGTGGAGCGGCTAGGCCCGTGAGCCACGGCCACTGAGCCTGCGCGTCCGGAGCCTGTGCTCTGCAGCGGGAGAGGCCACAACAGTGAGAGGCCCGCGTACCGCAAAAAAAAAAAAAAAAAAAAAAAAAAAGGCAGGTCTCTAGGCAAGATAGGTCCACTCCTTTCCTAGATTTGGTTTTATGCCTTCTGGAAAAAGGAGGGTGAAAGCTAGGAAATTAATTGAATGAAAATAGACATTGTTTCCATTAGAGGAGACAGGCTATGCAGAGCATAGCATCCCTCAAGGTAAAGTGTGATAGCTCCATCACTCACTTTGGATACAAAACTCCAGGGAATAATGACAGGGGTCCAACTTCATGCCCACTGAAGATGAACTGACCTCACAAAAACTTTTCCATCTCTAATTTCTGTGTCTACTTCTTACCAAGATGATCCCTGTCTCACCCTCCACACATGGGTGAGATGATGTAATGGCTAATTTGGCCAAGGATTGAGGAGCAAAAATAAAACACAGTTCAGTTATTGTTCAAACAGCAATGTTTAGTTGTACAACACATAAAGTCTAGCAACATTTACACAACCAGTTTGAGTGTCTGTTTGCTTACTTTCAACTGGGAAAATTAATCATAATGTCACCAAAAGGTTGCCTGGGACTGGTAACATTTAAGAAATGGGTCGTTCTTGCATCCCCTAGGCTTGGGCCTCTTGCTCCATCAGGACTTGGTTGTAGATGAATGGCCCACAAGTCACCAGCCTTTGAGCAAGTTGTGTCCAGGTGGAAATGGTGGGGCAGTGGGCAAGGGGTATTCCATAAAGACATAGTGTGTGGGGCGGTGGCAGCCGACATTCGCAAACATTCATGCATCTGATGCGGGGCTGTACCCTCCACTGGGGATTTTCCACTAGCCTACAGTGACCAACTGTGGCCAGGCTGATTCATTACTCACGTTAATGGAGTGGGGGAGGGGGTGGGGTGGAGTAGTCAGGGTGGGTGGGAAGAGATTCCCTCTTATTGCTAAGTGGACAGAAGGGTGCTTTTTTCCTCCTAGAGTTCACATCCTGTGACTTTCTGGAGTTTTGTGTGTGCATTTAGTTCTTATTTAAAGTTTGAGGATAAGGAAGTCAACTCCAGGAATGTCTCAGGAAAGCCACGCTCCCTAAGTGGCTGCATTATGGGGCAGGGAGGGTGTGTGACTACCCTCCGGGCCAGCCACAAGCAGTGATTTTTTTAAAAAGTGATCCTAGCCCTTGCTCCCCCAGATCTGTAGTGACCCACCCTTATAAATAAGCTTTGAGCAATGAAGGAGGCACCCTCGTCCCACCTTGGGGCTCACACAGCTGACGTCAACAAATCCGACAAGGAGAAAAGTTGCTTTCTTGACCCTCTGAGGAAGCCAAGAGTAGCTCATGCAGATGAATGGACAGGGAACAATGCCATTTCCCTTGGAGATGGTTACAAGTAGCCAGTATGGGTTTGCAAGGGCAGAAGGAGCTCTTGGTGAGCTCTTTCACCCTACAGATGGGCTAGGACCAGCTGACACAGATGATGGAGGAGGGCAGTGCTGGCGAGAACTCCATTCCACTGGGAGGAGAGGGGTGGTTTGGATGAATGGAAGAAGCAACTGTCCTAAAGGGGCAGCCGGCCCCTCCCACCGGCTGAGGGCTGAGGCTGAGAGGGGCCGTGGTGTTGGCTGGACACACACAGCACTAAAAAGGGCGTGGCCCTGCAGCAATAACAGCTGAGAGGAATGGAGGGAGGAGCGGTGCTTGAAATGGCCTTCATTCTGCAGTGGGACAGGGGGTGGCTGGCACAGGTGGAAGGACAATGCCCAGGAGGCCTTCTCCCTGCGGGGGGGTTGAGAACGGTTGAGGGTGTGGAGACCAGCAGCTGGCAGCAGACATATAAAACAGCTTCTCCAGGGAGGCTGAGATCATGATTTAGGGGCGCCAAGCATCAGTCTCCTACTCAGCCTCTCCAATACCCCCCCCTCACCCCTAGACCTTCCCCGCTAGGCCGAGGTGTCTAGTCCCACGTCTCCATATAAGCTAGGGATCCCTCTTCTGTTGAAATGTAGCAACCTCTGGGCTCTAACCCTGCCGCTCTTCTATCCTGCCTCGAATAACTTTGTGGGTGAGGGAAGATGTGGGTTGGACTGGTAAGGTGCTTCCAGGAAAGACTGTGACCATGAGTTTTGGGCCACTGGCAACAGATCACCTGCCTCTTTCTCCTGGTCCACTGAATCTTGGTCTTAAGTCTATGTGTTCTCCTAGCACCTGAGTGATAAGGGACTATCAACGCTGGGATCTGCAGGGGACCAGTAAAACACCTAGGGTTAGACCAGGAGATGGAACAGGAGGTTGTAAGAGGTTACTGTAAACTGTATCACTTGTTTTCCCTTGCCTAAGGCTAAACTGTTTCCCCAGCCCCAAATTTCAGCCACCTTACAGACTATAGGAGAAAGAGTAACTTGTTTGTAAAACAACAGGGGAAATATATGCATTAATAAATACAGGGCTGAAGGGAAAGGCAAGAAAAGGCTACATGTATGATTGTGGCTATCACTGGGAATGTCTACAGGGGTCAGGAAGAGGAACTGGGGAAAAGCAGAGAAAGACAGACAAAAATGCGATTAGCTTCAACATGAGAGAGACAGTGAGACAGAGAGAGAATAGAAGAGAAATAAAGGGCGGGGGGTCAAGTATACACAAGAAGAAGAGAAAAACAGAAGCCAGCTTTAAGGAGGAAGAATCCTGATGGAGAGAAGGGAGGTGTGGTTTAAAATTGCCAAACTACCAAGGAAGACAAACACTGTATATTGTTCTTGATACTTTAGACTCAGTTCTTCTAGAACTTAATGCCTAAAACAGGTTGTCTCACTTGACCAGCACATGTGCTTCTTTAACCAGTGGGCACCGCATAACTCGCTGTGTCTCCTCCTTTGCTGGGCTGCCCACAAGCTCGGGGCCATTTTCAGCGCTCGACCGCAGAAACTTTCTTTCCCATGCCTCTCTATAAATCCAATTTCTCTTGAAATCTCAGTTTGTACTGTCCTGTGATTTAAGCGATGATTTTATTTTAAGTGGCCTAAAGTCGTTTTGGGAAGTAGACTGGGCATCAATCCTAAATATAGAAATGAAGCTAAAGGGGATTAGGGTAAAAAGAAGTGAAAAGTCAGAGGGGGTAGAATGAAGGAAGGAGGGAAAGGGGGGAAAAGAGAGAAAGTGGAAGCCGAGGGGAGCGAGGCAAGGGGAGTGCGGAAAGCAAGCAGTCTTTGGTGGTGACAGGTAGTAGCTTTCGGACAATGAACGCGACACGGACCAAAGGGTGGAGCTCTCTCCTCCACTTCTAGGTACTACTTCTTTCTGCAGGAGCCCAGCTCTGGGCTACTTCTCTGCTCTCCCCTGACCTTTCTTTTCCCAAATAGTCCTAGCCTTACCCCAGACCAACCCGGACTTACAGAGAGGGTTAAGTCATCAACTCCCCGTCCCCTCCCAGGTCTAGCTCCACAGACTGTCCTTGGAGAATCTCTGCAGTCCCTGTTTGCAGGTGGGTTTCAGAGGTAAGAAAGCATTAACTGTGGCTCACCTGCTCCCATCATTTTTAAATGAAACCTCCCCCAGACCACTTGAGTGAGGCACACGGCTTTGTTCTGGGACACAAGGAAAGGAGACAGATAATGGACAGCCATGGAGGAACCAAACTTACAAGGGACTTTCCAGGGAGGGCAGTAAAAATACCTCACCCCTGCACAGGCGCACACACATACACACACACAATCTCACACACACACTCTCTCTCACACACACACACACACACACACACACACTGTAGACAAGATGCTCCACAATTACCAGATAGGCCTGTGGGACAGGAGAGAAAGGAAGAAGGTGGTTGGTGGTGGTTTGGGGATGTGTGTGCATGGAGAAGTGGGTATGTGTGATGATACAGAGAAAGGGTCGTCATGGGTTACTGTCGTGGCTTTCCTCTGTGTCCACGCTCACCGGGGGGAGGCCTCCATTGTCATTGAGCCGCTTGGCCCTGTAGGTCTCATAGTGGATGTTGTGTGTCACTTCCTTGAGGTCCTGGAGGTGGGTCCTGAAGGACACAGGGTGAGAAGAGAGAGGGATGTGATTAGCGGCGGCAGGAGGAAGAGGGGACCCACGTCTGAGGTCCACACATCGCGTCCATGGCCTGGACCCACTCCAGAGAGCCCATGATACCTCTTGAGCCCCTTTTCCTTTGAGACGCGAGCCGGGACTGGAGCAGAAAGCTCTGTCAGAGAGACCTGGGGACTGAGGAAGTCGATCTGAACAGACGGCCTCCAGACCCCAAATAATTAAACCTGCCATCTGACGGGAGGGGTGCATCTTACCTGATGACAAAGTCTCGAAGCAGGGCAAACTCACAGTGGTTGAGGTTTTCCACTGTGAACAACAACAACAACAAAAAAAAACAGGTGGTCATTTCACTAATGCTGCAACACCAGCCGGTGAATTTCTGTTCAGGTCATGGAGGCATTTAGGAGGGAGCCACGGGTCAGGCTATGGTCACCCTTTCAGAGGTGTGCTCATCTTGGCACTTCAGTGCATTGGATTTCACTCATTGAACAAGTATTCATTAAGTAGCTACAGGGGCACAATACTACTCTAGACTCTGTGGAATAAGCACTATTATATCGCCCATTTTATAGAAAAGGAAACTAATACACAGGGAGTCTAAGAAACCTGTCAAAGGCCTAAGACACAACTCCTATCTTTGAGGAGCTCATAATCTGATTGGAAGACAGTAACACACATAGAAAATAACGACGCCATCTTAAAAAGGTCACGATGGCTTTTGATAAATTTAATTCAACATAGACTGAGTGCCTACGATTTGCAAATCACTTGCCAAAGACTGTGGAAGCAGAAGAGGATTAAGCCACAAACCCTCTTGTCTCACAATCTAATGGGTAGGGCAGATATTCTCATGATTCAAGGCAGATGATGAGAAAAAGCTATTTTTAAAAAAATCCCCACAAAGGGTCATAGAAAAATGAGAGACATAATGGGATGAGAGATATAATGGGATGAACCTGGTTTTGGAATCAAAGTATCTGGGTCTAAAATCCAAGGTTCACCACTAACAAGTCATGTCATCTTGGACAGGACACTTAACCTGTCTGAGACTCAAGTGCCTCAGGACGGATGTTCTGAGAACGGCCACGCCTACCCTGCTCCCCTCCGAGGGGTATCATAATGAATGTGATCAACTGAAGTGATTCTCTGAGAACTTTCAGAATCATTGTGACCTTCTCAAGGTCACACCGTTCCTCATAAAATGAAAATGGCAACATCTGAACAACCCTTCAAGGGTTTTTCAGATCATGCCTCCTTTCATGTGAAAACCTTTCTCTGGTTATTCCGATCCGTATAATCTCTCCATGTTCTGAACTCCTTTGACCCTCGAGCTAGTGCCTCCCGGTCAGGTGCTAAATCCATCTTTTATTGCTTCCTGCCTGTGAGCCTCATCTTCCCAATTAGACTGTAAGCCCCTTACGGCAGGGTCTGGCTGACATTCATCTTATATCTTACATCCTAGGACTGTGCCTTGACCTATAGATGCTTAATAAATAAGCAAAATTGACCAGCAGCCAGTTCTTCAAGAAGATGCACTGAATTACCTTCAATGATCCCCCAGGGAGTTTTTCTGCCGAGGACCCGCTTGCCATTCACTTGGTACTCCTTGTCACTTCCCACCACAGCGAAAGGCATGCTCTCCTGCTGACAAACCAGACACACGTGCATGTCATCCTCCTACCATCTGGGCCTCCAAGGGCAGGATGGAGTACGGTCCCGGGCCTCTAGCCTTGAACTGCACATTTCTGAAGCTCATTCAGTGATCCCATTGATGGCAAGGGCAAGGCTCTTGTCTCTTAAAAAGAGCACTGGACTGGGAGTCCGAAGGCCTGGGTCCAACCCCGATTGCTCCCCATGCCTAGCAGGTTAACCTCAGTAAGTCAGCTTCCCTACAATTGGAGAACGCTGCACGCTCCTCAGCGCTTGATCAGGTTTGGTTTGATTTGCAACAACCCTGTGAGATAGCCAGGAAAGACAGACCTCTTAAACGACACCTACACGACTGACTGCCAAAGTA
Organism: Lagenorhynchus albirostris; assembly: GCF_949774975.1. Taxonomy (NCBI): domain Eukaryota; kingdom Metazoa; phylum Chordata; class Mammalia; order Artiodactyla; family Delphinidae; genus Lagenorhynchus; species Lagenorhynchus albirostris. Next base: position 7,352,738 of record NC_083105.1, read on the forward strand.
ACTGAAGCTTTACACTGTCTCCCCCACTGGCAGAGGCCCACACCCGCTGAGCTTCCAGAGCTCAAAGGCTGCTTTCTGATGTGCGTAGGCCCCTCTGCTCCACCAGGTATCTGTTCCCAAATCTTTTTGCCTGGTGTGTACTTGTTGTTGCAATTGGATAAATTAACTGTTATATAAGCTGAGGACATATCAGTGTGGAGAGTTGTTTCTCTGAAACTTAAGTTGAATGTTTCAGAAAGACTTGATAAAGGTGAGCTGCTTTTGCATTCAGAGCGGACTTACCTTCAAAGAAGAGGCCTTGTCTCTCTATGAAAAGAATGTTTAATGAATGTATTAAAACACTTTTTATAAACATTTAAGATAAATAGGTTTCATTTTTAAAATAACTTCTTCACTTCAATTGATTTTTTCAATTAACTGACCAACTACCTGTCTCAACTACATCAGGTAAGGGGCTTCTACCAGGTTACCACACTTGATGATGGAGACTCAAGACCAAAGCAAATGAGTGATTGGTCCCAGGTTACAGTGGTTAATGGAAAAGCTCAGACTAGAACTCAGGATTCTGATGTAGAATCATGGAATAGTAGAAGTTTAGAATTGAGAGGGATCTTAGAAATCACATAGGTCAGTGGTTTTCAAGCCAGGTTTCATGAAACCTTAAGATTCCCAGGAGAGGGACTTCCCTGGTGGCGCAGTGGTTAAGAATCCGACTGCCAATGCAGGGGACACAGGTTTGATCACTGGTCCGGAAGGATCCCACATGCCACAGAGCAACTAAGCCCATGTGCCACTAGAGCCCGCGCACCACAACTACTGAAGCCCGTGCGCCTAGAGCCCGTGCTCCGCAACAAGAGAAGCCACCGCAATGAGAAGCCCACGTACTGCAACAAAGAGCAGTCCCCGCTCGCCACAACTAGAGAAAGCCCACGTGCAGCAACGAAGACCCAACGCAGCCAGAAAAAAAAAAAAAAATCCCAGGAGATACCCCAGGGGCTGCTCAGAAGGTAGGGCTGTGCCTGTGTCACTTAGCCAAAGCAGCTCTGTTTTTGTGTTTTACATATTGGAGTCTGTCTGACATTTAATTTTTTTAAGGGTTCTTCTAGGGGAAAAAAAAAAAAGCCTATAAGCCTCTGAATTTTATAGAAGGGGAAACTGGCAAGCAGAGCTCTGGTAGAGTATAGATACTTTGGACCCCAGGCTGAAGCTTTTCCTGCCTGTGCCCTTCCATCACCCCATACCTTGGTTTCACTTGGCCCTGTGGGGGAAGGAGAGGCTTTCGTGTGGTCTGGGGATGGACGGAGCACTGGCTTCCTGGGTGCAGCGTTCACAGTCCTGTCCAGCGCCCCAAGTCCTCAACCTCTCCCCTGACACTTCTGGTCTGGGTCAGGCAAGGTGGGGCAGGGAGTATGGAAAGGGAAAAGCAGGTTGCAAAGCAGAAGTGGTACGTGACCCACATCCCAGGGGGACTGAGGCGGGCATCCGGGTGATGAACAGAGTCCCAGGCACCTACCCGGATTTTGTCATTCTCTGTCTTGTCCTCCAAATCCTCATCAAATTCCTTCTGGGGGTAGAACTCAATGCCATTTACTTCAAGCTCCTTTCGAACCTAGAGGTGGGGAGGAGAAGCATGGTAAGGGGAGAGAGGGCTATGTGTGCGTGTGCATGCGTGTGCAAGTGTGTGCATGCTGAAGGCAGAGGGATGAATGCAGTCTTTGATAATCCAGTTATCTCTGAACTCTGAGGCCCTGGGCAGCAGCAGGATCCTGAACATATGGGAGCCCCAACCCTACAATTACCATAGCCCACCCCAGCCTGCAATGAGGAAGAGTCTGGGGGTCTAGCTTGTTCACCTTAGGGTAAGATTAGGATTCAGACAAGCAGTACAGCTGGGAACAGATTCCACATGGGCAGTGCTCATGCCATACTTGTTATATTCCTGTTTGCAGGGAAGAGAGGTGCATCGCCCCCACCCCCAGCCTCTCTGTTTATCCTCTTTCAAAGCTCGGCTTAAGTCTCCTCCTCCAGGAAGCCACCCAGCATCTTTTCAGTAATCTACTTGATTGTAAGTTTCTTAAAGGCAGCAACTGTCTTTATACTTCTTCTGCGTCTCCCCAACCCCGTCGCCTGTGTGTCCGACACAGGCTAGAGCTTATGGAAAATAACAATAAGGACAAGCAGGCAGTTGGTTAATTAGTCCTTCAAGCAGCCTAACAGTGAGGAGTGGTTTCTCATGCTCATGGTGATTTGTGTTCAGAGGTCTTTGCAGGTAAGTTTGGAGGGCAGCAAGAAGGCTGGAGCTGCACTAACTTCTCTTCACTGTTGGTCCCCAGATACCACCAGTCCAGCCTCTTTAATGGTTGAGTAGGGGCTGGGTGGGAAGCGGGGTAGAGGGTGGATATAATAATGAAGGATAGGAGAGGGCTTGGACCAGAAGAGGGGAAGGCAAGGATGGGGACAGGAAAAGGAGGAGGGGGCCTTCTCACCCTTTGCTTGAATTCAGACTTCTCCTCCAGGGTCATGGTGTCAGCCTTAGCAATGACAGGGATGATGTTCACAACTTTGCTGAGGTGTTTCATGAACTCCAGATCGAGAGGTCGCAAGCTGGGGCCCAGAGAAGGTGGAGTGTCAGAGCCACCGTGCCCTCCCCCACGCAGCCACTGCCACCATTCCAGGGGCACCCTTGCGACAGGAGGACTGGGCTGGGAACTGGCTGAGGCCAAGAGGCTGCTCCCTTTCCTATCCGACACACATCCACCATCTCAATGTGCAGAAGAGACCCCGACTCTCCACCCACACGTGGTCCACCACCTCTCTTTCTCCTCCCCGGTTCCCATGCAAATCCTGCCTTCTTTAAGCCCCACTCAAACCACGCCTTCATGACATCTTTTCTGACCTGAGCTTTCTTTCTCCTGGGGACAGCTGTGGACTGCTGTCCCTACCCACACGTCCTTGTGTCACGGTTACATGTGTGTGTCTATTCTGCCTACAAGACAGCACTTTTTGACAGGTCTCCTCCCAGCCCCCAGTTAGTCCTGCAGGGCTCCATCTGGGGGCCTGATCCCTCCCCCATCTGCGGGGCCAGCTTCCTCTGGACTCTGGGGCCCCCATCTGGCTCTAGTTTGCAGTCTAGGGGACTCATTCAGTCAGGCCATCTGCTGGCTTGCTCTGACCTTGGGTCCAGGTTCTAGGGAGGGATAACGCAAACTTTTTGTTGAGTTCCTGAGCTCCTCCATTGAAACCCTGATGAATATCTGATTCCTCCAACACTGGGGGCCTGCCTTGCTTGTGCCATCTTCTCAAGAACTGAACTAAGCTGGGCTTAGTGATAAATCACGAGACCCCCGCCCTCTGCTCGCCTACTTGGATTGCTCCGTTCTCTCCTGGTACTCCCTAGCATGGAGCCCCGCCTGATACTCAACAACCAGACTTCCCAGCATGCCCTGCTTATTGCCAGTCTTCATCTCTAGACACCTGGCTCCTCATGCTGGGCTGGCCGCCCTCCAAATGCCTACAGCTGGGTACCTCCCCCCGCAAACACCAGCCCCAATCCGGTAGCCCAGCCCCTCCCCATTTCACCCTTCTTACTGCCCCTGACCCCAGGCTTGTGCAAAGCAGGTAGCTCTTGAACAAATGAGGAGCATCTGGGGCACAGAAGCCAACCTCTGTCCGCCGGCACAGTCGTGCTACGATGCCAGAACACCAATGGGCGGCGTAGGGGCTGGCGGCCGGCTTCACTCTCCTGGCAAGAAACTCTGGGGAGTCACCGGACTGTGCCTACACTGGGGCCCATCTGGCCCTCCCCAGCCGAGTCCAGGTAACGGTTACCCACTACAGGTTGGGCACAGATGATGCAAACTAAAGCCAGGCCCAGCAATGGGGGTGGGACTGGTACATACGAGTGTCCCGTCGGGGAGATGAAGTAGAGGCAGCAGTGGACACGAGTGTCAGGGATGCGTTTCTTCCTGGCTATGTTCACCTCCTCCTTCAGGAATTTCTCATATTGTTCATTGATGTATTTCTCAATGGGCTCCCAGCTGGGGGGTGGGAAGAAAGCAGATGGATGTCCCAGAAGGACAGGACCTGGGAGCTCACCTTAGACATGGTCAGGAAGCAGTCCCCCTCACATCCATCTCATTTCCTACCTCCCCTGGTGGGTCTAGGTTACCTGCTGACTATTATCCCTCGGCCTCCCACGGATGGCTTTCCCTGTGATCAAGGGCAGAGCTCCCCTGGGGACCTAGCTCTCTGACTGGGCTAAGGGACCCTGCAGAACCCCATCCCACTCCCGACAGCAGCGCACACTTTCCCCACATCCATTACTTATTAGCTGGGCAGCTCTGGGGAAATCTCTGCCCCTCTCTGAAGCTGTTTTCTCCTAAGTAAAAAGAGAGTAACAATAGGTGCCTGGAGAGATTCATAGAAGAATCAGAAAGAACAGGTATAGTACTTAACAGAGCAATGGCACGTAGAAAGTACTCAGTCATGGCAACAATTCATTGATAACAATGAATAATAACCCTTCTCTGTCCAGAAGTGTGTGTATAGCCAGAAAAGAAGGCAACCAGCCACTTCTCTAAGATCAATACAGCCAGTTCCTAGGTGTGCTGCTGAGTGGTCCTGTCTGTCTGGGGCAGACTCCAGCTCCCTCACAGAGGCACAACTGTCACCATCCCTGTCTGGGAGCAAACTTCTGCCTGGAACCTTCTGTAAAGTGGGGAATGTCACTTGCCATCTGGTTCTACAAGGATTAAGTCATTAGTCACTGCAGTCGCTGACCTACAATATACCCTGAAAGGAATTCAGGACAAATAACAGGATAAGCCTTCTCTGCACTTTGGGAAAACAGGCCCTCAGATAGGTCTATTTCAGAAAAAAAAAAATTTTATGGACCCAAATCCTTACACCTTCCCCTACTTAGAAAAACACTAAAATCTTAACTGAGATATCTGATCCTCGTGACGAGCCTTTTGCTGAGCTGTTTGCTTGACTCTCCGTATCCCCCAGCCAGAAATCACACATATATTGCCTCTCGCCCACCTCTTCAGAGCAGGTCCTCAGAAGCATCTGAGAGTCTGTCTCCCGGGCTACAGTCCTCAGTGAGACAGTGAATGAAACCCAACTCACAGCTCTTACGTTGTGCTTTTTTTTCACAGTCGACCCTTCCGTCTATGCCTGGGCAGTGTATTTCACCCCTTCTTGGCTGGACGCTGACTGCAGCTTTGCTCTGTGGATTCCCAGAGGCAAAGGTTCTCCATGGAAACTCCCCTTCCTCCTGTTTTCCACCCATCCTCTCTTTGTCCAGGGCTACCACATCTGGCTCTCAGGTCAAGCTCCCTGCCATAGCCTTCAGCCTGGATTTGCACCCCAGTTCCCCTTGCTCTGCCTCTCCTGCCTATTATGACAGACCCACTCCCATCTCCAGGTAATCCCTCAGCTGACATTCCCTCTGTACTGTCCCCTTCCATCCCCATGCCTGGGCCCCATGAGGACCTCTTCCCTCACCTCCTGACAAAGCCCCTCCGCTCTTTCAGCAAGCCTTCCCGCTTAACCCCTCAGCAGGGAGGGCGCAGACGGCTCTCAGTGTGAATGAATCTGCGCCACATTCAGTATCTGCCTTGCAGAGTCTTTAGGGTGGAAATCTCACAGGCAGACATACCAGTTTTCATTGTTGATCTGGTCTCCAAAGCCTGGCGTGTCGATGACAGTCAGCTTCATTTTGACACCGCCTTCCTCTATCACTGAGGAGTGAACAGAAAAAGCACCAGGATGCCACAGAGCAACTAAGCCCGTGCGTCACAACTACTGAGCCCACATGCCACAACTACTGAAGCCCGCGTGCTTAGAGCCCGTGCTCTGCAACAAGAGAGGCCACCACAAGAAGCCCGCGCACCGCAACGAAGAGTAGCCCCCGCTCGCCGCAACTACAGAAAGCCCGTGTGCAGCAACAAAGACCCAACGCAGCCAAAAATAAATAAATAAATAAATAAATTTCTTAAAAAAAGGCACCAGGGAGATCACTCCTCCAGCTGACACCAGGTGCCCCTACCAGCCCGGGGGGACCTGGGCTCCTTCCTTCTGCAGGACTGATTATTGGAAAAGTCGAGTTCAGGGTCTTCAACACCTTTGTCCATGCTGTTCCCTGCGCCTGAAATGCCCTCCTTACCCCTTCTGCCTGTCTAAATCCACCCAGCCTTTGTCATCCAGCTCAAATCCTACTTCATTCCTTTCTAATTCCCTCACCCCCTTTCCTGGACTTACAGTCTAAGGAGTTGGCTCCCTCGTGTTTAGGGCTTAATTCTATTCTGTCTTGAGGTTGCCTTTCATCTGTCTCATTCTCCAAGAAGCCCCATTCTTTCCCTTTTCTGCCAGAGGCTCCTCTGAACAATGCCCATCGGGGTCCCTGCCTGGTCCTCACCGTGCCCGATAGCTTTGATCTCCACTGTCTTGGGAATCTTCTCTTCCCGGTTCCAGCTGGAGGCCTTGCGGCTCACTTGGGATTTGAAGAGCGTGTTGACTAGTGTTGACTTGCCCAGTCCACTCTGACCTGCAGCAAGACAGGAGGAGGATGAGAAGGCAGGGAGACCCCATGCCCACCCGCCGAGCCTAGTACCTCTCCCCTGAGCTTACAGAATTCTAGAGCTGTGATCCAGGCCCTTGACTGACGGCTCACTGGGGAGGCAAGGGGCTGAGTAGGGAGAGCAGGTGGGTGGCAACGGTTTCCTACTTACTGGTGAAGGACCTGGGGGAATGTTAGTTGGATTCCACATTCTCTCCTTCTGGAGCCCCAGGACCACTGGGAAAGGAACAACCTCTGCATTTGTCTCATGTAGTGGTTTTTGGTTTGGTTTTGTTTTTGCTTGACCTAAGTTTTTAATATTTAATCATACTAAAAGTAAAGACAGAATTACTTTGCATACTGACACTGCAGTTCAGCAGAAGATTTCATTCCAAGGGAGAGCTCCACACTAAAAAATATTTGAAAACCACTGGTCTGAGCAGTGTTTCTCAAACATGCACCAGAATCACACCGGCAAGGCTGGCAACTAATGAGTGGCACTTGGCATCACCTGGGTGCTTGTAGGAAATGAGGTACCCCAGGCCCCACCCCAGTCCTATGAATCAGAATCTGCATTTTAACAGGACTTCAGATGAATCAAATGGGCAATAAAGTCTGAGGTGTGCTGGTCTAGAGCATTCCTGTCATATATTAGGAAATGGGCCCGGCAGGGGGCTGGAGCCTAAGGTTCTAGACTCAACTGTGCTTCTTCCCTGAAGCCTTGGACCAGCCATGTTTGCTCCTCTGGGCCTTAGTTTCTCTTTACTGATAGGACGGTGGGGAGGGAGGGAACTGGATGAGACCAGGGATGGCAAATAAGGTCCATTTCTCAATCCAACTGATCAACTGGCAGTAGCCACGTGCCTAATATGTTTAAAAGGCTACCTCTGGGCTCGGTACTGACTGCGCGCAGTGACTGACCCGTGACGAATGCCACAGGCACTGCCGGGGAGAGAAGAGGCCCACCTTGCTAGAACGGGCGGTAGAGTGGTGAACAAGACATCATCCTCACCCTCAAGGAGCCATTGGGTGCGAGGGAGACAAAACATAAGCGGACAATGCCCAAGGGAACCTAATCCAGTCTCTCTGGGATCAAGGAGGACTTCTACGAAGAAGCAATAACTAAGCTAAAACCTAAGAATGACTTCAAATGACCCATGAGAAGCTGGGAGGGCAGGTTCTAGAGAGCAAACAGCATACACAAAGGCTAAGAGGTAGGAAAGAGCATGTTAAGTCCAGGAGAACTGTTCCCTGTAAGGGAGGAGTCGAATGCTACATGGGAAGTGGTAAGAGAGCAGTGGAGAGGTAGTGCCAGGCCAGGCTAGGAATTTAAACCCGTAAACTTACGAAAGATTTTAAGTAGGGTGTGTGACTTGAGTTTTGCAGGTTGGAAAAATTATTCAGTCACTGGTGGACAATGGATTGAAGGAGACAGGAGACAGAGAATCGGGAGAAAAAGAAGTTTGCACCAGAAAGTAAATCAACTTATGTCACCAAGCACAATGTTTAGTTTAGCCGATGTTTTTTATAGCAAGACTTCCCAGACGATTTACACTCTGGCCTAGCTCCTTATGTTTACGCAGCACTGAGTCAGGTGGCCCTGGTAATCCAGGGGAGAGAGCCACTCGGCCTAGGGTGGTGGCAGTGGAGACGGAGAGAGGTGGACAGACTTGAGAGATATTTACCAGGTAAAACTGACCGTATTTGATGATTGACGGGATTGGGGGATAAAGGAGGAGGAAAGAAGGATGATGCCCAGATACCAGTTTCGGCAACAGAGAGAATATCTCACTGAGGTCAGGCAAAGGCCCCCCCTCTGCTCTTACATTCTGTGACCCAGTGACCCTACTTAGTGACCAGTGTCCTGGAAATTCTCTCTAAGCTTGAAAGCACACAAAAGATCAGAAAGAAGACCACCTTTCATCCGATCCTCCCCCAGCTCCTGAAGTTAGGGGAGGACACTGGTGATGCCCCCCGTGTGCCACACACACGACGGCAACTTGAGCACAGCCAGGTGTTGGTGGGGCCACAATGACCACCCACCCACAGCTCCCACCCTTGGATCAGCCAGCCTGTGGGGAGAAAGGGCTCAGGCCTTTGTGATCTGCACAGCGAGACCTTTCCTCCGAGAAAGAGCTCCTTCTAGAGAAGCCAGGGCTGAGGCCGTCCTCGAGAAAGAATCGGGATCCTGGGTGCTGCCTGCCACCAGGGCCTCCAGGGAACCCACGGCCTCCATACCAACGACCATGATGTTGAAGTCGAAACCAGTCTTCATGGTCTTCTTGCGCATCTGCTCGATGATGGTGTCGATGCCAATGTAGCCCAGCAGGTTGGGGTTGATGCTGACGGGCTTCATGGGCACTGCCGGCTTAGGCCTGGGCTCAGGCACCAGCTCTGACATGGCTGCGTCCGTCCTGGTCTCCGGGAGCCCTGAAAAGCCAAGGTGGGAGGGGTGGGCTAGAGGAAAGCAGAGGTCACGTGGAAGGCACAGTCTTATTCTCTGGATACAGAAGCATACAGGGTTGGGCCTGGAAGGGACCTTACATGTCATCCAGTACAGGTCTCTCATCTCACAGATGAGGAGACTGACGCCTGGGGGGGAGGGGCTTGCCAGGAACACAGCAAGTCAGATGCAAAATCTGGACCAGTACCCAGACCCTCCAGTCGCTGGGGCACTTTCTTATGCACCTCGCTGCTCCTAAGAACCACATCTGTGTCTCTAACCCAGGGGTTTCTCCACCTTGGCACTATTGACATTTTAGGCCAAATAATTATTGCAGGGAGCTGTCCTGTGCATTGTACGATGTTTAGTGACATCCCTGGCCTCTACTAGATGCAGGTAGTAGCCCCCCCCAGTTTAATGACCAAAAATATTTCCAGACAGTGACAAATGTCTCCTGGGGACAACAGTGCCCCAGCTGAGAACCACTGATCTGAGAGATGTCTGGGGTTATTCTGACCTGAGTTCCTGCTTCCCCCAGAAAAACGGCAAAGACCTTTTAGGATACTGGACCTAACATCTGTTGACTGCCTGTCACTGATCCAGTTGCTTGTCTTTTAGAAGCACATGGGGAGACTTCCCTGGTGGTCCAGTGGCTAAGACTCTGTGCTCCCATTGCAGGGGTCCCAGGTTCGATCCCCGGTCAGGAAACTAGATCCCACAGGCCACAACTAAGTGTTCACATGCCGCAACTAAAGATCCCACACACCGCAACTAAGACCTGGCAGCCAAGTAAATATATAAATAAATATTTAAAAAAAAAAAAAAGAGGAAGCACATATAGGGCTACCCCATCTCTGCAGAGTGAGCATCACTCCTGTCTCCCAGCCTCCGTGTCCCCTCTGTTCCACAAGCACTGCTGCAAAGTAAGGAGGTCTGCGCCCTGAGGTGCCCCCAGACACCCTCCGAGCCTTAGTTTTGAGTCTGAGGGGGAATAAGTCTCCCCTTTTGACTGCTGGGGAGAGGATGAGACCCAAGTAGGGGCCATCACTGACCTAAGATGACATGACACAACGTGTTCTTGGGATGGTGGGTAGCAAAAGAAAGGCGAGGCTGAAATCACAGCCCTTCCCCAGTGGAGAAAGGCAAACATCCCTCTGTGTCTGGCAGATCATGGGTATATTCACATACAAGAGAAATCTGTGTGTTTCCTCATCAGGCCACTGTCCACCAGGGTGGGTTTCAGGATACAGCAACTCCATTTCCCTCCCCGTAAAATGGGGGTGTGTGGTGATGTGGAAAGAGCCTGGCTCTGCTGCTTGCCAGCTTTGTGGACTTGGGCAAACCACCCCCCCTTTCCACGCGCCTGCTTCCTCCTCTGTACTCTGTAAACCGGTTAGGATCGTGAGTAAGGCTGTAGTGAGCACTGCACACGAGGTATATGCCTAGAAGCGCCTGCACAGCGCCTCACTGTTCCAGACCCTGTTGCTCCTGTCCCTTTCAACTTCACAGCCTGTCAGGAGGGGAAATGAAGTGGTGCATGTGAAAGCACTCGTTAGAGGGAGGTGCCCCAGATACTAATTACACAGCACAGTTACTGGACTCCACGCTCTCCAAAGGCCCTCTTCCAGCTCTGCCATTCTAGAATCCTACGGTTCACGGTTACCACCCTGCAGAGTCTCAGGCTCACAGAGAGAACTGATGGAGCAGCAGATGGGAAAGAGGGTGAGGGGACAGGAGTACCTCCCTCCTCCACCCCCAAACCCAGCCAGGAGTCTGTTCTTGTACCCCTACCACCTGGTCCTTCCACTGGTCCTGGCAAGACTCTCTCTCTCTCTCTCTCTCAATTGGAAACCATTCTTTCCTTGTCACTCCCAGGCACAGCCAAACCTGACAAAGTCTCAGGACCTCCCCAGGGCCTGGCATGGCTCCCTCCTGCTTCCTAGGAAGCTGTTGCCAGCCAGGCAGCCCCAGAAGGCAGCAAGATTGGCTCAGCCCTGCAGCAGCTGACTCTCAGCAGCCTGGCCATCACATCCACTCTGCACGTGGCTCCCAGACCCAACTCAGCACACCTGCACTGGGGGCCAATGCCCCGTTTTCCCTGCCCAGCTGCTCATCTCCCTCATGCCTCTACAGCCAGCCCATTTGGTCTCCACAACCTGTGTTGTGAGAGAGATCCATCGGTGTGTATGTGTGTTTCGGGCAGGCAGGGTCTTACCTCATTTTACAGACCTGGAAAGTGAGTCTAGTATTTATTTATGGGAGTTTTTGTAAGTATTTTTATAAAGTGTGTGTCCTCACCATGGCCAGCTCAGCCCTGGTCTGTCAACTGCAGCATCTTCAAAGATCATTCCCAAAAAGACAGACCCTGGTTACAAGAAGGGGGCGGCCTACCAGATTCCCAGGCAACAGCAGGCCTGCTGCAGGTCCAGAACGGGAGCAGATCTCACCTTCATTCTTCTATCAAGCACCTATGAGCACCCATAGAGCTCCTGCTGGCAAGCTGCCCCTCCCAACCGCATGGCAATTACAACCACCCATCAGCCACAATTACTGCAAACCTGTGGTGGGTCACTGTGTCACAGCCTTTGCTGGAAGACCCTTCGCCCACTCCAGCCCCTGGCTAACTCGTCCTCTTTTTTCACCATTCAGCCCAAGGGCTACCCCTCAGGAAACCTTCTGCTTTCCCATCTCGTGTGGATGCCTCTCTTCTGTGCTGCCTCAGCCCCCGACTAACTTCCTAGTCATCACATTCATTCACTCACTCCATCCCATCCCTCCCATCCAGGCCTTCCCACAGGCTGTCAAATGGGAGCCTACTCCAGCCAAACTTTAGACTAAATGCCAAGGACACTTTTGGACCCCAGACAAGGTCCTTGCCCCCAAGGGCCCACTGTTTGGTGAGGGTGCCTGACAAGTGCATAAAGCCCTCCAGGGCACAGGACAAATGCAGCTCTGGAGCTGAATTCTGTAGCTCCATCCTCTGCCCTTACAGCTCCCCTGGTCCCGCCATGCCAACTCCAGATGGCCCATACTTGACTCCCAGCTGGATGACCCCTGTGAGCCTCAGTGTTCTCCTCAGGAAAATAGGTACAGTACCTACCTTGCTGGGTTGCTATGAAGCTTATACAAAAGCATGGACATCAATGACCTGGCACAGAACATATGCCAGTTCCCACCCTTCTTCAGGGCAGGAGCCACGTCTTATTGATTTCTGTGCCCCAGTGAACCTAGTATAACAAGACACTCAGCAATGAATGAATGAAGGCAGATGTTACTTCAGAGCCATCACTTTTCTCTTCCCTCAGATGCTGCTCCCTTGGCAGAGCAGCTGACCTCCACCCAGCAGATGGCTCTTGTGTGGGCCACGGTCACGGAGGTAGACTCTGTTACGAGACTTTCTCCTTCCCCTGCAACAGGGATTGGAGGGGGGCTCCCCAAGGGGGGGCAAGAGCTCAGGATGGGGTCACGGCAGGATGTAGCTCAAATATGCCATCCCGCCTAAGTGGTTCTGGGGGCTCCTCCTAAACTCCCAGCTCTCTCAGGGCCCCTGGAGAGGAGGGGATCTGTCTGCAGCACCCCCTGCCGGGAGCCACCTGCCCATCAGTGCTCCAGGAAGAGACATTGTCCACCCCACTCAGCTCTAGCTTAGTCCCCACAGAAACAGCACCTCCCCCCATCCCCATGCCAAGCAAGGGCCCTGGTGCTTTCTTTTACAGGCAAATGAATGGCTTTGTCTTTGTCTGGCCCAGGGACCCCACCCCTCTGTTGGGAAGGTGGCAGCAGGGGGAGGGGACCTTTCCAGAATAGCACCTTCCTCCCTGGCTTAGTGGGGATCCAGGGGGTGGGGAGGCTCTTCCATGGGGAGCTGCAGGTCTTCCTCAGCCCCCAGCCGCCTTCAAAACAGCGCCCCCACCCGCAGAGGCAATTCCAGTCCACCCCAGCTCCAGCCCCCGGCTCTCAGAAAAGGAATCACAAAAGATATCTTAGTACTTTCCCATTCACAGAAGCAAAGGGCCCTGGGATACCCCTGCCTCCATCCCAGTCCTCTGGAGGCCAACGAGTTCCCTTGGAGACCACCAGCTGGTGCCCGTCTCAGTGTGCGCCTATGTGTGGGGGAAGGGGTCTACGTGTCAGCGCACAGGTCTCTTGTCTGGCTGTAGGTGGTCCTGATACCTGCGCGTGGTGTGCATATGTGTGCACTTCTTGGTGTGCTCCAGTGTGGAGCTCTCTGTGCGCATCTGGGGGCCTCCTCGCTTCTTCGGGGCTCTCTGTATCTCTCCGCGTTTCCATATGTGCATTTCTCCGGGCTTGTACATCTTGGGATGTGTGCCACCGTGTGTGCGTGTGTCCGTGCGTATGTCACCGCGCATGGGTTCCTCAGCGCATCAACCCTCCCCGGGTAGCATCTCCAGCCGGGCTTTGGGGGCCGCAGCCTCCTCTCGGCGCGCGCCGGTGGCGCCGCCGGCCTTCCTACCTTTGGACATGAATCCTCCTTTGTCTCCGTTCCTCCGGGAAGATGCTCAGGGCGCGGGGCTGCAAGGCTGAGCTGGACGCGGGCTCCTCCTGGGCCGAGCAGACCCTGCAGCCGGGCCTCGCCCCTCTGCGTTCTCCGCCCACCCGCCCGGCCCGCGGCCCGGCAGCGTCGTCCCCGCGCCCCGCGCTGCCGCGCCAGCCCGGGACTTCGACTCGGCAGGCTCGGCGCAGCGCTGCCCCTGCCCGCTTGCACCGATGCCGCCGCCGCCGCCGCCGCCGCCGCCGCCGCTGCCACCCGCACCACGTGACCCGCCCGCCCCGCCGGGGGCCCTCCCCTCCCCCTCCCTCGGCGTCCTCGCCCGCACCGGCTCCCCTCCCGTCCGCACACGGGAGCGGGTACCCAGGGCCGGTTGCGGGCCGCCGGGGAGGCGCGCGGGGGCGCTGTGCCTGCAGGCTCGAGGTTCCGGGTGGGGCATGGTTCCCGCATCCCAGTCCCGGTCCCTCCCCCTCGATCCTGCTCCCGGCCTGTTACCCTCTAGGCTGGGGCGGGGCGGGGAGCGCAGGGGACCTGTGGGAGCTGCGGGAGGCGGTGCGCGCGCGAGAGTCACGCGGTGGCTGGGATGCTGGGCTGGTTCAACGCGGTTCTGCCCAGACGCGGGTGCCTGTAGAACCCTGACTGATTCAGGAGCCCGGGTTCCAGGCCTGGCTCTGGGATAATGAGCCCTGTGACCTTGAGCTAGTCAGGAACTTTCCTGAGCCTCAATTTACCCTTCAGAAAAATCATCCTTGCATTCAGTCCACTTGAATGGACAGCATATTGCCAGGCCTTGAGGGGACAGGAATGAGGGTCACCATTTCTGTCCTCAAAGAGCTCTGGGTCTGGTGGGTCAAGACAGAAAGCTGGCCTGTCCTAACGGAGGGGGTGGGGTATGCACAGGGTACTGTGAGTGCAGGGTGGTGGGCACCCACCGGGTACTGTGGGTGCAGGTGTGAGGGCCCTTGGTGAGGGCCAAGATGGAAAGGCAAATATAGGTGCGAGGGAAGAAGGGAAAGCAGTCTATGGAGAGACCCAGAGGCGAGAGCTGCATGGTGCTGGGGACAACAGAGCTCCCGGGTGCACCAAAGCAGGGAAAAGTCCAGACAGGGATATAGAGTTAAGAGGCTGGAGAAGTCCAAAGCCTTGGAAACCAGGCTAAGGAGCTGGACTTATCAAAGAAGGTAACAGCGGGTCACCAACAGCTGTTAAGCAGGAAGTGCTGCCATGAAATATACGAGTCCCTGTGGCAGCTGTGTGGAGGGGCAGGGGGTGGCCTCACAGGGACAGAGGGATGGAGAGGAGGGGACAGACAGCCAAGGACTGAGGAGATTGATCAACAGAGTTGGAATTAGACTGGGTGGGATGAAGGAGAGAGAAAGATGAGGAAGACGAGGATACCCAGGTTTCTGGTATGGTGCCTGCAGCTGAGGGAGTGAGATCAGGGAGGGCAGAAGTCAGGAAGAAAGGGGCTGCCTCTAGACATGCCCGGGAGTTGTCTGGGTAGAGGGGTCCGGCAGGCCACTGGGTGTCTACACCTGCATTTTGAGAGAGAGGGCTGGGCTGAAGATGGAGGGAGAGCTGAGGTCCCATAGGGAGGAGGGAAGACCAGAGCCTGGGTGGGCTTCCCCAGGCTGAGTGTGCAGAGGGCGATGAGAAGGGGGCTGACAACCCCCAACGCCAGTTAAGCCACTGGACTGGATGCTTTCCAAGCATCTGCCAGACCCAGAATCTCTGAGCCTTTGAAATGTTGGGAATGAGACTGCCCAAAGTAGAATCCCAAGATCTGGGTTCCCATCGGCTTACTGCCATCAACAGCTGTGCGACTTTAGGCGTGTCACAGCCTCTCTAAGACCAAATGAACTTCTAGCCCTTGTGTTGACCTGTTTTTTCTTCTATGTAGGACTTCCAACCTACAAGTCCCCAACTCACCTTTCAGGACTAAAGGGCTGGGGGTAAGGGACCGAGAAAAAATTCCAGGTGAGGCACCTTTTAAGCAACAACCATCTTCCTGAAAGGCCGACTGGGGATGATTTAGAAGGTCTCGGGTGAGATCACTATTCACATCTAGAGGAGCCTGGCAGTGTCCACTGTTAGACAAATCACCACTTACTGAAGTGCTGGTCTGTATTTTCGTGTAGGTGGTTTGCTTTTCAAGCTGGACTCACCTATAGATCACCTAATTATTTCAGCTCTTCAGGGAACAAAGAAACAATCATGGAAGATGCTAAAGGACAGACTCAGCATAATTGCTCTCCCACAAATTACCCCTGTAAACCCCCTTCTGATGGCTTCCCTCAACCTGACCTCTGACTGGCAGAGTGGGACCCAGTTCAGGGTGCACCCCCTGTGTTCTGCCACTCAACCCCATTCCCTTTTCTCCCAGCTCATTCAACTCTGACTTTAAAGTCCCCCAGATCTATCCAAGCGTAATCCAGCTCCAGGCTCATACACCCCAGTAGTCCAGCGCATCCCCAGCCCAGCCCTTTGCATTTACCTTTGGTTTCTCTGGCCAGGTCCAGCATGGTGAGCGCTGTGACCCAGTCTGTGGCAGCATCTGCCGTAGCATGGTCCAGGGCTGCATCTGTGCTTCTGCTTGGCATTGATGGGTAGGTGACAGTGTCTGATCTCGTCAGCTTAATGACACTGTCCAGTGTGGTCTCACCAGTGACTGGGTCTGGGGTGACCGGCACAACTGAATGCATGGCTGTGCCCAGCCTGCTTGTATCCAACACAAGAGAATGCGTAGTCATGTCCAGCTTGGTTCTGTTCGCCCCGGCCAACACCAGGGCTGTGTCCAGCTTGCCTGGATCTGGTGCTGCCACTTCCCTGGCTGTACCCTCCGTGGTTGTATCTGGCTTGGCTGTGCCCGCTGTAGCGATGGCTTTGCCCAGCTTTTCTGGGTCTGGGGTCACCGCGTCCGTGACCGCGCGTGGCTTGGTTGTGCCTGCTTTAGCCAAGTCCATGGCAGAGCCCAGTTTGCTATCCAGAGGAGGGAACTCAGTGCTTGTGTCCAGTCTAGATGTGTTTGGTGTAGCCAAGTGGACAGCCAAGCCAGGCCTATTGGTGGCCATCGTGGATAAATGTCCGGATGTGCCTGGCCTTGTTGTATCCAGGGCAGCCAAATGCATGGCCGTCGCAGGCCCCGTGGCAGGGATGGCCCTTTGGAGATGCAGCCGGGGTCTCTGAATACCCCTGGGCCGGGGCTTGCCTCTTCCTGGAGAAGCTCTGGTAGGCACATGGGCGGTCATTGGGACAGGGTGCCTCTGACCCACCAAGCCTGGCCCTGCAGGACCTGGTGGACCCTGAGCTAACCGGGACTGGAAAGGCAGGGTCAGGCATGAGCTCACCAGGGGCTTCTCCACCGCAGGCACCCTGCTGGGCTTGGCCAGACCTGGGTGACCTGGGCCCTCGGAGTGGACCCTGTCCCCTGGCACTAGGGTCACAGGTGGTGAGTCAGGAGAAGGCAGCCTCCCTCCTCTGTGGGTGGCAGCCTCCCTGCCCGGGGTAGACACCTGTTCCCAGTGAGAAGGCAGGGGGCCCAAGCGCCATGCCTGGCTGTGCTGGCGGACTGTTAGGGAGATGGAGCTGAGCTTCCTGGGTGCCAGGCTCTTGCCAGTCTCCTGTGGGGGCACACTCCACGCCCTAGCTCCAAGGCCTGGTCGGCCGGAAGCCTGTGGGATGTGGCTCTGGGGGAAAGCATCCAGATGGATGGTCTTCTTGAGCACAGGGATGAGAGGCGACACCCCTCCAGGGAGCTTTGAGGGGCGGGCAGGGCGCCCCGGTAGGTGGCTGCGGGAGAAGGAGGTTCCAGCACCTGGGGCTCCGTGAGGCTGCATCGCAAAGTCGTGGTCCATCCAGGTCTTTCGTCTTCCCCTGATCGACAGAGAAAAGGGGCCGAGCGGGGGTGAGGTGCTCGAGCCTGCAGGTGCTGGCCCTCCCCGTCCTGACTAGCAGCTAGCACTCCTCTGAAGGGGCCTTGTTTGGGAGACTGTCAAGTCCTCAGTGGAGTACACCTGTCCCTTCCTACAGCCCTCCTACAGCTCCCACCTGCTACGTGCCTACACACCTCACACACATGGGCCCTCACACACACACACCTACCAAGATACCAGGTGAATGTGGAAGAATGTTCCAGCAATGGGTGGAACCCAATGAGCAGGCTGCCCCGGCATGAGGAAACCTCTCCCTTTGCAGGCCTGAGTGTGGCCCCTCTCTGGCCAACTCCATGGAGGTCCCATATACCTTTTCAGGAGCCCCAGTGGAGGGCAGTGGTTATTGGAAGCTTATCTGCTTCTTCCAAAAGGGGCCAGAGGACTCTGAGTTCCCACACACAGCAGCCAGAATAGGAGTTCAGGCGTCCAGGTAGGAGACCAAGAGGTGACCAGTTTGGCTTGGGAAGAGGGTCTGCACCTGGGGCTCCTGCCTGGAACCAGGAAAGAGCCCTGGGCTGGCCTGCTGCTGGAGCTGAAATCGGAGCCAGAACTGGAGCTGAAGAGGGCCCTGGACGAGGTGAGGCTTGGGAAGTAGAGAAGTAATGAGCATTCACAGGGTACTTATCCAGTGAACAAGCCACAGTATCTGCCCTGGGGAGACCGGCCATCCCCAGGGGCACCGGACAGTGAAGCAGGCAGAGCTATGCTGGAGGTGAGCCTTGTGGGGGAAGCATTAGCTCAGCCTTTGGGGTTAAAGGAGGGAGGCTGGGCCTGGGGCTGGGGGAAGTCACACGGAAGGCCCAAAGGTGAGGAAATGTGGCATCTTTCTGGAAATCCTCCATGGGGCTCCCAGGCTGTATTGTGGGGGAGGGGTGAGACAAGGTTGCAGGGGCGCTGGGGCCCAGGCCAGGCCGCAGTGATGCTCAGGCCCTGGAAGATGACCTGGTCAGATCTGCAGGTGGCCACTCCAGGACTGTGTGACGGCAAGATCAGGGGGGAAGAGAAGTGGAGGCAAGGAGGGAGTTCCCTGGTTGCCTAGTGGTTAGAATACCAGGCTTTCACTGCCGTGGCCCCGGTTCAATCCCTGGTCCGGGAACTGAGATCCTGTAAGCCTCGCAGCAAGGAGAGCAGCGAGTTGAAACACTCTGTGAGCTGGGGGTGGGGCTGGAGAAGGCTGAATAGCACAGAGGAAGCAGCAGCAGGACTGCCAGGACATGGTGAGTCAGGGAGGGGGCGTCCAGGACTGGCTGGTGGTCTGCGTGGATGAGCCATCCCCTGACGGGGGCTCCACAGCTCCCAGACGGCCAGCTGGGGCACACTCTGGGCTCCATATAACCCACCCTCTGGAGCAAAGTCGTTTCTGTTGCTTTCAGCACAGCAGGTGGGGCCATGATACCGCTGAGGGGGACTGGCAGCAGGGGCTTATGGCGGGGAGTGTGATTTTATGGCTAGGGCCCTAAAGTTCGGAGCAGGGGCGGGGAAGACAGGACACTGGAGGGGTCTTTGTCGTCTTTCACGGTGGCACCCCAGCCCCTCATCCCCATCCAGTCACATATTTGTACCCAAGGCTGTCCCTGCCTTATCACCTCCCCACTTGGCCTATCCCTGCAGCCCTGCTTTGGGGCCCTTCCTCACAACCACACATACCTGGGTACATGCATGTTTACCCTGCACTTAACTACAAACATCTACCCTCAGTGCGTGTACACACACACACACACACAGCTGGCCAGAGGACAGAATTTCTGAGATCTATTTGTTCTAACATCCCCAGATCCCTTCCCCTCACTGAGCATCCACCCGCCATCAATCACTTGGTACTATCCTCCCCCCACCCACAAATACTCACCTACCTTGATCAGAGAACAAGAAAGGTCTAGTGTTCTTCAGTCTGGGACGCTAACTCTAGTGCAGGGCCCTCACCTCCTCCGTGCCCAGATTCTGGCTCTGATGACCAGCTCACGGATCTCATCTCTCTGATCCCCTCAGTCTCCAGGCTGTAGTCCCCAGGCCTAGGGCCCAGCCTTCTCCTGACCTGTACCACCAGCTCCATCCACAGCTGGGCTGGGCTGTGGGGCAGGGAGGGGCCGGCTTCTCAGCAGTGGGCGTCAGTGAATGGCTGCTCTGAGCCTCTGGAATCCCAAAGGGCCATGGGAGGCTCGTAACAGCCAGGCTTGGCTGCCCTGGACTCAAGGACACGTGGGGTGTGGTGCCCTGCTGCCTGCCCTCCCCAAATCTGCTCTGTCTCCCACAGACTCTGACCCTGGAGAGATGTCTGCCATAAGAATAGGGAGACTCCAAACATGGCCACGCTCCAGTGGTCCCAGAGCCGACCTCACTTCTGCTTTCCCTGTGCATTGCCCCACACCCTGTTTAGTTCTGTGACCCTCAGACCACCTTGGCCACCCATCTGAGGTCTTTCCTGGAGCAAGATGGAGTTCCTGGAGACTAAAGCAGGGGCTTTCTGCTTCAACAACTATCCCCTGAGCCCATGCTCCCTCCAGCTGGACCCTGTACTAAGTCCCTGAGCCTGCGAAGATGACCCTCCCCTGGACCTGAGGAGACCCAGGAGGCCTCCCAGCCTGGCTCTGGCATTGTGGGCTGTCAGCAGACCCTGGCCCTTGGGCTGGGCTGGGTCCCCTCTTCTGCCTCTATCATAAGAATAGTAATAATAATGAAGGTGATAATAATAGCTACCATTTACTGAACACTGACTATGTGCCAGGCACTACGTCAGGGCTGGGAAGGAGCCCGCTTCTGCTCAGGAAGATGGGAACGTAAATAGATCCTTACAGTAACTATAATACAGCAGTGACGGTGGACATCCTCCGAGCACTCACCCTGAGCCAGGAACTAGGCTAAGCGTTCTCCTGGCATCTCCTTTAATCTTCGCCTCATCACAGGGACCAAGCAACTGAATTTTTAATTTTATTTAAATTTAATTTGTGGCTATGATATTGGACAGCACAGTTCTGAAGGGCCTGGATGTTATTCGTCTCTGGGTCCCAGGTCCTGGTAAGAATTACCCTCATAAGTTTCTGTAGAATGAATGAATAAAAGGAAAAAATGATTGAATGAATGGTGAATATGTGGACCTAGGAACTTCCCCTCTTCTTATTCATTCTCTCCCCTGCAAGCTTTAGGTTCTCAAACTTGGCTGTGCTCTGGTTACCAGGACAACCTGGTGGAAGTCCTAGTGGGTGGGGGAGGGGATCTGTCTGGAGTTCTTCCCCTTCTCTCCTTGCTTTGAGGCCTGAGGACCAGCCTGATTCTAGGAAGAAAAGAGGTGGCTGGGGGAGGGGATAGCACAGCTCTCCCTGGACAGATTGAGTTGGGGGAGCCTTTACCGCCCACCCCCACTGGATTGCATTATCTTTGAGATGCAGAAACCCTGAGCTGAAGTCAGGGGTCCTTACTCGTGGGCTTCTCTCCTCTCTTTGGCCAGTGACTCATTGTGCAAGTTCTATCAGATCTCTTGCCCCTCTGGGCCTCAGTTGCCTTTTTAAATAGGGACCAGATGCCTTCATGTGGCCTCTTGAAGGTCTAGAATTCCTCCATCTTGCTCCCTGCCAGGCTGTTAGGGCCTTGAGAGCAAGGAATGGGTCTTGTTCATCTCAGTATTCCTGAGGCTCACCTGCCCGTCTCTCTCCTCCAGTGTTGGGGGCCTGGACGAAACTGCCTGCCTGTTAAATACGCGCTTGGGTTCAGCTGCCCTCTAGTGGCCCAAAGTGGCAATGACCTCCTTGTGTCTGTACACAAGTTTTTTTCCCACCAAAGGAAAGGTTGACAGGCCTGAAAGTGGCCTCAAAGGACAGACCTCCACCCAAGCAAAAAATCATTGTGGTGGCCTCCCAGACAAGTGGCACAAGCTCTAGAGTCTCAAATCTGGGTTTGTGACAGCTGTGCGATTTTGAATAAGTCACTTAATCTCTGTGAGCTCCAGTTTCTTCATCTGTGAAGTGGGAATTATATCAGTCAAGATGGGTTAAATTATGTTTCAGTAACAAACAATTCCAAAATCCCAGTGACTTATAATAACAACTATTTATTTCTGATTCATGCCTCATGTCCACTGTGGTCTGGGTCCACTGAGGCTCTGTTCCATGTCTCCTTCGCTCTGGAACCCCGGCTGATGGAGCGACCGCCTCCTGGAGCCGTGTTGGTCTTTGTGGCAGAGGAAGGAGAGAGTGGTGAATCATATGGTAGCTATTAAATGCTTTGGCCTGGACTTTTCTGATCACAACTCATTGGCAAGAACTAGTTGCAGGAAGGTTAACCCTACCATGTGCAAGAGCTGAAGAGACAGACATATTTGGTTAGCAGCACTGCTGGCCCGCTCACGCGGCTGTAAGGATGCAGTGAGATGTGCCGTTGCACTATCCCTCATGCAATGAATTCAATCAACCTTAGTCACTGAAATTACTGCCTTGTAATTCTGATTTCCCCTTTTATCTACCCTCGTGATTTTCTGTGACTTCCACATCAATACCAACTGTTTACAGCTGCAGATACAGAGAGGGAAATGGACTTGCCCAGTTTCACACAATGAACCCGTAGCTGGACACCCACATCTCCAGGCTCCAAATTCTGAGCTTCCCGCCCCCCACCTGACGTGGTGGAGGAGAAGGGGCTTTGCCCTCCCAGGGTTCTTTGTAAAGGTGTTGACTGACAGTGTGACAGTCTTTTGAGGGAGCCTGGAGCCACTGCCTCCCTCCCAAAGCTGGTCTCTCAAGCCTTCCCAAGCCCTGCCCGCTCAGCCAGAGTGGAGAGCCGAGGGGGTAGAACAATGAGAAGCCTGTGCCGCCCTCCAGGGCCAGAGTCCGAACATCGCAGCCACTCCTACGCAGGGACCCTACACATTCCCACCTCCTGTTTCCCTGTCCTGGGCCCAGCCCAGACATACCCACCCTATCCTGACAGCAACCAGATGGTGGGAAAGGAAAGCTCCCAGGACTCTTCAAAACCTCCCAAAGCATTTTAAAAACCTGCACAAAACCTGACCCCCAGAAATCCTCCTAGCCTCTCTAAAATCTTCGTCTCTAAGTAGATGGGTGGCCCCTGGCAAGACAAAGAGACAGGCCCCACTCATCCGACAGCGTGCTTTCAGGGAGGCCCTGCCCAGTGCCATGGAGGCTGCAGGCTGAGATAAGAAGATGCCGTCGCTGCTCTCCACAGACATGTGAAAAAAAATCACAGCACAAGACTAGGGCTGTAATGGGGAAAGCTGCTGGTGGGGTCAGGGAAGCCTTCCTGGAGGACATGGCAATTAGCAGGTCATCAGGTTCTCTCCCTGGACCTAGCCTTACTTGAAACACAGCTTTCTGGTTGTTCATGCCCCTCTCCCACCACTTACTTGCCAGTATTCTGTGCTGCAATCACAGGACACCACTCACAATTCTCAGAAAGGTCTGCGTCCTCCGTAGCCTCCACGGCTTTGCACTTGCTGGCTCCTCTTCCCTTTATAGGGAAAACTCTTATTCAGCCTTCAAAACCCAGATCAGTAGTCATATCCTCCTTGATAAACCCCTTCCCTGGGATTCAGTTCTATTTTCAGTTTCTCACACATACTTCTCTCGTTAGGACAGTTGTAATTTGTTTACATATCCGTCTGCCCCTCCAGTTTGTGAGTTCCTTTGATTCAGGGACTATATTGTCGTTGTCTTTGCATTCTTGGTGCCAGACCTAGTGCCTGGGGTAGAGCAGGTATGTGACATGCCTCTGCAGGGTTCTGGAGAATAGCTGTATTATGCATGGGATTTATACAGTGCTTTCCTGCCAACTACCTCCTTCGACATTTACCCTAACCCAGCGAGGCAGGCAGAGCAGGAGTGATATAAAAACAACCAGCTCTCTACGAGAATCTGACATGAGCTGAGCGCAATGCCAGGCACTGACAGAGGACACTTATCTGGGCTTTAATCATCTGTGGTTCTCAGTGCCTGGCACACAGAAATGCTTGGTGAACTCAGTTGTGTGTCAGAGCAAGAAACTCGCCCCCCAAAATGCAACGTATTGTTATTTTTTTTAATATTTATTTATGTATTTATTTATTTGGCTGCACCGGGTCTTAGCTGGCGCACAGGATCTTCGTGGCCGTGTGTGGGATCTTCCTTATGGCGTGATGGATCCTTTTTTTTTTTTTTTTGTGGCATGTGGGATCTTTAGTTGCAGCATGTGAACTCTTAGTTGCAGCATGTGGGATATTTTAGTTGTGGCCTGTGGGATCTAGTTCCCTGACCAGTGATTGAACCCAGGCCCCCTGCATTGGGAGCGTGGAGTCTTAGCCACTGAACCACCAGGGAAGTCCCAAAAAATGCAATATTTTAAAATTTTTATTTTATTTATTTTTGGCTGCATTGGGTCTTCATTGCTGTGCGCATGCTTTCTCTAGTTGCGGACAGCAGGGGCTACTCTTTGTTGTGGTGCGCCGGCTTCTCATAGCTATGGCTTCTCTTGTTGTGGAGCACAGGCTCTAGGCGCACGGGCTTCAGTAGTTGTGGCGTGCGGACCCAGTAGTTGTGGCTTGTGGGCTCTAGAGCACAGGCTCAGTAGTTGTGGCACATGGGCTTAGTTGCTCTGTGGCATATGGGACCTTCCCAGACCAGGGCTCGAATCCGTGTCCCCTGCATTGGCAGGCAGATTCTTAACCACTGCGCCACCAGGGAAATCCCCCCAAAATGCAATTTAAATGGACAGTTTTATAGGATTTACTATTGCCAGGCCCTGACCTCAAGTTGCTCCCAGTACAGTCCTCTGGCATGCCCTGGCAGATGGAAAAATCTGGTTCCATGGGCACTGGCCTGTTTCTGTAGGCTCTGCTGTCTGGGTCAACCGTGCCCCTTGTAAAAAGTGCTGAGGGCACAGTCTACTGTGTTGCTCTTAACACTGAGACATTTCTTTTTAGTATTTGGAACCAGAAAACTTGTCTTTCATTAACAGTCAATTTCTCCTGCTATCATCTAACAGGAATAAAATGATCTCTTTGTGTTTCCCCTTTCCCTGTGGCTGCCAGGAAGCTCAGAGACAAGTAATAGTATTACTGTAGGAGTCAGAGTCAGAATATTTCCTTTCCACCCCCATGTATGTGGCTCCTTCAGCTAAAACCTTCTTGGGTCCTTTATAGGAGGAGCATGTATAAGTAAACATTTATGTAATAAGCCCTGGGGAGAGCACAGGGAAAGGATCCAGGTTTAAGAGCAGAAGGCTTGGGTGAATCCCTTACCGTCTCTGAGCCTCAGGCTCCTCCTTGGAAGCCTGGGGTAGGAGACCCTGCTGCAGCTTTTGGACATTGCCAGCTTTCCTGCGATGAAGACTGGCCACTGCCCAGGCCTCAGGTAGGGTCATGGTCAACGTCCTCCCTGCTGAGGCTGTGAAGCCTGTAACCTTGAACACCTTCACACTTTAGACCCAGTACGGCCAGAATTTTTATTTTTAAAGAGGAATCAGAAAAAAGATTTTTATGTGAAATCTCCTGATTTATAAATGTTGCCAATTAATTTGCATTTTTTCAGGAATTCCCTGGCGGTCCAGTGTTTTGGGCTCGGTGTTTTCACTCCCAGGACCTGGATTCGATCCCTGGTCAGGGAACTAAGATCCTGCCGGCTGCATGGTGCAGGAAAAAAAAAAAATTGCATCTTTTCAAAGCACTGTGTTGGACATACCAAACTTGGCTGCTGGCCAGATCTAGTCTGAGGCCTTCAGTTAAGCTGAATACATCTCCAATAGGGGCTGTCTGGTGTGTTCAAGCTAGGGGTGGGGGAGCAGTTTTCATCATTTCTTCTGAACCCTGCCTTCCTGAGGTAATATCCCAAGAGACCTGACAGTAGGACTCGGCGTCAGATTCTGAGATGACCTGTGCTCAGGTCATGTTGACTGGTCCAGATGGGCCTTGACCCAAGCTGGACCACACACAGGACCCTGCCCCAGCCTTGGGTGATGAGTTTAAAATGGGCGCCTGACCTAGGATGAGCCATGAATCCCACCCCTGAGATATTTGTGCTTGCAGCCAGAGAGAGGGACAGGGTAACTCTCTCTCCACTGGCTGGAGCTGTAAGACAAAATTTGCCAGAAGTTGGCTGCTACATTTTCCATGATGGGGGGCATCGGGATTGGTTAGTGAAGTAGGTATACAGAAGCAGGAATAAAAAATAGTTTGAGGGGCCTTCCCTGGCTGTCCAGTGGTTAAGATTCCACGCTTCCACTGCAGGGGGCACGTGTTTGATCCCTGGTCAGGGAACTAGGATCTCACGGGACACTGGTGCGGCCAAAAAAAAAAAAAAAAGCATCTGAGAAAGAATTCTAAGGGGGTCTGAGTGGCTGCTTCTGGTTGTCCTGAGTCCCTGCTACTTTCCTGTCCTACAGGACCGGAACACTCCAGAGTCTTTGTGATAACTTCCCCTTCTCACCCAAGCTAGTGGAGGTGGGGCTTCTGTCCTTCACTGCCATCAGTCCTAACTCATGCACATGGTTCTGCTTGGGCTCTTCCAGTTTCCTGATGAGTAACAGCAGCACGGGGCTCCCAGTCCTGGCCTCCCAGCCACCACCACCCCCACCGCCACGCCTGACACCTCTACTCACTTGGATTAGCACTGAAGGAACTCGTGAAATCCAGAGCCTCATAATGAAAGAAGTTCATCCCCTCAGGGAAGGCAGCTCAGAATACAGTGGGGCTGGCACTGCCAGAGAAACTGAGGCAGTGTGGGACTGGCTACCCAGTGGGTGGTGCTGGTTACCCCCATTCTTGTGTGGGGTGATCTGTAAGGCACTGGAAGGGCCCTGCCCTCCAATGGGTCCTACCTCCGCCACGCCCTGCCTGCCCTGGAAGTCCATACCCAGAGCACCGATTCACATGCTCACCAAATTCTGAGGGTTCCTGCCCACCCTCCCCACCCCAGACTCCCAGTCCCAAACCCAGGCACTAGTAACCCCCTGGGTCACCCCGGGTGGGTCGTTTCCCTCCGTGCTTGTTTCCTCTTCCGTAAAGCAGTGTCCTCAGTCCTTCTTGGTTTTGCCCAGCATCCCTTCCCCTCCTTTAAGTAACAGCTGCAACCTACCCCCACCCCCTCAGACCATGTGATCGGTAGAGCCAACTCCACCCCTAGATGCCGGGGTGGGTGCCAGAGCTGCCTGGTAATCAAGGCACCCCCATCCCCTAAGCTCGTAAGCCTTGGGGGCTGACAGGAGCCCACCCCCTGAGGTTGTGCAGGAACAGATGCGTGCTCTCACCTGAAATCAAGGCACAAGGGCTGCATGAGCCTGGGGCTGCCAGGGCACCTTTGTACCACATGGAGAAAATCCACCTGAAGGAAGCCCACAGGGCTTAACAAGATGGAGAGAGAGAAGGATGGAGAGCTGGAGTGACCCAGTGACATCCTTGAGCCCCAGGGTCCAGCTGAGCCTGAGTCCAGAACCAAACCCTATTATTGCAGCTGTTTTCAGTTTGGTCTCTTGTGCCTGCAAGAGTCCTGGGCGGTAGTGTGGTGGGGAAGCTGCCTGGTGTGGGGGCGGGCGTGGGGGGAATCCCTGTGAGCTGCAAAATGCTCTGCTGGGTCAGAGGTCAGGGCTGTGAGACTCAGAAACAGCAGGGCTGGGCCTAGGGTGAGGCAAGAGAGGTGCTGAGAATTGAATGAGGGGGCCCTCTTGCCTCACTCTAACCTGGCTCTGCAACACAGCCCCCTGCAATTGCTGGGTTGCCCCAGGGAGGAAGGGCAGCCTCACCCCTCGAGATGAGAGAAGGCAGCTTTTGCTCTCGCTGACTCCTAAGATGGGGCGTGTGCAAGAGCGAGCCCGGGTCTGGGGTCAGGAGGTCTGGTTCAAATCTCAGCGTGTTGTCCTGTTGCCTTGGCAAGTCCCTATGAAAATGGAATGGCAGCTGCCTCTGTGTGTCCTCCCCTTTTCAAGGAGGGGGACTTTTTTCTTTTTCTTTTTTTTTTAATATCTTTATTGGAGTACAGTTGCTTTGCAATGTTGTGTTAGTTTCTGCTGTACAACAAAGTGAATCAGCTATATGTAAGGAGGGGGACTTTTTAAATGGACACACAGCCACCCAGCTCTTCCCAGCCTCCCTTGCAGCTAGGAGTAGCCACGTGACTATGTATTGACTGGTGAGGTGTAAAGGGATGTAAGAGGTCCAACCAGCAGGAGTGTCCCTCAAAGGGGCAAGTGGCCCCTTCTACCCTCCCTCCACCCTGCTCCTCGGGATGCCGAAGAGCCCCCCTCGGGTGGCACCAACCAGGACAACAGCCCTGCAGCAAGAGAGGAGCAACTCCGGTCCCCGAACACTGCATGGAACTGTCCACCAGATCAGCTCTGGACAACCTCCCTATGAACTGTACCGTAAGAAAGAAAAACGTTCTACTTGGTTTAAGGCCCTGCCGTTTTGCATCTCTGTGCCTGAATTTATATCCTAACTGGTTCTCTACCCCAGGGAATCCAGTTAGTTAGGGGGGAGGGCACAAGTGCTACTGGTTTCTAGTGGGTAGAACCCAGAGATGCTCATCACCCTACCACACACAGGACAGCCCCCCTACAAAGAATGATCTGGTCCCAAAAGTCAATAGTGCCACTGCTGAGAAACTGCTCTTTCCTCTTGGAGATTCAGTGTTCCCATCCCCCAAATGGGGGGGGCTGAACTATCAAAAATCATGAACTATCATGATTTTTATGAGGGCCCAGTGAGATGATAGACATGATCCTAGTCTTAGGAAAGGAGACAGTCCTGCAAAGATAGTCATGGAGTCTTTATTATTGAGATAAATTAAGATGGACGCCCCAAAGGAGGGGAGTGAGCAGGTTGCCAATCTATGTCCAAAAAGGAGGCAGTGGTGCTCCACAGAGAAGGAGAGGCTCCAGGGTGGGCTTGGGGCCCCTGGTGCAGTGCAGGACCCGGAGCGGAGGGCAGGGGCTCCTGCCAGTGGCCTCAGCCTTGGGAAAGGGAAGGGATAGGGAAGTCCAGCCGAGGGAGGGGAGTGGGAACTGCTGGTGGTCCCCACACTGCCCACAAAGCTCACCCCATCCCCACCACCTCGCATCCTGCCTGGGGGCCACCCCCCTCACACAAACATGCTTCTCCTCCCCTCCGCACGCCTGACCCCAAACGTTCTCTCTCTCTATCACACACACACACACACACACCTCCTTCCTCTATGGCCTTGCCCCTTGCACATCCCACCACAAACACTCGTCCATGCCAAGCCCGGGTCCAGAGTGGTAGGACTGGGCTGGACTCAGCTGACATCCCTCCAAAGGGGGCCCTTTCCTTGGGTCAGCTTTGAAGCCTGGCCCATGAAGCTGTAGGGTCGATACCATTGGCTGGAGTGGGGAGCTGAGTGTCACCGAGGATCTGGTAGGGAAGTGGGAGATCTGAAGGCTCAGGACAGGCAGGGGCAGCCATGCCTGACGCCGGGTGGAGGGGCAGGAGTGCTGGGCAGCACAAAGGCACTGGGGGGCCGTGGGGCGTCCCCGGAGCTGGGGAGGGCAGGTGTGGGATAAGCTGGCTTGACCTGGAGAGCAAGCCCTGGGCCATCAGCAGCGACATCTCAAGGCACCCAGGTGCCCCACAGCCAGGGTCCTCCCAGAGCCCCTCCTCCTGGGAGGAGCCAGGCTGCGAGGGAGAGCCTGGACGACCAGGGATTCTCCTCCGTCTGCCCTGGGGTCTCCAGGCCGGGCGGGACGGGAGAGGGCACCCGGTGCCCGCCCCCCACCGCCAACAGAGCCGGTCAACTCAGACCTCGGGGCCCCCGAAGGCCAGGTTGTCGCGAACCATCATTGTCTTGCGGAGGTCACGGTCCACCAGGGGGCGCTGCATGCGCCACTTGTGCGCCTCCTGCAAACCGGGCTCGAAGTAGTAGATGCAGGCGCCGAAGCCCACCAGAATGAGGACAGAGATGAACAGGTAAACAGGCACGAACCAGTCCAGGAAGTGCGGCATCGCGGAGGCCTTGGCTGCTGAGACGCGGTCGGTGAGAACCAGCAGAGAGGCTGCTTATCCCACCCACCCTCCCAGAGGGGGACCCGCAGGCTTCACAGAGCCAGGAGGTCGGAGCTTCACCTTACGGCTGGGAAGACGGAGACCCTGGAGAGTGGAGAGCAGTGACTCAGCAGCCCCGGCCCCCTGACCAAGCACACAGCTGCCCCCACCCCAGGGGCCCACCCAGCTCCTACTCACCCTTCTACAAGGAAGCTTATAGCTGAGGGCTGGCCCTGGCTCAGTCCCTCAACAGTATGTGTGCCCTCAGGCAGGTTGCTTAACCTCTCTGGGCCTCAGCATTGTCCCCTGCAGAAGGGGACGCTACCAGAGCCTTGTGGGGATTCAGTGAGGTGACTGACCCCTCAGAGCACTCAGAAAAGGACAGCTGGGGCCATGCCTCCTCTGAGCTGTCCCTCCCGGCTCTGACTGTGCATTTGCAGAGGCTGCCACTTACTAGGCCCCTCACAGATGAGTGGGTCCCCAGCCACCCGTGCATCCTGGCTAGGTGTGGCTTAGTGAAAGCATGGTGAACAACTGCCCATCCCTAGGGGACCTGGTTGATATCAACAGGCTCTGCACAGGCTCCCGAATTCCGGCCCATTTTATAATTATAAGAGTATGGACACAGTGCCAGCCCCAAAAGACTTGGACATTGGTTTCCACATCCGTAAGATGGGAGTGAAAACAGTATCTAGGTCATAGGGCTGTTGTGACTGTTAAAAGAGTTAATTTACATAAAATGCTCAGAACCAGTGCCTGGCGCTTACCAAGTGCTACATAGTAGTTTGTTCTTAATTCCCTGGGCCTCAGTTTCCTTATCTGGAAAATGGGCATAGAAGTAGGACCCACTTCTTAGGGTCTCTGTGAATGTTTAACAAGCCAATGCCTAAGGAGCACTTAGCATCACGCTGCTTGGTGCAGAATCGGCACCCAGTGAATATCAGCTATTGTTATTTCCAGTGCACCAGAGGTGGGGAACGCAGGAAAGTGGAAGCTAGCAGGTTTAAGGTGCTTCACAAGTTTTATATACACCCAGACTCTTTAGAATGGCCCAGAGATGCCCAGATCTGCTCTCTGCCAACCTTGCCAGCCTCATCTCCCACACTACGTGCCATCACAGGGAACCACTTGTCAGTCACCTATGTGCATCTGCATGTTATACAGTCTACATCTTTGCATATGCTTTCATTTTCCTTGGAATGTCCTTTGCATTCATGTTCATGTGGCAAACTCCTATACATACTTCAAAAGCCCCACCACAGGTTATCTCCTCCAGAAATGGAATAAATCAGGGCCCATTTAACCCACCCTCAGCCCCTTCCTGAGGTGTGAGAAAGGGGTAAGGTGAGAAGCCCCACTTCTGCCTGTCAGGCAGGGAGACCACAGTCAGAATGCAGTCACAGACCTTACAGAAGGCCTATGGAGTAGGTGTTACTGTGCACATTTTACAGATGAAGAAACTGAGGCCCAGAGAAGTTCACTAACTTGCCCTGAGTTACCCAATTGAGAAGTGACAGAGCTGGACTCCAAGTCTCCAGCGAAGTCCTGAGGTTTGATGGGGAAAATACCTGAACGGAATGAAATGAGCAAAGGCCCACCTTGTCTTCTAGGGAGGGAAGAAAGGGGATGCATGGAATGACCTCCAGGGCAGGCTGAAGAGAAGCTCCAGCTTTTCAGACCTCTGTCTCCAAGCTCCAGCTCCTCTTGTCCCTCTACTGCCAGGTGGGTCTACGAGGTGGGCTGTGAGGCCAGGGGAGGGAGAGATGCTGCTTCCCAGTCCTGCGTCCACCCAGAGCCCCTCCCCTGCCCGCCAGGGTCCCCACTGGCTGTTCTGAAACACAGTGTCTCAAGGTGCCCTATTCTCCTCATGGAGAAATAAAATGAAGAGTGTGCTAATGGCCCAAAGTCAGGGTTAGAGCAGTGTCCTCCTAACCATCTGTCCTTCCGTAGAGCCAAAGAGAGGGTTCAGAATTGCTTGGTGTGGCCTGGGTTTAGGGGGAGGTGGAGAAGGGGACCTACAAGCAGAAAGGCTGCTCCAAACTAGCCTGACTGAGGCCAAGTGATTCGTGCCCCCTCCCCTGGCCCCGCCCAGGACCCCAGCCTCCTCTGAGCTTAAACATGAGAATGGGGGACTCGGGCAGATCAGAAGCCATTTCAGCTGCAATGCTGTGGGCCTGTGAAGCAGTGTTCAGGGTCTCCCAACCTCTCCAGCCCTGTGAACAAAATCCCAGGCATTCTGGGGCAACTGAGGACCCCAGACCTTCTCCTGGCTTCTCAGAGGACTGGCTTAGCTGAAACAAAACATTCACTGGCCTTCTGTGTGACCTTGGGCCCCTCCTCACCCTCTCTGAACTTCCAGGGTTCCCTGCACAGTGATGGGGTGGGGGCGGGGGCTATCAGATGATCTATAAGGAATTTTCTAGCCCCCATTCCAGCTAAAGTCCCATCCAGGACAGTGTGAGGGTTGCAGAGCCCCTCTCCCTGCCTCCCAAGCACCACTCAATCCTCCACCCCAACCCCCGTGCCCGCACACCCACCTGCAGATGCCCTGCAGATGCCTGTTCCGAGGGCTCCGGGCTGAGCGCACAGCCTCGGCCTAAGCAGCTCAGCGTCGGCCCGTGGACTCAGTCGCAGCTGCCGTCCCCAGAGATGCTGCCATCTGCAGCCGCCCCGGGTGCTGGAAGCAGAGAAAGGGCGAGGCCAACGCCCCCTACGGGAGACAGAGTTTCTCAGGCCCAGGGGGGTCTGACTGGGCCAGGAGGGGGCAGTCCTGGGCTAGCTCTGGCAGCCTGTACCTCTCCCTGCCCGTTGGAGACCCTTCTCTCTGCCCCCCACCCTCAGAATAGCGGGAGGTGGGACCTGCCTTAGCCAATCAGCAGCCTGGCAGAGCAAGGGCTTTATCCTCTGTTGCCCTGGCAACCAGCCTTCTCTTCAGGATCCCTTGCACTGTGCACATGGTACAGAGATGACAGGCAGAGCAGGGTTGGATAAATTCGGGACAGGTGGGAGCCACCCAGCAGGCTGCTGGACCCCACGGCTATTAGACCTAGAGAGGAAGTGGCCCCTACCAAGATAACTAGGAGGATTTGGCCACTTGTCATTTGAGGGTAGGGAGGGATTGGGGTCCCTGGCACGTGGGCAGGACACGGAAGCAATGACCAGTAGAGCCAATGAGGGTCATGTGTTATAGAGGGAAGAACCAAGACTGAGATTCTGGACACATTGGTCCAATGTAACATTTACCATATGCCAGACACTGCTTTCAGTGCTTTCCATATTTATGTTAACTCATTTCTTGGTCATCCAAGGTCACATGGCAAAAGTCTCAGTGGAAGGGTCGGAGCCCTAGCCTGGGCTGCAGGCCCGCTCGCAGGGGCTGCCCTCCTCGTTCTGCCTCACCAGCCCCGGAGACCCCCTGGCTGGGATACAGCCTGAGATGGTCGTGGCTCCCAGCCACGGAGCCCTCCCCGCCAGGCCAGGACTGGGCCCCACATCACTTCATCTGGTCCTCCAGCTGGTTAGTTGTTGAAGCCCACTTTGGGGTTGAGGCAGCTTCGGCTCAGAGACGTGAAGCTGCTTACCCTCTCCTTCTTCAAGGTCACGCAGCTTCTCAGTGACAAAGCCAGGGCGTGTGGGGGGGTGGGCTGGAGGTGAGGGTCTACCTCCCAAGCCTGGGTCCTCCCTCCTATGCTAGAGACAGAGTGTTTGCAAAGTTTCAGAGGCCCAGTGAGCATTCCATAAACAGCAGTGGTTGTCGTCTCAGGAGGAGAGAGCAGCCCCGGAGGCCCACGGGATGGGGAAGAGTCTTCGAGGAACCATCTCCCTGGAGAATCCATTCCCAGAAACTGAGAACGGGCAGGTGGCAAAGGCTATGGGTCAAATGGCTTTGGGTCTCTGGGTCCCCCACCCTACAGACACCCTGCCATCTGTGGGACCATCTGGGAGTCCTGCAAGTGTCCTCTCCAGCATATGTGGGCCAAGGGGAGTGAGTTTGAGTTTCCAGAGAGATTTTTATTGAGATCTAAGGTACATACAGTAAAATACAAACCTTAAGTGATGAATGTTTACCTGTGTATACACCTTTGCAGTTGCCACCCAGACCATGTCTAGGATATTTTCATCATCCCAGGCAGTTCCCTCCCGTCTCTTGCCAGTCAGTACCGCCTTCCCAAAGGCACACACTGATATGATTTCTGTCACCATAGATTAGTTTTTCCTGTATTTGTATTGCACCTGAATGGAATCTTATGGTATATGCTCCTTTGTGTCTGACTTCTGTTGCTGAGCACAATGCTTTTCTCTGCACTGACGATGTTGCCTTACCAATGTACCACAGCTTATCTGTTCACCACTGAAGGACATTTGGGGCATTTCCAGTATTGAACTATGATGAGCAAAGCTGGCAAAGTGCCGTTGAACAGTTTGGAGTGGGAGGGCAGAGAGGAGGTGGAGGAGGATGAAAGGGGCACAGAGAAACTTCTGGAGGTAATGGATACGTTCATTATAAATTGATTGTGGTGATGGCTTCCTGGGTGTATATTTATATCAAAACTTACCAAACTGTACACCTTAAATATGTGTGGCTTATTACGTGTCAATTACACCTTAATAAATCTGTTTTTAAAAGTGATAAACAGGGGACTTCCCTGGTGGCGCAGTGGTTAAGAATCTGCCTGTCTGGGCTTCCCTGGTGGCGCAGTGGTTGAGAGTCCGCCTGCCGATGCAGGGGACACGGGTTCGTGCCCCGGTCTGGGAAGATCCCACATGCCGCGGAGCGGCTGGGCCCGTGAGCCATGGCCGCTGGGCCTGCGCGTCCGGAGCATGTGCTCCGCAACGGGAGAGGCCACGGCAGTGAGAGGCCCGCGTACCGCAAAAAAAAAAAAAGAATGCCTGTCAGTGCAGGGGACATGGGTTCGATCCCTGGTCCTGGAAGATCCCACATGCCGAGGAGCAACTAAGCCCATGCGCCACAACTACTGAGCCTACGCTCTAGAGCCCTCGAACCACAACTACTGGGCCCGTGTGCCACAACTACTGAAGCCCGCGCACCTAGAGCCTGTGCTCTGCAACAAGAGAAGCCACCGCAATGAGAAGCCTGCGCACTGCAACGAAGAATAGCCCCCGCTCGCTGCAACTAGAGAAAGCCCTCATGCAGCAACGAAGACCCAACGCAGCCAAAAATAAATAAATACATTTATTGAAAAAAGTGATCAGCAGCCCTTAGATATTGTTTTAGCCACGTGATTCTTTATTCACAAAAAAGTTTATAGGAAGCTCAATATGTAACAGAGATGAAGCCAGAGCTGCTTCTGTTAACTGGTGGGGTGGGGTTTCTGGGCCCTACGTACTCAGCTTCTCCCCTGCCCCTCCCGGTGCCCCTGAGGCATCTCCCCAGGGTTTCGCAGAAGTCAGTTTGAAAAACACTGGCCCAGAGGGTCTCTGATGGCCCTGCAGGTTCTGGGTGTTGATGATACAAGAACCTCCAGGCCTGGGTCTGGGCTTCCTGCCAGTCTCTACACTTCATCACAGTATGGGTCTTACACACAACTATGTTCTATTGCACTACCTATGCGACAAGCACCCACTCACCTGACCCCTCAGCCAACAGTCACCTCCCCAGCAAAGTGTAATGGGGGCCCCCAGGGAGCCTTAATGCACCTTCATCTGGGCTCCAGCTGCTTCCCATGCTGGCTCTCACCCACTGTGCTGCCTTTGGCTGTTGTTATCTGTCCATCCACCACTGAAACCTCTGTGCCTGGGTCACAGTGTCCAGCACCAGGCCTGGCCCAAGGCAGGCACTCAGCACAGGTTGATTGAACGGGCCTCAGCTCAGCCCCTCCTGGACCATGCTGAGCAGGGTCCAATGTCTTTCCTTGACTCTCTAAGGGCCTCAGTCACCTGGCCCTCGATCAGCTCTCTAGCTTCATCTCCTTCGCTCCTCATCCCACCTGCTTCAGCCACTGGCCTCCTTGCTGCTCCTCAGAAGTGTCAGGAATGCTCCCCACTTGGGGTCTTATCACTTGCTGCTCCTTCTGCCTGAATCCTCTTCTTCACTATATTTATTTAGCATTTTTCTTTTTTTCCATTTTATTATTTTTTTAACATCTTTATTGGAGTATAATTGCTTTACAATGGTGTGTTAGTGTCTGCTGTATAACAAAGTGAATCAGCTGTATGTATACATATATCCCCATAACCCCTCCCTCTTGCGTCTCCTCCCACCCTCCCTTCTTCACTATGTTTAATTGGCTCCTCTCTCACCGCATGCAGACATCTGCCCAAACATCACCTTCTTAGCTAGGCCTCCCCTGACCTAAAGTACCTCCTCCTACCCATCACGTTCTATCCCCTAGCCCACCTTACTTTATTTTCCTAGTACTTACTACTACCTGACTGTCAGGGAGTCCCCTCCGTGCCCCGTGCCATGGGGAATCAAAGCACCATCTGTGCTGGGGCAGGGGCTCCCTGAAGCCACGTACTTCCTGCTCTTTCTAAGCAAGGTATAACTAGTTTGGTTCGCAGTGAGAAGGATTTAGGTTAGACAGGAATATGCCTCTTTTCTCCCACATGTCACAGTAATGAACACACTGTGAGATCACGGTCCTACTCCCCCATCACACTGAGTTGGTCAGTAACATCTGATTCATCTGTGTTCCCAGGGTGGGGCATTGGGTCTTCCCTAGGAAATGAATGAATGAATCACTGCTGAGAATAAACAAATGGATGTAAATCGATTCATTCATTCATCAAATATTTCTTGAGCAACTACTATGTACCAGACATTTTTTAAAGTGCTGGACATACAAACTGACAAAATTTTGCCCTCATGTATCTTATGCTCTAGTTGGAGAGACAGACAATGAGCAGATATTATATAACTGTTGGGAGAAGCAATCTGCTGTGGGCTCTGAGTCCCTGCAGGTTCTTGCTGGGCATGCCAAGAAAGCAAGGCTCTGAAAGCTCTTTACCCAGGCCATTTCTAAGGGTTTGTTTTTGCAGCAAGCAACCTTGAGGGTTGGGAAAAGAACAGGAAAAACAAGCAACCGGAAAAAGGACAGGCATGCCTACCACTCACTGTTTTACAGTGTTTGAATTTCTAACCTCTGTGTTCCTCTCCTATAAGGCCATCCACGAGGTGTACAGGCAAACATGATGGGTGGGTCCTTTGCAGGGCTTGCGGGACGTGGGGAAAATGACACAAACAAAGGTAAAGCCACAGCTGCTGCTTTTACCTTGAGTAATAATGTCCTTTGTCCCTTACCCAGGAGTTTCATGTCTTCTGCAGCATCCATGAAAAGGTAACAGACTATTACTAAACAGTAATAAAGAGTAACAGTTTATTAGTTTGTAAAATCTCAGGTGCTGCCCAGTTCTAGTCAATATGTGAAGTGCTATTGAGAAAACTGAGCAGAAAAGGGGAGAGAGGGATTATGGGAGGGCTTGCTTTTTTAGATAGGGTCGTTAAGAAAGCCCCCTCTGATGAGGTGACATTGCAGCAGAAACCTGAATAAAGTGAGGAAACAAGCCATGTGACTATTTGGGAGGAGAGCATTTCAGCCAGAGGGAACCACAGGGACAGGGGTCCTACAGCCGTTGTTAGAGGGAGAAGGGCAGAAGATGAGGCCAGAGAGACTGTCCGGGGCCAGAACCCACAGAGCCTCAAAGGCCCCGTAAGGCATTTGCAATGTACCTGAGCGAGAGGAGAACTATTGATGGGTTTTGACCAGAGAAGGGGCCTGCTCTGATTTCTCTTTTTAAAGGATGACTCCGATTGCTGTGTGGAGAATCGCCAGTAGCCCTGGAGACCAGGGTGGAAGCAGGGAGCCAGTGAGAAAGCTCTTACAGTAGACCTGGTGAAAGAGGAGAGTGGCTTCTCCTGGTGGTGGGGTGGAGGTGGTGAGAAATGGTCGGCTTCTTGCATTTTAAGAATAGAACCCACAGGCTTGCTTACGGATTGATTGTGAGGTGCGGGGAAGAGGAGTCAAGAATACCCAAGATTTTGTTCTGAGCAGCTGCAAGGACGGAGTCAACTGAGATGGAGAAGATGTGTGAGGGACAGGTTCGGAAGGAATCAATAGCACCTTGAATGAGCACGAATGAATGAAAATGAATAACTGAATCACTGAATATCTTCTTTCTCCCAGTCGTGAAATAAAAGTCTTGTGCCTCAGGCAGCACCCTATGTGCCTAGAGCCAGCGGTGGAACCTCCCCTCGGAAAAGGCGGTAGTGGTTCCTTTAAGAAGGTCCTGCCCCGCCCCCCACGAGGTCCTGCCCAAGCACTATCACGTGACCCGCGATTACGCACACGGGGTGGGCCACTGGGTGGTTTGAAAGCCCGGCGCTCACCGCACGAGCGGCGGTTCGGCCTGTCCCTGGGATGTCGGTGTTGCGGCCGCTGGACAAACTGCCTGGCCTGAACACGGCCACCATCTTGGTAGGCGTCAGCAGCCCAGATTATCCCGCCCGCCTTTCCTCCCAGGCTGTGCCTCAGCCGCCAGGTCCCCCGCGCTCTCTGAGGTGCTGGCGTGGGCTATTCTGGCTGGGGTGTGGTGGGCCGGAGAGCCACACTCTGAACCAATCGGAGTAGCCGCCCTTCTGAGGCTGAGGGACGTCCCCACCAATAAGTGCGCAGTTTCTGATTGATGGGGCGGCTGGGCGGGGCGACCGCGCGCAGGGCGGGGTGCCGGGTGTCCAAAACTCGGTTTTCCCGCGTAGAGGGATCGGACCTCCGGGAGAGACGAGGCCTTTCCAGGAAGGGTCCGGGGAGGTAGTGAGTGCTTTCCGGACAGGACCGGAGAGGGTGCAAACCTCGGGCCCTCTGCCGGAGTCCTCTCGGTAAAAGGGTGCCTCGCGCGCTGGAGCCAGAATCTTGGGTTCGCGGCAGTCCGGGCCCTCCAGCGGGACTGCTGTGTCCAGGTATCAGTCGGTCGCCTTCTCTCTCTGGGCAGCTGGTGGGCACGGAGGATGCTCTTCTGCAGCAGCTGGCCGAAGCGATGCTCAAGGAGGATTGCACATCGGAGCTGAAGGTGTAAGTAGCCTTATGCTGGGGGTGTCCGATCGCTGGCCTGGGCTCAAGGAAGAGCGGGGTTGGCTGTAGGGGGACCACCAGAGAGGCGGGCACAGGTGGAGCCGGTTGACCAACCCCTCAGAGACTCCGTCCTAACGCGTGATCTGTCCCCGTCCAAAGGCCTCCTCCATCACTGTCACACAGTTTTTCTGTTTTCCTCTAGCACTTGTCACTATAAGAAGTTGCCATGTTTCTTTACTTGTTTCCAGTCTGCCACCCCTAGGGACCAAGGTCAGCCCCTTGAGGGCAGGGACTTTGACTTTTGCTCATTGGTGAATCCCCAGTGCCTTGAGCAATACTTGGCACAGAGTACATGCTCAGATAACCCCCAAATTTGGAGAAAAAGTAACTAAAGTATATTTTGTTTTCCTTTTTCTAACTGAGAGGGAGTAGAAACAGCTGCTGGCAGGAGTCAAGTGACTGAATACGTGTGGGTGTCATTCTCCCTGATAAAGATTATGTTCCCTTATTCTACCTAGTATGGGGCATTTCCAATTCCCACAGAGGAAATACCCTCTGGATTTGGATCATTCTCCTTCAACGTAATCTTTCCCTCAAAATAAAGATTGTTCATATGTCCATCTGTGCTCTACCTATGTTGCCAGGCTCTTTGGCTATAGAACACCAAGCACAATAACCAATAATCTCAAACCCATAGCTCAGAAATTGGAAAGGATAAAAAAAAAATTAATTTGGGACTTCCCTGGTGGTCCAGTGGTTGGGACTTTGCGCTTCCGCTGCAGGGGGCACGGGTTTGATCCCTGGTCCAGGAACTAAGATCCCGAATGCCATGGGGCAAGGCCAAAAAAAGAAAAAGTCAAAAAAATTAATTTAAATAGCATCAGAGTAAATGGAAAATGTGGACAAAATTGCCTACATTCAGCAAGATGGAAACCATTGGCAAAAAAGAGTCACATGACATGCAAAAAATCTGATGAAGAACCCACTCTGGGGAAAGGGGAAGAAAGCTCCTTTTTGAGTGCTCTGTGCCATTGAGCAATTTAATAGGAACATGAATTTTTTAAAGAAGTGTTCAAAGACCAAATAATAACACAACAGAATGAGAGGAAAAGGGAGGTTGCAGAGCTAAGGACAAAAAAGGTGAAAAATAATACCATATGAGATCTATCTAATAAATACATAGAAACAGCAAGGATCAGAGTAGATGTGGTTAAAGACTTAATTATTTACAAAGAAGAAAGATTTGAGAAAATTACAGCAAAAGTATTTGAAGTGTAGTAGAAGACTTCCCTGGAATGAGTGAAGAGTTGAATTTGTCCATTAAAAAGGGTACAATTTTACTTCTGAAGTAAATAATTCTTCAGACTTTTAGGTAGGGGAAGCAAATCACCCATATGGTCATCTGTTCATTCTGTTGTCAAGTATTTTCGGCTCTCTGCATTTGTAGTATTTGGCAGGAACTAGGTTTGACCTTTTGTGGTTATGTGGAGCCACATGACTAGTTCTGGCCAATGAGTTGTGAGCAAAAATGATTGTCTCTTTATTGCTGAAGCATTTAGTTGCCAGTGAGAGACCTTCCTCAGTACGCTTTGTCTCTCTCATGTTCTAGAGTGGCAACTTCATTAGCTGAGGTCCGAAGTTGTGGTTAGAGCAAAATATAAATGTATATAATAATACCATTAATAATAGCAATATAAATTACATTTGTAAGTTTTGTCCAAATGGTAAGGTAGATTATAAGAATGCTAATTTTCTCACTTTTCTTAATAATAGAGAATCAATCCCATATAGGTAGAATGAAAACTGTTAAAAATGATACCAACTTACTCATTTATTCCATAATCTTTTTTTAATTGGGTTCTTTGAGGAAATAACTTCTTGTGATTAAAAAATAATTTATCCAAAGTTCATCTTTTTTTTCAGTTCTACTTTAGTTATTTTGCTTCCACTAAATTCAGATAAAATTAATACTATTATCCTATTTTTATTTATTTTTATTTTTTGGCCGCACCATGCCCCTTGCGGGTTCTTAGTTCCCCGACCAGGGATTGAACCTGGGCCACGGCAGTGAAAGCGCTACATCCTAACCACTGGACTTCCAGGGAACTCCCTCCTATTTTTCGATTACATCTACTGTATTCTGGTGTCTGAATGTGTATACATTGTGTACATGGAGAGATGTTTAGAAAAATGTTCTAATGTTAATAGTAGTTATTTCTAGGTAACTGAACTTTTAGGAGTATGTGTTTCTTTTTTAACTTTTGTGTTTTGTATACTTTTTGGTATTCTTAAATTATAAGCTGAGGGGTGGGGGGCAGATGAGTAATAGTCATATGTGGAAATGGGCAGAAGTAGAGGATTCAAAAAAACCCTTCAGGTGGGTATTTGACAATCTGAGACTAAGTCCAGACAAGAATGATGAGGGTGACTTACCCAAGGTCACATAGCTTATAATTGGCAGACCTGGGATTTGGGGCCACTTCTGTCTTACTCCAAAGAGCTTCAATCTTAACACCTGAACTTCACAGTCCAACACCCTCCGCCGCTTCTGAGCCTGGTCTCCCTCTCAGCATGCAGTGTAGATGTCTAGCCTCATGCCATCTTATATCCAAAACTCCCTCTTGCCAAGGCAGTTACTAAACTTTCTGGCAGGGAGAGTAGAGCAGGAGTCATCTGGATAGGACCAGCTCTGCCCTGCCCCTGTGCTCACCTGAAAAGTCTTGCTTCAGGTGAATAGGAGAGGAGCTCTTGACAGCCTCTTCCCCGTGACGGGCGGCATGTGAACAGTCATTGTGATGTGGGTACGTATTTAGTCCTGCAATTTCTTGTTTTTCAGCCACTTGGCAAAGTCCCTCCC
This sequence comes from Lagenorhynchus albirostris, assembly GCF_949774975.1. Taxonomy (NCBI): domain Eukaryota; kingdom Metazoa; phylum Chordata; class Mammalia; order Artiodactyla; family Delphinidae; genus Lagenorhynchus; species Lagenorhynchus albirostris. Next base: position 7,394,036 of record NC_083105.1, read on the forward strand.
TCTGCCCTCCAATGTGAATCGGCCCCGAATTGACTTGATTGTGTTCGTGGTCAACCTTCACAGCAAACACAGGTGAGAGCCAGAGGATGGGGGCTGCCGGGCTCAGGTAGACCTGGCGCGGGGATGTGCTGGGACAGTGGCCTCACTTGTGATGGGAAGGAGAGGAGACAGGGAGAGGCTGCCTGGGGTTAACTTAGACGGTGAGGAGGGGGGAGCCAGTGGCCAATGCAAGATGTTTAAAAGACACTGATAAAGGCCAGCAGTGTCATCTGTCATTTGGCTCTCTAAGGCCTACTGTGTATCCCCGACAGCAGGCACAGACATGAATGAAACAGACCCTGTCCTCAAGGTCCATTAGGGGAGGAGGCTAGACTTTTGAACAGACAGTTACAGTACCTGCGATGGGTACTGTAAAAGGAAGGAAGCATGGGGCTGTGAGAGCCCAAACAAGACCTCTGACTCTCAGGACTGAGGTCAGGCTAGACTTCCCGGTGGAGGTGACATTTAAGTAGACACCTGAGAGATGGTGAGAAATTAGCCAGGGAAAGATGAAAGTGAGCAGAATGTTCCAGGTGGAGGGTTAATGCAAAGGGCAGGAGGCGTGTGTGTGTTCGGAGGACTGTTGAGGCCTGTGCAGCATCAGAGCCAGTCTAGCGTGGGGCCGTGGCAGTGGCAGCATGGGGGTTGCTGATGCTGGTGGCCTGATCCGGTCTCCCTATGGTGCTGGCAACCCTGGGGACAGGACTGCAGCCAGCCTAGGGAGTACAGAAGAAAAGTCTGCCCTCTCCCTCCTGGGTGACAGCAGGCTAAGAGCAGGACACAGGGTCCAGCACAGAAACCAAGGCAGATACCTGGGCCTGTGGTAGGGATCAAGGGAAGGATGTGGTGGAAACACCTGGTCCGGGAGGATTCCACGTGCTGCGGAGCGGCTGGGCCCGTGAGCCATGGCCGCTGAGCCTGCGCGTCCGGAGCCTGTGCTCCGCAACGGGAGAGGCCGCAACAGTGAGGGGTCCGCGTACCGCAAAAAAAAAAAAAAAAAAAGATATGAAAGGACAAAGTATTCCTCTAGGGCTGTTTCCTGTCACCCTCCTCTCGTTCTCTGGCCTCTCTGGGAGCAGAGGCGGGGCGGGTTCTGCTTTCTCTGTTGTGAGGTTTGTCCTCTGCTTTGTCCTCTCGCCCTGGCCACTGCAGCCTCCGGAATGTTGAGGAGTCCCTGCGCCATGTGGACGCCACCTTCTTCCTGGGGAAGGTGAGCTTCCTCGCCACAGGCGGTAAGTGCATCCCTCCCCCGCCGCTCACCCCCTCCCTCGCCAACCCAGGGCAGGCTGCAGCTGGGCCTGTGGTGGACTCCTTGCAAAGGCAGCCTGGGTGATGGAAAACACATGCATTTTGGAATCTGATGTTGTCAGTCTTTATAAAGCAAATCTGAGCTGATCCGTCTGCCAAGTTAATTCCGCTGAGATAACGGCTTAGAGGTGCCTAGTGGCTCTCTGTGGCTTTCAGAGTAAAATCCAAACTCCTGTAAAGGCACAAAGTATTTTGCAGTTTGGCCCCTGCTTCCTGTCTTATCTCCTATTACTCTTCCCCTCTTTGGCTCAGCTTACAGTTCTCTGAAACTTGGTAATATTAACAGTGGAAATAATAATAGCTACCCTATATTGATCACTCACAATAGACCAGACACTGTCCTAAGTGCTTTGTTTCTATATTACTTAATCTTCACGACAGGTACTACTGTAGTAGGTACTATTTTCTCTGTTTTGCAGCAGAGGAAACTGTGGTCACGAGGTTAGGTAACTTGCCCAAGGCCCCGCAGCTGAGCAGTGGTAGAGCAGAGATTCACACGTAGAGAGTCATATTCCAGAGCCCATGCCTTTAGTGATTGTACCATGTGGCTTCTCTCAAATACTTTTTCCTCTTCTTTATCTCGCTAACCCCTATTTTCTGCCTCCTGGGGGACCTGACCAGCCCTGCAGTCTGGGCCCTCAGGGTATGCATCCCACACATGCCTCTGTCAGAGACTCCTAACCCTTCCACCTACACTGACGGTGAGCCTGCCCGGCCAGCTGCACTGCGAGCTCCTTGCAGGAAGGGCCTGGCGCAGATCATTCTCAGTAAGCACTGGTGGATAAATGGACACCAGGTCACTTCTGTGTGTTCATTCATTGAATCTCGATAGTAACTCAGCAGGGTAGGGGTCGTTACTATCCTCATTTCACAGATGAGGAAATTCGTGTTTTTACTGAGGACTCTCTCCAAGCCCCTTCAGCCTATTTTCTGATTTGATGATCTTGACTGCCCTGAAGAGAAGGTAGAACAGGCTTGTCACCCCACTGACTAGTAAGAAACGGAGGCCCAGAGAGGGGAAATGAACTACTTGGCCCAGTGCTTCCTAGATCACAGTCATGAAGGTAGAGATTACAGGCCGTGGCTTCTTTGCAGCTGGGCGGGAGAGCCACTGCAGCATTCACCGGAACACCGTCATGAAGCTGGCCCACACCTACCGGAGCCCCCTGCTCTTCTGCGACCTGGAGGTGAGGACCCCAAGCACGCGGGTTGAGGGGTGGGGCAGTCAGCACACAGTGGCCATGGCAGGGATGCTCCTTGGAGGCTCGCTGAGTACCCTGGTGAAGGGGGTCCTGATATGGAGACAAGATCCTCATTTGAATCCTGGCTCTTCTGCTCGCCGTCCTTGGGTGGGTCACCGTAAGCCTTGGGTGGGTCACTGAAAGCCTTGGGTTCGCACATGTAAAGTAGGGTGATGCTCCGTGTACATCTTGAGCTCTGCTCATACACCAGGCGCCATCACCTCTTGCTTTTGCGTCGTTCTCTCTACTCGTAACTAAGTCTTGTGTGTGTACCTGTGGGTCCATGTTAATATCTCACTTCCCTGCTGGGGTTAAGTGCTGTGAGGCCAGGCATCTTGTCTGCCTCATTAACCAGCAGTGAAGGTGCCCAGTGTCCCCCTTACATCCCTGGATTGCAGACCTTGTCTGGTCCCAGCCTGGGGCAGGGGGTCTAGCAGGCAGCAGAAGGGGAGGCTGGGTAGGTGGGCAGGTGCTTGGATGGATACATGTGATATTAGTTCTGCCCTGACTTGCTTGTGTGGGTGTTTCTCACGAGGTGAATGCTCATTGTGGGGTCAGCACAGCAGATTTCTATTTTGCTGTTGAATTTTGCTCTTCAGCCTCTCTTTGTGTGGTACGGAACCTGATGACTTTTTGCTAAAGGGTCCTCAGCAGGAGTTGATGCTGCTGCCTCTGGGCTCCCAGGGCCTGGGCTGCCCCACCCGCACACCAGGCCTGCTCAGTTGGTTTTGAGATTCGTTTTAAAGATTTGTGTTTCTGCTCTGTTCTGGGTCTTGCACCTGTTCCCAAAAGCAAAGTGATGTCGTAAGAGGGAACTGAGTCAGTATGTGGTCCCTCATCACCAAGGGTTCTTACTCTGGGGTCTGTGGACCCCTCTGGTCGGAAGGGAGAACAATTCAGGGGATTTGCAGACCTGGACGAGGAAAAAAAATTACTTCTTGTTTTCACTAACCTCTAAAAGAAATTTATCATTGTGAATGTAGGCAAGAGATGTCAGTAGTATTAGCAGAACCTGTGACTGTTAGCAGTAGAAGCGGCAGACGTTGCCATGTCCCATGGGGATTGGGGCAGGTCTCATTACTACTCCGACACTGCAGAAGTCATTAGACCTGCCCTAGATCTCATTCGGCGCATCAGTTAAGATGTACAAATTTGTGTTTCACATTTGATGACTATTTTAAGAACCCCGACTAGACCGATGCTCTGATCTCACAGGTAGGACCTGAGGCCCGGGGCACCGCTGAGGAGCCTGTCCCTGCAGGCTTTCCTCACAACAGGAGAGGCGAGACGTGCTCACAGTCACACAGCTAGGAAGTCAGCGAAGAGCCAGGTTGGCGTGCAGCTGCCCCTTTCCTGTCTTAGCGGGCTGACTGTGTGGCTTTGAACAAGTCGACCCACCCCAACACACGCACACACACGCACACGCACACACACGCACACGCACACAGCCTGCCCTCTCTTGGCTCTGAAGGGGAATCGCCATCTTTGCTCCACAGCAGAGGTGCGCGTGGTGCTGCAGTTCTGTGTGTGGCCATGAGGTGGCAGGCTGTAGCAGGTCCTGGGTTGTCCTCTAGCCTGAGAACTTCTCTCAAAAAAAGGTCTGGGGAAAAAAAAAAAAAAAAAAGGTCTGGGGCCGACTTTCTATTTCCAGCCAGCAGCAGCCCTGCTGAGAACCTAGACCTGGCATTCTCTCACACAAAGCACCCAGTGTCTGGACGGTCAACACTCCTCGTACCGCTGTCGTCCCGTTCGGGGCACCCTCCTCCGCTTAATCGACTTGGAGCCTCACCACATTCTGAGGCCTTTGCGTGGCAGGAATTATTAGCCCCGTTTTACATATGAGGAAACACCCAGGGAGGTGTGGGATTCGCCCAGTGAAATTATTTCCCAGCTCCGCTGATCGGGCCCTGTGCTGGTCCCTGAGAACACAAATGCCTCAGATATTGGCCCTGCCTCTCAGAGTCAAGCAAAATAGAACGACATGTAACATACGCAGCAGGAGAAGGATTTGCAGAGCTTTGGAAGCCTGGCAGTGGAATTCAGCCATTCCTTCCTGTAGGTGACGGGGCGTCATGATAGGGTCAGAAGTGGGATTTGCGGGCCACGTCTCTGAAGTATGATGTGTGGATGGGAGGAGGCCTGGCCACAGGCAGGAGGCCTTGGGACGAGGCTGCTGCGGGAAGTGGACTGTGGAGTCCAAGTGAGAGCAGCAGCAGTTTGGAGGGACAGTTCAGAGGCAGAGGCCACAGAGCTCAGAGGACTTATTCAGCAAGTATTTCCGGACTTCCCTGGTGGCGCAGTGGTTAAGACTCTGCCTGCCAATGCAGGGGACACAGGTTCGAGCCCTGGTCCGGGAGGATCCCACATGCCACAGAGCAACTAAGCCCATGTGCCACAACTACTGAGCCTGCGCTCTAGAGCCTGCGAGCCACAACTACTGAAGCCCGCGTGCCACAACTACTGAAGCCCACGAGCCACAACTACTGAAGCCCACGTGCCTAGAGCCCATGCTTTGCAACAAGAGAAGCCACCGCAATGAGAAGCCCACGCACCGCAACGAAGAGTAGCCCCCGCTCGCCACAACTAGAGAAAGCCCACGCGCAGCAACGAAGACCCAATGCAGGCAAAATAAATACACTAATTAAAAAATAAATAAAACAAGTATTTCGTACATAACCTACAGTGCGCCGAGCATTGTTCTAGGCACTAGGGAAGCAGCATAGAGCCAGAACAGTTTTAAAACTCCCAGTTCTGTTCTCGTGGAGGAAACAAAGTGAGGAAGTAGAACGTATGGCGTGTTAGAGAATGGATGTGACCTGTCAGGTGGTGGTAAAGTGGCAAGATTTACATAGGGGTTGAAGGGGCTCACTAAAAAAAATGACCTGTAAGTAAAGACTTGAAGGAAGGCACCGTGGAGTCTCCTGGTGGAAAGGCCCACTAGGTTGGAGAAACAGCAAGTGCAAAGGCCCTGAGTTTGGAACTTGCCTGCTGTGTTCAAGGTCCACAGGGAGGCATGGGTGGCTGGAGCAGAGCTGTGAGAGACGAGTCAGAGTGACCGTGGGGCTTTGTGGGTCGTAGGACAGGTGGTGGCTTTCACTCTGAGTTAGACTGGAGCAATGGAAAGTGTGGGGCTGGGCGGGGGGAACACAGCCTGACTCGGGTTTTAAGTGGGTCCCTGCAACTGTTGGGAGGAGAGTGGACTGAAGGGAGACAGGGGCAGAAAGAAGGAGATGGGCCTGGGGACTGTGTCTGGAAGAGTTAAGAGTGGCCTGGGCTCAGTGGTGTCTGGGGAAGAGGGAGATGAGATGGTCTGTGATGCTGGGTGTTTCCAGGGCGGGGCCGACAGATGTGCTGATGGCCTGGATGTGAGACAGGAGAGGAAGAAGAGTCAAGGTCGACTCTGGAGTTTTCAGCCTGAGCAACTGGAAGGATGGGGTTGCCTGTGGCTGAGATGGGGGGCGACTGCAGTTTGGGGGGACTCCCAGGAACTCCGTCTTAGACACACTAAGACTGAGGAGTCTGTTAGATGTCTACACAGAAACCAAGCAGGCAGCGGCACGTGTGTGTCTAACATTCAGAGGAAAGGTCTGGAGATGCAGTTTGGGAATCCTCAGCAATTAGATGGTTTGAAGGTCACAGAGCTGGATGAGATCACCTGGGGACCGAGTGTGGGGGAAAGAGATGCAAAGGCCAAGCCCTGGGACCCCCAGCAGTTAGATGTCACACAGAGGAGGGAGCGGCCTGTGGGGTGAGAGGAGAAGCCGCGGAGGGTGGGGTCCTGGGAGCCAGGTGGAAAAGACTTGTCAAGGGGAGGGAGCAGCTGCGTCAGATTCTGCTGAGAGGAGACTCAGTGCGGATGAGGCCATGTGATGACGTCGCCTCTGGATTTAAAACCCAGGATGTCGTGGGTGGCAAATGGTGGAGGACGTGGGGATGCCTGATCACTAGCTTGGGTGACTGGGTGGATGGTGGCGCCCCTTCCCCAGTTAGAGAGGGAACAGGGGAAGGGGGAGATGCTTCTGAGGCCACCTGTTGGTCAGGGGAGAACATCTGAGCATCACTGTTTATTCCTCAACATTTCTAATGAGCACCTCATCTGCCCGCGCCATCTGATGCCAGGCCCTAGGACAGTCTTGTCACCCCTGCCTAATCCCACGGCTCCTCTGGGCCCGCCAGCCCTTCAGAGGCCCTGATATAGGAACCGTCTGTTGACAGTGCCTCCCTGTCCTCAGAAAGGGCCACTCTCTACCCACCCCTCCTTTCTACCCCTGTGAGCGTCTTTCTCAGACAGATCCCAGGTTGGGAAGCCTTTGGGGCCTACTGTACCCCAGCGTTGGTTGGGACTAGCCCTGGTTCAGATGCCAGCTCTGCAGGCACTAACTGTGTGCCTCTGGACAGTTGGCCTAACCTCGCCAGCCCAGCTTGCGGGGCCTTCATTTCTTCTGGAGCAAGGGTCATCGTCTCTGGTATCCCTGGAGGGTGTTTGAAGGATTCAGTAAACTAAGGTGGTTGGAAACGGCTCAGCGAGGTGTGGCGCGGACAAGGGCGTGGCCATGCTGGGCAGCGGTGCCCTGAGCTGTCCCCACATCTCAGCACCCCGCTCCCCTGGGCAGCCCGCGGAGCTGCTCCACGTGAGAGGAGCAGGCTCCTCACTGCTGTTCTCTGCTCTACCTCTGCAGATAGAAGACTTTCGAGCCACCATGGCGCAGCGCCTGGTCCGCATGCTGCAGATCTGCGCCGGCCATGTGCCCAGCGTCTCGGCCCTGAACCTGCTGTCCCTGCTGCAGAGCTCTGAGAACCCCTCCCTGGAGGACCTGTGAGGGCCACCAGCCCCCGGGCTGCCCCTCCCCAGGGCTTGGTGCCCGGCTCAGTAAACAGTCACTGTTGCCGGGGCTTGACAGGCCGGGGTCAGCAGGCAGTTGCCTCAGGGCCCAAAGTCCTCGAGCTCCAGCAGCACGTGCTGGGGGCAGGGGGTGGGGAGGGAGCCCAGCTGGTGGGACTGCAGCCCCCCTCCCCCTCCCACGCTCACTCCAGCAGAGCCCCAGGTCTTCGTCCATCTGACGTGTTCTCTTTCCACTTAAGACTTCAACCGAACAAAGGGTCCGTGGCTAAAAAAAGATTGAAAATCACTAGTCTCGTCCACCACTCTGATTTTGCAGATGAGCAAACTGACTCAGAACAATTAGGAGTCGGGTAGGGGGAGCTTGGACTCTGTGAGCCCAGTCTGACTCTGCATCCTGGCCTTGCCGTGCCTGGTTATAGGACCTGGTTGTTGCCTCTTGGGGCCTCAGTTTTCCCAGGTGTGAAATGGAGATTGTTCTACCTACCCTGTTGCGTTGTGAGGACTGTGTGACGTGGTGGAGGTGAAGTGCTTGAGGCTGTATGACTCTTGCGCTTGTCTGAGCGCCTGCTGTATTTCATAATAAACGTGTTGATGCTTACACAGTGCCAGGTGAGCACTCAGTGAACAGTTATTTGAACAATTATTTGAAATCACACAGAGCTAAGTTCAAAACCTGGTGCACATCCAGGAATTACACTGTGAAGTCTTAAGGTTGTGAGAATTCAGTGAGAGAATCTGAGGGCTGCTTTCTGGGTTGGCAGCAAGAGATTGTGCCATGACCATTGCTTTCCTTCTCCTTTGGGTCTCATTAGAATTTGTGGAAGTGCCGGGATTAGAATCCAGAAACCCTGGCAGCCAGATCTGGGCTCCGGCTGCTTCCCCGTGGCCGGCTGGGCACGCATGTGAGAGCTTGGGGGTGAAGAGGAGGCCTGGGGGGAGAGGCCTCAGGAGGAGAGCCAGGTCCTGGCTACCTTGGAGCGTGACAGCGCCCTCCCAACCCCGCCCCCCTGCTCGTGCCCGGCCTGTCCTCCATCCTCAGGCCTCAGGACCGACCGGCCCTGCTTGATGCCTTGGACAGTGCCAGCACTGCAGGGCCTCTGCTTTGACGTCACCATGGCAGCCGCAGCTCACGCTCTCCACCGAAGGATGGGCCAACCTGAAACTCAGTGCAGGCGTCATAAGGGTAGGGCCCGCCTTTCTCCTCTCCTTGGGTTCCTTCCAGACCTGGCCCAGCGCCCGACCCCTCGTGCGTGCTCGGTAAGGTTTGCAGATGCCTGGCTGTCTTCCAGGGAGCCCCCTCAGCCCACCGCGAACCTCAGCTGCCAGCTGTGGAGACTCGGTTCAGGTCCCAGACGTCACCCACCCGACGTCGCAGAGCTTCACACTTCACAGAGCCCTTCTCACACAGTCGCTCCTGCCACCCTCCCCGCAGACCTGTGAGGTTGACAGTGTTTCCCCATTTCAGTTAATGAAACTGAGACTGTTGTCATCAGAGGCTTATCCACAGTCGCACAGCTAATCGGAGGCAGAGACAACCTCTGGCCCCAATTCTCTGCTTTTTCTCTCTGGTTGTTCTCTTAGGCACCTAATCGTTGAACAAAGGTTTGGGCATCTCTGCTGGGCAGGCCCTGAGCTGAGAACACAGAAATGGTGGACACACAGGCCTTGAGCCAGAGAAAGCAGCCGTTTGGAAGGGCAGTCTCCTATTAGCACAGGGGGAGGCTTCACAGAGGGGAGGGCGGAGAGCAGGCCAGGGGCCCAGCCCACCGCAGGAGGAGGATGGTGCAAGCCTCGGGCTCCAGCAGGCCTGGGACACAAGGATCGCCCAAGGACTCGCAGCATCTGGGAAGGGAAGCCAGCTTCTGTGCTGAGGTTGGAGTGGGTCTGGCTTGAAGGAAGAGGCTGGCAGTAAAGGTGGGCAGTGAATCCGCGGGGATGGGCTGGATCAGCAGAGGTCCAGGAGGCCAGCCTTCCAGAAGGACCCTCGGCTCCTAGAAAACCGGCATTGTCTTCAGCCCCTCAGGAGCCTGGGCCACAAAGGGCAGGGCTTTGCAGGGCTGCGGTGGGTGGAGGGGGCGGGGGGCGGGGAGGAGGCCTTTGGGGGATGGAGGCCTTTGGGGGATGGAGGCCTTTGGGGGATGGAGCGTGGTGTCCAAGCAGGAGAGTACAGCGGTGTGGGCACAGTCTGCCTGCCTCTTCTGGGCTAGTCATTTTGCCTGGAGACAGGTGGGGTCCTCCCCATACACCCGCCCCCACCCCCAGCCAGCATGAGGCACTCTCTCGCTCTCTGGTCCCTATGCCACGTTTTCTTCGCCACCTGGTACCATTTAATGAGAAATGGCGTGGCATCACGTTCTCCAGCCGAGGATCTGGGAGCCTTCCAAGTGCTGGGGGAGCGTGACGCTGTCACTGCTGTCAGCTCCAGCGAGCTTGGCGTGGGGCCCTGGAACCCAGAGGCCGCCTCTGCCTCACAGCAGAGCTGACCAACCCCTAAACGGCTGCTGGCCACCCTCAGGCCCGCTGCCCCCAGCCGGGGAGTAGGGGCCAGCAACATTGTCCAGGAGACAGTTTGACTGAGGGAGGTGACGGAAGACCAGTCTTAACGCCCCCGTGGTGCCCAGAATTGGCGCTTGGTGCTGTGGAGGGAGACGGGAGAGGCTGCACTTGGCTTCTTACTGATCTCCCCATCTCAGGCAGGTCACTTATCCTCGATGTGCCTCAGTTTCCTCATCTGTAGAATGGGGTCAGGCTAATTGATGCCTTTCTTCCAGCCGGTTGTGAGGACTGAGAATCAGAAGCTGTTATCTTAAACATAAAACTCCAAGCAAATGGAAAACTTCTGGGGCTGGCCATGGTCACAGGGTGATCACGTTTGAGGCAGTTATTGAGGGTTGGCATGGACCCCTGGGCAGCAGGTCCGAGTGGGTGGGCAGCCCAAGGCTCCCGGAAGGGATGCCCTTCTGCTGGGCCTGGGAGCTGCCCGGTCCAGGCTCTCTGAGAGCACAGAGGAGGGAGTGAGATGTTTGGCCCCTGCCGTGTGGATGAGGCATCCAGGCTGTCAGAGGGGCTGGGCTTGTTCAGGGTCACAGGTTCTTTTGTGTCCTCAGGCCACCTGGTTGTGGGCAGCCCTGGAGCCCAGGCCCAAGGAGTTCACATTCTCCGTAGGAGGCAGCCCAGACCCAAGCATTCAGGCCCGGGTCTGCCCAGGAGGCAGGGCCTCCCTGCAGGGAGGGGGCTCCGCAGCATGGCACCTGTGTCTCCACCCCTCAGCGAGCAGAGGCAGGGGCAGCCTGGCCACAGAGAGGAAGTGATGCAGTGGGAAAGGACCTGGCCTCTGAGTCCCATTGACTTGGGGTCTGCGGCCAGCCTGCAGTGTGACCTGGGGTGGCTTACTTCCCATCCCTGAGCCCCACGGCCTGCTGAGGTTCTCCTGAGCTCAGAGAAACCGAAGTGCCTGACCCCGCAGCTGCCGCATGCTCACCCTCCAGGCCCTCCACAGAAGGTGGCCCCGCGGGTTGGGTGGTTGGGTGCAGGGATGCGGTGGGCAAGGTGAGCGCAGGAGGTTCTTGAGGTCAAGGCCCCCTCACACCTGGTGCCAGGCCAGCACAAAGGGACCCTTTCCAGAAGGTGCCTGCTGACTGAAACACTGCCCCCACCCCAGCCTGCCATCCTTCAGTCTCCCCTGGGGCTATGCAGAGAATCATTGTGAAAGGACTTCTCACAGACACTTGGAGAGGCTGAGGGAGACAGTGTGGTGGGCTCTGCACATCCCAAATCTGTGAGTCCTGATTGAGTGTGACCCTATGGACGGGGGGGGGGGGGTCCCTGACCGGCTCTAGGAGGGAGAGGGGGTGGGCAATGCCCAGGGCCCCTGGCCTGGGCAGGAGGCAGCCTTCCCTGGGGGGTTCTGGGAGCTAGCATTTGGTGGAGGCTTGGTCTGACTGCATAACAGCCCTGCCAGGCCAGGCTCAGAGGGGTTGCCCAGCACTTGGTCCTCTTCTGTGCCGGACCTGACCCCACCCCCGCAGTGTCATCGACCCCCAGATGTTGTATCGTGGGAGCGGCGGTGGGAGAGCTCAGGGGCCGAGGGGCTGCCTGGCTCATCCCTTTTCCTTCTGAGCTTGCTCTGTTCTTTGCAAAGTAAGAATCACAATTCCACCTCCCCCCACAGGATTGAGGCAAGGGATTCAGGTGACACGCAGGGCACAGGGCCAAGCAGGTGGTGAGCGTGCACGCTGCCGGTCCCTGGGCCTTGCCTGCTCCTCCCCAGACATCTTCCGGGGTCACTCGCACCTCTGTCCCCCTGTTCCGAGGTCTCACCAGGCCTTTCCCAAGTCTCTGGCCCTCCCTGCCACCCTTCAGTCCTGAAGTTTTCTCCCCAGCACTTCTCACCTCCTCATCCACTGTATGGTTTTACTGTTGGCGTTTTGTCTCTGTGGTTCCCTGCTGTCTCCCCAGAACCTAGAACAGTGCCTGACTCGTAGCAGGTCTCAGTAAGTACCTGGTGTCTGCACGCGGAGTTGGCCTGTGCGTCACACAGGGGCCAAAAGCCCCCAGGAGGCCCCGAACCAGCGGCCTTGTCCCTCCTGTGTGGTGTCCCGAATGGTGCCTGCGGAGGGATGACCGCTGGGGAGTTCCCTGCTCCTCTCCCCCCCCACCCTAGCCTCACCGCCTCTGTCCACCTTACACACCTGCAGGCCTGGCCCCAGGAGGTGGGGACTCTCTTCCCTGTGGCCGTGAGGCTAAAGGGCCGGGTCTCCTTTCTGACCTCCCATGGAGGGCCCGCGTCCCCGAGCCTAGGGCCAGGCTGAGAGAACTGCTGGGGCTGCTCTGGCCAGGAACCCCTGGACTGCGTGTGTGTGCGTGTGTGTGTGTGTGTTTGTGTGCAGGGAGGCTGGGGGCTTGAGGCTAGACAGAGAGGGCCTGGAAGAGCCTGGGCAAGGATTTTCTAACTGCTTCATGGACAGGCATGACCTGCCCTTGTATAACGGGTTCAGGGGGAGAGGGGCCCCAGGGTCTCTCTGGCCTCACCAGGACTTTGTACTGATCTCCCTGCCTCTCCCACCCTCTCCCAGTGTCCAGAGGCCCAACATCGCACTTTGTTGGGCCTCTGTGAGGGGCACTTTCTGGCAGTGTGCTGTATGTCAGAGCTAATACATGAGAAAGGCAAAGGGAATCACCACTCTGGGGGCTCCAGCCGCTGTGACAAAATAAGACGGAGCGAGCGGGACTTCCCTGACAGTCCAGTGGTTAGGGCTCTGCGGTCTCACCACCAAGGGCCCGGGTCCATCCAAGAAAAAAAAAAAAAGATGGAGCAAGAGAGCCAGCACAGCGCTCAGGACAAGCCCAGGGATGGGAAAGGCCAACAGAACCATCCACACCACGTGGCCGTCTATGAAACACAAGACCTGGTTTCCTCTATGCACGTACACGAGAATTTAAAGGCATAAAAATCAGACTGGGATGAAAGGCTCCAAACTGAAAACAGACTCCCTCTGGGGGCAGCAGGGAAATGCCCCTTCTTACTCATAGGCTTCTGTATTGTTTGAGGGTTTTTTCATGAGACTGTGTTCAGATATTACTCACAAAATGACAAATAAAACTAATTTTTAAGTACAGAATACACGCATCCCGGGTCTCAGAGCACTTTCACATCCAGATCTGGGGGGCTGGGTCTCTCTGCCCCTGGGGACTGCCCCCACCATGACACTGAGCTTGTCCAACAGGCAGAGTTCCCTCACTTCCCCAGTCCTGTCCTTGAGGCACGAAAGGCACAGGCTACACTTCGTAGTCGGCTGGACACAGACCCCACCCAGGCCACCTCGAACGTGCTGGGTCATCCCTTTGCCCCTCAGAGCCCTTATTTCCCCATCTGAAATACTTTCATGATGATAACACCTGTGTCAGAACCATGGGGAGGGTGTTTTGGGGGGCATTTCAGGGATACAGATCAAGGGAGACTCCCTTTTCCCTGACAGACTCAAACTAATCGTCTTTTTAAAAAAAACTCGTCATTGAATGAAAACTTGAGAACACGATAGATTCCATCCGAAGGGTTTTTCAGCAACAAAGTCCCTCGTTTTCTGCTTCAACATGCATTGAGGTGATGATACCAAATTATTTAAAGTAAAAACTATCGAAAGAACAAGGGAACTTTGCTTGAACCACGTTGATTTTTAGAAAGTTTAACTCTTCTCTCTTGCTCACATCTCATAGTTAAAAAGTGACGTAGAAGACGAATTTTAAAAATTAATTGACTTAAGAGCTATGTGAGAAAAAAAAAAAAGAATACGTTGAGGAATAACTTTTTACTACGTTGGTCTGATGGTGAAATTTCTCTTCTTAACTCCTAAGTCGTCCAGAGATTCGAGGCCTCCCGCTTCCCTGTTTAAGAGGCGCAAGTGAAAAGGTTTGTTCTGAGCCAGGTGCCCGCACGCTCCATCGACACGTGTCCTGTTGTCTGCTCCGTCCTCAGCGCCTGGCTGTTCAGGCACATGGGAGGCACCCAGGAAACCTTTGTGTCAAACCTTGAGTGTCTCCGCTTCTCCCTCAAGATGGCCTGCGCCAGGGTCCACGACCAGCAGCGCCACAACCCTCCCCCAGAGTCAGAGCAGCCACGGTGAGATGAGACAGAGGCCGGGGCAGCCCCTGCAGTGATGGCTCCAGTAAATGATCCCAGACCTGGCTCCACCCTCACCCAGGAATAGCTTCCCCCTCCAGGCTCCCGACACCCAGCCCCCTCCACTGGGGTTAAAAGAGATGCCTGATGCAAGTCAGGGCCCTGGGGTAACAGGTAATAACAGCTTCCGTAGCGATGGCGATGGGGCGGGGCTTGGGGCGCAGTCTTCCAGCCTCGCCGCCGCCCCTCTGCCCCATAGGAGGGCCTTCCCTGCCCTGACTCCTCTCCAGCTCTGGGCTCCCCACCCCCTCACCACACACCCACTCTCACACCCACACCCACCACCGCAGACCCACTTCTCCTTTGCAGTTGCCCCACCGCCCACACCTTCCTGCCACGGAGTTGCTGGCCCGTAGGTAGGGGACGGAGAGGCAGTGGGCCAGGGCTCCCCAAGGCTGGCCAACTCAGGGTTCTGTGTGAGTCCTAGGGTCCCCGGAGCCAGAAACCTGGGGGCCGGCCTTGCTCCCCTCACTCCATGGCATCCCTCTTTCCTCCTAAACAGCTGCTGGCTCGTCCCCTGGCCCTAGGCTGTGGTGCCAGCTCTGCTTACTTTGTCCAGTCTCCGACTCCACAGCAGCCGGGGAGAGGGTCCCTTCTAAGGCACAGCTCAGAGAATCTCTCCCCCACTCAGACACCTCCTGGGGCCCCTCACTGCCCCAGGCCTGCGGCTTGAGGCCTGGCCCTGCCCATCTGCAGCCTCCCCCTGAGGCAGTGGCCATGCCTGTTCCCAGAGCAAGCTTCCCCTTGCCCTTCTCTGTGCTTCTGCCCTTGCCCATCCCCTCTCTCTGCCTTGAAGGTTTCCCTCCCCCTTGAACAGCTAAAGATCTACTCCTACCCCTAAGCCCCCTCCCTGCCCCCGGGACAGTTACTCTTTCCTCTGTGCACCTCCAGCCCTGACTGCTTAGGGGTCTGGTATGGCCCACCATGAGGCTCTAAGTCCGTGCTCCATGCTGAGGCTCTCTGCCAGCCCCTGCCCCCAGGGAGGGGGCAGCATATGTCCAGGAAGGTCGAGGGGGCTTGTGTGTCTGTCTGAGACTCAGTCTGAGAGACACAGGTGAGAGACAGGTGGGTCTGCCCCAAACACCAGGGAGTAGAGACAGACAGGAGGGGCCTCGGTGAGACACAGAGGCGAGAAAGCCTGGACACACACAGCGCTGAGAAAAAGGAGTCGGGTGGGTGAGCTGCCTCCTGCCTACTGGGCCTTGGTCTGTTCGTCTGTCTGTTCATCTGTGGATCTGAGTGTCCCTCCTGCTTAGGATCTGGAGACCGAGCTGTCCCTGAACCTACCCCGTCTGTGCCCTCTACTCCAGCCAGTGGTTCCTCGCTAACCATAGTCAGGCAAATCTGACTATGACACGCCTTGCTTAAAGCCCTTCATGGCTCCCCAGTGCCTTTCCAGCCGGAGTCCCAGCTTCTCTCAGTCAAGGGCCTCTGGTCCCAGTACTCCCTGGCCTTCATATTTAGGCCCTTGCTCACACTGGGCGCTCCCCTAGACCTCACTCCACTAGCAAACACCTTCTCATCATCTCCACAAAGCTTTCCTGTCCCCTCCGTGGTGATCATCTTCATTGATGCCGCTGCCGTGAGGCATTGTCTCCCCCATCACCACCTCCAGGGTGGGAGTTGTCTGGGGCCTGGTACAGTATGGCCACTCAGGATGTGTTTGATGAACTGAGCAGCTCTGCCTGAGAAAGACAGGAGGGCTCCCCGGAGGAGGCAGGTGGGGGGGAGATGCCTGGTGAGCATGGTCTAGGACTCTGGACTGGCCTTGGGAAGCAGGACAGAGGAGGCCACCCAGAGGTCTGTGTCCCGATTAAGGGGCCCATCCTCTGCTCCCCAAGAGCAGGCCCTGGTTTGAGCCCCAGCCTCATCTCAGTGCCCAGCAGAGGGCCCGCCCAGTGGTTGTCTGGAGGTGATGGTTGAATGGAGAAACCACAGATAGAAGGTCTGGGGTGCCGGGGCCCTGGCTAAGAGTGGCCCCACCTGGTCCCACCCCAGCAGGCAGGAGGGCGGGGTGGGTGGTGGCCCCGCCCGGTTTCCTCCCCATGGGGCAGCAGAGGCCAGACTCAGCCCCAGCGGGGTAGGCAGACAGGCATGGGCTTCGGCAGCATGAGGCGAGGGGCGAGGGGCCTGAGGGGCAGAGACATGCCAGCCACCCCGCAGTGCCTGCAGGCCCAGTGCTTCGACCCGCTGGTTCGCAAATGCGTGGCCTGCAGTCTCCTCCGGACGACAGAGCCTAGACCGGGTAAGAGTTGAGCCGCACTGATGGACGGCACGCAGGGCGGCCCTGAAAGGGGAGGGAGGGTTCTGCCGGGAGGACCCTGCCCTACCAGAGTCGCAGGCATGACCCCCACCTGTCCCAGGACGTCGGGGGGCATCGCGTTAACGGGCGAGGAGGGGGGCCTGTGGGCTGGGGCCTGGATGGCGACCAGCCATCGCCGCGTGGCCCTCACGGCCCCCTCTCTCCCCCTCGCCCTGCCCGGCCCCGTCCGGCTGTCCCTCCCCTCCGCGGCCCAGCCTCGCCTCCCTCCGACCCTCCCCCTCCCCGCTCGCCTCTCCCCTCTGCCCCGTGCTCTGCCTGCCCGTCCCCTCCAGCAGGTGGCCCGAGCAGTCTGGCGCCCGGGACGGCGCTGCAGCCGCAGGAGTCGGTGGGCCCGGGGGCCACGGCCGAGGCCGCGCTGCCGCTCCCGGCGCTGCTCTTCGGCGCCCCCGCGCTGCTGGGCCTGGCGCTGGCCCTGGTCCTGCTGGGCCTGGTGAGCTGGAGGCGCCGACGGCGGCGGCCCGGCGCGGCGGCTGCCCCAGAGGCCCTGGAGGCCCCAGACGGAGACCAGGATGGTAAGTTCCGCGTCTAGGGGAACCGAGAGGGCTGGGGGCCGTCGGAGGGGAGACATGGCCCTTGAGGGGCAGGGGCAGGGGCAGGGTAAAGGCGTGGGGGAGGTCTGAAGCAGAGGCTGGGCTCTAGGGGGTGATGCAGACAGAGGGGACGAAGAGTGCGCTCTGAGGGTCTCAGGCTGAGCAGGGAGAAATAATCCTGTCCCAGACCCTGGTCCAGGCGAGGGACACAGCTCTGGCGTCCCAGACTTGTGTGAGGAAGAGACACAAGGCTGGGGAGCCCGGTCGAGGGAGGAGGTCTGTCCTGCCCTCTCTCTGGACAGCCAGACTGGTTCCCACCCCTCCTCGCCCTCTCCCATTTTGCCAGCGCTCTCAGCACTTCCTGTCCTGAGGGCCGATCATGTGCCACCCTCCCCAGTCCCGCCAGTGGGGCTTCATCAACTGATTTCTCTCTCATAAGTCAGAGGGCTGTTCCTCCAGGGAGGCTTCCGGAACAGGGATGGGGGAAGGCTGTGACCCAATCCTGACCCTGCATTCCCCTCCCACCTCCCCAGAGCCCCTGGACAGTGACAACGTCCTCTCCCTGGGAACCCTGGATGCCACAGCTCCCATCTGGCTTCCGCCCAGTGAAGACCCAGCTACCACCCCACCTGCCCACAGCGTACCTGTGCCAGCCACAGAGCTGGGTTCCACTGAGCTGGTGACCACTAAGACGGCCGGCCCGGAGCAACCGTAGCGACGGAGGGGGCAGGAGGTGGTCCCTGCCCTCCCTGCGGGCCATCAGCCAGGGGCTTAGAGACTGAATTCGGTTCTTCACCCCAGTTCTCACCCATCCCTTTTCTGGGAACCATGCTGCTTCCCGGCTAACCCTGCAGAACCACAGGCACCGCAGACCACAGGGTTCAGACTGCATGGCATCGTATGGCATGTTAGCATTTGGCTTAAAATCATACCATCTATGGCAGCCCTCAAAGGTCGTGGCTGAGCTCTGTGCTTTCGAGTGGTTGGGGTACTCTGACTAGGAGGTTTTTTTAAGCATGGGGAAGCCACCAGAAACCAGAATGAATCTAGGAAAATTATCGAGTGGGAGGATGCTTAATTTGTAGCTGGGTGTTGTATTTTTTTAATACTTGCTCTCAGAGCTGTCCTGCTTTTAAACTGATACAAATGGAAGCAATGGGTAACCAACTGACCTGTTTTCTTTGGGATTTAGTACAAGATGATTTTAAGAAATAGCCTGAATTGTGCTGATTCTTTGGTATCTGTATCCTAGGGTCACCCCTGAGCTTGGCCCAATCTGCTAGGACCTATGATGCCATTTTCACCCTGGTGGCAGCTTGCAGAGCCCCAGGCTGTAGCCCTCCCTTCCCTTGGGAGGAAGCCCTCTCTTCCCTTGGGAGGAAGTCTACAGCCTCTGGAGCTGGACTGCAGATTCTCACTGAAGGCACACTGACAGGCATCTCCATCAGAGACCACCTGGAATCCCAGCTGCCTCCAGGGCACACTGGGCTGTACACAGGGCAGGGCCCAGGACCTGCAAGAGGCTCCTTGTTAGGAGGCCAGGGCAGGCCTCTGGCCTTGAACCAGCTGGACCTGATGTCCCTTGAGTGTCCTTCTCTTTGTGGCCTGTCCTCCTCAAGTGCTTGGGTCACTTGGCCACTCTGTGCCAGCCCCCTATGGTCACCCACCATCCCAGTGGAACTGTTCCTCTGACAGTGGTGCCCCTTGCTCTGGGGCCTGGAGCTGAGACCATTTCTTCCAGTTCTGGACCATCCTGTGCACTCAGTCAGCCGCTGACTTTCCTGCCGATCCTCCTACACAGGGACACAGGGTTAGAACCTCCTGGCCTGGACTCCACCCTGGACAGTGTCCTTGGAATTTGTCACAGCTTAGCACCCTGGGAAGGCACGATGGACTGGGAATCAGCAGATGGGATTCTGAGTACCATTTTGTCCCACTTGTAGGTTCTTGACCATGTTCCTTTTTTTTTTTTTTCCTTTGCCATGCTGCGCAGCTTATGAGATCTTAGTTCCCTGACCAGGGATTGAACCCAGGCCTTCGGCAGTGAGAGCTAGGAGTTCTAACCACTGGACCGCCAGGGAATTCCCATCTTGACCGTGTTCTGTTCCATGCATCAGTTGCTTTCTGCCCATCAAAGCTGCCCAGCAGACACCTGCCTTTCCTGCCCACCCCTTTCCCAGCTCAGAAGATAGTCAGCGGCCAGCAGTAGTTGGAGCCCCAGAACCTGGACTACTACATCTAAGCCTCTTCCTCTCCCTCCCAAACCCATCTCAGATGCCCCCTCCCCGCCCCCAGGCCACCAGGTGGCTGAGGTGAGGTCAGTGTGCGGGCACAGGCAGGAGGGTGGGGAGCAGGCCCAGAACGGGTCCAGCTTTCCACTTCCCTCCATCTCAGGATTCGGGGGGTCTGAGCTGTTCTCGGCCATCCGTCTCACGCCACCTTTTCTACCACAGCCAGGGGGTGGGCCCTGGAGGCGAAACAAGTGGGTGAACACCCCTGGGGTCCAGACACGCAAACCTCTGGCACCACCGTGTCCCCAGTGAACCCCTAGTCCAGTCTCAGTTTCCTTTTCTGAAAAATGGTGGTGGGGGGTTGGACGCAAAGTTGTCCTCGTGGCCTGTGGCCCTCCGAGTAGGACTGGGAAGGCAACGTGGAGGATCCTCACTCCCCCACCCCCATTTTACAGATAAGGAAACTGAGTCTCTTTCCCAAGGAGAGTCATTGCTTTAAAAAGGCCTTGACCTTTTTTAAGACCCCTGTTGGTCAAATTGCTTTCCTGAAAATCTGGACCCGTTCATGTCCGTGAGCAGGATGATATGGCGCATTTTGCAGGTAGGGAAGAAGAGGCCCAGAGAGGTGAAGGGATCTGGCCCAAGATACAATAAGCAGCGGTGGAGCTGGGCTCCACCCGGGCGCCTACCTGTCCAGAAGTACCCTGGCCCAGGTGCTCTGCTGGGGAGCAGCAGACTCCAGGCGTTGATCCCAGGCTTTACTCCTTGTTTCTATCACTACTCAAAGATTTCCCTCCCCAGCTGGTCTCTTTCTGCAGTAAGAGGGATCCACGATAGACTGGGAGAGCTGCTTGTTGGGATGGGAACTGAGGGAAGTAGCCCGCCTCCCACTAGCCTGTTTCTGGACAGTTTTTCCTGATGGAGGGTCAGGTGTCCCGGAGGTCCCCAGGGCCCCACGGGGCGGGGGGGGACGGGGTTGGCTGAAGTCTCAGTTCCTCCTGGGGCTTCCTGCAGGCACGTCTCACTTCCTGCCCTGGCAGCCCTAGCTCCCGGCTCAGGCTGGGGGTGGGGAGGCCCAGCTGGTGAGGCCAGGGAGGAAGGACCTGACCCCTAACCTCCCTCTGTCTCGGCAAGGATGGCCCCCTTGCCTTTAGACGCTGCTGCATCTCTTTGGGCCTATCTCCCATATTCAAAACGGAGCCTGAGGACCAACCAGTTGTCCAAGATTAAAGAGGTCATGTGGAAAGTATGGTCTCCACCTCAGAAGTGCCTCTACTTCCTTCCTTCCCTGGAATGAAGACACCTTTCTGCCCAGGGCCCCCAACCCTTAGAAATTCCCTCTGGGAAGTGAGTTTCCCAGTGAGTTTCAGAGCCTGAGGCTCTGGTCTCAGGAGTTACCACTCCCATCGCTCATCTATTTACTGCACCGTTGATCACACCAGATGCCAGCACGCCTGCTTTGTGCCAGGACCATTCTGGTCAGTGCCAGGAGGTCAGCCTCAGACCCTGCCATTAGGTCCTATTCCAGTGGGAGAGACAGAGCGGGACACAATGACAGGACAGGGTCCTGATCCCTGCCAGAGCCAGGGAATGCCCCAAGCGCGGGAGTGACTAATTTTTTTTATATATATATAAATTTATTTATTTATTTATTTATTTATCTTTGGCTGAGTTGGGTCTTCGTTGCTGCACGCAGGCTTTCTCTAGTTGTGGCGAGCAGGGCTACTCTTCCTTGCAGTGCGCGGGCTTCTCATTGCGATGGCTTCTCTTGTTGTGGAGCATGGGCTCTAGGCGCGCGGGCTTCAGTAGTTGTGGCACATGGGCTCAGTAGTTGTGGCTCACGGGCTCTAGAGCGCAGGCTCAATAGTTGTGGTGCGGGGGCTTAGTTGTTTTGCGTCATGTGGGATGTTCCTGGACCAGGGCTCAAACCCGTGTCCTCTGCAGGGAGATTCTTAACCACTGCGCCACTGGGGAAGTCCCGGGGAGGGTGTGTGTGTGACTAATTTAGCATTTAGAGTGCTTTGGAGAGTAGGAGGTATGCCCTGAGTTCTGTGGAGTTTTCCTGCTGGAACAGAGCAGAGAAAGGGCATTCTTGGCCCAAGGAACTGTGTGCAAAGGTGCAGAGAAGAGGGGGCAGGAGGATAGGCTGGAGACTTGGGCAGTGTGGCCCCTGAGTGCCAGGTGAGGCTGTCAGAACCTTCCCTGTGGCCATTCTGCCCCCATGGCACACAGGGGCATCCACTTCAGGGAACCCAGTGCTCCTCCAACCCCATCATTTGGTCTCACCCTTTCTGTCACCTCCGAGAAGCCACCAGACCCCTCTGGCCCTTCTCTGGGCACAAGGTGGGAGCTCATTCCCATTTGCTCTATTGTTGGTGGCTCAGGCCAAATTCTCCCTCACCCAGAACGGAAATTTGACCTCTCTCCAATCTGAGCCAGCTCCCCAGCTGCCTGATCCTGACCTGGGGGTGGGGAAGGGGGGGTTGGGGGGTAGGAACCACTGCCCAAGATCACATGGAGAGTCGAGGAGAGGAGAAGCCAGGAGGACACCCATGCCAGTGTTCCAGCCCATGCTCTTTCCAGGGACTCTGCAGGGGTCCCGGGGCCCAGGGGGCCTCTGAGCATCTCCTCACTCCCCTGAGCTGCAGAGACTCTGAGGACCAGCCCCGGGTGTCCTGCATGGATCTAGGACGGTGCCAGCGACTCCAAGGCAGGTGAAAGTCTGTCTCGGCAGCTCCTGCGGTCAGCGAGACCGGTGGCACTTCAGAAGGCGGGGCTGTGGGACGGAGTGGGTGGGGCCAGGGCTAGAGGCGCGGCGAGGGCGGGGTCAAGAGAGGTGGGGCTGAGGAACCCCGAGCCTCCAGGTAACAGGAAAGGGGCGGGGTCAGGAGCATGTAGAAGGGGTGGGTTCAAGGCCCACCCGCAGGGAAAAAGGGAGGCCACGGATGAGCGGAGGCTACCAACTGTAGCCTCTCTAAACTCTGGACCACCGCGCTCACGCGGGGTCCCCATCCTCAAGCGAGGCCCGAGGACCGCGGCCCGAGCCAGGAGGGGTCCAAATGCAGGGCATGGCCCCGACTCTGGGGAGAGGTGGCCTCCCCCACTCCGTCCCCCGCCCTCCGGCTCCGGGCTCGGAGCTGACCTCGGAGGTGTGTCCCAGGAATGGGCAGGCTAGTGGGTCAGGGAGCACCTGTCCCGGGTGGAGGCGCTGTACGGCCTCTGCCGAGCACCGTCCTCTCTGGGTCTGTTCCCGTGCTATGGTCTTGGTGGGCAGCTCCGGATTTGCACCTTCACTGGGTGATGCGGAATTAAGAAGGGAAGCTGAGCTCCAGTTCCCAGCACCACCACCCCGAACCCCCGCTCCCTCGCAACCTCAGGAGCCCGGGGGTACCCTCCCTCCCACAGGCAGCTGGAGCCTGAGTCACGAGCTGCCTCTCATGGAGACAAAGGAGCCTCAGGCCCTCCCCTCCAGACCCCGCTCCCGGTACTGGCTTCGCATCTGCACTAGCAGGGAGTACGTAGTCCCCTAGAATCTCTGCTTCTTGCGTAACCCTCCACCGTGGACAAAACAAAAGCAGGGTGGGCTTGGGAATGAGGCCTTTGAGGCTTGTGGACGACACCCACAGTGGCCATCACAATCTTCTCAGCACCGCTGTGGCAGGGGCTCCCAAAAGGCTGCATGTTCCTGGATGTTTTTCATCCAGGGACCCATTGGCTTCTTCCTGCAGCCCTGCCAAAGAGGAGCTAGCAGCCCATCTTGCAGATGAGAAAACTGAGGCCTAGAAAGGTCGACTGGTCTTACTAGAGCAGGAATTCTAACCCACAATAGTCTGGTTCCAAAATGAAGAATAAACAGGAGCTCTCAGTGTGAGGGGCTGGAAAGGCCTTCCAGGAAGAAACAACCTGTTGGAAGGCCTGGGGGCTTATGGAGGAGCTGTCGTGTCAGGCGTTAGTCAGGCACTGGGTGTGCTGCTACTGGGGGTAGGAACACCTGCCTGGCCTCTGGGCTGGGGTCCTCCAGCTGCTCTCTCTGTTTGTACTAAACTGGCCAGAAGGTAGGTTTGGGGCTCACAGGGCAGGTTCCAGGCCATACCCCAGCCCTTCCAGGCTGTGTGCCGGTCACAGCAAGTCATTTCTTCTCCCTGGGTCTTGGGTTTCTCTCTAGGAGGGCTGGGCAGACTGGTGACCTACCACCTAAAATCAGGACACTGAGGCCCAGGACAGGTTTTCCTTAATGTCCACAACCTCTCCTCTCAGGACCCTGAGCCAGAGCTGGACACCAGGCGAGAACTCAACAGTGAGGGAAGAACACATATGCAGAGGCATATCCACACTGACACACACATGTGCGGGGAAGGCTCTCATAGCTGTGCCGGCACCAGACATGCACACTCGCACCCACATTCGTGAGCACACTCAGACACCTGCACACTCCAGCTCTCGGAGCTGGGGGTGGGGCGGGTGCCCTTCATGAACAGAGACACGGCTCCTCTGCCCGCCACATGGGGCTCACTGCAGATGCCAGGGGTTATTTTAAGCCTGGATCAATGGATGATTTTTGGTGACACAGGCTTGGGGACGGCGGGCAGTGGAGATGAGGGGCTGGTGCGCTGGTGCCTTGCTTTGGAGAGAGACCCCAGGGTCCAGGGAGGGCAGCCTGGGCAAAGGGATCCCCCCTTAGCTGGACTGCTCCCTCTCTAGATCCCCTTGCCCAGCACATGGCTGGGCACCTGGGGGACAGTGTCAGCTGAATGAATGGCCAGACCCCAGGGCTCAGCCAGTTAGCTGTGGTCTGTCTTTGCATTTGCCCTCTCCTGCTTCCCCCACTGCAAGGCTATGTGTTCACATGGAGAGGGCATGGAGCGCCTGGCACAGACCTGGTAGACGTGGGCATCTGTTGTTCCTGGCTGACCACTGAACAAGACTGAGATGGGGACGATGGATGTGGGGAGGAGTTGGAGGTTGGACATCAATCCCTTGGGGGCACAGTGGAGGGGGCAGCTGAAAGCCAGCTCCTTCATTGGATAAATGGATATATATATATATATCCTGACTGCAGTCAACTTGGGGTGGAAGCTGAGCAGAGCACCCAATGATGCCAGGACAGTGGGGGCAAGAGAGGGGCCCAGGGAGGAAAGCATTGGAAGACTTGTTCTGGGCCCAGTAGGGTGATCCTACCTGGGAAGAAGCCACAGTCCCAGGGGGCAGCGACAAGCCTCTTTAAACCTAGTGCCCAGCAATAGGGTGGGAAAGTGGGGAGAAGCAGTCACCTTCCAAGACCCAGTAACACAGAGGACTGCTTGGCAGCGTGTGACGGGGGCACTGATACAGACTGGACAGTTTGTGCCGTGGTTCCCATGTCTAGGAACACCAGCTAAGGGAGCAGAAAAGGATGCACCAGAAAATACAGTTATAATATATAAATAAACAGAATAATAATCTGAAAGTTTGACAGCAAAAAGCAAACTAAAAACCAGTTACAAAACAGTATGTAAAGCCTCAGTTGTCCCTGGTGATGGGATTAAGGCAATTTCATTTTATCCCTTTGCTCATCTAGTTTCTTTTTTCTCTAAAATGGTAATAAAGTCTTTTAATGGGGTAGGGTCCTCCGGGCTGGGCGTGTTTGTGGGGGGAGGGGGGAGGAGCAGGCTGTCTCTGGCCAGGGCACAAGGAATCACCCTGATGGGGGAGGGCATTATAGGGAGGTCACCTGCCTTCCCGTTTTAGCCCTGAAATTAGCCTGTCAGTCCCTCAACTCATCAGCAGAAAACCTGATCCTCCTTTAAATGTAAATCCTTCTCCCTCTTCCTCCCTCCACCTCCTCCATTTTTATAAGCTGATCCCAGTAAGCTTATAGCTTAGAGTGAAGAGAGGATGCAAGGGGGAGCAGGAAGGGCCCTAGGAGCCCAAATTCTTTATCTGAAACTAGAGACTAGAGTCACTTCATTCATTCAGCAAATACGGCAGAGGCCTGCCCTGTGTGGGAACATCGGGGAAGTGGTCCATGCAGCCCTTGCCCTCCTGACGCTCCCATCTAGACAGTGGGAGGCCCCGTATTGATCCCTGACCCCAGAACGGGCAGTTTTTGATGTTAAAATGAGAAACAGGCAGAGAAAAGCAAAGCACCTGGGATCGGGTCATATTCTCCAATTAAAACTAACTTCAAAAACACAGCCGAGGGCTTCCCTGGTGGCGCAGTGGTTGAGAGTCCGCCTGCCGATGCAGGGGACACGGGTTCGTGCCCCGGTCCGGGAAGATCCCACATGCCGCGGAGCGGCTGGGCCCGTGAGCCATGGCCGCTGGGCCTGTGCGTCCGGAGCCTGTGCTCCGCAACGGGAGAGGCCACAACGGTGAGAGGCCCGCGTACCGCAAAATAAAAAAAAATAAAAATAAACAAAACACAGCCGAGTAGTGCTCCGAGTAGGTTCCATACCTGCCCTTCACCCTCTTCCCCCGGGCTTGAGAAAGGACCTGAGCATCCTGTGGGGACCAGGGCAAAGGATCTGCCCATGGCTCTGCCCCCAGGCGACGCCCTGCTGTCCTCATACAAGGCAGGGGCTAAACCAATCTCCTCCCTTTCACACCTGGGGTGGCGGAGAGATCCCAGGAGGGCGCCGACCAGGCCAGGTCCATCGCCCATAGGCGTGGGGTCACCCCAGGACCCCAGCCCGGTGACTGAGAAGTTCTTGGACCAGGGTGTGCGCCCCGGGGTTAAAGCTCCTCCCTAGGTGGCGCGGAGGGGACCCATACTTGGCCCTCTGCTGCGGCTCTGCTGGGAGTTTCCTTCCCACTTAACATTCCCTGCCTCAAGTCACACCTGTCTCGATCGGAACCGACGGAGGAGACGGGAAGGAAGGCGGGTGGGCAGCAGCGACTCTCTGGGGCTGCTGGGTCCCTTCAGTACCCGCACCTGTGAACCGAAGCGCTCCCGCGGCGGGCGTAATGTCCGAAGTAACAGTTCCGAGAGCCTTGAGCTGAACCTTCTGGAGCGCCAGTTCCGGGGAATGTTTGGGGGAGGCCTTCGGGGAGGGTCCCTGGAGGGGCACCCAGGCTGTGCGGGCCCTGCCGCGCCCCCTCCCTCCCGTCGCCTCGACCGCGCTCCTCCCTCGGCTCTGCTTCCCTCCCGCCTGCCCCCCTTCCCCCCGCTGTCTCCCTCCCCCGCCCGCCCGAGGCCGCGCGGAGCCCGAGCCGCCGCCAGAGCGCGGGCAGCGCGGAGCGGGCGGCGGGAAGGCAGCCGTGTCCGGCGGCCCGCCGCCCCCGCTAGGCCCCAGACCCGCACACCCGCCGGGCCGGGGAGAGGCCGGGACCGAGCGCAGGCGAGGACCCGCCGCCCTGCCCGGGAGGAGTCCCAGGGCGCGGACTGGCTGCCTCGGGTCCGAGGTGAGGCTCGGCGCAGGACGCGCCCGCCGGAGGCGCGGCCCCGCGAGCCCACCCGGGTCTGGGGTCCTCTCAGGAGGCTGACGACCGAGGAGGTATCCGCCGGGAGCCAGCGCTAGGACGGCAGGGCGGGCTTGATCCCTGCGGGCGCGGGCGAGCGGGCCCGGAGCGCGGCGGGAGGGAGCCGCGGCGCGCCGCCATGCGCCGGGTGCTGTAGCCGAAGGCGCGGGCCCGATGGAGCGGGCCTGGGCGCAGGGGCTGCGCGGAGGCCGCGGCCCGCCGGCGCTCGGTCTCGCGCTCGGGCTGGCTCTGCTGCTGGCGCGGCCGCCGTCGGGCAGCGCGGGGTCCCCCGAGGCGCAGGAGCCGGCGGCGCCCGGCACGGCGGCCCCGGCCGGGGGCGACCGCTGCCGCGGCTACTACGACGTGATGGGGCAGTGGGACCCGCCCTTCAACTGCAGCTCGGGCGCCTACAACTTCTGCTGCGGCACGTGCGGCTACCGCTTCTGCTGCCACGACGGACCGCGGCGCCTTGACCAGAGCCGCTGCTCCAACTACGACACGCCGGCCTGGGTTCAGACTGGCCGGCCTCCCGCGCGTGCCCGCGACGCCACGGTGCCCCGGGACCCGGGCCGCGAACGCAGCCACACGGTCGTCTACGCGGTGTGCGGCGTCGCCGCCCTGTTCGTGCTGGCCGGCATCGGGGCGCGCCTGGGCCTGGAGAGGGCGCACATACCGCGCGCGCGGCGCACCGTGACCAGGTGAGAGCGCGCCGGCCGGGGCCGGGGTCCGGGATCCCCTCCCAGCCCAGGGACGGGTGGCCTGCCAGGTGGGCGCCCCCTCGCGATCCCTCATCCTTCCCGCCCTTCTCCGAAACTCTGGTCCTCTCAGCAGCCCCCTCCTCCAGGTTTTCCCTCCCTGCTCTGTCTCCAGGTCTCTCTCGCCCCCCACCCCCACTTCACGGAGGGAGACAGCTGATACC
The DNA here is from genome assembly GCF_949774975.1 of Lagenorhynchus albirostris. Taxonomy (NCBI): domain Eukaryota; kingdom Metazoa; phylum Chordata; class Mammalia; order Artiodactyla; family Delphinidae; genus Lagenorhynchus; species Lagenorhynchus albirostris. The sequence continues at coordinate 7,421,586 of NC_083105.1, forward strand.
GCTCTGTCTCCCCTTGACCTTCCGGCGGGAGCTGGGTGCTGGGCCGCCTTCCCCCGAGGCTCCCGCCTCCTCCGGAGTGGGCGGGGAAGGCAGGTCGCTCGACCGAAGGCACAAGATCCGCGCCTAGGGGAGGGGACCTGGGGCCCCCGAACCCCACTAGCGCAGGGTGGAGGCGTGGGTCCCCGGGGAAGGGACACTTTCTATAGCTCTCTTGGCTCTCTCCCCACTTTTCCCTCCCTCCTCCCCTCCCACCCCGCATAGTTGTGACTCAGGCCTGACCTTATTTCCCTAGGATATTTAAAAGGCCTCCCCACTCACCCCACTCAGTGCCCCCAGGCAGGGTCAGGGTATCCCCCTGTGTAGAAGCGGACCTGAAGTGTGTATGTGGCGGGGTACAGATTCGTTTTTGGTGAGGCCTGGACAGGTGTTAGCTGAGTTCTGAGTTTCATGTGACGTGGGGGCCACAGGACCCAGGTTCTCTTCCTCAGCTGGGATGGGGCTCTGGGATTCTGTGTCCTGACCCTGGAAGCCTCACCTGCCCCCGACACACTCACGCCCCCCCTGCCCCCGACACACTCACATGGCCCCAGCCACCCCCATCCTGGGCCCTGCACCCTCCTCACTTGCTCACCCAGGTCCCTGCTCCCTTGGCTGTGTGGGCTGCTGACATGTGTAAGACAGTCAGGCTGGTACTTAGAAGTGACAGTGGAGAGAGGCCCCCATGCCTGGGTGGGCTAGGTGTGGACGCTTCCCCACTCCTAGACCTCAAGGGCAAGAGGGCTTCCTTGGCACTCCACGGCATCCCTTGTCCCCCAGACCACTTAGGCCACCAGCTCCCAGACAGCTGTAGGGCAGAGCTGGGCCTGGAACCCTGGCCTCAGCTACTGTGTTGCATCCGTGATGTGCAATGTGGTGGCTCTCAGCCTGGGTCCTGGATGCTTCAGAAGCACGGCCTGGGCTTCCTGAGCTTGGAGCCTCATGCTGGGGGAGGGGGAGAGGACAGGGCCTGTTCTTGACCAGAGTGGGGCAGCAGGAACTGAGGGCCATGATGGTGTAGAGGGGGTGGCTGGGGCAGCCTAGTGACTCGTTCACTGGAACCCACTTCATCCTCAGGGGACCGGGAAACAATTCTAGTAATGCTTCAGGAAGAGCTGGACCACCCCTGATGTGCTGTGTGGCCCGGGCCAGTGCCTTGCTCTCTCTGGGCTTTAGGGTCCTGTGTGCCCTGACTCCTGCTTCTTATCTGGGGAGACCTGGAGCCTAACTTGAGTTCGTGTGTGGCTATGCTCTGAACCCCTGCCCTCCCCTCAAGTCTCACCCTTAATTCTGCCGTGTTGAGGTTGGTGGTCAGGGAAGGCTTCTCAGAGGGTTTGGTGAGGAGTCGCAGTCTGTCTTTGGAGAAAGTTTTTGCAAAGGTTCAGAGGCATGAAAATTGCTCAGGTGTTTGGGAGGGCTGGTTGGTGACTGCTTGCTCGGAGATGAGACCACAGGTGTGGGCAGCTGAGGAGTGGGCAGGGAATGAAGGTCAACTCAGGCAGGCACTAGGAGATTTTCAGACCCTGCCACATTGCAGCCAAACTGCGCCCACCCCAGGTGTCCCACCTCCAGTGTGCTTCTTCATGAATCAGTCATTTGAGGCCCCAGCTCCAGGAGGGAGAGACCAAGCTAGGAGAAAATCATGGGTTCCGTGCTCTGAAGGCAGCTGGGCTGAAGGCTGGGTCTGGCTGTCTGTGGGGAAGGCTCAGTCGGATTCCGTCACAGCTGGGTGGGGGCTGGGTGTCCTTGTAGCCAGGGAGGCGGCTGCCCAAGGTCACACAGCCTTTGGTGCGGGGCTGCCACTGCAGGATCTCCTGGTTCCTCCTTCCCCTCATTTGTCTGTCCTCCGTGCTTGTGCTGGCAGCTCTGTCCCAGAACCCAGCAGAAGCTCCTGCTGCGGGAGGGGCGTTAGGTAGGCAGGTAGAAAAGGCTTCCTGGTAGAGGAAGGGTTTTGGTGGGGTTTGAAGAATGAGTAGGAGTTTTCCCGGAGGAGATGGAGGAAAGTAACTGATGCCAGAGGGAATGGCACAAACAAAGTCCAAGAGCCTGATACACTCACAGAGCTTGTGTTGGGAGAGGAGGCTCAACATGGAGGGTCTGGGGGAGTGGACTCCAGAAAGGGGAGGAGGGGAGCCTTTGGAAAATAAGGTGGCCCTGGTTACACGTGACCCCATTGGTTTCCTGACCTACTCTGAGAACTGGCCATGTGGAGGCTACAGGTCGTGCCTGGGAGGGGAAACTGGATGTATGAGGTCAATCACAGGAGAGAAGGGGTGCCAGAGGGGTTGAAAGAGCTGCCCAGGGCCACACAGTGAGAAGCGATGGCTGGGGCTGGCCTTTGATAGACCAGACCTGGCTGATGGGGAAGCAGGAGGCATGGAGGGCTGCTTGTCACCACTCTTTCCCCACAGGACACTGACAGAACTTCTGAAGCAGCCTGGCCCCCAGGAGCCACTGCCTCCACCTCTGGACCCACCTCTGGGTAGCTGTGTCCAGGTGCAGATGGGCGATGGCCTCCCCCGGGGCTCCCTCCACAGGAGCACAGGTGAGTAGACTAGCGGGAGGGTGTTTGCTGATCTACAGCACAGAGCCGCCCTTGTCTGAGGAGGGCCTGGGAGCAGGGGAAGGGGTGTGCTGAGGCTGTGAGCTGTTTCCCAAATAGAAGTGAGCCGCCTGCCTCTGCAGGTGTGTGAGTGGGCAGTGGGCAAGCTAGTCAGCTCCTCTTGTTGGCCAGGGTCCCTCGACGGGTCCTGCAACGTCCAGCCTCAGGGACTCTGTGAGGAAGGTTCTAGATTCGGGGATCCCCAGCTCAGGCTCTGGGGTCTGCCTGGTTCTAGGCTCTGGCTCAGTGCCCTGGGGTCCGACTGGCCCACGGCTGTGGCCTCCTGTGGGCCTCTTCCTTCAGGCTGGTGCCTCCCTCTTGGACTCCTGCTGGTGAAGCAGGCTTGACAGCACCTCCCCTCCCCCCAGTATGGGTTCCAATCCTCAAATATTCTCTTCATCTCTGGGAGAAGCAGGTCCTGGGCCTCAGTGCCAGGCTCAAACGTTACGTGCTGGCAAGTCTTTTGTTAGATGAGCACCGGCTCAGGGCTGGCCACTGTTACTCACGTTATTCTGAGCCAGGCCCTGTCCTAGGCACTGGAGAGTCTGTCTTCAAGAGTCAGGTTCTGCTCTCAGGCTCCAAGGCGTAAGTTCATAAGTCATCTCACAAGCTCTCATTGAATCGTAGCTGGGGAGTGGGCTGCGAAGAGGTGGTAGTGCAGGGGCAGGGTGACCTCCGGTCAGCGGGCCGAGTCTCATCTCCTCCCTCCCCCATCCAGACAAGAAACGCCCCATCAACGTGCCCCTGGCTTCGGCGACAGCGGGCCCCCCGCGCGCCCCGCGGCTGCAGGGCGGCGGCAGCCTGACGAGGCAGCCGGACTACGCCAAGTACGCCACCCTAAAGGCAGCCGCGCTCAAGGCCGCAGGTGAGTGGCCAGGTTTGTGCCCGGAGCGCCGGGCCCACCGCACCCGGGGTGTCCAAGCTCCAAGACTGCAGGGCTCGGGGTCCCAGTTCGAGTTCTAAAGTTCCCAGCTTCCGCATCGCGCCTACGCCAATCGGCTGCCACGCCTCGGCCGTACCCCCCCCCCACCCCGATCAGGCCGCCTGTCTGGGACGCCGTCGCCGAATCCGGAGCCGCGGGCCTAGGAAGCCCTAGTCTCCAGCGGCCTTTTCCTGTCCTACCCCCTCCCCGGTGGGGCTGAGACCCAGGCCCCTGCGGACTGTCCCAGCCGGGAGGCTCTGAGGCCCCGCCCCCGGAGCCTGACCACGCCCCCGACCCACGCCCATCTGTCCCCGCAGAGGCCTCCCCGTGGGACTTCTACCAGCGTTTTCCCGCGACTGAAGCTGCCCCGCCGACCCTCCCGGCGCGAGCCCGGAGGCCCCCCGAGGACTTGCCTGCACTTCTCGACGCCTGCCCCTGGGCCCCGCCGGGCTACGTGCCTCCCGCCGGCCCCACCCCATCGGGCCACTACAAGGCCTGGACGGACGGCCGCCCGGCCCAGCCCGCCCCCCGCGGCCACCTGGCGGCTCATGCCTCCTCAGCGCCCCGGAGGCCCGGCGACGCACCCCGGCGCCAGTTCAGCGTGGAGAAGCTGCCCGAGGCCTTCAGCCCGCAGCCCCCTGGCCTTTATGGCCGCGCCAGCCGCGGACCCAGGCACCTGAGCACCAACAGCAAAGCCGAGGTCACCGTGTGAAGAAGAGGCCGCTCGTTCTGAGGCACTGCACTGCCAGGAGCCCTCTTCTGCCTGGGGGACTCGCCATGGGCTTGATCGGGGGGCCCAGGCTACCGGAAGGAGGGGTGCTGGCCATGAAGGCCAGCCCTTCTGCCTGCCCACTGGACTAGGAGCCTCGGAGCCTGCAGGGCTCCTGGGCCCACTTGGGTAAAGCCAGTGGTTCTGTCCTAGGGGCCTTAGGGCCCGGGTTCCTTGTGTAAATAAACCTTTTTCTGTGACTCCCAACCCTGAGAATAAAGGAGCCCCAGCTTGGCTCTGCGAGGCACTGATGGCGGAGGCACTGGTCATTGACGGGACAGACGGCAGTGCCGGCAGAGGGCACAGCATGTGCAAGAGCAGAGGACTGCTCCTGAAAGCTGGTGGGCAAAGGTTCTGGGAGCCAGGGAGAAGTAGCCGGAGAGGGTGGTCAGGGCTGAATGCCAGGCTTAATGTCCACACCAGTAGGAGCCACGGGAGAGGGCGCAGTTAGGCCCCAGCCATCTTGAGGCTGAGCACAGGGGAGAGGGCTGGTGGGCTCCCGAGGGTCCATGCCCCTTAATGGAGGTGAGCCCCTTCCAGCTGGTCACCTGCTCTACAGCTTGAGTTGGCTGAGCCTGGCTGAGCCTCATTGACATTTTCTGGCCCTGGGCCGGCCCCTGGGCTGTTGGCCACTTGGCCAGTCTGGCCCAGGGCCACCCCCCTGATGACTGTGGGCTGTGGGCCAAGTAGACAGCTGGTACTCAGGATGGGGGAGCCTCTTCCCGGTGGCTGCTCTGGGGGAAAACAGGGATGGGGATGCTGGACCCAGAGCCTTGGCAGTGCCCCCACCAGGGTGCTTACCCCACTCATGCTTGGCACTGCCAGCTCTCCCACTTCCTGCCAGGCAGGCTCCCAGCACCTGGCCATGGCCCAGGGCATTGCCAACAGCCTGCGTCCATCAGGTTCGTCTGTGCCAGGCACTGATGGGGAGCTTGAGGGCTGGGTTATGTGTGTGACCCCATTGTGTGACCTCAACAAAGTTTCCCTCGTGTGTATCCTAGGCACACGGTATACTGTTTTAATAACAGTGGCCACCATTTGCTGCTATTTCTTCCATTTAATCCTCACAAAAGCCCAATGGGTGTGTGGCTTTTCAGAAGAGGAAACTGAGGTCCTGAGACCTAAGTAACTTGCCAAGGTCACCCAACTGACTCCAGTTTAGGACTCTTCCGTATTCTGCAACCACTGTGAATCTGGTGGGATGGCAGCAGCAGTCGGTGTGGGGGAAGAGGGAAGGTTGTGTGTTGGCAGAGGGGCCCTTGCTCCCAGGGTACAGGGAGTCTCAGGCCTTCCTCCTGCTGGCTGGGCTGCCCTGAGGCCCCCAAACCCACCAGCTCTTCACCCATAGGAGGGTCCACCTTGCTGTTTCTTCCGTCGGTTGAGGAAATCAAGGCCCAGAAGCCCGCGGGCAGAACAGAGCCCAAAGCCCATGTTCATGCCTGCAGTGAGGACGCCCATGGCTTACAGGGAAGGCAGCCCTCACACCCTCAACCCAGGATGGGGTTGTCCCCGGGACTCTCCTGCAGCCGTACAGATACGGCTGGGGGAGGGGGTGGGTGCTGAGCCATGGATCCTGCAGAGACTCACAAAAGGACTGGGTTCCTGGGCACGTATCAGCCACCCATGGCCACCCACCCTGGTGACATAGGCCCTGGCTAGGCTATGCTGGGAGGTGGGCGTGACCTCTTGGTTCATTCTCAGTCCCAAGGGCCCTGGATCTACATCCCAGGGGACCAGGCCTCCACTGAAAACGCTGCTGTAATAACTGTGGACAAGGACCAGCCACAGCTGCCAGCCCTGCCCCGGGCTGCTCTGGCCCGTGGGACGGTGTGGTCTGCTGTGACTGCCCTTCAGAGAACGGAGTGGCTTCGGGAGCTGAAGGGACTTGGCCCATTTCTCAGCCAGGCCAGGTCATGGACCATGCACTTCAGCCCCCAGGCGTATCCTGATGTGGCACTGCTGACCCCACCTCCCCACAGGGCCCAGCACTCCCCCATCCCAGCCCTCCTTGGGGTCCGGCCCCTCACCAGCCTCACCAGGCCATCACCATAAACTGGCACTTCACGTGTGCTGTGTCGCCCAAACTGGCCAACAGCCTATGGGGACTTCGTCAAACGCACGGACTGTCAGCCCCATTCTGCACACATGGAAGTGGAAGCTGAGGTGATGCGTGCGCCCCACCCCCCCCGCCCCATGCAAGGGGACCCAGCTGGCAAGTACAGGAGCTGGACTTGGATGTGACTTGCAGGCCACATCCTCAGAAGCTCACTGCCTCCCGGGAGACGGGGAAACCAAGGTGTGGCCCACCCAATAGGGGAGAGGTTCCTCTCTGAGGGGTGAACACAGAAGGGCTTAGCATCCCAAATCCCAAAAAACCCTGCTGTCCCCTAAACAGCCAGCTCTGTGTCCGGCATACAGTGACCTCTGACCCCAGCAACACCAATACCCCTTTTATCCCAGGTTTGTCCCAGCCCTGGAGTGTGAGCCAGGCAGCCAGCATTGGGAGGAAGGGGCCAGGTGCATGGGCAGACAAGGAAGGTCCATCAGATTGAAGCCCCCTGGGGCCTCTCAGCAGAGAGGGAATGGCTATCCTCAGTTCTGACCCACTGGAGGCCGAGCCATGCAGTCACCACAGCGGTCGTGCCACAGACCCTCACACGCCTCACGCTGGGTGGTACCAATCTGTGTTTATTCAATAACCTACATCCAGGACACAGTGAATGATTCCACATCAAGGAAGCCATAGGTGTATCCCCCTGTTCAGTGAAAAAACAACCCCCCCACCCCTAAACGAGAATGAGAAAAGGCACAGTATATACACATGACACAAAGGCTGGCTCACCCAGTGGGCCGGGGCCATAAATTACAGTTGGGGGGGGTGGGCAGGAGAGAAAAAGTGGGTGAGGTCCAAGCTGACTGTTCCAGCCTGCACTTGGCCAGAGGAGCCCCTCCCTGCTGTGTACCCCCATCTGTGCTGGGGTCCCGGCCCACTTTCTGCCCCAACCAGCAGGCCCCGGGGTACCAGGCAGCCCTCGGGTCCCAGGAGAAATGGCCTCCGGGTAGGCACCAAGCCAAGGGATCCAGAAAAGTAGGACCACTTTTCCCTCCAGGGCCCCCCGCTCAAGGAAGGGGGCTTCATTCCTAGTGCCCACCTTGGGCAACACTGTGCCCACCCTGAAAAGGGGCTTGTCACTGGGGAGGGGTTGGGGTCTGGTCCCTGCCACCCTGGCTTATTTTCAGGTCAAGAATTAGGGATAAAAACAGACTATGGAGGTAGGAGTTGGGGTGACAGGGAGCTGAGAACCCATGAAGGCCCCTGGTCCCCAGTCCTTAATGGGTGGCTTCATCTTTCCCAACCCCCTGGGACTAACCCAAGGTTGGGCTGACATCCCAGGGGGCGGGGGAGTGGGAAGGAACAGGACACTTAAATAAGATACCGTTTATTTTTTAAAAAATTAAAAAATTATGCCGACATTATTTCATCCATCCCCAGGTCTGCCCCCACCTCCCACCCACCTCCCAAGGGCTGGGCTCCCTCCTTCCCTGGCTCCTGTGTGGTAAAGAGAAAACAACGGACTGGCTTTGTTAGACACAGGGGAGGGGACGCAGACCCAGGGAGAGAAAGAAAGATGCCACAGCAACTTAGCCCTGCATCACGGCAACCCCAAGCACACTGATATAAAAACATTCGTATAAAAAGGGGGGGCGTGCTGGGCACAGTGCCAAGGGTGAAGCGCTCTGGTGCCCAGAGACCTAAGTCCCCCAGAGGGAAAGCCTGATAAACAACCAGGAAGCAGGAAAAGGCGGGGAGATGTTCACAGGAGAGAGTGTGGGAGGGCTGGAGGCCGGGCTGGGCAGCTTGGGAGCTCCCCCTGCCACTTCCATGTCAGGGCGCCCCCAACTCCTGCCCCGCCCTGACTTTCCTCTCTCAGGCCCACTGGGGCCTGGACTGTGGGCATCTATCCACAGCAGCTTTAAGGGGCTCTGCCCAAGGGGCCCACTAGCCTGAGGTGGTCCAAAAGCCTTGGCAGGTGACAGCTCAGAAGCCACGGCTCATCCCACAGCTCCCAGAGGGAGGAGGGAGACTGGGAGGCAGAGGAGGAGGGAGAGGAACACAGAAAGAGGGAGGAGGGAGAGAGAGACTGAGAGACAGAGGGAAGTGGTGGCCGAGGTGGGCAGAGCCGGGGGTCAGGAGGCGGCGATGGCAGTGCCGCCCCCTAGCTTGACAATCATCTGCTGGCAGTCGCTGCACGAGCGCCGGTCGCCCACCTTCTCCAGGGTGCGGGCGGCCTCCGCCAGCAGCACCGCCCGCTGGCCCGGCGAGGAGAGGAAGGAGAGGGGCAGATGGCGGCAGGCCAGCAGGATGGCGGTGGCCCGCTCTCGCTGGCCGGGCCAGGCGTCCGCCTCTCCTGTGGGAACGATGAGACACGCACTCGCTGAGATGAGAGCCCGCCAGGACGCAGGCGCTGTTCCCAGGGCTCGGTGTGAGCTGGTTTATTTAATCCTCACACCCCTCAAGTGAGGGAGGTTCCAGTGCCCTGCCTAGTTCACAGAGATGAGCTGAACCCGAGGTGCCACAGGCTATTACTCCGAGGCGGGGCCGAGGTGTGGCCCATCAGCGCAGCCGTCCCCTCCTCACTCGGGGTTGGACCACGTGACAACGCGACCAAGGCTGTCCCAGCCCCACAGCACCTCATGGACCCTCCCCCGGCACCCACCAAATCAAGCCTCGGGTTTCCTCGGTTCTCGCGCTGCCTCTGAGAACCCTGCAGATGCCGAGGGCAGGGCAGGGCTGGGCTCCTCCCCCGTTTCCCCGCCCCTCCCCAGGCAGGGCCCGCCCAGGCCGCCCAGGCCGTGGCGCAAGGTGCCGGTGGGCTCACCATGCTTGGCGTTCTGAGCGGTGCGCCGTCGCAGGCTGTGCTCCAGCAGCTGGTGGGTACGGGTGGGGCTGGCCCCCGCCATCAAACGCACGGTGGCTTCATGCAGGAACACCTGGGAGGTGCAGGGGGACACAAGCCGGGCGTCCTTACCTGTCTGTGCCCCAGTAGGTCTCTCTCCCTGCAGCATCTCGTCTGCCACCCGAAGGCACCCCTTCTCCTCTCCACAACACCCTGCCCTGCTCACCCCTTGAAAGCAACCTCTCTCGTCCTCACTCTGACCCCCGACACAAGCCAGGCAGGAAAGGGGAACACAGCACAGGCCACCTGGTGGGGCAGGAGCAAGGCTGCGAGCTGAGAAAGAGGCCAAGGGCTGCCTCCTCTACCGCTGACCTGGAGCGCCAACGCGCCCTCTGGGGTTGGAAAACAAGTAGCCTGGGGGGACCCGCACTTCGCTGGAGGCTGCCTCCAGCTGGAAAACAGGACAGAGGTGAGGCAGGGACAGGAGGGGGCAGGGGGACGGCTGCGCTAGCACCAAGGAGGTTCAGGGTCCTGTTGCCTCCTGTTTCTTCAGAAAGGAACAGAGTCCAGAGGTTTCCAGGTGAAAGTCTGCAGCTCTTCTGTAAATACGAGTCACTGGGGATGGGGGGCCAGGCCTAGGTCTCTAATTTCTTAACATCTCAAGGTTCTTTTACACCTTAACATCTCAGTGTGTGAGGAGCGCTGCCCTGGAAGGCACCGGGGGAGGCAGTGAAGGGCTTCCGCAGGTGGCAGTCTTTTCTGAGGAAGCCTTTGATGGGGGCCACAGTGCCTGGGGCACACTTCCTCTTCTCCACGGTGAGGCGGGTGGCTCTCACATGACTGTACTCCATCTGCCGTGTCTGTCCTGGCTCGCTGCACACAGGGGCCACAGCGTAACCCTGCGAGGGCCCCATAGCTCCCTAGGGTGGGGGCAGCCTCACCCTGAGCCCTTCTTTTTCGCACCCTTCCCTCCCCACACTTCTGGCCTTCTCGCTTGAATTTCTGGAAAATAATTCAGGCAGCGAGAACATGCTGAGTATATTACCCTAATTAGCAATAAAAATAAACCAAACAATGAAATGATTTGCGTCCAGCAAGCCCAGTTACACATCTGCCCCCAGAGCTTATCTCAGACCATGTAGCCATCGCCAAGGGGATGTTACGTGGGGCATCGGGCAGCAGAACCAAAGCCCCCAGGGGCTCAGAAAAAGAATGATAGGCATGTCTAGGGGCATTCTGCTGCTCTGACACCAATTATGAAAGCCAGAGTAGAGAGCTTCCTCATGGCCTTCCCGCCCCTCTCCGCTCAGGCTGGGAGCCCCTTCTTGCTCCCACTGCCCCCAGAGCCCCCCATTCCCGAGTTTAACTGGTGAGGCGCAATCTGTGTTGTCCTCTGTCTGCGGCTGTGTGGCCTGCTCACCACCACGCTCCAGGGCTGGGCACACAGCAAGTACTCCACCAACATGAGCCAAACAAAGGGATACATGGCGCCCAGCCCAGTGCCTGATAGCTCAGCTGACCTCAGGAGACCGACTCCACGACCCCAGGCCAGTGCTGTGTGGGGTTCTGCCCTCTCCCAGCAGCAGGCCGGGCCTCACCTTGCGGTAGGCCGGGCGGAAGCTATGTGCCAGCCTGCGCAGGCTGCCCAGGTCCCGCTGGAAGCCAGCCAGCTCAGCCCCCGACGCGTGGTAGGTCTCACCCAGGGCCTGGCTGGCTCCTGCTTGTTTCTGCCAGAGTGCTGTCCGCAGCGACAGGAGCAGGTCACAGGTCAGCAGCTGGACCACCTGCAGGGTGGGCCACGAGGGAGAAGACAGGTGACTGGCCGATTCCTGGGGCAAGGATCCCAGCCCCCACCAGGCCCTCCCCAGCCTGACACCCGGCAGCTCCGGGACGAAGGGCGGAGCCCCAGACGGGGGAGCCTGGAAAACACCCCACAGGGAGCAAGAGAACACCTGGAGAGTGAACTTAAGCTCATGGCATCTAGTCCTTTCCATGGCCCCAGGTGGTAGATCTGTTCTCCCATCTTGCGGGTGAGGAAGCTAAGGCTCAGAGAGAGGCTGCAGGCTCATGTAGGGGACACAGTGGCGAGGACACGGGCCTGATAGGAAGTCGCAGGTCCCTCCCACCTCACAGGAGCCCTCTCAAGGCTGGCCGGGAGGCTGAGATACTCAAAAGGTGCCTTGGCCCCATCCTTCCAGTGGAATCCAAAAGCCTGAAGTGGCAGCACAGCCTGGAGATGGAGGACCAGGGAGAAGAGGCTCGCTTCAACAGAGGGCAACCAAGGCCCGGCCCAAGTGGCCTCTGGGGTCAGGGAGACAGGAGCCCAACAAGGCAGAGCCGCAGAGCAGCTGAATGCTTGGGTTTGGATCCACTGACCCAGATCTACCCTGACATATGACCAAACCTCTCTGAGCCTGTTTCCTCACCCACAAAACGGGCACCTCAGGGCTGCAGTGAGCATCACATGAGAGAATGCGTGGAGGCAACATGCCCGGCCTCAGAAGCACTGGCCTCAGCCCACACTGGCGCCATTAAGCACAGATGCCGCCAGGCGCCAAGGCCAGGCCACCTGCCTTGCTCCAGAGGGCCCTCGGCACCAGGGAGCAGCGCTTCTCGAGATGGGTCACATGCAGCCCTCAGGCTCTGATGGACTCCCCCAGGCCATTCCTCATCTTGTGCAGCCTGGCTTTCCCCTTCTCCAGGGTGCTGGACCTGGGGAGCTCACCGTGCTGCCCCAGACCTGGACCCTGCCTTGAACCTGCACGTTGGCTGACCCTCGGCCACAGTGTTTTTTGGCTGCTGACAGCTTGGTGGGGGGGACACGGATGAGGTCTCTCTCCTCAAACAAAGGTGGCACTTCTAAGAGGTGGGGTAGCAGCCTGGGGCTGAATTCTGCCCCCGAGGGAGGCCAGCTTCTGTGGAGTTCCCTTCTTCTAGGCCCATTCTCCCACGCAGGAACCCCAATCCCAAGGGTGCCCGCAGCCTCTCTCTCCTTCCCCAGACTAAGCTGAGACAGTCTAGTTCTCACGAAGACGAACAGTACTGGACACCAGCGAGGAATCGCACAAAGCGAGCTGTGGCTCCCCTCGAGCCTCTGGTCTTGGGCCCTGTCGGCAGGCACACTGCCTGTCCTGTAGGGCTGCCTGCTGTCCTGGGTTCACCCCAGAGTCCGCGGCCACTGATGACCTCTAGCCAGAAGTGCCAGACCAAACCCTAGTGAGGGGCTCAGAGCCGGACCCTCCAGGACACACCTCCTGTCTCCCTTTCTGGAGTGAGACCACGCCCCTCCCTGCGAACAGATGATGCTTCACCTTCAGCTGCGTGCACGCCTCCCCTCCCCTCTCCTGGATGGCCCTGCCTTGTGACCCAACAGCGAGAGCAGAGCCCTCTGACAAGGCCTGGCTGGAAGTCTCTCGAGGGCTGGGCAGGCCTCTGTGATGCACTGTGGAAACATTGCATGGGTACCGCCAGAACATGCAATGCAACTACAATGCACCACAGCTGCCCGCTCGAGGGTGTGCAGCCAGCCACGGGGGTGCCCAGGACGCTCAGCTGGCTCAGGATGTGCATGTGAGGGGGCCCGTGGGGGCCTGGGGAGTCGGGCAAGCTGCCTGGAGCAAATGCAGAGCCCTGGCCAGCTGAGGTTCGCCTGGGGCTGACCAAGCTGAGGGCCCGCAGGACCCAGGACTCAGGTGGGAACACGTTTGTCCAAGTACTGAAAGGAAACCCACCTGGACCCACAGCCTACGATCTGGGGAAGGGGGCTGCTTGCCTGGTCTGTCTTTCGCACAGCCCCATGGGCTGGGTGGGCTCAAGGCAGGTCAGAGCGCTCTACCCAGCAGAGCTGAGCACCTCCCCGAAGGGCCAGAGAAGCCCCCACTCACATGGCTGAGGGCTGGGTCGCAGGCGGCCCCACTGACGTTGAGGCTGCTCCACAGGTGGCCACTGGCCCTCTCGCAGTGGCAGAAGGAACTCTGCTGCCCGTCCGCCTTCCCAGAGAGTGAGGCGTGCATAGCTCTGCAGGTGTGGAAGACGGCCTTCACCAGGGGGCTCCTGGGCGGTGAGAGAGGCAAGAGGCAGGATGTCAGTGCATGTCGCCTGTGGAGAACGAAGGGGGAGCCCAAGCCGGAGACGACTGCCCCCTCGCTGCTGTGACACGTGGGTCTGTCTGTTAAACCAAATGCTGCCATCATAATGGTTCCAGATCCCCAGCTCCAGATCGGAAATGCCAGCCCTGACTGAGGGAGGCTTCCCACCCCTAAGCACCTTCCTCATTCAAGGAAGGTTGACGGCGTTCATTTCCTAGTGAAGGAGTCTGATGATAAATGCATTAGATGCTGACTGCATAATGCCAGGTGGTGCACGTGCCATGAAGGAAAGTCACGCAGAGGAAGGGGGTGGCATTTTATAAAGGATAGTCAAGGACGTCCTCTCTGGAAAGGTGACACTCGCGCAGAAGGAACCTGAGGGAACTCCTGAAGGAACCGGGGAAGCAGGAGTGTGGATTTCTAGGAAGGAGGGTTCCAGGCAGAGAAGCAGCATATGCAAAGGCCCTGAGTGTCTGACACATGTGAGAATATCCAGGAACGAGCATGGCTGGAGGAGGAAGTGAGGGGAGCAGAGGGAGAGCAAGCTCTAAACAAGGCCCTTCTCAGCCTGGCTCCCATCCGCCTCTGACCCTGCTCCAGGCTCCAGGCAACCGAAGCTCATCTCCTCTCCCTTCCTCACTCCTTGCCTCTGCTGACATGGGTGCCTCTGCCTGGAATACCCTTTCTCACCATTTCCCACTTGTCTCCTGAGACTTGTTCCACCTGCCCGGCCCTCTGGTCCGCCTTCTCCTGTCCTGCCCCCCACAAGCCTCCTCTGGCTGGCCCCCGTGTCAGGCCCCCTGGCTCCCCCAATTATGCGCCTCCTTCCCTCACCAGGCGCTGTGCGAACTCCCGGAGGCTGACCGGCCTCTGGCCCGGAACCCCTCCCAGCGATGCGCCGGCTGCTTCACGGGAGCCGAGACTGGCCTGGCACAGGCAAAGGCTCCCACAGGAGAAGGCGCCGAGCAGGACGGCCACTGTCTATTCGCTTACGGCTATAACTTGCTGTCCTGTTCACTGCCGCCTCCCAGAGCCCAGAACGCAGCCGACACCGAGTACGCCCTCAGCTAAGTATTCGCAGAAGGAATGACGGAATCATGGAAGAGGTACAGGAGACCCCAGAATGCGGCTCGTGGCCAACAGGAAGGGATCAGAGACGCAGGCTCAACCACCAGGGCTGCCACTAAGAAGCCGCCTAAGATGGTCATTCAAACAATCTGTGCCTCAGTTTCCTCATCTGTAAAGTAGCCACAATACCACTCGCTGCTACCTGTGGTGACGTACAGTACTGGTCCCATTATCTGCACCTGTTCTCTAACAGCCATTGCCCCAGAAGCCAGGTGTTCAACTCTTCGGAGAAACTTAGCCTCGTTTCATAGAGCAGGTCAGGGAGACAGTGGGGAGGCTGGGATTGGGGGAGGGGTCCCACAGCATCATTATCCCTAAAGAGCAAAGGGGCCCCGGAGTGACTGAGTTCGGGGGAAGGAACACCCGCTGGGGGTCTCAGCTGCACACTGGGGCTCTGTTCTTAGAAGTGAGGTGACTTCAGATGATTTGCCCGCTGAGCCTCAGTTTCCTCAGGTGCGTTGGCTGGGAGAAAACACACACAGGGTGGGCGCTCACTGGTCAGGGTGCTTAAAAATGGGTTACTTAAATGAAACTGGAGTGTCAGACCGACTTTAGGGAAACTGCCTCAACCTGCTTTTCTCAGCTCCCTCCCGCTCTCCTGGTTAAGCATCTGCTCAGCCTTGGCTCTGAGGAAAGACCCAGTGAGGCCTTTCTGTCTTGGAGCATTTTACCATTTCTCTCGAATGGCAGAGGATGTCAGGGACACTGAGATCCAGTCAGAAGCAGCCAGGACACCGGCGGGCTGCTCGTCACTACGGGCCAAACGCCCCCGAGAAGCAGGCGTAAGTCCCCCAAGAGGATAGTCAAAAGCTCTCCGGTGATGCCTTGTGCTAAAGGCCTGTTTAGTGATAGCGCCGGTGGCGGGGTGGAGGGCGGCGGAGAGGAAACTGGATGCAGTGCTGGCACCTGAGAGAAGGATCCTCGGGCCTGCACAAGCCGGTGCTGGCTGTAAGCCATCAGCACCCTGCCCGGCTCCACCGGGAGCTTCTGAACATGCTGGGGGCTGCCGGCTCTCCCCGCCCATCAGCCTGTGCAAGGAGGCCCGGAAGCAGCGTGGACCGCTGCTGGGGTGACACACACGGACAGACGTGCTCCCCACGTTTGGTCTCTCCATGGTGCCCTCACCCCCTCACTTCATCTCTCCATCTGTCATGTAGTCCCCAGGCTGCCTGACCCTTCACCCAGATGGCCACCCAGACCTGCTCCCTCCCACTAACCCAGTGAGCCTGGCACAGCTGGCGCTGGGGACTCCCCTGGAGAGAAGCAAGCAAGTGGTCAAGGGGGGCTACGCACTCTGTCACTTCCAGGGCCTTGGGAACACGCTCCACTTCGGTAAAGTGAGCGCGCACAGCTGCGTCGTCTCCCTGGAGCCAGCTGATGGCCATGGTGATCGCGGACGTCCACCACCGACAGACAACGTCTGGACCTAGAGGTGAACAGAACCAAACGCTGCTCCAGCACCCACAGAAACCAGAGCCTGCTGGCTGCACCTGGTTCCCATCGTTCGTGCCACCTCTCCCTCCTGGCGATGGGCTGGGGCCTGTGGGCTGCCCTCTCACACGATTCTGGTGGGAGCGCCAACCAGCACCATCTCAGAACACATTTGGCAATCTGTACTGACAGCCTTAAAAACGTTCACTCCTATTAACCTAGTAATCCCATTTTTTTGGCAATCCATCACAAAGCAATTGGCCTAGAGAAAAAAGGCTCCACGAAGATGTTCACTGTGGTGTTATTTTTAAGTAAAAAGCTGGAAACAACCTAAACTTCCAACAGTTGTGAAAAGTGGTGTTTCCAAAGTATTTGTAGTAACAGGCTCAGGTTAGAATCTTTTTAGTGTTTTCCTCTCTGAGGCTAAGTTTTCTCAGTGAACCTGTACGATGAAAGGCCTAAGAACATGTTCTTTTCTAAACTCTGAAATAAAGACAGGCCACGAGGTCAGTGGTCACAATGGGGCAGCTGCTTCTCTGGGATCCTTCTCTCTCTAGGGAGAGCGGCCAGAAGGGAGCTCCGTGTCGCTGTCCCCCAGCAGCCTCAGAAGCGCAAGAGGTGACAGCTCGTGTGCCATCACCCAGATGGCAGTTTAGAGACAGAAGCAAAGAATGTCCTGGTGACAACTCAGTCGGTGGTTGTGCTGTGCCACCCAAGGCAACGGGTACTGTAGCAATATAGGTGCCCAGATGAAAGGCCTCTTTGGCAGAGTGTCAGACCCAAGAGCAGCCCCGGGGACCACTGTGTATTGAAAGGTGAGCCCCTCCCCAGCTCCCGGTGCCGGGACCACTTGCTGCCCGTTCTGAGCGTTTGGGAGAATTCCTGACCTGCCCCACCCATCCAGGGCCCAGGGAGGGCACTGACTCACTCATCGTCACACTTCTAGGAGAATCATGATCTCCTGGCCCCAAAACGCTGTCCAGCACGGCGGAACTGTGCATGAGGGCTACATGGGGGCTGCAGATACACACCTCAGATCCAGAGAAGATTCTCGAGTGCAGACTCAAAACTAACCCTGGACCCTGGGACACAAGGGCTGTGAAGGGCTGAATCAAGCAACCTGAGGCCTGCGGAGCTGCCCCACAAGATGCTTACCAAGGGCTGACTTGAGCACGCAGCTGCTGGAGAAGGGGGCGGTCACAATCCCCACAGAGTCCACAAAAGAATTAAGTAACTTCAGGTACTCCAGAGCACTGGAGAATTCACTAGGAAGAAAAGAAAGGGTCCCACACACATCAGAATGTACACAAGGACCATGCTCATGGCCTGGCTGGTCAGCCCCCAGCTCTGAGACCCACCACACCAGGCGCCCCGAGCTCTGCCTCTCACACCACTCACACTCTCCCCAGGCTGCCCTGACACCGGTTCTGACACTCTCCCCTCTGCCGGGAGAGCCAGCTTTCTCTTGCATCCCTCGCCCTTCAAGACCTAATTCAACTGTCGTCTCTGCCCAGAAGTTTTCTGACCTCCCAGGTAGGACCGCCCTCCCCTCTCCGCTCAGGTGCACTCCAGTCAGGACCTGGGCCGTGAACCAGAGTGACCTTGGCCCGTCTGCCTCTCAGGTCTGACTCTGTGAAGGAAAGACTGCACTCAATAACTCTGTAAGAATAAGACACTGTCTGACACACTCAGTACAGGTCGGGGTCCCACAAGGTGTCTGGGCCAGAGCGCCTGCCTTCTGCCGAGCTCCCCACATTCCACTCCACACCCTCCACAGGCCACCCTTCCCCTGGCAAAGAGCAAAGCAAAAGAATCAAATCCCTGACTGCTCCGAGAACTGACTCCACTTGGTAAAGGGATGGGTAAAAAGGAGAAAAAGGCGGAAAGTGATACCCTTGGTCTGGCAGTACAAGGCAAAGAGGCCAGGTCAGAGCCCGCAGAGGGCCCTCGCGGGGCTGCCAGGTTCAAGAAGTAAACATGAAGGAATCACTGGATCTCCCTCTTGACCCTACACTAGGGCTTGTTTCCTTCTAGGCCTCACAGCCACCTCTGCGCTTCCCGGGCAGACGGCCCAAGGCAGGGGGCCCCTCCTGGGGTCAGTACCTGCTCTCCTCTTCCTGGTCTGCAGCTTTCTTCTTGGCCTGAGGTTTCACCAAGGACTCCACAGCTCGCTCCAGCAGGTTCCTGCAGAAGGCCTGGTGCACCTGGGCGATGGGGTCGGCTGAGGAAGAGGAGGCAGGCCGGGAGAAGGGTAAGTGGGTCTCACTTATGGGCTCATTTTGCCTTACAGAGAAAATAGAGGGTGGGGAGAGGAACCCAAGGAGCAGCTGTCCCCTCCGAATCGGGGCAAACGTCCTCAACAGACCCCAGCACTGCTTGTTGAACAGTCAGAAGGTGGGGATGGGGGTGGGGAGGGGTGGGTCCTGGACTGGCTCCTGGACTGGCTCCGGGGGCGTGTGAGGAGTGCTGTGCCTCCTGGCGCAACGGCCAGCGCTTCCGTTCAAGGTTGGGAGCTGTGTGGCGGCCACAAGCCTCGTCAGGAGACAGGAGATGGGAAGGTGGACAGTACACCTGTGCACGTCTCAGGGACGGCCTCTTCTCCTGCGGCCCAGGAGGACAGCCAGCAGAGGGGCACGTGGCGCCGGCTGCTGCTTGGCGGGATTAGGGAAACGCCGCTCCCGCTTACCAGAGCCTTTGCGTGAGGCCTGTGGCCGGCAATCGTCTGGCTGAGCCTATTAAACAAGAAGCCTTGCAATGCTTGTGACAGCTGACTGCCACCGACAGGCCCCCCCAGCTGGCAGGGCGTCACCAGCCTTCCCCTCACTCACACGCCACAGCCGTGTGGGTTTCAATTTGACAAGAGCGGGGAGGCAGGACACTTATGAACACATTCTGGGCGAGAAGGCCTAGAGCCAGAGCCACCAGAGGTGAGAGAGCCAGGGGCAGTCCACGGCGCAGACAAAGCAGCCTGGCGACGCAGCTGAGATTTACGATGGCTTTTGCTTTCATCCTTACTTTCTGGTGTTGTACATCACTCTTCCTTTGAGCAATAAAGTTATTAAAAAGAAACGACGGTGGAACCTCCCTTGCCCACAAAATGTTTGACACACACCCCTGTACCTGCAGGACATGTCTGACTCGCCCCAGACTCCCAGTTCAGAGAGAGGAAAAGCGCAGAAAGCAGAAAGCTACGGCTGCTCAAGTCTGAGCCACCCCGAATAGCCTCTCCTGCTCCAAGGCCGGGTGCGGGGACTCCAATCACTGTCAGACACCGGGGACAGCAAGCCAGCATCGCCTCCCAACGCCTGGAGCCCTGTCCCTGCCACCACTCTGAGCACTTGATGACCGTCTGTCGCCTGTTGTTCCCTAACTGCTCCGTCTATGTCTGTCTGCTTTCCAGGGGGAGCGGGAGATTGGGGCCAGCAAACAGCAACTCCACACATCCTCTGAGTCTCCAAAGCGCCCAGAACAAGGGCAAGATTCCAGCTGGTGCTCAATCACCATTAGTAACGTGTGGCGGTGTGACTGATGTCAGGACCACGGGCTCTGCATGTCAGAGAGAGGCGAGCTGCAAACCCAGCTTAGCTGCTGACCAGGCTCATGACCTCCCTGAGTTTAAGGAAAACATGGCTGAGGCATCCTGTGTCCCCACGTGTCTGGAGTGTAGCCACCCTGTGGTACCGGTGGCTCTCATAGCTGCACAGGTGCTCTCACCTGGGTTCCTCTGGGCACAGTACAGACTCTCCTTGGCAGCCGACTTCACGGACCAGCTCCGCTCCATGAAAAACTTCTGACCCAGGGGGTGGCAGAGCCAGCGCAGCGAGTCGGGAACAGCGCTGCGCTCGGGGCCACACAGGCTCTGGGCGCGACTGAGGAAGTAGCTCTGTGGAAGGACAAGGACCACGGTGACAGCAGGGTGGCAGAACGCTGGCTGCGCCACCATGGTGGAGGCAGACTGGGGAAGGGAGGTCAGCAGGAGGGCTGGGGCACTCACATACCTGGAAGGAAATGCCCTCACTGAAACCAGGGCCATGGCCCTGGTGGAGTCTTCCGGGCTCTATGACCGCATACAAGCCCCAGCTGGATGGGGGTGGGGCCTCAAGGCACCCACGGGGGCCCGGCTGCACCCTGTCCTGCTGGGTCTGCCTAACCCGACTCGAATCTTGTTCTGGGCTGTGCTGGCATTCAACTGCAGAGCTGAGGAGGGCTCTCCCAGGCCCCTCGCGGCACTTTAGCCCTCAGCCCCGTCAATGGCGCTGCACCCTAGCCAGGTGGCCCACTGGGTCCTGGGACTTTTTCTCATCTGTCATTTTAATTACATATCTTTCAGAGTATTTTTAGGCAAAACCGTATTCTGCTTTGACTAATTTTCATCTCTTTTACCTCTGAGTGTGAAGCGTTTAGAACAGGCGCCCAGCAAGTGGTCAGTGACTGTTATTTACCATCACTGTCACTCTAGAAAGCACTGGAGTGAAAGGGCAGCCCTGAGACTCGTCCAGCCCCCTAAAGAGAACCCCCTGCCATCCCTGGATGAGTCCTTGACGTGAACACCCTCTTTGCTGGACAATTCAAAGAGCCAGTGCCCCAGTTTCCCAGGCCCCTCTTCTGCCCACAGGATAACATCACTCCAGGGACCCAGGAATAAGAATTGTAGGGACGATGCTGTCTAACCATGTTTTCAGAAATTGTGTCATTTTTTGAGTAAGGATATCTTTATTCTAAAACCCATGTTTTCCAACCCATAAAAACCACTCGATACAGGCCAATATGAATGAGAAGCTCAGCAGAGAAGGATGGAGGGAGAGAGAAGCGTGAGATGCAGGGAGCCCAGAGGAGGGGCTGCTGGGCCGGGCAGTGGACCTCAACCTTTACACTGCAGCCCTCACCTCCACAACGAAGGTAGCCACCTCCTTGTCTGGTTCAGTCTGATGGTTCTGACCTTTACTGGGCTCTGAGCAGCCATCAGCTACTGTGATGGCCTCAGAAGACTTGAAGGCCAGGGTCAGAAATAGCCCTGCCAAAGTACCACTCAAGAAACATGGACCAAGGAGACTGGCTTTCTTGGGGAACCTGGTGACGGCTGCCTAAATCCAAAAGAAAAGGACCCGGCCAAACTGTTCTCTAATGTTATCATGGCACTCACAGGACCAGGCGGGGCATGTCACTTCAATCTCTAATCACAGGGCCGGCAGCGCTAATGGCCTTTCCTCCTCTTTGCTGATCACCATACTTTAAAAAGGGGACTGGAGAGCAAATGTAGAGAATTCTATGACCTTCTCCTGACCCTCAACCTAGCCCTCCCTGGATGTGAGCTTGTAACTGCAACGGTCAGAGAACAGCAGCTGAGGAGCCTGAAGGGGACAGAGGTTGGGGGTGGTTTGGTGGTAATTCCAGGCCCTTTGAAGACTGCGAACCTTCTAACAGTTGCCCCCAGCTCTCTCCTGAGAGCACATACCCGACAAGCAAGGGAGCTTGATGGCTGCTCCAGGGGAAATCTAGGACCACTGATCCCTAAGAAGGGCCCAAGCGTCACCAACAGAAGCAGAAACAAAGCCTGGTTAGGTGATATTGCAAGAGGAACCCAGAGAAGCGATTTAGAAAATCATTAAGTTAAAATACATTTTTAAGCTTAATTCTTAGAAAAGAAAAACTTTAGTTATAACACATCTCAGCAGGAGGGGGAGCTCCAGTTTAGTGGTTTGAATTAATAAGAAATATAAATCCTGGGATAGTCATCCACGGCATGGCTTCTAGAAGGGAAACTGAGAAAATAACTTCTGTTGCTCTTTTTTTTTTTAATAAATACATTTATTTATTTATGGCTGCGTTGGGTCTTCGTTGCTGTGTGTGGGCTTCCTCTCTAGTTGCGGCGAGCAGGGGCTACTCTTCGTTGTGGTGCGCGGGCTTCTCAATGCAGTCACCTCTCTTGTTGCAGAGCACGGGCTCTAGGCGCACAGGCTTCAGTAGTTGTGGCACGCGGGCTCAGTAGTTGTGTCTCACGGGCTCTAGAGCGCAGGCTCAGTAGTTGTGGCACACGGGCTTAGTTGCTCCACGGCATGTGGAATCTTCCTGGACTAGGGCTCGAACCCGTGTCCCCTGCACTGGCAGGCGGATTCTTAACCACTGTGCCACTGGGGAAGCCCACTTCTGTTGCTCTTTTAATTTTCCTGGTATTACCACCCCATGATCATTTCCTAAATTTTACAGACACCAGAATTCACTCAAGCTGGGGCTGAGGAGCAACCTCACCACCATAATTCATCTGCTAATTGCTGAATTGAGCGGCTGTGGCAGGAGACTCAGAACTGTTCGGATCCTGAGGGCCACCCTGTACCCCTGGGCCAGTTCCAACTCCAGGTTACGTCCTCCCACTCCAGTCCGACTCGGCGGTTCTCAAACTGTGTGCCAAGGGACCCCAAAGCACCGCAGCAAACTCCACAGGGGTGCCGCTGGATATGTCACACTTTGGGGGGAAACACAGCAATGCTCAACATGAATCAGACACCATGTAAACTGCTAGATGGAGGCAGTTCGGTCTCAATGTGAGACTGCATGACCGTCCTCTGGGTGGTGTCATCTTTGGGAAGCTGAGTTTTTGGAGGCTGTTTTAATAAAAAGCAAGTGCAGCGTGAAAGCTGGTGTGGGACAGGAAGTGAAGGTGGTGGCGTCCAGCCTGATTTCAAAGTCTGAGAAGGCACATGCAGCAGGCACACACATCCCATTAGTAAGTATCTATGGTTATTAAGAATAGAACTCAAACATTATTTCTTCCTTCAGTTCTGTGTATTATTTTTCCAAGTGGCCACTAAGTTGTTAAGACAAGTATCTATTAAGATGTTTGCACCTAATTAACAAACAGAACTGTTAGGTATTTCCTTTAGCCCAAGGAAACCATGAAAAAAATTACTGAGGCACAAAGGGTGCCGCGAACCAAGAAAGCTTGGCAACCTCTGGTCTACACCATTTTCACGGAGGCCAGCCCTCTGCGTGACCCCCAATGCCTGACTCATTTGCTGGCTAAATACATTCCACCTTCAAATTCAAATTCAAAGCTTCTTCCTATTTAAGAAAGTACTATCTGGGTCTCTCATTCCCCTTCCAAGAGAAGCAAACAGATGAGAGGGGCAGCTACTTTCCTAGAGACTGGTTCCTCTCCTCTTCCCACCTTACTGAAAATGCACACTTGGCGATACCACTGATTTTCCAAATATTGATACTCTTTGACCCAGCATCACCACCTCTAGACTTAACCTGAAGAGGTATTGTACAAGCGGGTGAGGGTACTTCCCGCAGTACTGTTTCTAACCGCAAATGCTGGAAACAACCCAAACATCTAGCAGCGGCACACTGGCTCCATCAAGGACAGTATTTACACATGCTGGAGCAGCAAGTGGAATAGAAGGCAACAAAGAAAGAGGCCCAAGACTTATAATCTGGTTGAAAAAAGCAAGTGGCAAAACAGGGTTTCTGATATGATCACATTAAATAAATTATAATGCATATATGTCTGACGTGCAGGAAGAAAACTGAGGAAATGCACATTAAACTGCTCACTGCTTGTTAGGCATACCCAATATTTTTGGGGTGGGGGACACTCATTAGGGAACCATTTTCCTGATCCTCAGCTGTTACACACATGCCTTCCTCAAATGGGCTGAGTAGCCCATTAAAGAACACCTGTGTCTTAGCAACAACGACAATCAAAACCCCAGTGGGATTTCTGGGATGACGGGATGAGCCTAAAATTTATATGGCAAGGTGAAGAGCAAACACTAGTCACTAAAGCCGGAGGACTGACACTTCCAGATATCAAGACGTATTCGAGGGGTTGGCCATTAGCGGTGTGCGGTGTTGGTGCAATGGAACTGACTAGAGCGTCCAGAAGGAGACTCATCACACGTGGACATTTAATTTAAGCAAAAGGTGCCACTTGGTGCGGTGCGGAAAGGGCAGTCATTTTAACAACAGATTCTGGGGTTGGGAGATAATACATATGAAAAAAAGTCGATCTTGCACCCCTACCTCCAGCTCATACAAAAATCCGTTCTAAGTGGATTATAGACCTATGTGTGAACATTTGAAAATAAAGTGACTAGCAGATGCCATAGGAGAGTATCTTCATGACTTTGGGGTAGGATAAAGATATATTAAACAGGACATAAAATGTCTAATTGCTAAGGAAAAGATGAATAATCTGGATTTCATGAACATTAAGAACTTATGCTCAGGCTTCCCTGGTGGTGCAGTGGTTAAGAATCTGCCTGCCAATGCAGGGGACAGGCGTGCGAGCCCTGGTCCGGGAAGATCCCACATGCCGCGGAGCAACTAAGATCGTGCGCCACAACTACTGAGCCTGCGCGCTAGAGCCTGCGAGCCACAGCTACTGAGCCCTCGTGCCACAACTACTGAAGCCCACGCACCTAGAGCCCATGCTCCGCAACAAGAGAAGCCACCACAATGAGAAGCTCGCGCACCGCAACGAAGACAGTAGACCCTGCTCACCGCAACTAGAGAAAGCCCACACACAGCAACAAAGACCCACCACAGCCAAAAAAAAAAAAACTTGTGCTCATCAATCAACACCACTGAGAGAGAGAACAGGCAAGTCACAGAGGGAAACAATATATGCAAAGCATATATCCAACAAAGGATCATAGCCAGAAAAAAGAACTCCTCAAACCAACAAAAAGAAAGACGTCACAAATAAAAAACAGATAAAAGACTCGAACAGGGTTTTCACAAAAGAGGCTATCCAAATGGCCAACAAACTATCCCAATGGCCAATGATCAAATGGCCAACAAACTATCCCAATGGCCAATGATAAGGTGCTCAACATCCTTCATCACCTGGGAATTGCAAATGAAAACTATGAGATACCACCAGCAGGGCTAAAAAAACAACACTGTCACGTGGTTGGTGAGGGTGCAGAACTGGAACTCTTTCCACTGTTGGTGAGGTGAAAATTGGTACATCCACTTTGGAAAACTGTCAGGCAGTGTCTACTGAAGCTGAACATATGCATAACCTCTGACCTAGCAGCGCCATCCCAGAAACGCAGTCACATGTTCACTGAAAGATGAACAGGGATGTTCACAGCAGCACTGTTCACAATAACCAAAAACAGGAAACAACCCAAAAGTCCATTTGTAAGCGTCTAGTCATACAATGGACTACTATAACGTAATGAGAATGGGCAATCTGTAAGTACACGCAACATAAATGAACCTTACACGTGACACTGAGCGAAGACAGTCAGACATATACAGGACATATATGTGACTCTCCTTTCATGGGGATGGTGGTCACCTGACTGGAGGGCTTGAGGGGAGGGGCAGTTTGCTGACTGCAAGGGGCCCAAGGTAGGCTTCTGGGATCTTGGTCGTGTTCTGCTTCTTGATCTGTCTGCTGGTTATAAGAGTGTGTTCATTTTGTGAAGTCACTGACCTGTGTATTTATTTATTTACTTATTTATTAATATTATTTTTAAATATTTTCTTATTTATTAGTTATTTGGCTGTGCCAAATAAGTACTTAGTTGCGGCACACAGGATCTTCATTGCGGCACGTGGGATCTTTAGTTGCGGCACGCGGGATCTTTAGTTGCAGCATGTGGGATCTTTTTTAGTTGCGGCATGTGGGATTTAGTTCCCTGTCCAGGAATCAAACCCGGGCCCCCCTACATTGGGAGCGCGGAGTCCTAGCCACTGGACCACTAGGGAAGTCCCTGACCTGTGTATTTATAATTTGCGTACTTTTCTACATGTATATTGTACTTCAATAAAAGGTTTACAGGAACAACAAACAACAGGTGGGTTAAATTACGGTGACAGAAATCAGAATGATGGTTACCCCTGAGGGGGCAGCATGAGTGAAGGCCTGCAGGAGGCTTTGGGGGTGATGGGAACGTACCACTTCTTGATCTGGGTGGTTGTTTACATGCGTAAGTTCACTTTGTAAAAAGAGCTGTTAAGTTAAAATGTGCCTATTTTTCTGTATGTATGTTGTATTTCCGTAAAATTAATGCCTTCAAAGTACTTCTGGGGGGCAGAGAAGTTACAAATGTAACGACATTGGCCCAGAGCACTAGGACTGCTCTCAGCCTAGATTCACTTTGCCCAGAAAGCCCACCTTGACTTCCTCTAAGATGGGGTCGGGAGCCCAGTGTGCTCTCTGGGCAGCCAGATCAGCCCCACCCTCACACTCATCTACTGCCCTGAAGGCCTGGTCCTGGCCTGGTTTCCCTGACAGACTATGTGCTCCCCCAGGCAGGGCGAATGTCCTGCTTGCCACTGCACGTCCTCCCTGGGAAGTGCCTGGCCTAGAGCAGGGACTCAGTCACGTTTGCTGAATGAACGTCTTATTTGGGTCTTGGAAACGGGGTTGCGACACAGAAAGTACACTGGGCTCTCCTATGCCCTTCGTCACCCAGATTACGGTGACACACTTCAAGAAACGTATCAGCGTCACCACAGGGCACGGTCCTGCTCATTCTCAGCTCATCAGCGTTATTAATGAGATATGGAAATGGATAGGGGGGATGTGATCATTCTTTTCTGAAACAGCTGATGTGTTCGTCAGCCTACCCAAAGTAGACATTGAATGAAACGTGCCTGTGTCTGCTGCAGTAAGAGGAAGCCTGAGGTCAGCAGAGGCTGGGAACTAGCTGGTAACAAGGACTGTGAATTATCCAGTTGTGAATTCCCGAGGCTGGCCCTGTGGCAGGCTCACTGGAGGCGCCTGAAACCCCAGTTCCCACCCCAGAATCTGACCTGAGCTCCTCACAAGACATACATTGCACACTGCCGTGATCAACACAAGGTACCAAATAGAATACTTCTGAGTGAACAAAAGAACCAGGAGACACACCAGAAGATTCCAAGCAGAGGAGTCATATATTAATCCCTGAATACAGGTCGCTCTTATCACTGAATCAACCTTCTCACCTCAGGGCACTAAAATGCCTTGTTATGCTTCTAAGGGAGGAATTTCGTCTGTTGTGTTCACTGCCCTAAGTATTTGCGGAATGACCCACTGAATGAATGTCTACCCCTCTAGGTGGTCAGCCCCCCAAGGGCGGGGGCCCACACCTGTGTTCACATCTTGGCTCCTGGCTGGGAAGGGCACTCAGCGAAGGTCCACAGGAGGGATCTGAAGCACACTTACCGCCAGGAAGCCCAGCTTGCCTCCACACTGCGTCTTAAGCCCCATGGCGGCCGTGAGATGGATCTCAACCAGCGTGCTCGGGGGGATTTTCTCCTCTGCACATTCAGCCAGGTTCACAGCGCACAAAGCCATGTGTACGTCTGAACAGGCGGATCCCACAGGAAGCTTGCCTATGGCGGCAGAAACGGACAACGACTGTTGACAGATTCCCTCGACCCAAGCTTTTTCCTGCTTCCTCAAGCACAATCGGAGCACCAGCAGAACCAAAGGAGAAAGTCTGTGAGCTCGGTGATCACACAGTCCTGGATGGGGTGCCAGGCTCTGTGACTTCGTAGCAGTGTGCTCCTTTCTGCCTCACAGGTTGTTGGGGACAAGAGAAAACACAGGTCACAGGTCTGGCCCGTGGCCCCAGCCCTGTGTAATGGGGAGTGGCTGTGACTGCAGGCCGGTGAACAGGACTCAGAGGCGCAAACTCCAATGCTTTCCAAAACGGCGTCAACAGCATGGCCACGTCCTGCTAACACAATCCTGCGTCTCCAAATGTTGCGAGAAAGGTTATAAAAATTAAAGACAAAAACCCAAGAACAAACTGACGTGACTTTATTTTCATTCAACAAGACCCCACGGTATATAAGCGCACACCCTCCTGAGGTGGGGGGACGTGACACACAACTGAGCCGTGACAGCGGACACATCATGGGGCGGAGGTGGAAGGCCAGGAGAGGCTTACTAACCCTCCCGTGAGGGCTGTACAGCTCATCTGCGGTGGTCCTGAACTCGGGGACCAGAGTGCCCTTGCTCAGGCCCCGGGGCCCGTCGAGGCTCTGAGGCTTTCACGCTGCTGCCTGCTTCAGTCCTCACCACAGTGCAGGGAGGTGCCCAAGGCAAGCAGGCGCCTCACTCTGCTGAGCCTCAGGGGTGGCCCAGCCAGGCCTCCCAATCCCACCCAGCCTCTCTGGTCTTTTATCAGCCTCCGGACTTCATTCTGCACAGGCGTTAGGTGTTGGTCCCCCCCGGGAGGCACCACTGACTGGGCTTTCTCCTTTGCAGGGAAGGAAGGCGGAGGGCAGTGTGGGGACCGTGTCACCTCTGTCCTCTTGGTGCCTTGCGCGGGGCCAGGCCCACAGAGTGCTCAGTGAATGTGGGCAGAATGAGTGATGTGAACCATCCCAGCTGGAATTCTCCTGAACAGATGCAGCCTCCAGATCAGAGACCTGGGATGGAGCTGCTTCCCTCCCCCCGGGCCCGGGCACACTGATGGGACAGAGAAGCAGGGTAGGTCTGCAAATGGCCCTCTGCTAGAACTCTACGAAGGCCCCAGGTGTTCACACCCCACAGCTGGCTCCAGTGTCTCATCTCCACTCCCCCTAGGGCCTGGGCTGAAGCTCCCTCCCTCAGCCACCAGGGCCCTATATCCTGTTACCACATCCCACTGCTGTTCTCTGCCCTCATCTTATCGATGGCCCAGCAGCAACTTGCCTTCTTGAACCCTCTGACTTTGCTCCCTCGACACCAAGCATCTTGGCCTCTCCTGCCTGACCACCTCTCAGGCAGCCTCTGCCCGACTCCTTGTCCCGGGCCTGCCCCTTCCGTGTGGGTCTCCTTCCACATGCCCTCGAGGGGCCCCCCTTCACCACAAGCCCTCTCATCAGCACCCATGGTTTTCATTCTCACCTGCAGGCCAAAGACCTAGCTCCTTTCCTTGGCCTGCAGATCCAGCATGGCCCCCACCACTGCATCATTTCCCCTCGGTGTCTCACAGGCAAGTGTCCCGAGCGGAACTTCTCACCTCCTCCCTAGAAAACTGCTTCTCCTCTCGTTTTCCTTACCTTTGCTGGTGGCAACAGCGTTCACCCAAACGCTCAAGCAAGAAACCAGAGAACCATCTTAGCTAGCTCCTTTCCTTACCCTTCCCGTCCAATGAGTCCCCAAGGCCTGTCAACCCCACCTTCTCCTTTATCTCTGTCCTGTCCTCTTGGCACCTGCATTAGCTTCCACTGGTCCTCCCTGAAGGCAGCCTCAATGCTCTCTTCAGAGCGAATCTTCTCGACCTCAGAAGCACAGACCTGATGACATCATTTCCTCCACTGCACTGGCTCCCATCCCTCTCCCCTTGCACAGCCAACCTTGGGGACCACTGAAATATTCTCCTCCAGAGCTACCCACGTGGGGTTCCTCCTTGGGAACATGCATCCCTCTGCCTGGAAGGCACCTCCCCTTCTGCAGAGCTGGTGAACTCTACGCATCCTTTCGTGCAAAGCCTTTCCTTTTCCAGAAAGCCTTTCCTGAAACCCTCCCCAATAAGGACCCCTTCCCCTGAACTGAAATCCAATTCTTCTGCTACCTCTACCACACTGAACTGTAATTCACTTGCTCACCTGTCTGCTTCTCCATTAGAGCAGGAGTTCGTTGAATGAAATAAATGATCATATTTCACTGAATCTAAGATGCCATCAATTTTAAGTTTCACTATTAAGTACCACCAAGGAAAAAACACTGCCAACTCAACCATGACATTCATTGTGTAGAGGACAAAGCCAAGCGTAGAGATGTTAATGTGAAAAATGTGTGTCTTAAATTGATGAACTGCAATCTTTACCGCTGTAGCTGTTTGTCTAACCATCCTAAACGGGTAGTGTGAAGGGGACATCATTCAGCTGGGGCAGAAAACTGGCAAACTGCGCCAGGGTGGAGTGATGGCATGGGGGCACTTCGAGGCAAGACAGGCCGTGGTGGCAGCCCTCACCTGTGATGTGCAGCTGGTGCAGCCTGTGATAGGCCAGGGCTGCATCCCGAGCGCTGGTCTTAGCTTCCTCCTCAAAGCCTGCGGCAGTGGCCAGGGTGGCCCGCCGGTGCTGGAAGACCTTCTTGAGCAGCCAGCGCACCAGGCGCAGCTTCTGCAGGCTGTAGCGGATCACGTTCCAGGAGAGGCTGCAGGCCAGGTCCAGGCGGGAGGTGGGCAGTGCCCGGCCCAACACCGACAGGCAGGTTTGCAGGTTTGCAGCGGCAGCTGCAAAATCCCCCTAGCAAGAGGCAAGAAGGTGTAATGTTCGCTGGCCTTGGTGTGGCCTTTTTGTTTACTTTAACAAAAACTCTTACTTTCTCTTCACCCCTCCCGACTATTAGAGTAATACATACTCACTGAAGAAAATCTGGGAAAATTTAGAAAGCTACAAAAAAGTGAAAAGAAATCACCTGTAATCTTATCCCCCAGAAAGAATGACTGCTGACATTTTAATATATTTCCTCCCAGTCTTTCTACTAAATTGGGATGGTACTGTGTTATATCTTCAAGCAAATACTATTCAGAATTTCAGAATTTATGTACGTAGCTTTCATACATATGGTGATGACATGGATCTAGATGATGAACGATGTGATCTTTTAGGTTCTCAAAGTGTGGTTCCCAGAGATCAGTAGCATCTTGTTAGATGCTACTGGTTTCTGGGAATCTTGTGAGAAATGTGAATTCTTGGTGCCTCACCCTAACCCTCCCCCCCCATCCCCCGACCTAATGAATCAGAGCCTCTGGGGTCAGGGCCTCTGGGTGATCCTAATGTCTGCTGACGTTTGAGAACCACAGTTTTAGGCAAATACACAGCTAAACTACTCTAACCAAGGATCTGAACAACTCTCTGCCAACCTGAGAGGGTCTAGCAGGGAGTCTACTGCCCTGTATTGAAGGCCTTTTTCTCTGTTTTTCTCATTACTGAAGGCGACACAGTCTTGAGAAACTGGAGTAAACGCTCTTCTCCTTTCCCATCACGCAGTGGGTATGATACCTGTACTTTCCTTCCTGCACCATTACAGAAAAGAGGATCCTTACAAGGGGAAAGTGGATGCCAACGCTCTGAGGATGACAATCTCTGAGGTGGTGCTGCCATCCTTCCAGCCAGGAGAAGCACCTGTGTTTACAGGTTCCAAAGGAGGTGGGCCTTTCTCTGTGTCTCCTGGCTCCTCCTTCCCGTCTTTCCCAGGAAGGTTGGCTGTTTCTAAGGCTCGGGCTTTGGCTCTTGTCTCTTCCAACTCACCAATCCAACTCGCCCTTGAGTGCCCTCCCCTGGCAGACGCACAGCTTCCAGCACACCCTGGTCCCGACCCATCTTGGCCACCACGGCCTGCCTCCTGGTCGGGAAGCTTCTC
This sequence comes from Lagenorhynchus albirostris, assembly GCF_949774975.1. Taxonomy (NCBI): domain Eukaryota; kingdom Metazoa; phylum Chordata; class Mammalia; order Artiodactyla; family Delphinidae; genus Lagenorhynchus; species Lagenorhynchus albirostris. The sequence continues at coordinate 7,452,767 of NC_083105.1, forward strand.
ACCCTCAGGGCCCTCTCACAGCACTTTCAAGCAACACGGTTAGACAGAGCCCACCACAGCTTCCAGCCTCCCCCATCTCTGAGTCACTGTCACTGCCACTTTCCTTCCATTTCACATCCCAGGTATTTCTTGAATTCATGCCTTTCCTTTCAATTTCCAGCTCCTTGTCACCTCTCACCCAGCCTCCTCTAAGAGCACCCTCACTTGCTTCCATGCATCTGTGTCTCCCTCCTCCAACTCACCCTTCATACAGCCACCAGAATGACGTTCGTAAAACACAGCCCTGAACCTGTCTCTAGGATAAACATCTAGGGGTACGTGTCATCCTGTGTTAGGGGTGGCGCCAACAACCACACCTATATTGCAGTAGCCGCAGCCCTGGACATGGCTGACAGGTCCACTGACAGACTGGCTGGCCAAATTCTCTCTTGTAGGGTCCGCAGCTGGCAGGCGGGGAGAGCAAGCCCATGGCTACCTGCTGCCGAGGGCTGGACTGGTCCTTGCTCCTCCCGAGACACGGGTGTTTAACTCTTCCTTCCGTGCCGTGAGTTTGCCCCAGAATCCTTCCCATAAACTCCCTTGTTGATTTCAAAAGAGGACTTGCAGCAAATTTTCCTGCTCAAAAACCTTCCTGGTTCTCCAGAGAACTGGGACAAAAACCTCAAATCAGTTGCTAGTCAAATACGTCTCCAACTTGGGCCCTAGCTACACTACCAGCCTTAGCCCTCGTCTCCCCCGACATACCCTACACTCCAGACATACCCATCTACTTGCTAGTCCCCCAGAAGCCCACCTATTCCTGCCATCCTCTCCCCTTGGAAGGGCCTTCCTGCTCTTGACCACTCTGCTCACACCCCAGACTCCCAGAGCACTTTACTCTCCCGTCATATTACAGACTAGAGATCAGCTCGTGTCCGTGGAATCACTTCTGCCTAGGTGCCCTCTCCTCCGCTGCCCTGTAACTGTTGGGGGTAGGGTCCCCTCGTCCTCTTGCCCCCCGGGGTATTTTTATATGCTGGGGTGTTGGAATAAGTTGCTGAGTTATGGGCCGAGCCTGGGGGAGGAAGGGGAAAGGCAGGCGGCAGGACTCACCCGGGCCAGGTCCAGGTCTGCCTGCTTCCGGTGCCTCCAGAAGGTGACTGAGGAGCGCGAATGCGGCCGGATCACTGGCTCCCCGTGGACCAGCAGCTTCACAAAGACGCTCAGGACAATCACACCGTTCACCAGCCACAAGAGGAGCGTTGGCATCATCCAGTCAAACCAGCCCGCAGAACCTAAGGAGGAGCGTCTCAGCTGAGCCCGTGGGGAAGCACCTCCTGAAGCAGCCCTGGGAGACTGCAGGGCACCTGACTGACCCCTCACTGTGAGAGCAAAGAGCCTCCTACCTCATTTTTGGAACAAATGCGATTGCTTCATGTAGTAGCAATGTCGAAGTGCACAGGGGGGGAATAATACATGCACCTTAATCCACACGATAGCAAATTTGGGATGGTTCTACAGCCTAACTAGGAACCCTGTAGCCCTTGTCTCTATGGGGCAGGATGCCACAAAAATCTTTGTTAGCCAAGGCAGGGTTAGGCCACTGGTTTAATGACTCAGGCAGTAAGAAGACCACATCCTCCTTCAAACAGCCACACCCTCAAACCCCCAATTAAGGCAGTGCAGGGTCCTGATTTGTTTTGCTCTTTCTGACTGAACTTGGGTTTGCCCTGTTACTTCTGAAATGCGACTTATGCCAGTCCCTATCAGAAGCAAGCAGGCGGGGGCCCCCTACGAAAGCCCTTCGGGACCTGGCGGACAAGCCGAGTGGCTGCATGCAGGGCCTTCTCCTGCCACAGCAGCCCACCCAGGCCCGGGTGGCACGAGGGGCCTTCCACCTACCTGACTCGAGAGACAGCATGCTGCGGCCAGAGCCTGAGTGTGGACGCTGGTCCGAGTCGTGGGCCCCTCCCCATTGCAGCAGGGCGGTCAGGGGGTTAAAGGAGAGGCACAGGAAGGTGAGGACACACAGCAGGATTCGCGAGCGGTCCACCATGCCAAGTGCTACAGGAGGAGAGTCTGGCTCATCTTTGACCTTCAAAACGGGGCCACAAGGTTAGAACAAATACTGCGTGGATTTTTATAGCATTTTACTTTTATATATATCGGAATCAGATCATGAGATTTAAATTCAAGACCATTAAGTCAGATGGGAATAAAGCACTTGCCCTCTTGCCACCTGGGAGAAGAACATGTTCTAAAGACCAGAGGGACATGAGCTCTGCTTTTACAACAGAGCTCCATCACAAAAGAGAACACTCTGCAGGATTCTGTTTCTGTGTAATTCCACAACAGGCAAGCTCATCTAAAGCGACAGAAGGCAGATCAGAAGTCTCAGGCTGGAGAGACGTGTGTGCACTTCCTGCAAAGTGTAAGTTCATGGGAGATAAAAATGTTCTATATCATTTTGTTCTAAACTAGAAGGGATTTATTCATTTATCATTTTGTTGTTTTTTTTATAAATTTATTTATTTTTCTTTTATTTATTTTTGGCTGCATTGGGTCTTCGTTGATGCGTGCGGGCTTTCTCTAGTTGCAGTGAGCGGGGGCTACTCTTCCTTGCGGTGTGCGGGCTTCTCATTGCGGTGGCTTCTCTTGTTGCGGAGCACAGGCTCTAGGCACGCAAGCTTCAGTGGTTGCCGCACGCAGGCTCGTAGTTGTGGCTCCCGGGCTCTAGAGTGCAGGCTCAGTAGTTGTGGTGCACGGGCTTAGTTGCTCCGTGGCATGTGGGATCTTCCTGGACCAGGGCTTGAACCTGTGTCCGCTGCACTGGCAGGTGGACTCTTAACCACTGCGCCACCAGGGAAGCCCCATTTATTGTTTTTTGTTTTGTTTTGGTTTTTTTGGCTGCACCACACAGCTGATAAGATCTTAGTTCCCTGACCAGGGATCAAACCCGGGCCCTCAGCAGTGAAAGAGTGGAGTCCCAACCACTGGACCTCCAGGGAATTCCCTATTGTTATTTTTTAATTGAAGTATAATTGACCTACAACACTATGTTGGTTCGAAGTACACAACAGAGTGACTCGATGTTTTCATACATTACATCAGCTCCATGGTAAGTCTAGTTACCATCTGTCACCATACAAAAACACTACGATACTATTGACTATATTCCCCATGTTGTATATTTCACCCTTGTGACATTTATTTTGTAACTGGAAGTTTATAATATCTTTTTTTTAAATTTTTTTTTTAGTTTGTAGTATCTCTTAACCTCCCTCACCTATTTCACTCACCCTCCCAACTCCCTCCCCTCTGGCAATCACCCATTTGTTCTCTGTATCTACCAGTCTGTTTCGTTTTGTTGTGTTCGTCCATTTGTTTTGTTTTTTAGATTCCATATGTAAGTGAAATCCTATGTATTTGTCTTTGTCTGACTCATTTCACTTAGCATAATACCCTCTAGGATCATACATGGTGCGACAACATCTCATTCTTTTTTACAGCTGAGTAACATTACACGGTATATATATATATATATATATATATATATCTCACATCTTCTTTATCTACTCATCTATCTGTGGGCACTTAGGTTGCTTCCATATCTTGGGCTATTGTAAATAATGCTGCAATAAACATAAGGGTGAACATTACTTTTTGAATTAGTGTTTTTGTTTTCTTTCAGAAAAATACCCAGAAGTGGAATTGCTGGATTGGATGGTAGTTTTATTGCAAATTTTTTGAGGAAACTTCCTACTGTTTTCCATAGTGGCTGTATCAATTTTCATTTCCACCAATAGTGCATGAGGGTCCCCTTTTCTCCACATCCTCACCAACACCTATCATTTTCTGTCTCTTTTATTACACTTAGCATAATACCCTCTAGGTCCATCCACGTTGTCACAAATGGCAAGATTTCACTCTTTTCTTATGGCTAATATTTCATTGCATATATACCACATCTTCTTTATCCACTCATCTATTTCTGGGCACTCAGGTTGCTTCCTTATCTTGGCTATTGTAAATAATGCTGCAACGAACACAGGGGTGCATATTTTTTTTTTTTTTTTTTAATATTTATTTCTTTGGCTGTGCCGGGTCTTAGTTGTGGCATTCAGGATCTTCGTTGCTGCATGTGGGATCTTTTTAGTTGCGGCATGAGAAATCTTAGTTGTGGCATGCGGGATCTAGTCCCCTGACAAGGGATTGAACCCATGCCCCCTACAATGGAAGCTCGGAGTCCTGACCACTGGACCACCAGGGAATTCCTGATGTTGAGCATCTTTTCATGTGCCTGTTGGCCATTTATATGTCTTGCAAAAATGTCTATTCATGTCTTCTGCCCATTTTAAAATTGTTGTTTGTTTGGGGGTTTTTCTGATGTTGAGTTGTATGACTTCTTTGAAAATTTTGGATACTAACCCCTTATTAGATATATTGTTTGCAAATACCTTCCTCCATTCAGTAGGTAGCCTTTTAGTTTTGTTGGTAGTTTCCTTTGCTGTGCAAAAGGTTTTTCTTTTGTTTTTTTTTAGGGTTACATCCGTCTACTCTCTTTTTTTTCTTAATTTATTTTTATTTTTAGCTGCGTCAGGTCTTAGTTGTGGCACGCAGAATCTTTTTGTTGTGGTGCGCGGGCTCTCCGTTGTGGCGTGTGGGCTTCTCTCTAGTTGTAGCCCGTGGGCTTCTCTCTAGTTGTGGCGTGTGGGTTTTTCTCTCTCTAGTTGTGGGGCGCAGGTTCCAGAGCACTTGGGCTCTGTAGTTGTGGCGTTTGGGCTCCAGAGCGCATGGGTTTTGTGGTTTGTGGTATGCAGCCTCTCTAGTTGAGATGCGTGGGCTCAGTAGTTGTGGCGCATAGGCTTAGTTGCCCAGTGGCGTGTGGGATCTTAGTTCCCCGACCAGGGATCGAACCCGTGTCTCCTGCATTGGAAGGCAGATTCTTTATTTACCACTGGACCACCAGGGAAGTCCCAATGCAAAAGCTTTTTAATTTGATGTAGTTCCATTTGTTTATTTTTGCTTTTGTTCCCCTTGCCTGAGGAGACACAGCTCCTCCCAAATTGCTAAGACCAGATTTCCCTGGTGGTGCAGTGGTTAAGAATCCACCTGCCAATGCAGGGGACACAGGTTCGAGCCCCAGTCCGGGAAGATCTCACATGCTGCAGAGCAATGAAGCCCATGCGCTGCAACTACCAAACCTGTACTCCAGGGCCTGCAAACCACAACTGCTGAGCCCGTGTGCCACAACTACTGAAGCCCGTGCGCCTAGAGCCTGTGCTCCGCAACAAGAGAAGCCACAGCGATGAGAAGCCCATGCACCGCGATGAAGAGTAGCCCCCGCTCGCTGCAGCTAGGGAAAGCCTGCACACGCAACGACAAAGACCTGACGCAGCCAAAAATAAATAAATTAAAATTAATTAATTAATTTTTAAAAATTGTTAAGACCAATAACAAAGAGCATACTGTCTATGTTTTCTTCTGGGAGTCTTATGGTTTCAGGTCTTACATTTAAGTCTTTGATCTATTTTGAGTTTATTTTTGTAGATGGTGTGAGAAAGTAGTCCAGTTGATTCTTCTGCATGTAGCTGTCCCATTTTCCCAGCACCATTTATTGAAGAAGCTGTCATTTCCCCTTTGTATATTCTTGCCTCCTTTGTCATAGATTTAAGTATGGGTTTGTTTCTAGGCTCTCTATTCTGTTCCATTGATCACGTGTCTGTTTTTGTGCCAGTACCACACTGTCTTGATTACTGTAGTCTGAAATCACGGAATGTGCTACCTCCAGCTCTGTTGTTCTTTCTCAAGATTGTTTTGGCTATTTAGGGTCCTTTGTGTTTCCACATAAATTTTAGAATTATTTGTTCTAGTTCTGTGAAAAATGTCTTTGGTATTTTGACAGGGATTGCACTGAATCTGTAGGTTGCCTTGAGGAATATGGTCATTTTAACGGTATTAATTCTTCCAACCCATGAGCACAATATACCTTTCCATCTGTTTGTGTTGTCATCAATTTCTTTCATCAATGTCTTATAGTTTTTCCAGTACAGGTCTTTTACCTACTTGGTTAGATTTATTCCTAGACATTTTCTTCTTTTTGATGCAATTGTAAATGGGATTGTTTTTCATTTCTCTTTCTGATACTTTGTTGTTAGTGTATAGAAATGTAACAGATTTCTGTATATTAATTTTGTATCCTGCAAACTTACTGATTTTATTTATTAGTTCTAACAGTTTTTTGAAGGTGTCTTTAGAATTTCCTATATATAGTATCATGTCATCTGCAAACAGTGACAGTTTTTTTTTGTTTATTTATTTATTTTTGGCTGCATTGGGTCCTTGTTGCTGCGTGCGGGCTTTCTCTAGTTGCAGCAAGTGGGGGCTACTCTTTGTTGCGGTGCGCAGGCTTCTCATTGCGGTGGCTTCTCTTGTTGCGGAGCATGGGCTCTAGGTGTGCGGGCTTCAGTAGTTGTGGCACACGGGCTCAGCAGTTGTGGCTTGCAGGCTCTGGAGGGCAGGCTCAGTAGTTGTGGCACACAGGCTTAGTTGGTCCGCGGCACGTGGGATCTTCCCGGACCAGGGATTGAATCCGTGTCCCCTGCATTGGCAGGAAGACTCCCAACCACTATGCCACCAGAGATGCCCAACAGTGACACTTTTACTTCTTCCTTTCCAAACTGGATTCCTTTTATTTCTTTTTCTTGTCTGATCACTGTGGCTAGGACTTCCAATTCTATGTAGAATAAAAGTGGTGAGAGTGGGCATCCTTGCCTTGTTCCTGATCTTGGAAGAAATGCTTTCAGCTTTTTACTCTATATCTTGATTACTGTGAGTTACATAAGCGTATACAACACTTGTTAAAACTCATCATACTGCACGATACAGTAAAATAGGTGCACTGTATCACATATAAATTACACCTCAAAGTTGATTAAAGACCATACTTTAGTATGAACCTATTTACAGAAGCTTGCTTATTCTTTTTTTTTTTTTAGCCGCACCACACAGCTAATAGGATCTTAGTGCCCCAACCAGGGATTGAACCTGGGCCTTCAGTGGTGAAAGTGTGGAGTCCTAACCACTGGACTGCCAGGGAATTCCCAGACGCTTGTCTATATCTAAAACCACAACATTGTTTTGTTTTCTCCCCAGTTTTACAGAGGGAGAACTGGAGGCAGAGGCCCTGCCTGCCCAGGGAGCCTAAGGAGGGAGGGAGACTGGAACCAGATCTCCGCTGACTCCCAGGGTGTACATCCCACACAACTTGTTTTCAGTATTTTTAAACCATTTGAAAATTTCTTCTAAGGATTCAGACACCTATCTAATTCAACGTATATGTCACGTGGCCTTTTGTTACCAAGCAGAATCACATTTATAAAATATTTCAAAAATAGAGCTTCCTTAATAAAATTAAGTACATGATACAATAAATGGTCTGATCAAAAACTTATGCTAGGGGCTTCCCTGGTGGCACAGTGGTTGGGAATCCGCCTGCCAGTGAAGGGGACCCAGGTTCGAGCCCTGGTCCGGGAAGATCCCACATGCCAAGGAGCAACTGGGCCCGTGCACCACAACTACTGAGAGCCTGCGCTCTAGAGCCTGTGCTCCGCAACAAAAGAAGCCACCGTGGTGGGGGGCCCGTGCACCGCGACGAGGAGTGGTCCCCGCTGGCCGCAACTAGAGAAGGCCCTCGCGTAGCAATGAAGACCCAACGCAGCCAAAAATAAACAAATAAAATAAATTAAAAAAAAAAAAAAAACTTACGCTAGAAGGGAACTCTGTGCTTTTGAGGCCAGAAACTAACTGCCAATGTCAAAATACAGCACAAACCCCAGTGGTCTCCACAGGCTCCTGGGAAGATCATTAGGCTTGAGCCTCTTTTAACGAATTCCATTAAACAAGAATTGCCAGGGGCTTTCTTCCACAATTAAAGGCCCTTGGTAGGAATGTTATCTGTTAGACTGCAAACTGTAATCATTTCCCAAAGAGGACCCAGAGGCAGCATCATCCTAACCCAACTGATCAACCTCACAAAGTGGTCTTGCCAGGCTCATTATGGGCGAGGGAAGCGATGAGGTGCCTCCAGCAACTCCTGGCTCCGCACAACAGCCGCTGTGTGTTCCCATGCTGGATTTGGCCATTATTCCCCTCTGATGGGCCCTTTCAGCAAGGACCAGTAAAACCGGAGGTTGTATCCCCATAGAGTCAGCTTTCTTTTTCTTTATTCTCCAGTACGTGGCTAATTTCACAGAATTCTCGTTCCTCTCCAGCCCAGGGCCTCTGAACACCTGACCTGGACCGCTGTCTGCAGCCTCCCCACTATTAACTTTGGGGAGATGGGAGAGATTCCAGGGGTCAGGGGATTTCAAAAGCTCATTACCTTTGCGTCATCCAATAGAGGGCTTCCTGGCTCAGAGTCGATGGAGTAGGGGGAGAAGCCTGCCTGGGACCCTGAGTCGGAGGCCGGAGGCGACATCAGAAGGACATTCTGATTAAAGTCATCGATCTTCAGGTCCACGTCATTGTCCACCAGGCTGCCTAGGTCAATGCCCTTCAAGAGCTCTGTAAAGAAAACCCTACCTGGCAAACGGTCCGTTTTATAGCACCCCACCTGGGCTGGAGCTGGGCTAGGTGAGGGATGCACAGCCCCTGCTCCTGCTTCACCCCTGAAGGCACCTTTTACACAACAGTGGACCCTGCCCGGTGCCCAGCACAGGACTTCTACTATAACCGGAAAGTCTGAAACCCTTTTCTCAACGAGCACACTTACTGTTCTTCTGATTTGCCAGTTTCAGCACCATGTTCTCCTGGCGCAGTTTATGATTGACCTGCTGCAAGTATTTGATGTAGTCAATGGCCTTCCTCAGAACGCCAGACTTGTGCATCTGGGAAGGAAGACGGGTGAAAAACACGGTGGCGTCAGACCAGCTTGCAGTGAAGAGAGCAGAGGCCCAGAGCTCGGGCTCTGGAGTGGGAGGTGCTGAGTTCAGATGCTGACTCTCCCACTACTTAGCTGTGCAACCCAGGACAAGTTACTCAACATCTCTGAACCTCACTTTCCTCCTCCGTGAAATAGGGATAATGATAGTATATGAGTCATAGGCTTGCCATGAGGATTAAATGAGCTAATATGTGTAAAGAGTTTAGCCTCTGGCCTGGCACACAGTAACACTATATATTAGCTGTTACTCCTACTTCCTATGATAATCCTAGCATCAAAACAAACTTTAAGGAAAACAAATGACAAACCAAAAACCAGAGTACTGTTGGCTGGTTATCTGAAGTAAAGGTATATTAGTACCTTTCAGATTTGTAGGCTACAAGGAAAATTATATTTTCTTTCAAAATAGAGGTAAAGATAAACAGACAACAGGTAAAAAAAATCTCCTATGTGCCAAAGCCAAAAGGTACATTCATTGAAACACCAGAAATTTATGAAAAACCAATTTCCTCTATTTGTTCTTTGTCAAAGATCCAATCTCCATTTTTCCTCCTCCCTAAAAGGTTAAAATATTGTTAGCCATCCCTGAATACAATTAAACATATGCCAAAAATGCCATCAGCTGCCTCAGATGTACACACGGTTGTGTATCTGGCCATCAGTGAGCAGTAGGTGTCTGCGACACGGTGGTAGTAGTGGAGGTGGTGGTGGCCACCACCACTGCAGAGCAGACTCAAAGGTCCAGGCAGGCCACGGCCTTACCAACACCCAACAGTTAATATTTTATAATCCTGGAATTTCAAAACACCAAGATGCTTTAGTAAGAGAGCACCTTTAACTATTCTTGCATTCACTCAGCCTGGGCCTGGGTCTTCCCTAAATTCCTGCAGCAAAGACAGATAGAGGGGAGATGATGGGGCATGAAATAACATTTTGCTTGGCACCTACCTTGGCATCTGTCCCCATGACCAGGTCCTTCAACTCAATGATTTTGTCATTGATGGAGGAGCGATACCGCTTCTCAATGATGTTGTGTGTCGTCCTCCTTTCTCCTTCCTTGGGGGGCTCGAGCTGCTTGACTCCTCCAGGTACCTGCTTAATGGGCACTTTCTCTTGTCCCATCATCACAGGCATTGTGGTCAGAATGGTCCCATTGCTGCCCACCAGGGTCTAGAACAGACACAAGGGCAGAATGACCACTTGGTTAGTCTGAGTAAAGCAACCTCGCAACACAAACCCACTGGCCCTGGCCACGTAGCATCACCTGAAAACGCTGTATAGCCTGACACCCTTCCTGGGTTAATTAAGTCCAGAAGCCTTGGGAGCCGTGGTACCTCAGGTACTGTGCCCCTTTCAGAGTCACTGTTGATTAGTCATGTGCCACAACAGCATTAATGTGGATACACACCAACCTTTGATGTAGGGATGCCAGAAACACGTCATGTGATTCCTGCTTTGCTGTCGACCCATTAGCCACCTCTGAGCTTGCATACAATGCACCAACCACAGAACTTTCTCCTGGTGTATGGCACGTATTTTCCTCTCACATGACGGTGAAGTTAACTTACTGCATTTCCTTATACGATTTGCCCATCAAAAAGCTCAAGGGCAGAAGTGAAAATCAGAGCCATTTTATTAAACAGACCAACTAGAGAGGCTTCCCCTTGTTTTCCCCTCAAATCTGCTTTGCCTGCTCTTTGTTTCTGTTTTCACTACTTTTAGTTTTATTTTCTTCAACAAATGGCCTCAATATCCAAATGGCCAATGAACACACAAAAAGCTTCTTAACTTCGTTAGTCATCAAGAAATAATTCACACATAGTAAAAAGCACACAGTTTAAGTGTACAGTTTAATGGAATTGTGATGTATGCATACAATGTGTGTAACCAAGGTAACCCTGACCAAGGCACAGACCATTTCTATCCCCTTAGAAAGTTCCCTCATGCCCCTTCCCCCAGAGCAGTAATCATGCTCTGACTTCCAGCACCATCTTCCTGAACTCTGTATAAATGGAATCATCAGCAGGAACTCTCTGTGATAAGCATCTTTTGCTCAGTGTACTATTGTTGAGGTTTAGCCATGTAGTTGTATGTATCAATAGTTCTTTTTGGATGGATAGTTGGGTTGTTTCTAGTTCTTGGCTTTTATGAGTAAGGCTTGCTTTTGAATTCTGATCACTTTTTCTCTCAGACTCTCTTGCCACAAGATGAGACAGTGGCCAAGACCCTACAACTGAAGTATGGGTGCCTTTCATGTACCCCACCTTGGAGCCCCTGCCTTCCTGGGGGGCCTAGGGTCCTTCAGAAGCTAAACCTCCATCAGCAGGACCTAAGAGGCAGATGGTCCTGTGTGGAGCTGTTGCCCAGAAACTGGGGCTCCTCTGCTGTTCCTCTCTTGCCCCTCATAAACCCTAGTACTCCCACATAACATTCAGTGCTGGTACTTCTTAAGGGAAAAAAAACCTAAAATGGGGTAATTTTGCAATCTGACACACTGCATAGAGCTGCCACATCTATTCAGTATCTGGAGGCTTCGTTACCATCTCTGAGGCCTAAAACCCCCAAGAAGTGGGGGTGGGGTGGGGGGCAGCTCTTACTGGAACTTGAAGGGCAGCTGTCTGGATGGGGGTGGTGAGGGCAGTGAGGGCTGGGTTCTGGACTGCGGCCATCACAGGGCTGCCATCTGTCTTCAGTGTGGTCAAAACAAGGGAATCTGTCTTGATGATCTGAGGCTGTACCAGGACCTGGATGGAAAAGGAAGAAAAGGAAAAGGAAGGTAGCATTACTTTTCTCTTTTGCATTACTTCTTCCTGTACAGACCCTCCAGAAAAGAATGAGAAAATAAAATTTTCATAAAACTGAGAATGTAGCTTGATTACTGGGTTGCCGGGGAGAAGGCGTACAGCTAAAGAGGGTCTGGGTTGGAAGGCTGAAAGGCTTTGAGGAGAGCAATGCCAGCGGCCTAGCCGGGGCAGAGCAAGCATGGCTCGGGTGGACAGTGGAAGGAAGAGAGACCTGATTGTGGACAAACTTAGGAATGTGAGGAAAAGGGCTGGGAAGCAAAAATGGTAAAACTGGATTGTTTTTTAAAGCTAACTTACTTCATTAGTTAGAAATACAGTCCACTATGATACACACCTTGAGAACATTCTGGCACATTTCTTTTCAGTTTTATACCCATTACATGTGTAAATGAGTTAATACACCAGCATTTACTGAGTTCAGGCGGGTGCCCGTGTGCATCTGCAGACGTCTTCTCTGCCAGGTCTCACGGGTGTCTCGTAAGGTCCAGGTGCCCCTACCTGCCCTGCAAGCTACTCCCTCACACTCCGCTGGTCCTGCTTAGCGTGTAGACCACATCTTCAACCACAGGCCGGCCAAGAGCCCCAACCAAGGCCTCCCTGAATTCTTGTCAGCCACCTACCGGGACCTGCTGCACCTGGGGCGCAGCAACTGTCTGCACCGTGGCTGGGGCGAGGGTCTGCAGCGTGCCATTGGCTGTCTGCGTCAGCACCCGCTGGGCCTGCACCGTCTGCACCTGCTGCTGGATGGTGACCGGCTGCACCTGGGAGGATGTCACTAGGCTTTGGACTTGAGGCTGAAGGACTTGGGAAAAGAGAAGAAAAAAAGTCACGTGGACGAGGAATGCATTCTGTCACCGTAGCTGTGGCAATAACCGAGGCTGGAGTGCCTCCTAACGATCCCAACTCCCCACCTGTTGCTGAAGAAGATGTGCACAGCCATTTACAAGCTGGTCTAGATGACAAGAACATCCCATAAGGGCTGCATCAATTTCTGAGGGAACGAGTACAAATTATTTCATTACTCCGATGCTGGGGCGGAGGTGAGAGAAGCTAATCAGCAAGTGACTGCACCCAGCAAGGGAGTTAGCAGGTGTTGAGAGCCAACTCCCTGGGGCTTCATTTCCTCCCGTGAAGTGAATGGAAGGTGCACTTTGGGATGAGGGTCTCAGCTTCTCGCTTTGTGGCCTCCCCCCAGCCCCTAAACCCTTGAAGCCCATTAAAGACCTGTCAGATTCTTTGAAATTAGTAGAGCAATACTAACCCCACCCAGGGGTCCCCACAGGGTCAGAGAGCAATCTGATGAAAAGGTGCTGGGACACAGCACAACACAGAAAGTCCCTCATTCACTCAGCACACACCGAGGGCCTACTGTGAGGCCCGCCAGTCGGAGACACGGCACCTATGTTAACAGGAGTACTCTTCTCTGCAGTGGACGCTCAAGAGATGTCTCCTGGATGAATGGTTCTCAACCTACAGGTGCTGAGATCTTCCTGGTACCTGGGTGAGTTTCAAGACTAATTTTATTCAAGCCCCCACCTCTAGTTACCAGGACATCCCTGTGGCTACTGTGCCCGCTGGAGTCTCTGACCACGCATCCTTGAAACAGGCACAGTAGACATTAAGGTATTTGAAGAGACCGAACGTGTTCCTGCACCACTATGCTTACGGCCAGCTACTGAAACCTCATTCGGACAGGGCCAAGCTGATAGGCCGTGTCATCCCCAGAGGGCAGAACTGTTTACAGTCTACCTCGGAAGCGGCTGCAAACTGGCACAAAAACTTCTGAACCAACCAATCGCTATCACATCTGAGTTCTGAGTCACCTTGAAAGCTGGTAGCTGCGTTCTGGTATATCAGAGGCTGCTGGATGATCCTCGTCTGGGGAGCGGTGCTGAATGTCGGGGTGATCATTACTGTCTGCTGCTGCAGCTGAGCTGGAGGCTGGGGCTGGGGCTGGGGGCGGGGCTGAAGAACGGGAGTTGCCCTTGGCGGAGGGGGAACCGCGGTGGGGGGAGCCTTGACTTGTAGGGCTGGAGCCTGGGGGGAGGTAGCCGAGGGCGAGAAGGAAGGTAACGGGACCTGGCTGAAGGACCGCTGCACCGAGGGGTCCCCGGCTCCCGCTCCGCCACCGCTGCTGCTGCCATTGCTGCTGCCGCTGTTGCCACTTCCACCACCGCCAGGGAAGGAGCTGCACAGCTGCTCTGAGAACAAGTCAGGGAACTCTCCCACTTGATTGCTGACAAACTGCAGCATCTCTGTGAGCAAATGGAAAGGAGTAATTCTACTGCCAACCAAAATATCTATTAACTTTCAAATTTGCTTAAGAAACCGAGGCATGAAAATCCAATAGCTTTCCCAAGACACTGCAGAGATGGGTCGCCTCTCTCTCATGGGGGAGTGGGACAGGACTTCACTTGCTTGATGCTCTTCTCCCTCCTCACCACCTCCAGGCTTGTTCTACCCACTTTCCTCATTGTCTGTACCAGGCCTAAGAGGAGCTACCTCTGTGCTGGGTGAATGTTCCTCTTGGAGGGTACAGCTGGTCGCATTTTACGGTTGGGGTATTGCTGTCCTGAGTCTTTGGAGCTCAGCAGCCTTGTACTGTGAGGCCACCTCCAGTCTCAGCACTGCTTCCCATGGCAGGGGAGTCCCCAGACCCCAACTCTCCTCACCACAGGCAGACTCTGGGCCTTCTCTCCAAGATGGGCATATCCCTGGGCACTGTTGGTACCCTCAGGAACACTCGGGGATGATAAAGTTGATGGCCTCCAAGTCATGGAACTTTAGAGGTGGAATGGATGGAAAGATGATACACGAAGTCCAGGACAGGGAAATAACTCGGCCAAGGTCACACAGCTCATCGGGGCACAGCAAGGATTAGAACCAGTTCTCTGCCTCCCAGCCTCGCCTTCTTCGACTGTACCCCAGTGCCTTCACTGTCAGAAGGTCAGGGCAGAACAGCCCAGGCCCTGGACCCCTCTGGCTGTGCCCCTTTCCTCTGGGCAAGGAGCCTGTGGAGCCAAGGGGATGTGTCCGCTGAAGACCATGCCGCCTTCTATTGGCAGATCATGCTCCAAGTACCCAGGACCCCTAAATTCCCAGCCCAGAGGGCCTCTTCCCCTGCTTCATCTTCCCAATGGTTCACCCAAATCGAACTTAATCCACAACTAACAACTCATCTCTCATGACTCCTTCCTCCCCGTAGGGCTGCTCCCCATTAGGAGTCTGGGGCCTCAACTTTGACCCAGGTATGTTCAGATCTACAATTCTCTCCCCTGTCCACATTCTCTCCCCTTTCCTCTCCAACACATTCCCAAAAAGCTACTGCTTGTTCCTAAACTCCGGCACCCTCCTCTCAAAACCCTCAAGGCTGCAGGATGCTCTGATTTGGTCACCAAAAAGAAAAAACAAACAAAAACGAAAAACAAAGCCCCCAAACACTGTCTCCATTCATTCGTCAAACCTCCACCAGCAAGTCCCTCCCAGGTTGCTAGCAGTGTGTGTGTGTGTGTTTGTGTGTGTGTGTCTGTGTCTGTGTGTGTCTGTGTGTGTGAGGGGGAGGAATCTGGGCTATAAAGAGTCTTATGTTAGGTGAGCAGAAAGCTACCAGGGGTTTCTAGCACCACCTCCACACAGGATAACTGGAGCTTAGCAGTTCAGCATGTTCAGTGTTCAGTCAGTTCAACCTGCTGGCGAGACTGCATCTCACAAGATTCAATGACTACACGGTGGTGTTATTTACCAACACCTCGACACCCTGCTCTGTCCCCACTCAGCCGTCAGCTGTGGGAGGGAAAAATGGGCAGAATGCCACAGATACTGTAACCTGTACCAACAAATTCCAATTCCTTGTACATGATTAAACTAAGAAATACCCTCAAACTCAGCACAAAATTTAAACAAAACACAACTTGGTGCTGACACATTCCAAGCACAACACAATATTGTAAAATGCTTTAAGAAATTAAGAGAAACCTAATAATTCGTTGAGCTTTCCAGAACTCCCATAAAATCCTTGACTCTGGGGAATCAACACAGAGGACTACTTTGTGAGCCAAAAGAACATCACTCCCTGGCTGATTGTTCTAAGCCATGGAAAGCTAAGGAGGGCAAAAGAGGCCAGAGGGTAGATGGGCACAGGCTTTGGCACTAGGTGGGTCTCAAACGGCCCATCTAATCAGCTGTGTGAACGTGGGCAAGTCACTTCTTTCTACACCCTCGTTTCCTTACAGGAGGCTGCCACAAGAAGACTCACTTGGCTTCTTTGTGGTGAGGATTAATAAGAAAATTGATGCACAGTGCTTGGTGGGGGCAGACCCTTACAAAGGTCCCTGTCAGTGGTGCTTCTGAAGCCCCACTAAACAGGCACTCGGCTCCACTTATCCTGTCGAGTGCTCTCTAGAACCTTTTGTTGGGGAGACATGGTCTGGCTGGTGAAGTAATGTACGGAGGTCACAAAGCTTAGTTCACAAAGCAGGTTAAGTGTGTGTAGGCAGATGGAATGCGACTGCTTAAATTAAAAAAAAAAATCCTTTTCGACCCACACATGAGGAGCTCCAGGGAGCTATCTCCAGCCAGGCAGACGGGCACGGGGCTGAGGGGCACAGAGGAGCTGTTAAGACTGAGCATTTGAAGGAAGAAATAACGAAGAGGTTCTTTGAGCCACTGCTGCAGCAGGCACGCTGGGCCTCCCGGGGACCCGTCTGGTCTGCGGTGACAGAGAAGGGGAGGCCCCGTAAGTGGAATGAGGCCCACCCAGGCGAAGATCTGCTCAGTACCTGGGGGCTACACCTCGGGAGCTCCCCACATCTCCTGGCTCTTCCCTGTTCCCATCATTCAATCATTCGTGTGCTACGGACAGACAGGCTCTCGTGTCCGCAGAGAGCCATGAAACCTAGAGGAGGAGGCCTGGGAGAAGGCAGTTTTTTTTTTTTTTTTTTTCGGTACACAGGCCTCTCACCGTTGTGGCCTCTCCCGTTGCGGAGCACAGGCTCCAGACGCGCAGGCTCAGCGGCCATGGCTCACGGGCCCAGCTGCTCCACGGCACGTGGGATCTTCCTGGACCGGGGCACGAACCCGTGTCCCCTGCATCGGCAGGCGGACTCTCAACCACTGCGCCACCAGGGAAGCCGAAGGCAGTTTTTATGGAGGTTTGAAAATGAAGTTTGGCTAGACATGGAAGGTCAGACACGGGCCTCCTTGGAGCTGGGTCGCCCACCAGGGCCTGCAAACCCCAGCTCACCTTGAGGGGGGACTCCTGTCAGCCACCCTCCCCCACCAAGCCACATTCCTGTGTTTAGCTGCTTCATAAACTAAGATCTAAGTTGCTTGATAAAGTAGGCTGGGCCCCAAGAAACTATATCTGGGTTTTGATCACGTAACCAAAATTAGAGGCTCCGGCTGTCACCTGTGCCTGACAGTCTCAGGCTTCATCCAAGGAGACCCCAAGTTCACTTGTACTTTACAGAGCTCGCGACCTAGAGGTAACATAAGCCACTGTGTCTGGCTCAGTCTAGTGGCATCTACCTCAGAATGAGGTAATTCGAAATCTGGTCAGATTAATTCTGGTCAAGAATAAAGAATCAGAAGCCCCAAATGGGGTAACGTTGTCTCCAAACCGCAGTCAGTCAAAAATTCTTTCAATGGGTATTTGTTACCTAGCCCTGTTAGGTGCCAGAAGAACTACTTTTACAGAAGTCATTTATTCTTATATTTTGAATTTATTATGGACCTTGTGTTAGACAATGTTTTAAAATAATTTTCTTTTTTAAATCATAAAAGTAACTTTCGCTACCAAAAAATGTAGAAAAAAGTTAAATGAAAAAATAAAAAATAAAAATCATCCAGCAGGGCTTTCCTGGTGGTTCAGTGGTTGAGAATCTGCCTGCCAATGCAGGGGACACGGGTTCGAGCCCTGGTCTGGGAAGATCCCACCTGCTATGGAGCAACTGAGCCTGTGAGCCACAACTACTGAGCCTGTATGCCACAACTACTGAAGACCACGTGCCTAGAGCCCGTGCTCCCAACAACAGAAGCCACCGCAATGAGAAGCCCGCGCACCGCAAAGAAGAGTAGCCCCCGCTCCCCGCAACTAGATAAAGTCCTCGTGCAGCAACAAAGACCCAACACAGCCAAAAAAAAAAAAAATCATCCAGCAATTCCACCACCCTGAGACATCTACCGCCAATGTTTTGATGTGTATCCTTCCAGACTTCTTCCTATACAAGGCTTGCTTGCAAACACAAGTGTGCACATGTGTGGGATGGTTTTACAAAAATGGGATCACGCTTAAGATGCTATTTTGTCCCTGCTCCCTTTGGGAACAATACATTGTATTGTATTATATTAATGCACCAGACTTTAACCACTTAGTGATGATGGATGAGTGCTTTCATCTTTTCAGCATTATTAACAACACTGACAAAAATCTTTGAACAAGCATCTTTTCCCATTTATCTGATTATTTTCTTAGGATAAATTTCTAGAAATTAAATGGCTGG
Source organism: Lagenorhynchus albirostris (assembly GCF_949774975.1). Taxonomy (NCBI): domain Eukaryota; kingdom Metazoa; phylum Chordata; class Mammalia; order Artiodactyla; family Delphinidae; genus Lagenorhynchus; species Lagenorhynchus albirostris. The sequence goes on from NC_083105.1 coordinate 7,470,994, forward strand.
GTCAAATGACAGGTATATATACTTTGGAAAGGTTACAACAATCTATACGCTTGCCAGTGTTTCCCCGCATTTAATGGGCTGGCCAAAAAGTTCAAGTTTTTCTGTAACGTCTTATGGAAAAACTCGAACGAACTTCTTGGCCAACCCAATATTTCTGTCCATTTGATAGTTGGAAAAAACAACATCTAATTGTTCTAATTTACATGAATGCGTATTAAATGAGGTCAAACATCACCCCCCCATTTTACTGGCCATTTGTATTCCTTCTTTGTAAATTGCCTGCTCTTGACCTCTGTTCATTTTTCTACTGGGCTGTTTGTCTCTTTTTAGTGATTTTAAAAACTTTCATATATTATGGATATTTGCTCGTTCTTATATATTTGCAAATATTTGCCCCACTTTGTTGGGTTTTTGTTGTTGTTGTTTTGTTTTTTTGCTCAGGAAAGAGAATGGCATACTCACTGAGAGCTACCCTGGCCTAGTGCTGTAACCTGGGGCAAGTTTTACCTCTCTGAGCCACAGTTTTCTCACCTATAAAATGTGGCTAACAATTATATCTAACTCGTCATGTTGTTGAGAGATAACTCACATAGAATCTACAGCACAGTGCCTGGCACTTACTATCAGCTAGTACATGTTATACACAGTGGTTTCTGACAGTTAGTTTTGCTTTGACTTTTTTTTGGAAAATTCAGATTTGTTCCAATGCATTGGATATATTAGGGAATAATTTGGGCATAACATAAATTTCGTGTTTACTTATGCATGAAAGAAACACTAAAAAATGCAAAAAACCATACCCAGCTGAAATGAGCCACACAGGAAAACAAAAAACGCACACATTTCAAACATCCACCAGCTGTCAGATCACCTGCGTGCGTTATGAGCTGTTAACCCTCCACATTTGGGGTCAGAAATTTCCATCCGACTTCAGAAAGCCTTCCTTCCATCACTTCACAATAACTTGCGAGCTATAACCTTCCAACGCCTACTTCCACAAGCAAACCTCAGGTCTTTTTTAAGGTAGAGTGCTACATTTATTGTGGTAGTTATACATTTCTTAGCCACTTAACATCTGTAAAACTGTGCTGTTTAGGGGGTCTTATCTTATTTTTTATTTATTTTTACCGTTTAATTTTAATTTTTTTATTGGGCTATAGTTGCTTTACAATGTGAGTTTCAGATGTACAACACAGTGATTCAAAATCTTTATAGATTATACTCTATTTAAAGTTATTATAAAATATTGGCTATAGTCCATGTGCTGTACAATAAATATATCCTTGTAGTTTATTTATTTTATACATGGTAGTTTGTACCTCCCTATCTTTTTTTAGAATGCCTACTTATTTTTTCTCTCTCTTTTCTGGTCACCTATGAAGTTTTTGAGTATTATGACCCTAACCCCACTTTCCCCATAAGCCCTGTGGTTTTTACTGTGTAATTTTGCATAGTGCGGTAATTTTTAGGAATGTGTATGTTCCATTACAGCAGAACAATTTCAATCCTGTGCAGTAAAATTACATGGTTTCTGTTCCTCCTCCCAAAGATCGTAAGGATATTGACCTAAACTTTCTTCAGTTACTTTTGTTCATTTCATCTTTCACATTAGGTCTGCCCAACAAACCTAAGAACACAGAAGCATGGTGTGTGATGTGTGTAAGGCTGTTGGGAGTGAGATGGACCACAACCAGTGGGTGAGAGGGAGGTAAACACAAAATCTAATATCCAGCAAGAATCCTTCTTGAGCAACAAGTATCCTGCTTTCAAGCTGACGATCCTGTCTCCCCTCCTAGGATGATTTTTTTCTAATAATTAAAGAATCTCAAAATTAAAAAAAATGAAGTAAAATGTAGACCCATATCAAGCCTGAGGGTCAATGGTAAGATAACTCTTCGTTTTCCCACCATCTTGCTGTTTGTGATCACCACTGCTTTCCCAGGACGTAAAACATCAATTATCCCCATTCAAGTCACCCAGAGGGGCAGGTAAGGAGCTGGGCTGTCAACCACACCCTTCAACCCAGAAGCCCTGAAATGCAAGCAATAACAGAAGGAACAGGGGGACAGTTACAGCAGGCAAACTGCTGCCTTAAAATTGTTCCACTCAAACACCAGGAGGCACAGCCATTTGGTAAGAAGCTCAGAGCACAGGGACACAATTGTATACTTCAAGGGAATTCTGGGTCACCATCCTGGGGAAAGGGAGTCTGGAGGAGGCACTGAATAACACAGGATGACAAACTAGTGACCTGGGCATCCTATATTTTAAGCGAGGGATGAGTAAACTCTTTTTACTGGCAAAGAAACCACAAAGGGAAACTGGGTGGGGAGGTGGGGTTCTTAAGTGCTTGTGTTCCACAACACACACAAATGTGTCATATATTCCTTTGCACATATCAAGTATTACATAATAAAATAAAACATTTGAAAATTAAGAGAAAAAGAAAACACAAAGAGAAGCCAAGTCATTCTCAAATGGCCTCTGGTCTGCTCTGTCTGGCTCTCTCGCCACCTGCCCAGGCTGGGTATCAGGGGCAGCCCCAGAGGGCCCCAGCTCAGTTGGCCAGCCCTGGCTTCTCTGGTCCAACACAGCAGGAGACCCGAGCCAGCTCTTGAGTTTCAATCAAAAGAGAGTGATCTTTGGCACTACCTTCAATTGCTCTTTCTTCTTCTTTCCGCTGCCGTGAGTTCGCTATGAATTCCTGGCAGGTCTCCTTCCGTAGTATCACAGAGTTATCTCTTTGCTCCACTTCCATACCCTGCCTTGATTTCAACTGCAGCCTTCAACCCAGTGACAATCGTCTTCTTTGAGTATCTTGTTGGTCCAACAGTCTTTCAAAGCAAATCTAACTTCTTGAACATGAGCTTCCTACCAATTCCTACCAACTGGTAGCTTCCTACCAATTGCTCCCTCCTACTCCAGGGGATTTCACTTCCCACTCACCTTAGCTCATCATCCAGCCTGGAAAAATACCCACTCCCTTCCTTTTTGGCACATGCCTTTGGGGGGTGGGGGAGGCAGCCTTACCCTTTCTGCTTGTTACAGCCCTCTTCCTTTAACTGCACAATTCCATTTCAAAATGACTCACAATTTCTTCCACCAAGGACTCTTTTCTACCTCAGATCCAGCCATCTTTTAGATCTTGAACCCAACTGTGATTTATTTGTTAAGAAAAAAAGTCTAAAACTTGAAAATATGGGAAATTAAAAAAAGTACAGTTCTGGGCTCCCCTGGTGGCACAGTGGTTAAGGATCCGCCTGCCAATGGAGGGTACACGGGTTCGAGCCCTGGTCTGGGAAGATCCCACATGCTGCGGAGCAACTAAGCCCGTGCACCACAACTACTGAAGCCCACGCGCCTAGAGCCTGTGCTCCGCAACAAGAGAAGCCACCGCAAAGAGAAGCGGCGCGCACCGCAACCAAGAGTAGCCCCCGCTCACCGCAACTAGAGGAAGCCCCAGCACAGCAATTAAGACCCAAAACAGCCAAAAAAAAAGAAAGTACAGTTCTCTTTAAAGTCATACCAGAGCATTGCCTAAACTCTGGTTTAGACAATGCTCTAAAGGTCATCTGATGCTCTACAGAAACATAAAGTTGTCTGACTACCTATTTACTACTGATTAGGCGCACATTCTGTAAAATTAGATGTTCTCATGTAGAAAATAAACAAGTTGCAAATGATTTCTCTCTGGTAAAAAAGATAACCTTGAAAGCTTTGTTTTTATTGCCCTGTAGGACATTAACCAGTTATGCATCTAAATTTGCAATCTTATTTCTTTCCAACTATGTAAATATCAGTTTCTTACTTTCCCCTTGAATCCAGCCTGGTCATCCTGCTGGTTTTCTCAATAATGTTAATAAATCTTTGGTATGTGCTGATTATATATTAGTATAACAGTTATGTTTTTCACCTTAAAAAATTTTATTTTGCCATATTACATACAGTAAGATATATTTTTGTAATGCTTTTCTTTTTTTAAATTTATTTATTTATTTTTGGCTGCATTGGGTCTTCGTTGCTGCACGCGGGCTTCCTCTAGTTGCGAGAGCGGGACTACTCTTCGTTGTGGTGCGCAGGCTTCTCATTGTGGTGGCTTCTCTTGTTGCAGAGCACGGGCTCTAGGTAAGCAGGCTTCACTAGTTGTGGCACACAGGCTCAGTAGTTATGGCTCATGGGCTCTAGAGCACAGGCTTAGTAGTTGTGGCGCACGGGCTTAGTTGCTCCGTGGCATGTGGGATCTTCCCGGAGCAGGGCTCGAATCTGTGTCCCCTGCCCTGGCAGGCGGATTCTCAACCAGTGTGCCACCTGGGAAGCCTTTTAATGCTTTTCTTATACCTTGTGTTCTACAAGCACCTAGACAAAATCTTCCACTCCCCTGTACCTCTCCAGGCACTAAGCACTCTGGTAGTTAAAAAAATTGGCATCGGGCTTCCCCGGTGGCGCAGTGGTTGAGAGTCCGCCTGCCGATGCAGGGGATGCCGGTTCGTGCCCCGGTCTGGGAAGATCCCACATGCCGTGGAGCGGCTAGGCCCGTGAGCCATGGCCGCTAAGCCTGCGCATCTGGAGCCTGTACTCCGCAACGGGAGAGGCCACAACAGTGAGAGGCCTGCGTAACGCAAAAAAAAAAAAAAAAGAGTTCTGGTTATGTATGAAAACTGGGAAACAGGCCACCTATCTCTTAGGGACTGTGTGAAGGAAGTGTGGCAAAGAATCATATTAAAGAAGAAAAGCAGGAGGTCAAACAGGTAAACCAAGACTCAACTGGAAGGCCAAACAGCATGGGGATTCCCAAGTTTAAATTCAGAGAGAACTGGCTGTGGAATCAGCAGCACTGGGTTGTGAATCTAGTGATGTAATTGTTGTGCTGCCTTTGGAAAATTCATTACTCTCCCTGAGACTGCTTCTTTACTTATAAATATGGGAATAATCCAAACTCCAATGGATGCATATTAATATACAGAAATATGTCCAGCACTTAATAAAATGTATTTGACTTTTTCATAGTTTCTTTTTTATCATAACATTTGAAAAAGGGACATCTCTCCAGGTTAGATTCCAATTTAACCTCTGAATAAAAGCCAACGGTCACATTACTGATGTTTAAAAGCAAAAACAACTCAGTGACAAAGCTAATAAAACTTATTTTCTAATTAGAAATCAAATTTATAGTTCATATTTTATTTAAATGCACAGAAGGTGGTTATGACTAAAATTAAATTAATTTCATATTGATTCTATGTGAACAACATGATAATCAGCTATCATTGATACCTACTTAGCACTTTACACAAACCCAGATGCTAGTATTATTATTCTTCTTTACAAGTGAGGAAAATAAGGTTCAGAGAAGTTAAACTACTTTCACAAGCCTCTCATGTAAGCTACAAAGTGGCTGGGCTGAGATCTGAATTTATATCTGTATTTAGGTTTGTCTGAGTCTCCCCTCTATGCACTCTATTTTCCCTACAAAACAAACATTTCTTGGATTTTACAACTTGGGAGAAAGATGCAAGACAGACCTGGAGTGACAGTAAAGTACGGGGAATCTGGGTGTGTGTGGAGGGGGGCACTTAATGTAATTCATCTCATTACTCTCAATATGAAGTTCAATGTTAATGGAAGAAGATTCATCTCAGGGCAACACCCATGTAACTGACTCATGGGGGAGTAGAGAGATTTTTGCCTGACTGCATTTTGCAAGTATACCTCCCTCCCAAATTATTAAATTATTCTCCAAATGAGACCTTCTGCCTTGACAAGATGCTCCCTTCTAGAACACCTCTCTTTCTTCAAACAAATAACAAATCAATGAAGACACATCCCTTAAGACATGCACTCAACAAACATTAACTTAGCCTACCATGTGCCAGACACAAAACTGAACACCTTCAAGAGGCACATGTTCTGGCAAAGAAACCCTGTGTAAACACTCGCCAGGGCCAGCTGCTGAGTGCTGGGATGAAAAACGGCACACGATGCAAGAGGAACCTGTTGGGAGTATGTTGCTTAAAAAGCTTCCGTTGTTGATTTTTACTGCGATTTATCTCATGTTTGTGTGTGAGTATGGGTGTATTTATAGACAAAGTTTAAATGTGATTTATTTTTCTTTACTAGAAAAGAACTTCATTAGCAGTGTCACCCAGTTGTAAGTCGTGCCACGTGGTATGCGGGATCTTAGTTCCCTGACTAGGGATTGAACCTGAGCCCCATGTATTAGAAGGACGGAGTCTTAACCACCGGACCGCCGGGGAAGTCCCCAGTTGTTTCTGCTTTTAACACCTTGCTAGCAGTTCCACACGTCGCGGTATACAATTCAAATCACCCCATGAGGTAGCTTCAAGCACTCTTTTAAATGAGTTACTCTATGCACAGCACTTAGAACAGTGCCTGGCACAGGAGTGCCTGAAAGGGGTGATGGTGGTAGGGCTTGTTACACAGGAAGAAACAAGCCCAAGTCCAAAGAGGGGGTGCGAGGCAGGTGAGTCAGCGAGCGGCAGGCTGGGGCAGGAGCCTCCTCCACCCTCGCCCAGGCCCGGTGCTCTTTCTGCAGGCACCCTGCTCCAGAAGTCGCCCCAACAAGCACATTGGGGGGCTTCCTCTCAGGAGTCCCTCCACCCCTGGGGCTGCCCCACCTCACAGCAACTGGGCTCTAGAATGTCCCCACTCATGCGACAGTCCCACCCTGTGTCCTGGCCGGGAACCCAGGCCTCCAGCCCTTACCCAACACCAAATTAAAGGCATCAGATTTGTTGACACTCCCCGTTTGAAAGGCTGTCCATCTTATCCCATTTATTACTTTGAAATGCTTGCTTTTAGAAAGAGGTCAAGAACAGACTTTGAGAACAACAATTAAGAAGAAAAAACTCAAGCCAATTACTAGCAGTAATAATAAAAATAGTATAGTAATTGTTCATGTTTCCTGAGCTCTTACCATGTGTCAGCAATTACATTAAGCACTTCACACAGATTTCATCACTTAATCTCCACACTTTGAGATGGATGCCATCATCGCCTCCACTTGACACACAAGGAAGATGAGGCACAGAGAGCTAAAGTAACTTGTCTAATGTCACGCAGTCCGCAGGTGGCAGAGCTGGGATTTAGAGTCAAGCTCTTAGCCACCATACTGGACAGATGCTTCGTTTCTATTATTGCATAGACGTCACCAGACAGAGCCTGGCATCAGACAGATGCTCAGTAAGAGCCTTGTTCTCAAATGAGAACAAATACCCCCAGCTGGGGAAGGGAAGGAGTGTCATCCCAGGTGTCCTGTAGCTCCCAACCCTTCGTCTGCTCCCACCCGCATCGCACTGTTCTCTCTTTCACTCTCCTGGAACAAGAGGCTAAAAGTTGAGGAACAGAGAGTAAGATGCCAAGGAACGCTCCCCCACAATCCTGTTCGAGGGCCTGGAGTCACATAATGCCAGGTGACTGAGTGTCCACAATGTCTGGCAAAAGCCACTTCTTCACCTGAACTGTCTTCCCGTGGGTAGAGTCTCCAGAGCTGGGGATCTCAACCTTTTTCAGTCCTTAAAGCATTCAGGCAAAAGTGAAACACCCCCAACGACTCACCAACGTACCCTTCCATTCATTACCACACCCCCAAATCTCCCTCAAACTAAGGACAAAAATAATACTTGCAAAGCAGGTTATTAAATCATGCTACAAACAGCCACCCAGCACGCGCATACAACTGTGCACTGCAGTGCCGGGAGTGGGACCCAGCATAGAGGAAGGGCTCCGAAGTGTCGTTTCCCTTCCCACCTCCAACCTCACAGGGAAGACGGAGAAATCCAACCAACTCCACAAACTATGACAAGGGCGAGAACAGACAGGTGCCTCACAAAGAAAGGGCTGTCAGAGGGCAGAGAGAGGACTGACCCATCCTGGCAGGCAGTGAAAGTGGAGCCTAGAAGGGTGAAGAGACTTTCATGAGTTAGAGAGAGGGACATGTATTGCAGGCAAAGGAAACAGTCTGAGCAAAACCACAGCACCAGGAAATGTCCTGGGAGGAGATGCAGCGGACAGCACATGGAACAGAGTGGAGAGGTGGAGCTGCTTACACTTAAGTTGTGAAAGGCCTTAACGGTGCCATACGGCACAGCACAGAAAACATAGTGGACATCTGCAACTTTTGTTTTGTCTGTCATCCTTCAACCCGACCCTCCCATCAGCACCCTGATCTTCCTTTTGGAGAACGCCCACTGGGTGGTCTTGGTGGTAAGGTTTCCTGCAGGTCGGCTCTGATGAATGCATGATCCCACCAGGAACATGACTCTTGCAGGAATGACCCCAGGAAGCAGAGACAAGGCAGAGATCGCTGAGGCAGCGCGGTCCTAAACAGGTTGCTCCAGGCTCTCCTCAGCTGGACTCTGCTGCTGAGCTGCCCTTGGCTCCAGCGCATTTTCCAAGTCTGACTCTCCAGGTTTTCTGATCAGTCTGTGCACCATCCTTCCAATAAACTCCTTTTCTGTTTGAGCTAGCCAGAGGCAGCTTCTGCTGCTTATCACCAAGCCTCCTGACTGACACAGGACACACTGAAGCAGGAGAGGGACCCAATCAAAGCTGTGTTTGAGGAAGACAGCAAACAACAGTCATCAAGAGTATAGCCTGCAAATCACCTGAGCACAGTGGTCAAACCTTTCAAAGTGGCTGTACCCCGGTGGGGCTCTTAGGCACATTAAAGTTTGAGACCGTCTGTTCTACACTGTACTATGGCCACAGTGAATCACATATGCCCAGAACATGCCAAATTATTCCCAACTTTGGTCCAGCTCTGTCAAAATGAACATTTTGCCTTTCCAAATTCTCCTTTCTAAAATGCTGTTCACTCACCCTTCACAACTCAGCTCAAACGCCAAAGTCTCTGTGAAGATTTTCCTACTTCCCTTCCTTAGTGCTCCAAAAACCTGGAGTTTATTCCTCTGTTCTGGCCTCTTCTGCATTTTGCTTTGTATTCTGACTGGCTGCTTAGATGTCAGCTCCGTGAAAGTTGGGACAGTTTCATTCATCTCTAACACCCCAGAGTCTAGTGATGTGCTGCGAATGTAGTGGATACTCACACTGAACTGGAATGAACAAAATTTTTTTAATTAAATTTAAAAATTTTAAAACAACTACTGACCAGAACAGGGGCTCCTAGACAGGCTTCCTGAGTCAGGGCATCTCCCACCTCATTCCCACAGGGCAGGGAAGAGTACAGGAGGCCATGTCAGAAGGCCCAAGTTCAACTCCTGACTCCACTTCATGAGCCCAGTAAACCATGGGCAAATCATTTTATCTGTCTCTATGTCTTCATCTGCAAAATGGATATAAATGGATATAAAAATCAAGCGCCTCACAGCACTGTTAGGAAGACAAATGTATCAGAAGGACTTCTGTAAAGTGTAAGGCCTCGTAGGAATGTCCACACTTAGGAAGAAGCATTATTTCCACTTGTTGCTATGGGATGGTGAGGGCCTGAGCTAAGAAGACACTGGTTTAACAAGGCAGTTCCACATCTGGTTCAGTAGCCAGAGGAATTTCATCACTGTTCCAAGCTAGACCCTGAACCCAACAGACCAGATGCAGAAGCCAGATTATAAGGGACATTTAGACATGTATTCATTAGCAATTCCAAAGGCCTGAGAGATGCAGAAAGAGTCCTGTTTTCCAGTTTCCAAGCCCTTCAATGGTTTAGGATTAGTTTCTAAACAGAGGTTCCCCAGAGAGCCTTACTTTGAGGCCCAGGCTCTGGGATCTGCTACTCTTTAAAAAATTCCATCATGTCAACAAAGTTTAACCCTTGAGGCTTGTGGTCCAGAAGTGGAACACTTTACCCTGTTCTGTGACTGCTCCTTTGTGTCCCATCCACCACCTTCAAAAGGAAAAGAACAAACATTCCAAAACTGTATTCTAAAAAAGGGCCCTTGGTCCTAAGAGTCAACTTGCAAACTGTAGTTCCTCATTCATTCTCAGATAGAGTCAAAGAGAATGTTATTTTCTGCCCTCTTCCTTTTATGTGCTGTAGCTCACTCAAGTCTTACAACACCTGTGATGCAGACATCCCCACTCCCCACCCCACAGCAGAAACTAAGGGTTAGAGAAGTGCTGCAGGACCCAGGGGAAGTCACTTGAAGTGCCCAGCACAGGGCAGACCCTTCCTGATAAACACATGTGGTCTGAATGTGTACCTGAGCAGAGGATCCTGGGTCTCTCCAGCCTCAGCCCACCACTCCACCTTGTGTTCACAACTCTGAAGCCCGCTACATCAGATGGGGATTTGGCATGGAGTAGAGGAAAAGTACATGGGTTTTGGACTTGGACTTGTGTGGACCGAGGTCACCATTTTATGACTTACTAGTTGTGATCTGGGTCTCAGTTTCTTCATCTGTAACACACCGTGGAATTGAAGAAAAAATTAAGAGCAAAAGACAATGTAGGTAAAGGGCCATACACACTGTGTGAGGATAGGGACCTTGCTTACCCTGCTAGTGCTGTACCCAGAGCCCAGCACAAAACAGGCCCTCTGTAAGGGTCTTAACTGCAGGTCTAACCAGACATGGTGCTGGGCATGTAGCGGGTGCTGCCTACAGTGTGATTTCAAAACCTCATGAAGGATGGAAAAGCAGCAGTGACTGCAGAGACAGTCAGTAATTAATAAAGAATAAGACAGTCACCTTCACCTAGAAAACTGATGCACCTCAGGATAAATGATGGTACACCTGTAGGATCAAGATGAAACGGTCCCATATTTGTTATCAAATACAGTGTATGTCTGTAAGAATCACACAATGGAAAACAGCAATCACAAGTCAATTTCAGTCCTGCCCAACAAATAATCACGGAAAGCCCACCCAACTAGCTCAGAAAAACTACCACAATTGACTTTTAAAAGTTCAAAGGAAAGTATTGTGAGAAGTGAGGCTATTCATAACAAAAGGGCATTTCCTAAAACGTCTGCAGATGTTGGTGAAAGGTGGTCTGAAGAGAATCAGAATGAAAGGAAGCAACTTCCAGAACACTATTTATAGGAATGGAGAGCCCCAAAGAATTTTTATGCGAGGATGGAGGATGCACTGAAATTCTGGGGCAGCAAGGGCTGCCACCAAGACACCAAGAAAAGGAACCCAGACAGGAAAGAGTCCCACTGAAACAATGTAAAGCAAGAAGTCATTTTTCAAGTCCCCCAAGGCAGAGGGCTGAAAATAAGGAACTGCTGCTGTACCTTCAGGAGCAACTTTAAAAGTATAGAGAGCAAGCAAACCAGACAAAGGACCACTCCAAGAAACCAAAGGCAGCAGAGGAGTAAAACAGCCGCAACCACTAGGGTCCTGGGCAAGCAAAGGGAACATTAGAGGCACAGGAAGGGATTGCTCAGAAAGTTGGTGGCTGCCCACTGACTGTCCAGTGGTCTCAAGTATAGAAAAGAAATACGAGGAACCAGGAGGCCAGGACAGAGGGGTCTATACATGTGCATTGTTGGGGGGCTGGGGCAGCATCAGCCCTTAACTGGCATACATGTGGCAAAGAGACAGGCAGAATAAGGGACTAGAGTTCCAGACTCTAGCCGGAAGCTGAGAAGGACAGGCCCTCTCCTCCACACTGGTGGGGGAGTAAACTGGTACATCTAGTGAGGAGAGCAGTTTGACAGATCTATCAAAACCACAAATGAGCCAGAAGAGGATGTTAGTACCTGCCCCTTCCTTTCACATGTTTTATCTCATTTGACTCTTACAGCACCTATGGTGTAGATATCACCACCCCACCCTGACGCACACTTCCGGTCATTTATCCTGCTCCAACACCTGCACATGTGTGAAGTGACGAATTTACACAGCTATTCGCCACAGCATGTTTTTCATAGTGAGGCTGGAAACACCCTCAAATGTCCAGCAAAAAGGGACTGGATGAATTACAGTGCATCCATACAATGGAAAACCATGCAGCAGTGAAAAAGACTGGAAAGATCTCTAAGGTACGCTGTTAAGTGGGAAAAAAAAAAGGGTAAGCTGCAGAAGAACACAGCTTATAGCACGTTATTTGTGAAAAATAAAAAGGGGGGCAAAAATGAAAATCCATACTTGCTATTTGCTTCTATTTGCATTAAGTTTTGAAGGATGTAAAAGAAACTAAAAAATTAATAACTTGGGGTTGTGGGCCCTAAGCAGATGGTGACAGGGCTGGGGGCAAGACTTTTCACAGTACCCTTTCATACTTTTTATTTTGTCATATGAATGTATCACCTTTTTGAAAAGATGAAAATATTTTCCAAGTGGTAAGTTCCAATCACCACAGTAATTTATAACACTGGAAAAGTTTTAAAAAATGAAAGGGCTACAGCTGGCAGTGTGTAAGAGCTGTCACCCAGCTCTTCACTTGAAGAGTCCTTGATGAGAAACACGCACCAACGAACTGACTCCAAAGTGATCTGCTCATCTGTGTTCAGGGCAACAGTACTTATGTTAATGAAAAACTGCAAATGATGCAAATGTTCCACGGGGACATGGATAGGTATTTGCCCCCTCAGATGAATTACACTGGATCACAGGCAATTATACCTCAACTGTTTCAACATACAGCAACCCGTAAGTGAAAATGCTGTAACATTTCATGTGCACGTTAATAAAGTTCAGACAAGAATCCAGCAGGATAGACAATTTGATATTCAGGGAGCGCTATTTGAATAAAGTTGCTTAAGAACTTCTTTTTTAAATTACGAAATTGAGAAAAGAAAAGATCTATTCGATACAGGAGCAAAAATACACTTTTTTAAAAATGCCAAGAAAAAATGCCAAGACCTGAGCTGAGTATGAGAATGACAGAAAAGACTGACATGAGAGGCAGGCAGCGCTCAAGAACATTGGACCAAAGGCCCAGGTGTGAATGCAACACGTTTGTCAAGGGTGAAACCAAACAGACCCAGGAAGAAGGAGAAACCCCAGGAGACTGGTTCAGTGGTCTGAGCAACCCTAGAAGACGTATCCCACGAAATGGAACCGGATGAGACCAGGCGCTAAAAACTGGCAGAAAATAAATAAGGTAAGAGCAGCAGCAGCTCTTTCAAGCCAAACACTAGCAACAGTGATATATGTTCTAGTGTCAAGAGAAAGCTTACATCTTCAAAAAGGGGTAAAAAGTAGATCTCTGCTTCACCTCACTGAGCAGTTTTTCCGAAGTATGACTCACTGGAGAGACACGAAGCCAGTTTCTACCCGTCTCCTCGCCTCCCTGCCAGTGGTGTGCTGGCCACACCTTCCCCGACACAGGCTGGCCACTCCGATCTTCCCAGTGATGTGGACACCTCGACTAGGGGCCCACCCAACACCTCAACCTGAAGCGCCTTCCTTTCCTCGTTAGACACACTTTTACAGAGCGCCTCTCCAGTGCCTGACTGCTGGGAGAAGCCAGCAGAGGCCCAAGACAGTGCCACCCAAAGGCTCAGGAACAGCAAGTTACTCTGAAGCCTAGGGCACAGGGTGGGCTACCAGCAAGAGGACTGCATGAATGTAGGTATCTGACTTTGTGAGCCCTTCAGAGCCCACCAAGCAGGGACAGTGACTGACAGCTCAGCCCATCAGTGGACATCATCGTGGAGTTCAGAGCACCAAGGACAAAGACAAGAGCCCACAAGTTTTCAGAGAAAACGTGTCACACACAGAGGGTCAGGAATTAAAATGGTATCAGATTTCTCAACTACTGGAAGCTAGAAAACAATGAGGCAATGCCTTCAACCTAAAATTCTAAACCCACCCCAACTATCAAATTGGAGACGTCAGAATATATTTTTAGAGGTAAAGCCCCACAAATTTACCTCTAAAGTACACTTCCTTAGGAAGCTACTGGAGGATGTGCTCCATCAAAACAAGGGAGTAAAAAAAAAAAACAAGAACTAGGGAACAAGGGCTTCAACATCGCCCCCGACCCCGGGTGATGGGTAAGGGTAGACCCAGGATAAGTGTGAAACAGCAGACCTAGACAAGCATCAGATGGGGCAAAAAGAGGGAAGGCCCCAGGAGAGACATCAACAAGGGCGATAAAAGGAACTGACTGGACTTCCCTGGTGGAGCACTGGTTGAGAGTCCGCCTGCCGATGCAGGGGACACGGGTTCGTGCCCCGGTCCGGGAAGATTCCACATGCCACGGAGCGACTGGGCCCATGAGCCATGGCCACTGAGCCTGCGCGTCCGGAGCCTGTGCTCCGCAGCGGGAGAGGCCACAACAGTGAGAGGCCCGCATACCGCAAAAAAAAAAAAAAAAAAACTGACCACCAAACTGAGTTTCTGTCACAAGATTTAAGGCTGCATTAGTTAGGGAACATGAAAAGTAAGCAAGTGAATAAATGGGGCTACTATGAGCGCTAGGAAAAAACAAACAGCAACAAAAACCATAGAGGATCTACCCAAGAGAAAAGAAAACATATGTCCACAGAAAAACCTGTACCCGAATGCTCACAGCAGCTTCATTTATAATAGCCAAAAAGTAGAAACAACCTAAATGTCCAACAACTGATGGATGGATAAACAAAACATGGTGCATCCATATAAGGGAACACCGTGCTGCAACACGGATGAACCTCAACGTTATGCTAAGTGAAGAAGGCCACATATTGCATGATTGCATTTATATGAAATGTCCAGAATAGGCAAATCCATGAGGACAGAAAGTAAATTAGCTCACCGAAAAGTTGCTTCAACCTTCTCCATGGAGAACAGCTGCCTCTACTTGTCCACCCGCCCCCCGCTCACTCCTGACTTCGTTCTGGTTTACCTGGCCTTGGACCACCCCATCTGACTGCTGTGTCAAAGGTGGAACTCCTAATTGCCAAATCCCATGAGTCCTTTCATAGTCTTGTCATCCGTGCTGTCTTCTGCAGCACTATCTCCATCATCCACTAACTGCTCCTCAAAAAGCTCACTTCCCCTTAGGTTATTATGTTTCCCTCACCTGATTTGACCTCCGGTTCCATCTTCTCCTCTCACCTCTATACTCAACTCATCAATATGGGTGGGCGACTAGTCCTCAATCTCCATCCCCAGTTTTAACCTTCTCCTATCTGCCTCCCATTTCCTACTAGCACCTCAATTTCAGTCCATTTAAGACAAATTTTCATCACCTCCCCAAACCAGCTCTTCCTGCTAGCTTCTGAGCCCTCCCAATGCCCAGGATCAAAGCCTTAATGGGATCTTAGGATTCCACCTCTGCTCTGCCTTCAGGGCCAAGTTTCACTGAGGCCATGTCCTGTCACATCCAGCACCTTGCACAATGGCCACTTCTTATCCCCATCCCATCACCTTCTTAGGATCATCACCTCACATCCACATGGCTACCTCCTAGAGGCTGGCATGTGCTCTCAAGGTGACACATACCCTCTCTCCCCCACTACCCACAGCATCTCTTCTTCCTCACCCAACCAGCTCCTAGAAGCATCTGGGCTGGCCAGCTCTGACCTAAACCAACACCAAGGGCTGAGTCTAGTATAACTTAGAATCCTGCCTAGCTCAAGGTCCCTGGATTCATTCAGGCACCCCACAAATATTTAATTCTAGGTGAAAGAAACAAAATGCAAGGCCCTGGCCCTCATGGGGCTGATGTTCTGGAGGGAGATGGATGGGTAAGTTTTCAGGGATATTTGTGCCTGCAGACCACTGGCCTTCAGCCCACCCAACCCTTCTTTCCTCTAAGACCCACATCCAGGGCCATCTCCTTGGTGTGGTCTTCCTGGTAAGCCAGCCTTTACCAAGCTCCCTCCACGCTTACTTTCACTAACTGCTCTGCATAACTGTGAGCTGTTCTATACTCAGCACTACAGTTTTACTATTATTCATCTCAAACTCCACAAAGCCATAAAATTCTATCTTTCCTATCTTTTCATGTTCCCTACAGCTCTCACTTGAATACTTGTTGACCAGTGAAGACAGGGAGCCATTTTCTCCCAAATCTAATATGGAGCCCTGTGAAGCCATGGAACCACTGTGGTAGTTTCCACAACATACATATTACTCAGAAATCTATAGGGATAAGGTTAATACTTAACTACCAGGTACTTTAACACATTACAAATTAAGATAAATAAGAATCAGTTTTGGAATGGGAATGCAAAATGCACATGAATTTCTTTGTGTGAGGTTGCTAGTGGACAGTTTAGGACATGCTCCTTACTGGCTGTGTAACCTTGGGTAAGTTAATGAACTGCCTTGAGCCTCAGTTTCAGGATCTATGAAGAGGGGATGAATGTAGTATAACAAGCAGTCTCTACCTGATGGTACTTGTTAAGGATTGAGGACATTAATGTGCAATGACTGCTTAACACGGTGCCTGGCACATTAAGTACTCAAAACATGTTAGCTGCCCTTAAGTTCCAAGAACCTCCCTCCCCCATTTGTCAACACATTTCTGTATTTCTGAGCATTCAGTGGAAAAGTCTGTAGTTAGACTTGGGGCGTCATTTAAGGGTCTTACCACACTGCCTGTATGACCAAAATCAGAAAGAAAAGTCAGGCCAAGGGGTGAAATGTTACAGAAGCAAAATGGGAAACGGATTCTTTTCAATTAGCTGTTGCCACTATCTCTTCCCCTGGAAGAGAATCTTCTGCTGCCTCGGTTTCCTCATCTGTATAATGAGATTGTAGTCATCATACCTGCCTGCAAGGCTGTAGTGAGATCTTGGACATGAAAGCACTTTGTAAACTCAAGAGCACAATGCACCTGAGTTACTGATTAAGAGTATGGGTTCTGGACAATCTAAAATGAGCGACCTTAAACGAGTTAACATTTTCTGGCCTCACTCTCCTGTAAAATGGGAGCAAAAAGAGTATCTATCTTAAAGGACTGTAGTAAGGAATAAGTGAAACAATTTAAGCGTTTGGGGCCTAGAATATCAGAAGAACCCACCTATTCAGAGTTATTATTATGATGACTAACCTATTCACTGGACTCCTCGCCCCCAAGGAGCAGGTGAAAGCTTGATGTAGCAGCGACACCAACACTGGCCCAGGAACTGTGCTCCGTAACCAGCTGGGTGACCTTGGGCAAGTCGCTGACCCTCTCCAAACTTTGGGTTCCGTGATCACAAAATGATCCCTGTGCTCCTACCAGCTCTTCCTCTCCGCTGTTAAGGTCGCCGGAACAAAGGCCACCCGCTCCCCAGCCTGTCCCCGAGGGGCCACAGCTCAAAATTCCTGCTGCTCAACTCCCTTTGCAGCGCAACAGCAGGAGCGCCCGGGTCTCTATCCCGGAGAGATGCGTCCACACTCCGCCGCCACCGCTCGCTTCATCAGCAACTTGCTTCTGCAGCCGCTCGCTGCCCAAAGTTTTCCCAGGCGCCAGGAGACTCGGCCCTGTTTCAACCCCGGGAAGACCAGGGGTGAGGGCGCAGAGCCTGGGGTCCCGGCCCGGGGAACCCCAAAGCCGCCCACGCGGTCGGGAGTGGAGTGACAGGTGCGACGCGGAGCCACTGGGCGGGCAAGCGTGACCTCGCACCGCGCGTGTAGGAGCGCGAAGGAGGCAGCGGTCGCGCGCTCTCCTCTGGCTGCTCCCGCCAGGCCCCCGCGACGCCCCCGGCTCCGCGTTCCCGACCCCACGACCCTCGCTGCGCTTCCGGACACGAGGCGCCCCGAAGCAGATCCCGCGGCCTGCCCGAGCGGAACGGCCGGGAGGGGCTCAAACCCACAGCGCCCGGAAGGGTTGGGGACAGCCGGGTCGACCGCGCCTGCAGGGTCTTCCCGCGCGAGACGGGGCTGCCGGGGGGTGGGCGCACGCGCACCCGCGCGCGCCGCCGTAACCCCTTCCTCCCCGAGCGCCCCCGCACTCCCACCCACCCACCCACCACTCACCGTCGATGTCCCCTAGGGTCAGCTCGTCGCCCAGCTCCGTGAGCGTCTCCATGGTCTCCAGACCGCCCAGCTCTCCGCTCCCGTCCATCGCCCGGCTCGGTGCAGAGGAACCCCTGCCGTCCCGCTCAGGGAGACGCGGGGGCGGTGCCGCCGTCACCGCCCATGACACCCAACAGCCCCCGCCGGATACCGCCTCACCGGCCGGTGCCAGCCGCCGCCATGTTTGCGCCGCGCGGGCGGGGCGGGGCGGCATTGCCCCGCCCCAACCCGCGCCCTCTGTGGCCCCGCCCCCAGGCCGCGCGCGCCCCCTTGTTTGTTGTCAATGGGACCAGGCTTGTCCTGGCCAATCGGCGCGCGAAGCGGCGCGTGGGGTGATGGCGCGTCAACGATCAGCAGCTCAGATTTGCATATCGAGGCCCCTCCCCTGGCGGCCTCTTAGCGAATGCGAAGAGAAGCCTCCAGGTCCTCAGCCCAACCTCCTTCCCGTAGTTTAAAGGAACCGCTCCCTTTTCTGTTGGTTCGGCTCCACAAGCTACTCCATCCACCCGCTGGGGAATGAAGGGTTAACATCTTCCACCCCGCCCCCGCCCGCTGGGCGCCCCCAGAGTAAGCCTTGAGCACATTACGTCATCGTCCCAGCTGTCTCTCCCCCACCCTAGCCCCGGTCCCCCCAGCCCGCTTGGGTGGCGGGTAGAATCAAAACTGGACCCCAGCACTGGGGCCCGGAGGAGTATGGAGATCGTTCACGTCGCGTTTCTCCCAAGCCCCTTACGAAGGCGGCTACCGAGGCTCGCGAACTGCCCAAGTACGGAGTGTATTTTACAAACTCTGCGCCCTTGCACCTGCCGCGACCACGCGCTTACTCCAGCTGCCTCACCCCGGGTACCTCAGAATCTCCTGCAGTCCTTTAAAATAACGCCAGTGCCCGGAACCACCACAGGCATTCTGAGGTGGGTTCCGAGCACATCTTGACAAAGTTCCGCAGGGATTTTGAGGCGCAACCCACCCACGGATTCCCACTCCTTCAGCCACCGCACTTCCAGTGTTGCAGTTGGTCACGATGTAAACAACTGTGCAGGTTTCTAGGAATTTATACTAAGGAATAAACGTATGAGTGCTCAGAGAAGTGTGCCCTCAAAGGAGCTCTTCAGAGTCCGCTGTAACTGGGAAAAACTGGGAAGCCCAATAAGGACCTGATGAATATACCTGTTGACAAAGACTTCCGCGATATATTGTTAAAAGGGAACACTATGTTTTCCTGCTAGTCTGTGAGAGGTAGCAGTTGCTTTGCGGTCAAGACTTAAGAGTTCAAAGGCTGGGTGGAGGCAGCCATGTGGATTCACTTACAAACCGTGTGACTTTGGGCTGGTTAAATAACTTTTTTTTTCCTCAGTTTTTTTAGCTCTAAAATGGGAACAGTGCACCCTTGTAGTGGTGAAGATTAAGTGAGATCATCTGTACACTCATTTGACAATATTTATTGAACATTTCTGTGGCAGGCAGAGAGACAGTTCCTGCCCTCTGAGAGCTTCCAGTCTGATGAAGAAAACAGGCACTGATATTTAAGACAAAACCTAAAATTATGAGGAGGGAACTGCATCTGGCATAGCTAGGGGAACACACAACACACACAAAGGCCCTGAGGCAGAAGGAGCTGATGCAAGCCAGCACTTGGAATAAGTCCTGACACACAGTGCCCATACAAGGTAGCTACTGTAACTGAAGTTACACGTGATCTGTGTATCACATGAAGGACAAAAAGGATGGAAGGCCCAAGAGCTGAGTGTCAGTGATGGTTATGGGAATGGTGGGATTTAGGGTGAATTTTACTTTTTTCTTGGTATTTCAGTATTACTTAAATTACTTTTTATAATTAACATATATAACATAATAAATAAAGTACCTTATTTGGGGGGAAAAAAGACAAGAAAGTCCTTTTCATTGTTTACATGCAGGAGGGTTGGTATAGATTATACTAGTCTCACCCTGAAACAGAAAACTAAACCCTGCTGCCCTGCTCTGGACTAGGCACTGAGCTGGACAGTGCCACCTGCAACTCCACCATTCAGTGGCTCTCACAGGGCTCCCCACAGTGGGGGGTGACTGTCTGCTGGCATACCATATGACACTTTCACTTTGGTCCAATGCCTTCCCATCCCAGAGCCTCAGTAACCCTCTGCAGAGGGCTACCTGAGTACCAGGAGGTCAGGTAAATGGGCACAGTGCCTCCCACTCTGCAGCTGTTCCCATAGCTCCCAGCTGGAGCTGCCCGGGGAAGAGAGCAGAGTGGTTCTGTTTGTACCTTTGAAGGTGTCAGATGGGAAAACTTGGGCCCACTGGAGGGTGGAGAGGAAGGGATCAACCAAGATGGTGAGAAGTGAAGGTATAGAAGGAAGAACCCAGGAGGATAAAGATGCTAAATGGGACAGAGGTGAAGTTAAGACTGGGCTCCTCTCTGGCTGTGCATATAGTGGGTGCTCAGCAAATCTACGGGATGACCAAAGAACCATCAGAGAAGGGCTCTTGTCACTGAGAAGCCAGGCCCCAACCTCAGAGAAGCAGTTTAGGGCTGGCCAGACGGTTCAGACATTATCAAATTCATTACACCAATGAAGCCACAGCACAGGTAAGGGGTGGGCCAGGGTCACTCCGCAAGTCTGATGGGCTAAGACCCTGGGTCTCCCTTGGGCACTGTTAGTGGTAAAGGGTTGGGGATAGTTGTGTGTCTCTCCCCTGGCTTGGCAAAGTCAAAGAGACAGAGCTAGAATTCCCCCCAGAGCCCCTCCCTTCTCTGCCTGGAAGGGATATGACAAGGGCGGCAGCCCACTCAGGGCCTAACTCCCTCTGCAGCTTCCCTGCTCCATAGCCCTGGTCTTTTCTTACACACCTCCTGACACAGGGAGCTTGCTATCTGATCAATCCAGCTTGGAGTAGCCCTACCATTACAAAGCACAGCCTCCTGCAGAGCTGCAGCCTGTCCCCCAAGAGCCCCCACCTGCTGGCTATGGTCTCCCTGCGCTGCCAGAGAGGACAAGTTGATTCTTCCCCGAGCCTGCTCAATGACTTCCCTGGATACCTGAGGACAGAGATCACGCTGCTCCAAGGCTGTCTTGGGCTAAACACCCTCCCAGGATACTTCTGGTCCCTTCTCAACACTGATCCCTTGTCCATGACAGTGCTGAGAAGGGAACTGGAGGTCAAAGCCAAGCCCCTGCTTTGCTGCCCCGCCAGGGCTTGAGGCTCCTCTGAGGAGGAGGAATATCCTCTAAGGTGGTCTCTACATCTGAGGGCCCCCTATCCCCTGACCCAGGCCCCTCTCACCTGCCCCATGGAGAGGCTCCCTGGGGCCCAAACCAACCTGCTAGCCCAGAGCATTTGCTGGCTTTTATTGTCTCTGCAGGGGACAACTGTGCCAGGCAACTCGGTGACACAGTGGGGCCAGCAGCAGGCATGACACCTCCACACATGGCTCAGAGCCTAGCTCTGCTGCCTCGCCAGGAAGGGCAGCAGCCAGCCGGCCAGCGGTCCTAACCCAGCGGGAGAGTCCAGCCCAGGATCCCTCCTGCTCCCCCCAGCGTCTCTACAGGGTTAGGTCTGCAGCGCCCTCTGAAGGCTCCCTTGGCACCCCTCTAGGAAGGTCCCTGGGGAGAAATGCAGCCCTCTGCGGCCCAGTCCCTTCAGCTGGGGCTCAGAGCCGGCTCCAGGGGGCTGAGCAAACTCGGCCTCCCCTCTCACAGGGGCCAGCTCTCACCACCAGTCATACCGCTGCATTCTCCTCTTCCTCCCGACTGGCCTCCTCCTGGTCCCTTGAGCCCTGGGCTGCTCCAGGGCTATAACTCGGACTGGGATCTTGAGATCCGAGGGCCTTTTCGGATCTCTTTCCGCTTCTCCTCTTTCTTCCGGCGTTTCTCCTCTCCTCTCAGGGCCTTCTGGAAAGGGTCAGTGCTGGTGCTGAACTGAGGGGAAGAGCAGAGTGGTCTGATTAAGTCTGCTGGCAGCAAAGAGTTCCCTCTGAGCTAGGCTGCTGTGGGGACAGGAAGGTCACTCAGACACAGGCCCTGCCCTCGGGCAGCCCACAGACATGGAGATAGTTAAATGGGCTTGGGGAAACTGCTAAGCGGGTCTTGGAAGATAAGCAGGAGCTTGCCAAGCAAACAGGACGAGGGAAGAGGACATTCCAGGCAGAGGGACAGGTGCTGAACCTACATGGCGCATCTGAGAAACAACAGAAAGACTCCACTCAGGGTGAAGGGGCTGAGTGCCAAAGACCACCACAGACTCCCAGAACCCCGAGGAGGAGATGGCAGCCGGCAAGAGTAAGACAACAGGGGTCCTGCCACTTGCGAACAAGTTGCAACGTCTAGGCAAGGGAGTGTACGGGAAGCAGGTGGGCCAGAGGTTAAACCGGCAGAGCCTGAGAGAGGTGGAAAGATGACAATAGTGGTGCCCAGACTCGTGGCTTCCACAGTGGATGCACGGTGGTACCCAGTGAGGAGATGGGAACACAGGGCGAGCTGGGCAGGAGGAGGATGAGGACTTCAGCCGGGGTCATCCCCAGGCCCTCTGCTCTTCTTCCCCCACTCTCCAGACTGGCTCATCTGACCACAGGGCTTCCGTTCCACCTCTACGGTCAGTTACCACTCAAATGTGCATCTCCCTATCTAAATGCCTGTCTGACACCTCCACTAATGTGCAAACGTGCCCCAAGCCCAGCATGGCTCCATCTCCCCAAAACCCAGTCCCCTTCCAGAGTCTCTGTCCTCATGAACAGCAGTGCCCCACAACCCAGTCGAGGCAAGCAGGGCAGAGACCAAGCATTGCCCCCACCCCCACCCCTACCCCTCACAGTCCATTGCCAAGGCCTGGCCCATTTTACCCCCTAAGTCTCAAACCCATCTACTTCTCTCTGTCTCACCTATCCTACTGCTACCCCCATCACCTCCCCCACTGCCCTCCTCATAAATCTGGGCATCTCCCAGGGTCTCTCCACACCCTCTTTGGCCCCTCTTAAGCCATTCTCCTCACTGCAGTTACCTACTTTCAAAATGTAAGTCTGACTCCTGCTTAAACCCTTCCACGACTCTCCATTACTCTCAGGACAAGGTTTCACACAGCTGCATCTGCAGGTCCACCCTGCCCCCCTCTCCTCCTCCCTCACTTCTGGTCCCTGGGCTCCTTCACTCCCACTTCCAGGCCTCTGCACGTGCTGTGGCTCTTCCCAGCCCCCACCCCCTCTGCCACATTAGCTCCAGCTCAGCTGTCACCATCCTTGGGGACCTGCCCTGGCTCCCGGCTGGGGCTGCCTCCTCTGTTTCCTTCTCAGTGCTTCTCCCCTGCCACCAGCTGCCTCTGTGACCACCTGCTTCGTGCCTGTTGCCCCCACTGGACCACACTCTCCACGAGGACAGGCGGATTGTGTCGGATGCTGCTCACTGAGCCACAAGCCCCCAGTGCAGGGCCTGCCGGGCTTATAGATGGCACTTAGCATGTATTTTTTAAATGAATGAATGAATCACGTTAGAATATGAGATACGATAGTACCCAAAACTCAGGTAACCTTGTTGTGAGATACACCCATTTTATTTGTTCATACGATAAATCTGATAAATGTCTGATCAAGGTAGATGTTAAAAACAAATTAGGAGCTCCACCTTGTGGAGTAATCCACCTACCATGTTAGACTGAACCACAAGTCTGGAAGATGGGGTGAAGTCAGAGAAGTGCAGCCCAGAGAGGGTAAGTGATCTGCTCAAGTCACACAGCTAGTCCCAACTGGGGCTAGCCCCCAGGCCTCCCACTTCCCTGACCAGTGCTTTCCTTATCACACTCTGCCTCCTATCCCTACAAGTTAATTCTGATCCTCTTGGGAGGAAGGAGGAGCTGGGAGACCCCTCAAGCCACAGAGGACTCCACACTCTTGGCTCCGGCTTGGGGAAGGACAAGTCAAGAGATCCTGGCCCCACCAGCCCCAGCTAGGTGGGTCAGAAGAGAAACAATGCCTATCCCTTTCCTGGATCTCCTCCCCGCTAGATCTGGCTAATGCCTACTTTAAGTTCTGATGCTAACCTCGAGTGGACCCTTCGTGCTGCCTGACAATCCAGAATGTTTCCCTGGTCTACTCACTCTCCTGCTCTCCTAGACACACCTTCTCCTAGAACCTCCATCACTCCTCCCCTCCTCACTCACAGCCCATGACCTTGCTTCCTGTTCCAAAGAGAATGGAAACACTCAGAAGACAACTTCCGCAAGCTCCCACCACCATACCCACCAACCCACTTGCTGCTGTGCCCACACTGCTCTTCCAGGCTAGGCCACGCCTCCCCCCGGGCACCAGCTCTCCTCTCCCCCCTCCCTTCCTCAGGGATGAGGCTCCAGCAACTCTCCTACCCCTGCACCATCGGTTCTTCCTCCCTAATAGGTTGGGGGGTCCCATCAACATGCAAACGTGCTGTAGTCTCTCCCATCACACTAAACTTTCCCCTGGAACCCACACCCTCCTCCAGCTAGTCTCCCGTTGATCTGCTCCCCTTGAAAACAAAACCTTTATCATAAGCGACAAGGATATACAGTACAACATTGGGAATTATAGCCATCATCTTGTAATAACTTTTAATGGAGTATAGTCTGTAAAAATACGGAATCACAGGCTTCCCTGGTGGCGCAGTGGTTAAGAATCCACCTGCCAATGCAGGGGACGCAGATTCGAGCTCTGGTCCGGGAAGATCCCACATGCCGTGGAACAACTAAGCCCGTGAGCCACAACTACTGAAGCCCACATGCCTAGAGCCCGTGCTCCGCAACAAGAGAAGCCACCACCGTGAGAAGCCTGCGCACCGCAACCAAGCGTAGCCCCTGCTCGCCACAACTAGAGAAAGCCTGCATGCAGCAACAAAGACCCAACACAACCAAAAATAAAAATAAATTAATTAAAAAAAAAAAAACTGAATCACTATGCTGTACACCTGAAACATAAAAAAAAAAAAAGAAAAACTCTTCAAAAGCGTCACCCGTACTTGATGGGATGCGTCCACTTCCTTTCCTCTCATTTTCTCCAAACTCAGTCTTTTGTCCCCACCACTCAACCAAAACAGCTTTTACTGAGATCTCTGATGGCATGTCTCCATGCTGTTAAATCCAGTGGCTGATTCTCAGCCTCATCTTCCTTGACCCTCCAGCAGCATCTGACAGGAAGATCACTTCCTCCTTCTTGTCACTTTCCTCACACGGCCTCTGGGAAATTATTCCCTCTTGGGTTTGCTACACTAGCACTGACTGATCCGTCTTGGGGTGCTCTGCGAGTTCCTCCTCATTCTCCCGTCTCTAAGTGCAAGCACATCTCAGGCCTCAGGCCTCAGACCACTGCTATACCTGCCCTGCCCCCCTGCTACTCTCACATTTGCAGCTCTAGCTTTAAGCTCTCCCCTGAAACCCAGTCATATACCCAGTCGCCTCCTTGACGTCTTCATTCAGATGCCCATCAGGTCCAGAAAAGAGGCCTTGATTCCCGATCCAGCCCTCGACCTTGTCCCATCAGTCTGCCCATTTTAGAAATGGCAGTCCCATTCTTCCACACACTCAGGTAAAAAAATCGTCGAGTCATCCTTAATGCAGCTCTTTCACTCCAGATCTGCTTCCTTAGTGAATTTTATTGGCTCTGCCTTCAAAACAACCAAAATCTGACCATTCCTTGCCAGCACCATTGTTGTCACCCTGGTTCAAGCCACCATTAATTCCCAAATAGACAAGCACAGCATCCTCCTTACCAGTATCCGTCTCCTCCCTGGTCCCCCTCACTATTCTCCACACAGCAGCCAGGCTGATCCTTTAAAAGGTTAAGTCAGAGACCCTCACCCTGCTCCTATGTGTCTTGGAGCCAAAGCCCTTGAGAAGACATGCAAGGGTCCTGTGCTCTGGCCTACAACTCTGACCTCACCCTCTCTCACACTCCCCACCCTTCCAAATATGCTTCCAATTCAGGGCCTTTGCACTTGCTGCTCCTTCAGCCTGGAATGTTCTTCCCCAGAGACAGAGCTGGCTCCCTTGCTGTTTCACGTCTTTGCAGTAAGAATCTTCTGTGTCCAAGTCATGTGAAATAGCAACTGTATTCCCGTTACCCCTGGAATTCCTTAACCACGTTCCTCTGTTTTTCTCCGTAGCCCTTATCATTACCTATCATATATTTTTTATTGACTGTCTATCTCCTACAACTAGAATGCCATTCCCAGGAGGGCAGAGCTAGAACGCTTCTCTAGTGGCTGGGATTCAGTAGATACTCACTAAATGCTAAACAAATGCATGTGCTATGCCTCTGAGCCTTTGTGCAAGCTGGTCCCTCTGCCTGGGAAGGTCTTCCCTGAGCTGGTCAACCCCGCACTTCTTACTTATCCCAGAGCCTCCACCCCCTACTTCCATAGGCTCCCTCGCATGGGTCCTTCCCTCTTGCACTGGTACAGAGATCATGCTAGATTGGGACTGTGTTTCTCTGCTACCTTCCCCAACAGACGATGAGCATCTTCAGAGCAGGGAGAGGGCCAGCTCCCTCTGGACTGGGACAGTGGCCAGCGCGAAACCTGATACAAGTTGGCTCTAGTGATGGGTATGTAGTAGGAGGGGACTCCCGGAACACCCACTTGTATGGAGAGAATGCCCAAGGTGAGCGGAGCAAACCTGGACTGTTGCTGGTGGACAGGTCCACACGGGATACCAAAAAGTTGAGTAAAATCTTGGGACCGTCCCCAGCCAATAAAAGGAAAGTATGTTGCTTCTGAGGTATGCCCAAGCAGAGCACATTATGATGAAGCTAAATTACATCTACCCTGGAGCCCATTCTCTCAGTGCCCCATGCTCTCACCCTCCTCGTGTGTGAGAGGCATTCATGATCTGCAGGGCAAGAAAAGCCAGTGACACAGCAAGAAAAGCATCTCCACAGGAGCCCCCTCATTGGGAAAGGCAATCTGCCATGGCCTTGAGCATCCCTGCACGTTCTTGCCGCGTAACCAAGAACCCAGTCCTGACTGTTCTCACCCAGGCCATTTATCAGGGTTGTGACTGCAGCAAGCAACCTTGAAGGACGTGTCATCTTGGTTTTACATGAAGGGGAGGCAGCTACGCTAGTGTGGAAAACCATATCCCCCACTCCGTCACCCGAAGCAAAGCCACTAGTTCAACAGGGCTCTCGAGTCAGAGGTTCCTCTGAATAGTCAGGTCTGTCCTCTGATTGTTCACCTAAATGAAGAGCTAATGGTGCTGTGCAGAAGAGTTAACATAGCTGGCCTCACTGCTATCTTTTAGAAGGCTTGCTTCCAAGGTTGGTCCTTGGCTGGTGTCTGGGAACTTGGTTTCTGGGAGGGATTCCCATCACCCTAACTGATAAGAGTGGCTCACTGCACCTAAACTGTGCAAAAATGTGGTTTATGCTAAACACCCACTTTCCTTCTGGAGTCTGGAATTTGGTATGTGCTAGGCAGAGGGTGCCTACGTGACCAGTTCCCAGTAAAAACTCTGGGCACTGAGTCTTTAACAGGCTCTCCTGATAGACAACTTTTCACACGTATTTTTATAACCTGTTGCTGGGGGAATAAATTGTGTCCTGTGTGACTTCACTGGGAGAGACTCGTGGAAGCTTGTATCTGGTTTCCCTTAGACTTCACCCAAGAAGCATTTTCCCTTTGCTGATTCTACTGTGGACCCTTTCACTGTAATAAATCATAGCCTCGAGTACAAGTACACACTGAGTCCTGTGAGTCCTCCTAGCGAATCATCAACCTTGGGGCGGCTTTGGGAACCCTCGGCACAGGTGACCACGGGCAGCAGCAGCCATCTAGCCCCAGGGATGACACTGGAAGACCAACTGCCATAAAGGCTAGTAAGACAACAATCTGAATTAAAAGCCGTCACTCTTGCCTAGACAATATTCCTAATGACCAGGCATGCTGTATTCTTACTGACTGTTGTCAGTGTCCTAGCCATCTGGTCTGCCAGATGAGCAGGCTACAAACTGGCAGATCAAAGATGGCCATCCCTCCTGGGGGCCATGAACTGTGGAAACAAACTGTGGTTGACAATGGGGCAGTCTGGGCCACTCGCTTAGATGCTCATAGCCAATTCTCTGATGAGACCAACCAGAATCAAAAGGCTGATCAAGCCTACACAGCCCAGTTGACTGGCACTGCCACCTACATGCATCATTGTACTAAGTGTGGCAATACACTCACCACCATGGACTGACACAAAGCAGAGGACTCCGTATTTCTGGTTCAGCTACCTAGAGTCCCTGGTTGGAACAGTATGGCCCAAGATCGTTAGAATAATGACCACTTGAGGGACTTTCCCTGGCGGTCCAGTGGTTAAGACTCCACGCTTCCACTGCAGGGGGCACGGGTTCGATCCCTGGTTGGAGAACTAAGATCCTGAATGCTGCGTGGCACGGCCAAAAAAAAAAAAAAAAAGAATAATGACCACTTGGTTGAGTACGCTCCGCTCCTTGCCAAGTCTCCCTGTAGTGGCCCATGTGGGCCAAGATGGGAGATATGTGTCTGTAGAAATCTTGCAAAAATGCCCTTGTCCCACTCACATATGACCCTTCTGAACAAAAAGTCTAGGTGAAAGTAGGGAATAATTGGAGAAAAGTGAAATTATAGGTCCTGGGATGTGACATGTTGATTTTGTACCAATAATCTGGGAGGGAGTGCCTTAGATCCCAGGAGGTGTGTGGAACAATTAATCCTCTTTGTCCTTTAGATCCAGCACTGCCGCCTGGCAAAACAATCCTAGGGTCCACCCAAGCCAAGCAGCAGCTGCAGTTGAGAGTCAGAACAGCTGTCCAGTGTGTCATTCTCAACCACGTGACGGGAAAATTCACATAGACGCAGTCAGTCCTGAACTATTCTGCTGTGTCTGATACCATCAAAGGCAGCTCCCAAAGTAACCCTGTGTAGACACACAGACCAGAACAACCTTGTTTCAATCTGACATACAAATCCATCTGCTTCTCCTGATCCCTGAGTGACCCTGGTTATGCCATGTAGGGCAACTGAGGCTGCAACTCAGCAGCAACACTGCCTCCAGAGCTCAGCCAAACAATGCAATGGTGACCCAAATCAAGTGGTAACATGTAGGAGACAGTGGGCCACAGAATGCCTCTCCACTGGGGATGAGCGTTGCTTTGGGTCTATCTCTTGGCCCCTATAATCACTGGCAATGGCATCAAAGATCAGCAGCTCAGTCTAAACCCTTGTATGGGTGGTTAGACGGCATGCTGATTTTCAAATGTAAGACCTACTGCCCCCGCCCCCCCAGGACTTATCAGAGCTGGCCAAGTCCAGGACCCTGGAGCATATGGTTGAGATCAACACTGCGCGTGGCCTCATCCTGCTGCTTAGAGTCCTACTGACAGGAGTCTGAGACACGCTGAACAAACGTGGTCCTAGTCTCTACTGATCAGATGAATCATGGAATAGGACATTCATGTAGAAATGTGAGTTAAGCCAAGACACGTAGGGCTGATGGATGGACCGAGGGGAGGTGATCTCCATCGCCCTGCACATTCTTGCTGGTACACCAGAGCACTCTGTACCTGGGCCATTTCTCAGGTTGTGTTTGCAGAAAGCAACCATGAAGGATGAGGTGATGTCTGCCTGCAAAGACTTGGTTTTCTTCTGTTCATTATAAAGGTGGTGAATTTCCCAAGCTTGGAGCTTCTAGACTTGATGCAAACCCACTGCACGGGTGGCATTTGCCTGGGCCCCTCTGTGTCACCCTCCTGGGACTTGGGGAATACGGGAAACCCACATGACCAGGCCAACAGCAACTGCTTTTGCTGCAATGAACTCTGATGTCTCTAACCTGTCAGCAACCATGAAACAGCAGCAAAATCCTAAACCTTCAGAGGTCCCTCCCTACACCTGAGGAGAGCTTGTGATTTGAGGAGTACAGTGCTCTGGCCCTTCCTCCCTGCCACTCAGGCCCTGCCCTGCCACCTCTGATCTCTTCCTCCCCTCTACTGTGTGTCCGTATCTGTCGTGCTTCCCCTGCAGCCTCCAGCTCTCAGAGCCCACCTCAGCCCCTAGGAGGAGAACATGTGCAGGAATGTGGGACAGAAGCCTGGCTGGGTGCTCAGAGGCTCAAGGGCAGAGATGTATGGCCTGACCTCCCATGGCTTCCCTGACATTCGCCTGATGGGCACAGTGCCTACCGTACACTGGGATGGATGTGTTCATAGCCTCTGACTGGCCCAGCTGAGGTCCACACCGCATGGACAGACAGGGAGCTGAGGCTAAGACAGGGCCAGCAGCTTGCCCAAAGGTACCAGTAAGCGAGTGATACTCAGGCCCAGACCCAGGCACTTCTGGTTCCAAGTGCAAAGCCCTCACACTCCACTCTAGGTGCCCCAGCCCCTGCAGGCCCTGGCCTCCCAGGGCTCAGCAGAGGCCAAGCAGACATGGCCACAGGTCCCAGCAGCTCACCTCTGTGTGGTCTACTTTAAATGGGTTCTGGAAGTCAGAGTCTTTCTCGCTGATTCCCAGCTCCTGGGCCATCTGCGGATGAGGAAAAGCTAGTCATCCTCTGCCTTCTCCTGCCTCCTGCTCACCCAAGGGCCACCCCCTTCGAGGCCTGAACAAATGTGGGCCAGGTGGTGACCCCTAGGGACCCAGGTCAGCATAGAACCCCATGAAAGGGCACCTCAAGGTGGCCCAAGGCTTATCACAGAAAACGCAACCAAAGGCTGACATTCAGGCCTCACTAAAGGCAGATGCGTGGCTCACAGCATACCACCAGACAGAGGACTCCCGGACCTCTTCCACCCCAGTCCTTACCAGGCGGAGGATGGGCGAGTGGGGGCCCTGGTCAAAGACGCCCGACTGGTTGCAGAAGCTGATGCCCCAGCGGATGAGGAGGTTCCAGTTGGAGTTGTGGTCAAAGCAGTGGTGCACGATCCTTGGGAAGCGCAGCACCACGTCACCAAAGAAGGCCGTGTTCTCCACCACTTGGGAGAAAGCTGGTGAGAGGACCCTGATGAGTGGCCAGGGGAGATGCCCTTCTACAGCCCTCCTGGCCAGCCCTACACGCCCTCCAGAGAACAGAGGCAAGCCCACTAATCAGAGAAGGGGAACGGTGCCTGAGGCCCACAGGCTGCTGACCACATGTGCAGTGCATGCTAAGGGCTTTATGTCTACCAGGTCACTGAATCATCAAAACCACCTTTAGAGGGAGATGTGTCTGCTATTCCCATTTCTCACATGGGAAACTGAAGCTGACGGCTCGTGAGTAGCAAACCTGGGCTGCAAACCCAGGGCTGACTCCAAAGGACATGCTCTTTCCCCTGTATCTCACAGCTCAGAAAACTCGTTTGCCATGGGGACCAGAGAGATGGGTGTCATTTGGCACATGGAGGCATATGCATCCCATGAGGCTTTGCTGGGCCTAACCTCCCCAACTTGGTATCCTAATGTCCAGAGCTGGGCCCTTTTGTTAACACAACTACAGTGTCTGTGAGGGGTCAGTTCTGTTAGGATGGCCAGGGAACACATCAGGGTTTGTTTTCTTTTTGGCGTATGCCCAATTTTATTTTAAATGCTTAAGTTCTTATTTTGAAATAATTTTAGACTTACATAATACACCACAAAATTCCTTCACTGGGCTTCCTCTAATGTTATCATCTTATATAACCATTGCACAACTATCTAAACCAGGAAATTAACATTGATACAATACGATTAATCAACCCACAGACCTAATTTGAATTTGGTCAGTTTTCCCACCAATATCCTTCCTCTAGTCAACAAATCAGTTTAGACTGAGTTTAGTGTCCATTATGGTGGCAGGTCCCCGAACCCAGGCTAGCATGAAGAATAGTAACTATACACCCAGCCCTGGTGGCAGCCCCTGTTTGAGTGACCCCTATAGATAAGGCCCAGGCAGCGCTCACCAGCACTGGCCTAGCCACACAGAGATAAGCAGACTCCTACAAAGATATGCCAGGTTGGGTCTGAGACAAGTGGGGCAGGGACCCCTGGGCTTCAGAACAATCTTGAACCGCAAAGAACTCAGGAGTTCGCTTGGTTTACAGGTAAGAGCCAGGCAAACCGCCTGTCCTCTTTCACGTGGAAACTGGAGGGAATAGTGCCTTCCTCAGTTATCGTGGAGATTAGAGATATCTGTAACGTGCCCAACATTCAATACGTAAAAGCTCCTTCCGTCCTGTCTCAGACAGTGCGACCTAACAAACTCTACTGTTAGAATGTAACCAGTTAATAGGGAGAAATTACCACTGAAGAGAAATTCTTGGAAAAGGAGATGAAGGGATTCAAAATATTCTTTTATTTATCTATGTTGGTCTCACCTTGTCTCAAAAAGGATTTAAGGGGGTTGAAGCTTTTAGAACAGTAGTAAAGAGTGAAGGTAACTGCTCCCATGGGCCAGTCACTTCAAAAGGCCTCAGTTCTTTCTCCTATAAATGAGAACAACCCTTGCCATCTCTACCAGGAGGGTCAGGGTGGTGAAGGCAAGGATTTCTGGAGGGGAAGTGGGCAAAGGCTCCTCTCTAGTTCCCCCGTCTCAAACACCTAACCACACGACAGAATATATGTGTCAGGGACACAGAAACTGGCTCTGAAACGAGCCGAGAAACACTCGGAGAATCATATACTAAGTGCCCAACTACCCAAAGAGACTCCTTGGAAGGTGCCACAAGAGGGTACTTCCAGAGAGAGAAAAGAGTGACAAAAACAAGAGGGAAGGAGCAGCTAGAGAAGATCAAGGATGGAGCGGGGAAGAGGAGAGGGAGAGATTGGGAAGACCATACCATCCTTCAGTTTCTCGTCCTGGGGGAAGGGCCCATCTGGGAGCACATCTGCAGCAATGAGCACTGTCCGGGAGTCCTCCAGCACCTGAGGGAACCCCACCTGGGCTGAGTGGCTTTGAAAAGGTCTTCCCAGACCGGCCCCAGCCCCATTTACTTCAACCCTACTTCAAATCTTCTGTGAGGGGCTTCCGTGGTGGTGCAGTGGTTAAGAACCTGCCTGCCAACGCAGCGGACACGGGTTCGAGCCCTGGTCCGGGAAGATCCCACATGCTGCGGAGCAACTAAGCCCGTGCGCCACAACTACTAAGCCTGCGCTCTAGAGCCCACGAGCGACAACTACTAAGCCCGCGTGCCACAACTACTGAAGACTGTGCTCTAGAGCCCGTGCTCTGCAACAAGAGAAGCCACCGCAATAAGAAGCCTGTGCACTGCAATGAAGAGCAGCCCCTGCTCGCTGCAACTAGAGAAAGACCGCGCATAGCAACGAAGACCCAACATACTCCAAAATAAATAAATAAATAATAAAATAAATTAATTATATATTAAAAAAAATCTTCTGTGCATGCGCTTCCCCCTCATTGAACACCATCCCCTTGGGGAACTCCTATGCATCCATCAGTGCCCAGATCAAAGACCAGGCCTGCCATGAGCTGCCCCCTGCCTGCATGCACCTTAAAGAGCCCCTTGAGCATGACATCAAGGATCTTGTACTGCTGGTGGACATCATTCAGCTGTGCTAGGTTTTTCAGCGCCAACAGCTGCTCCCGCCGCTTCACCTCAAACATCTTCTTGTCTGAGCAGCATTAAGTTAAGGAACTGGCACCAGTTCTCCTGCCTGGATAATCCAGTGGTCCCGATCGAGAGGGCCCACCCTGGCCAGCAAGTCTCTGCCAGGGGCATAGATGTGCATGCCTGGGACTCCCCAGGGAACGAATACACTCTCCGAGAAGCATATGAATCCTGCAACATATCATTCATCCACTTCACAGAGGATTCCACACCCGACAACCTGAATACAACCCTCAGGACCTGGCTCCTGCCCTCCCCTCCCCGTGGTCTTTCCCCAGTCTCCCACAGCCACTCACTGCTCCCAGAACCTCCACCCCTCTGCTCACACTGTATACTCTGCCTGGGGTGCCCCCCACCCTTTTCTATGAGTTTCTATTCTTTCAAGACCCAGCCCTTGGGTAGGCAGCCCAGTATGCCAGGGCTTGGTCTCCAGCCAGGGTCTCACCCAAAAAGAATGAGGCACATGTACAATCCTCAAGAGTCCTCATGGCTCTGAGATATATGCCTTGCCTTCTCAATTTAACATATGGGGAAACTGAGGTTCAGAACAGAACTGACTTGATCAAGGTCTGGTTAGAGCACCTTACTTTTTCTCCCCTGTTCCTATTAGGGGGTTCTGCTCCATCCCTGGAATCTCCCAAGGGGTTGTGGGTATAGAGAAACCTCATTTATAGACCCCTCAAAAACACCTCCAATCCCAAAGGATACAGATCTCCAGGCTCGGGTCCAGGGAGGTCCTCAGGGTGTCTGTGACTCCTGTCCCAGACAGTAGCAGGACAGAGAGGAAGGCCAGGAACTGAAGAAGGTCCATATCCAAGACTCTGGAGCTAGGGGAGTAACCCAGAGAAAGAAGGTGAGACCCAGAGCTTGGTGTTATATGAAACAGAAAGTGAGTTGAACAGCAACTTCCCCTGATAATGACACAGACTCCAAACACCAAGAACCCAGCTTTGGGAAGCCCTGGAGCCCCAGTTCCTAGCCCAGGGCCAGTGACCAACAGACACAAAATAAAGACATGGGATGATAGGAGGGAGGGAGAAAGATAAAGTCAGCAAGGCAGGGATACTTAGAGAACAGGGATCAACACCTGGAACCCTGCACTGGAGCTCTGGCTCTGCCTGACTTCGGGACCTCGGGCAAATTGCTCAGCCTCTCTAAGCTTCATCTTCCTCACTGCAAAATGCGGATAAGGAAGTCATCTCCCTGTTGCAGAGACAGAAGGCTGGGTGAGGTACTGTGCCTGAGGAAGGAGGGCCTGGTCAATATCATTGCCTCTCAATTCCCCATCCTGGCCTCTCAGGAGGCCCAGGCAGTCAGAGATGTGAAACTTCTGGGGCTTCCCACCTTTCCTGACTTCTGTCATCAGAAAGGAAGAAGGGGTGCAGGCTGGGAAGGGAGGCAAGACAGTCTTGGGATAAGACGGCTGTTATTCTCTTAGGAACCACAGGCACCACAAGCAACACCTGTTCCTATCTAGGCAACATTCCCCAATTACCTACTGAGTCCCTGTCACGTTCCAAGCACTGTTCTAGAGCCGGGAATACGGCAGTGACAAACAAAATTCCCTGCACACTGGTACTTTCATCCCTAGTAGGGTTAAGAGAAACCAATGAAGTTGTAAAACAAGCACAGAAAGATAAGAGAGAGTCAGTAAAGTGCAATCTTAAATACAGTAGTCAGAGGCAGCCTCTACTCAGATAATAGCTGCCCAATTTTACCAACGTGGAGACCAAAGCACAGAAAAAGGAGACTGCCCAAAGTCACTCATGGGTTCTCAGGCTAAACCAAGAGTCTTAATGAGCACAGGCTATCTCAGAGCTGGCCACTGTTCTATTAGGACACCTAGGTGTGTCCCAGAGATGCTCAATTATTGACAGTGAGACCCCACACAGATCAACCAGAGAACCGCCCCCATCCCACGCTGATGAGACAACTGAAGCCTAGAGAATGGGAAGAAACAGTTCAAGCTCACCCAGAACCCTTACCTTCCACCATCACGCTCCAGACTCAAGGGAACCAAACACTGGTTAAGGCAGAACTTGGGGTCAGGGGAAATCAGACAGCCGGTAATGACTGAAGCAGGAAGAAGTGGGAAAAGAAAGCCGAAAAAGCGGACTGCGTGGGGCAGATCCTGCTGTCTCTACTGTTACTCCCACTTATCCGCCTCTCAATCCCGCTCCCTGCCCCATGAGTCCCCAGAGCTCTTCCCGGCTGGGCGTACGACTCCGAGGCCATTCTGCAGAGGTGGCTTGGTGGTGGATCCTGAGCCGGCAACCCGGGCTCGGAGACCAGGGTCGCTGCCCCTAGCCCCCCCCCCCCCCCCCCCCCCCCCCCCCCCCCCTTTAGAGCTCCGGGAAGAGAAAGTCTTTCTAATGAGAAGAGGCGTCCGGGTCCGCGAATCCCAACCCCCACCCTGTGCAGCCAGTTCTGGGCCCTCGGTCCCTCCCCCGCCCCCCCCCCACGGGAGCCTG
Source organism: Lagenorhynchus albirostris (assembly GCF_949774975.1). Lineage (NCBI taxonomy): Eukaryota > Metazoa > Chordata > Mammalia > Artiodactyla > Delphinidae > Lagenorhynchus > Lagenorhynchus albirostris. Next base: position 7,506,873 of record NC_083105.1, read on the forward strand.
CCCGCCCGGCGCCCCTGCCCCCACCTACCAGGCCGGGCGGGTGGGTGGGCGGGCAGACAGGAGTCAGCGTGCACCTCGCCTCGAGGGTCCGCAGACGACCGGCAGAGGCGCAAAACCTCAGTGTCCCAGAGAAGCCTCGCAGGAACTGCCAAGCGCCGCCCCCGCCCAACGATCGCGGGCCGCGACTACCGCTCCTTGACCTAACTTCCGGCCCCGCCCAGTAGGCTCCAGCGCTAGCCCTGCCCGAGGTCCGTGGGAGTTCGGTCCCGCCCACCCTGCGTGGCGGCTTGCGCACTTGCCGCGTTGAGGTGTGGTTGGAGATAGTCAGCCTGCGGTGTGTGTCGGCCGCATCAGCAATGAGGCCCTGAGCCCTGCAGGCTGGGCGGCCTCCCCAGCGCCCTCCCCGAAACTGTTTCGTTAGCTGAGTGTTTTTTTTTATTTAATATTTATTTGGCTGCACCGGGTCTTAGCTGCGGCGCGTGGGATGTTTAGTTGCATGTGAGAATCTACTTCCCTGACCAGGGATCAAACCCCGGCGCCCTGCATTGGAAGCGGGGAGTCTTAGACACTGGACCACCAGGGCGGTACCAGCTGAGTGTTTTTTAAACTGCAGTTGTCAAGATCAGTTTAGTGGGTCGTGGCTAACACTTTTTTCTTTTTAAGTAACGTGCAGTGCAGAGTTGGGGCATACCCTGCTCGCCCCTCGGATCCACCAAGTTCTAACCCAAGTTCGTGGGGTCCTTCCCTGTCCTATCATTAGGACGGAGTTCAGCCCAGTTTTGCGTAGGGTCAGTCCAGCCAGACCCAAGGGCTAGCCAAGTACAGGCACCGCGGCCCTGGCAGACAGGCAGGAAGGGAGTTAAAGGCCCTGGTGAGCTGAGCTCAGAACACGTGCGGGCAGTTGTGGAGGGCAGACATTGAAAGACGTGTGTGCACAGATACACGCTCTGAGGAGGGCCGGGAGAGAAAGGAACACTGGGGACCTACTTTAGCCAGGGAAGAGCTGAGCTGGGCAGTTTCCCTCAGCTAGGAAGGCTGAGGTTTTGACCTGCTCACCCTCCTTGCCTTCACCTGAGGTGAAGCAGCAGGTAAAGTACTTCCCAGAGCACTTGGACCACAGCAGCACCAAACACATGGCCTTTCTCTGCCCCTTCTGCCCCAAGGATGGCCTGACTGACGTCTTCAACTGAGGTAACCAGCTGGTGTTAGCAGAACAAATCCCTCCCCTTCTCTCCCTGAGGCCATCCATCCTGGCTGAGGAACCAGCTGGAGGGAGCCAAGGTAAGTCCAAAGGGAAATGTTTTTGGAGAGCCCACACAGGCATGTGAGTATATCACTATTTCCTATTTCAACAATGGAGTAAATGGCTCCAGATGCACGGCTGCAGTTGTCATCCATTTCCCCCAAACCAGTGTGCCCTGACTTTGTCTTCTCCAGGTCTCAGTTCTGTTTCTGGGCCTTCAGGTCCTGAGATCAGTCTCTGATGTGGGACAGGGATACAGCCACTCCTCCCAGGCAGCTGGCAGCAAACATGAGAGGAGAATAGCAGAGAGGTGGGGCCAGCCATGGGAGAACCACACTTCCAGGGCCCAAAAAGGCAAAAACAGACAAGAGCAGAGGTGCACCTGAGAAGAGTGGGATGGATTCTAAAACTGGGACCTGAACACCTGGGCTGGGTAGTTGCTATACATCAGGGAACGTTCCATGGAAAGGGTTAGGAGGAGAGCCAGGGAGGCCACACACACACCTCCAGACCACAGGGTCTCTGGAGCACCCCAACAACCCCTCAGAGGGCCAGTGAGCACTGCCCACAGCCCCAGGCTTTCTCAGGGATGTGCCAGTCACCCAGCACCCTCCCCCACCGCGTTGTGCTCAGGGCAGCATCTATGCCAACCGGGCTCAGGCAACTTTCTCCAAAGCTCCTGGGAAGGACTAGCTCCCTTCTGAGTCTGGTGATATGACTTTGGAGATGGTCATGTCTGGGGTCAGATCCTGATGCTATCACTGTGTGATTCTGGGCACGCCATTTAACCTCTCTGAGCTGTTACAACTGTGTTAACACTCGTAGCTACTGTGAGGATTAGATACAGTGCATGTAACATGACTGGCCCTCGGTAGGAACTTAATAAACAGAGCAAGTCATTGTCATTGCTACCACTGTTAATTCTTCTCGCTGACCCCTGCTTGCCGTAGAAGACAGGGCTGTAGACAGTGCAACTCTCTGTCCTGAAGCATGACGTTATAGCTTCCCATACCTGGGTGACCCTGCTCAGGCCAAAGCTCCCAGATGCAAGAAAGGATACATCATGTCCTGTAGGGGCGGCTGGGCCGTGGAGGCCCTGGGGGAAAGACCCTCCAAGGAAGCCTGCAGGGTCTTGGCCATGCTATGATCAGCCAGGAGGCCCATGCTCTGGACCTGCGGGGAGAAGAGGGTAGGGAAGACAGGCTTTCTCAGTGCCCACTCCATAGAGGCCCTTTCTACCCTCCACCCCCTGCACTCCTGACCTCCCATTGGCTGCTGTGGCTAGAGCTCCCCACCTCCACAGGGAAGATGATACAGAGGGTCTGGCCTCACAGTGGCTAAATAGCATCCCCTTTCCACCCACCTGCAGAAAGAAGCCACGCAGAGCCTGGAGTGTGGTGCTGGAGAGGGTAGAGAGGTCAGCCAAAGCTGCGCCTTGCAGAACATGGCCCACCTCTTCACGAGAGAGGATGCTGCTGCTCTGGAACCGCACAAACTGGCCCAGGGAGAGAAGGCCACAGGTATTTGCTGTGCCCTGCTGGGCTCAGCACTGGGCTGGGGGCATGGATCTGAAGCCCACAGAACTCTGCCTTCAAGAGCTCAGTGTTGGTAGGCAGGGGTGGGGTTGTGTCACAGGAGAGTGAGGTAATGAGGAGGATTGCAAGACCCTGAGAGTTTGCTCTGCTGACCCCTTCAGTCCCGCCACTCCTACCCTGCCCCTCACACTAGACTATGTGTGGTTACCCAGACACACCACGACATTCTCATATATCTGCTATTCTCACTTCAATACTGTACCTGCAATACTTTTCCTTCTCTTTGCCTATTAATCTTTCAAGCCTCAGCTAAAATGTTACCTTCACTGCTGAATGTTTTCATTTTATTAAAGAAATACAGGCATTAACTGGGTGCTTACTGTATTCTTACTCACTTCTCCCTCACAGCTCTGGCAGAAGCAATTACTCTTTTCTCTGGGTTCCTACACCAACCATTGATTTATTCATTGATCCACTTTACTATCATTCACAGGCTTGCTGCCTTGTTTATTCAGTGGGCACTTACCATGTTCTAGGCACTTAGCATTATCTTCTACTCTTCCATTAATAACCATATTTTAACTATGAATTTCCTTGTCTATCTCCTTCTCTAGACTGAGGGACCTTTAAGGAAGAACATTTGGCTCACAGACATCTTTGGTACCTAGCACAGGATCTGGCAGGTGGTGGGCAGGCCTGGTCAATGTTTCATGAGTGAATGAGAAAGAATGTCTGGGTAGTCTGGGCAGAGGAGATGTGGGCATTCAGAGGAATTCCCTAGGCAGGCTTCTTGTAGGGTGAAGGCTCATCCAGCCCCTCTACCTTCTTGGAGGATGGCATTCTTCAGACCACAGGACCATCCTTTCTGCACTTACCAGGGTCATGAGCCTCAAGATCTCAGCTCTGAGGAAGGAATTCTCTCCAGCATCCAGGAGGGTAAATAGCAAAAACCGATTCCAGGGCTGGGAGGCCACATGGAGTGCTATGGGAAACACCAGTCAACCGTGTGTTGTTAATGCTGCTTTTCCAAAGGCCTTGGAACATTGCTAAAGAAAACTTTCTCCTATTGGCTCAAAAAAGGGTTGCTCAGCAAAGGCAGGGCATTGGACAAGCTGACCCCAGGGCGTTTCTTTCTCCTGGGCTTCTATCCACCCATGCTGCCTGGCACAGGGAGACCACATATCCCACTATTGTGGGAGGCAGGCAACAGGAAGAGCTCTGCCACTTAAGAGCTATGTGACCTTGGTTGGGGCAAGTTGCTTAACCTCCCTGAACCTCGGTATCCTCATCTGTATGATGGGCATGGCAGTGCCCTTGCAGTATTGTTAAAATAATTAAACAAAATGAGTGTGAATCAGGGAGCTCCCTGGTGGCCTAATGGTTAGGATTCTGGGCTTTCACTGCCATGGCCTGGGTTCAATCCCTGGTTGGGGAACTGAGATCCTGCAAGCCACATGGCTTGGCCAAAAAAAATGAGTGTGAATCACAGAACAGAGGATGGGAGTCTGGGGTGGGAGGGTGGCAGGTGCTGGCCCCGTCCAATCTCCCCCATGGGAACATCAGAGAATGGGGAGGGTTTCTACCGACGTCTGGACTCCGGGCATGCAGGTAGTCAAGCAAGGCCTCCAGGCAGCCAACACAAGCGTGGGACAACAGAGGGTCCTTCTGCAAGAAAACAACAAAAACAAAAACCCCACAGAAGTTCACGTCCGGTTTTGCTACCAGTGGATTTTGGTGCCAACCAAGAAAAAAACATTTGGTTTTCAAAACAATTTAGATTTCAGAATTTCAGATTTGGGATTGTGGCTCTGTAGATAATCAAGAAATGTTTGTTGGTTTCATCTCTCACCCACACACACAAAGCACGGTGCTTATACTGATGATTTACCTACATTTGAGAGACTGTTTTGCTTCAGAAAAGGATGGGCCCTGGGCCCCATTAAGAGATTCACAGATTACAGATTCTGTAAGAGCCACACAGTTTATCTAAGCCAATGCATGTAAATCTTTTTGTAAAGCAGCAGAACCTTTCATCAAACAAAATTTTATGCTCTAATAAGCATAAGAAAAGAACTTAGGGTTAGGGAGATGCAAATTAAAACCACCTTGAGATACCACTACACACTCATCAACAGCTAAAACTGACTGACAGTACCAAGTGTTGGCAAGAATGTGAAGCAACTGGAACTCTCATGCACTCCTGATGGGAAGGAAAAATGGTGCAGCCACTAATGGCAGTCTGATGGCTTTTTTTTTTTTTAGTTAATTTATTTATTTGGCTGTGTTCGGTTGTCGTTGCTGCACACGGGCTTTCTCCAGTTGCAGCGAGCAGGGGCCACTCCTCATTGTGGTGTGCAGGCTTCTCATTGTGGTGGCTTCTCTTATTACGGAGCACGGGCTCTAGGCGCGCAGGCTTCAGTAGTTGTGGCACGCAGCCTCAGTAGTTGTGGCTCATGGGCTCTAGAGCTCAGGCTCGGCAGCTGTGGTGACAGGCTCTGTTGCTCCATGGCATGTGGTTCTTCCCAGACCAAGGATCAAACCCGTGTCCCCTGCATTGACAGGAGGATTCCCAACCACTGTGCCACCAGGGAAGTCCCAGTCTGATGGTTTCTTATAAAGTTAAACATACACTTACCATATGTGGTAGGCAGAATTTTAAGATGGTCCCATGAGCTTTGCTCCCAGATGTTATTCCCATGATTAGGTTACATTACATGGCAAAAGGGAGATTGTTTGGGTGGGCCAAATCTAATTACACCAGTCCTTTAAAAGCAGAGTTTTCTCTGGCTGGTAGCAGAAAAAGAACCAGAGAGTCCAGAAGTGTGAGAAGGACTCAACATGCATTGCTGGTTTGAAGATGGAGGGGCTGTGTGAGAAAAAATGTGTGTAGCCTTAAAGAGCTGAAAGACCCACCCACCCCCAACAGGAGGATGAAGTGGATTCTTTCCCAGCTCTCCCAAGTAAGCACCCAGCCTGACCAATACCTTGATTTCAGCTTTGTGAGACCCTAAGCAAAGAACCTGGTCGAGCCCACCCAGACTTCTGACGTAGAGAACTGTCAGATAATAAATGGGTGTTGTGTTAAGCCATTACATTTGTGATATGTAGTTACACAGCAATAGAAAACTAATATGTCATTTGACCCACCAATCCCACTCCTAGGTATTTATCCAAGAGAAATAAAAATGGGTATTCACAAAGACTTGTACTCCAGTCTTTATTCATGATAGCCAAAAATCTTTAAGTCCCAAATATCTGTCAGTAGGTGAGTGGATCAATAAATTGTGGAATAGCCACATAAGGGGCTACTACTCACCAATAAAAAGAAATGAAGTACTGATAACACAATATAAATGAATCTCAAAAGCATTAAGCTAAGTGAAAGAAGATAGACATATAAGACCACATACTTTATGATTTTATTTATGTGGAATTCTAGAAATGGTAAAACTGTAGTGCCAGAAAGCAGATCTGTGTTTGCCAAGGGTCAGGGATGGGGAGAGGGGACTGACTAAACAGGGGTCCAGGGGAACTTTTTGTGGTGATGGAAATCTATACCAGGATTGTGGTGGTGTTTACAAAACTGTATATGTTTGTCAAAACTCATCTAGTTGTACATTTAAAAATCAGTGAATTTTATTGCATGTAAGTTATATCTCAATAAAACTGATTTTTTTAAATGTAAAGACAAACTAACAACACCAACAAAAATCCTATGCTCTCCTCATGCTATTTTTTGGAAGGCAGCAACCTGGAGGTTAAGGTATGGGGCAGACTTGGGTTTGAAGCCTTGCTTGGTCACTTACCATCTTGTGTGATCCTGGCCAAGGTTACTTGATTTTGCTAAGTGGGGATAAAAGGATTACTTGGGCTGCCAAGAGGGTAAGATGAGCAATGCATACAGAGGGTTTAACCAGTGCTTGGCACAGAGTTAACACTCAAAAAATGGTGACTATACTGAAGGAAAAAAAAAAAAATCAGTTGGAAATTAATCCCAGGCAATGACTTGTTTATTTATGTATTTATACTATACAGGTAAATCATAGGATAAATATTCTTCCCACTGTTTAAAATTCTACTAAGATCCTATACTAAAATAATTCTGTTATATTTTTTTAAAAAATGGTGAATATCTTAGTGAAACGTATAATAGGGGAAACACTATCGCTCTTTAACAACCCCTAAGTCTCCTTCACAGGATCCGTAAGGTCTTTAAGACCTACAGTTTGAAGTGGTTGAGCTAATTCACTAACCTCATTTTACAGCTGAGAAAACTGAGGCCCAGAGAGAAAATACTTGACCTGAGGACACCTGAGTGGTAGGTGGCAGGTCTAGAAACAAATCCTAGGCCTTGTGCCCTTTCTCCTTCTCTAATCTAAAATTAACTCTTAACCAGTGGGCACTTCCACCCTTTTCCCAGGTACCTAAGATTAGCCAGTTCAAAAGTAACCTCTCCTGTGGAGCCTTCCTTGATTCAAATAATAGGTCATTTTGCCATTAATTATAATTTCTTGTGTTTCCTACAATCTGTGAGTGCTTAAATGGCTGAAACAGCATCATATTCATTTCTGCGTCCTCATTCACTCATTCAACAAACATTACTGAATGCCAATTCTGTGGGAGGCTTTATGCTGGGTATTGAGTATAAGGGAATCATTTTCCCACTCTCTGTTTTGAATATTAAAACAGGAACTTCAGCCCTTTCAGAAACATTGGAGAGAAAGCATTTGCCCTTCCTCCCACCTCTAACTGGCTTCTCCTCACCCAACGAGAGATTTATCTAACAAGTGAGATGCTAGCTTAACACCTACTGAGCCATCAGGGCAGGACCAAGGTATTAAAGGTCATGCTTCCAGCAACTCAGACTCTTAAGATCTTGGCCAGCTGGCTAAGTGTCCAACATGGACATTATGGAAATGCAAACACAATTTACCTGCCTATGGGCTCCTGGTCTGGCCCAAGGGAAGGAGGGTAGTTAAAAAATCCTTTTGGATAAGATATGATAAAGCAAGCATAGTAAAATGTTAATGGAAGAATGTACATGGTGGGTATATGAGTGTTCACCGTAAAATTCTTTCGTCTTTGCTGTATGTTTGAAAAATCTCAGACTAAAAAAAAGCCCGTTCTGACCTTAAGTCCCAGCTACATTCTACTATGGTGTTTGTCAGCAATAAAGCTGATGCTTTGGTTCTCATTTGATTCGTGATTTCCCAACTGGATTTGAACCCACAAGGGGAAGGAGACACAAAGATTAACCAGACACAGTCCCTTCCTTTGAGGAGCTCACAGCCTGGGGAAGACCGATATGAAAATGGGAACTCACAACAGAGAGAGATAAGTGCTATACGTGATAGAGGTCTGATCCATGAAGAGCACAGAGCCTTTGAATAGATGTGCTGGCAGGACAAGACACGGCATCCGCACAGCCCGAACAGGGCCCACTTCAGGAGCCTTCTCTACATCCTCACATTTCCCCACTTCCCCCAACCTGTGCACAGGCCCAGTGGGGATCAATCCTTGAACATAATCTCCCACAATCAACAGCCATATCAAATATGTCTGTCATTATCTGGGCGGCCAGCGGAGACCACTCATATCAAGGCCCCGCCCCTCCCCCCAGGAAGTCTCTGCAACTCCTCTCACTCGTTTGCTGGCTGCCCCCACCTCCCTCTTCTTGCCCATGACGCCTTGCCATCAGACCAGACCACGTGGATCTGTGACTGTCGGTCTTGGGCAAGCTTTAAGGAGCAGGAAAAGAGAGTCCAAGTCTAACTAAAACAGCATAAACATCTGGGGCCTTGGTCACCCTACAGTGACCAGCTCATATTTGAAAATAACAGACAATAAGCTCCTTGAAAGAGAAGAAGGTCTCAGGGAATCATGGGTGGGAACAGGCCAGAGGGCCAAGGACAGGGAATGAGTCCATATCAGAGGACGAAATTGTGCTGCCATCAAGATCAATCCCATCTCTGATGCCCCCTACCCTCGGGGACCTAGGACAAGTCACTTGATATTTCCAGCCCAGCTCAAGCACCTCCCCCAGAAAGTCTTCTCTGACAGCCAGCCTCACAGTCACCCTACACCAGCCTGTAATGTACGTCCTGTGCCCCCACTGTGCAGTGCTTCCCTTCAACCCAGCACTGCCCACTCTGTGTTAGCACCTCTTATCCACATGGCACCATCCACCGCCCCCTGGAACTGTTAACTTCTCAAAGGCGGGAATCTGATCGATCTCCATGCCCCCACCACCCTTCACAGTATGTGACTGCTGGATAAACTATGATCTCCAAGAATCCTCTAAGCTGTAAAGCACAAACCCCTCTGAGGTGGACATCTACTGTTTTGCTTGTCCAGGATCCATTCCTCCTCCTTCTAAGAACAGTTTTCTCTTGCAGAACCATTCCTCTCTTATGTTTAGTCCATGTGAGTTAGGGAGAGCTGACCATATGCCCCAGCCTCCAGGAGAGGACACTCACCCAAGGCAGGTCAATCAGAGCATCCCATGTTTTGGGCATAGTGACTGCCACATTACCAAGCCAGGCTAATGAGACTCAATTCTGGGGACTACGAGGAAAGAGAAACTTTCTTTCTGCTGGAAGGACATAAGCCAGGAGCTGCTGCTGGTCATCCTACCAATCCCATGAGAATAAAGCTAAGAGAGAAATGCAGAGCCAAGAGATGGAGACAGAGTTCTGATGACACTGTCTGAGCCTCTGGGATCCCAGCTGTGCCTGAAGCCAGTTTTGACCCCTGGACCTCTCAGTTATGAGACAATTTGAGTTTCATTTCTGTCACTGAAACTTTAAAACCAGTCAAACCTCTCTCTAGGCCTTAGTGGGAATACCAGGATCTTGACAGGCAGCCACCCCTTTCTGCTGTCATCCTGAGAGAAGCAGGCTCCACTGCCAGGGTCCCACTCCACAAAGGCCTTACCTGAACCAGGAGGTTCTGCAGTCCGATGACCAGGGACAGCACTTGTGATGTTCCCAGTGGAGCCAGGACAGTGTCCTCAGGGGCTGGCGGTGGCTGGGTCCCTGAGGGCAGCAGAGCAACCAGGGCAGAGGAGAAGCTTTGTTGCAGGGCTGTCCGCAGGAAGCGTAAGATGGCAGCTGAAAGTAGAAAACGCCTTACACCCAGTTCTTGCCTCATTCCCCACCTCCCCACCAGCGCTGTCACAGGGGGAAGACCACAGGGATAATAAAGGGATGACCGTGGACTGGTCTGGGTGGGGTGGTCTCATCTCAGAATCTAGGGGAAAGGTTTTTCTTCTCCTGCTAGAGGCCCTTGGTCCCACACCTGAGAGCAGCGCAGCCTTTTTCTTCGGAAAGCTGAGGGCCTTCAATACTTGGTCCAGTTCCACAGACAGTGTCTGATGAACCTGGCAGGGCAGAGGGTAAAGGGGTAACCCCCACATTCTGGGAGCTTGGGCAGAAAACCACCTGCTACAATACCTCTTTTACCCCCCCTACACATACCCGCTGCATCCAGAAGGACAGAGGAGGCCACACAGAGTCTTGTGAGCCTCACGGATCCTGGATTCAGGAGCTTGAGGAGGAAAATCAAGCCCAGACCTGGAGAACCCTGCTTCTCCCAAGTGTCCCCCATCCTCAGAGAGCTCCTGCACCAGGGAGTCTTCCCCAGCCTTAGCTGTGGGTCAGTCTCCTCTTCAGCCCACCAACCACCTAACTCAGATCTGGAGTCCAATGGCCCGGAATCAAAATCCTGGCTCTGCCACTTGCCAGCTGTATGGCCGTGGGCAAGTCACCACACTGCACCTCTCTCAGCCTGCCTTACTTCCTTCACCTATGAAAAGGGAACAGTGCCACCTCCTTTCACTCTCTCCAGAGCTATCGTGAAGAAGAGCTGAGGACCAGCATCGTGAATATGCTCCTTAATGTCAAAGCAATGACCATACTGAGGGGTTAGTTTGGGTGACAGGTTCAAAGCTGTGAGTCTGCTCTGCTCTCCTTACCCAGAACATACGCTGCCTGAAGGCAGCTTTTCCTCTACTTGGATCTACAAGTGCTTGGCACAAAGCAATTCCTCAAAAATGCTTGTTAGGGCTTCCCTTGTGGCGCAGTGGTTAAGAATCCACCTATCAATGCAGGGGACACGAGTTCGAGCCCTGGTATGGGAATATCCCACATGGGGCAACTAAGCCCGTGCACCACAACTACTGAGCCTGCGCTCTAGAGCCCGCGAGCCACAACTACTGAAGCCCGCGCACCTAGAGCCCATGCTCCAGAACAAGAGAAGCCACCACAACAAAGAGTAGCCCCCGCTCTCTGCAACTAGAGAAAGCCCGTGCACAGCAACGAAGAGTAGCCCCCGCTCTCTGCAACTAGAGAAAGCCCGCACACAGCAACAAAGACCCAACACAGCCAAAAAAAAAAAAAAAAAAAAATGCTTGTTAGCTGGTGGAATTGGCAGGTTCCAGGCAGAAGAACCAACTTGTATAAAGGTATGGAGATGCCATACTAATCTAAGATGTAAACAGAGGAAGCTGTGTGTGGAGGTTATATGGGAACTCTGTGCTATCTGCTCAATGTTTTTGTAAATCTAAAACTGTCCTAAAAATAATAGCTATTAAAAATCAACCAAAAACAAACAAAAAAAGTACTGAGATGTGAAAGAGCACAGTTGACTGGGAGAAGAGCAAACACTTGGTCAGAAGACAGGAAAGGAGGGTAGAATGGCAGAAAGTAAGGCTGCAGAGGGGCCTGATAGGAAGGGTCTCAGCAGCCATGAGGAGAACAAAAAGGCTGCTGAAGGACCGTGAGCAGAGGGTTAAGTGTGTACAGACCGTGGCCATAGGGATAGGAGCGGTGGAGCAAGGGAGAGGCTGGAGGCCAGAAGATTGTGAATAGGCCATATCAGTGGTGAGGACGAATGATCAGGCCTGAACTAGGGCAGAGGGGAGAACTTAAGAGTAGAGGTAGTTACGTAATTGGCTAGTTATGAGCTGAGGGCCAGGGCAGAACCAAAAACAAGGTGCAGGCTTCCATCCAGGCAGGTGACTGCAGGGGGAGGGGTGGGCCCAATAGCCGCACATAGGAAAGTAGGAGAGGTTCCTGTCCCAAATCAACCCCACTGGCAACTAGCTGAGGATCTACGCTATAACGTAGATGTGCCACAGCTTACTGAAACCCTAGAGGCCAAACTTGAAAACTCACTTCACTTCTACACAAATGAGTGTGTGCCTGGCATTAGATTGGCACAGAGCTGGGCACAGTGTGAGGATACCTCAAAGGCTAGGAGATGGTTTCTGTCCACTAGGGGCAGCCAGCCTTAGGGAGGAAACACCTGACTGTGAAGCAGCCCACAGAGGAGCTCATGCAGGGCACTAGGATGACAAGGTCATACAAGAGGGAGGGGCTGCGAGGAAACGGGGTGCTCTGTGGATATGTCCATGGCCCTCCTGTTCCCTGCATCACCTTCTCAAACGGTCACATGACAGCTTACACAGTATGGCACTCACAGCTTGCCACCCACAACTTCAAGGTCACACGCTGGATTCTGCCTTCTTGTCCAGTCTGACAGTCCATTCCCTACACTCCAGCCACACAGTACCTCACCACTCTTCAAATATATATACCAAGTCTTAAATTTGTGCAGCTTCAGGCCTGTGCTCATATCATTCTCTTTGCCTGGAGCACCCTTACCCCACTATTTTAGCCGGGTACAGTCTTGCTTACCTTTTAGGGCTTTGCTTAAAGATTACAACACAAGTTCCCCAAGTCTGGGGTATATACTGTATTCATTTTTTATTCCTCTGTGCCTAGAATACAGCCTGGCATGCAGGTGATCCATGTGTACTAAATGGATTAATGTAAACCAACTTGACAACAGCCTTGAATGTTTTTTCCCTGTTTTGTAGGCAAGGAAAATGAAGCTCAGAGAGTTAAATACCTTGCCAAGGTTACACAACTAATAAGCCACAGATGTGGGATCAGAACTCAAGATCTTGTCACTCCTTGAGTGCCACCCATGCCCCAAAGCAACAGGGGTTAGAAACTAACCTGCAGATTGCCATCGTGCTGCTGGGCAGAGAAGGAGGCAGTGAGCAGCCAGGCGGAGCAGAGGAGCTCGGTCCTGGGAGAGCCCTCCTCAGCCCAGGTGAGGGCCAGCGTCTTCTCTAGAAGCTCTATCAGGGCCGTGCTGCTCAAGAGCACTGCAGCAGCTGTAGAGGGTTGGGCAGGGCAGGCGGTGTTTAGTTAGCACCCGATGGGTGCTTCATACACACATGGTGAATGAACAAAAGGATCAGCTTAAGGCTCTAAGTTTCATTTCGGAACCACAGGTTACTGGAACCAGAAAGGACCTTAGGACCATCCGATCCAGCCACACACCCCCTTTTTAATTTTTTTTAGATGGAAAAACTGAGGGCAGCAAGGGCCATAGACACTGCCCAGCACCCTTCCTCTTCACTATGCCAGCCCGGGCCCCAGCACCTCTTTTCTGACTGCCCAGCGTGGTCTGATGAAGGCTCCAATACAGGAAGTTGAAGGAGGGCTGCAGGATGTCCGTGTCAGTGGGACTGCATTTCCCACACAGCTTGCTCACTGCAAGAGATGAAAGTGCCCTGGAGCCCCAGTGCTCAGCACTCCATGGCTTTAGCACACACCAGCACTCACACTTCTTACAGCTAGTGGCCCTCAACTAGCTAATTTCAGATGTCAGTCTTGGGGACCAAGCACAAACTGAGCACCCCGGATATTACGGCCAGTGGAAAGAAACAGTGACAAACCCGAAGGTATGTTCACACCCTCCATCTGAACAAACATCAGGCAAGCAGCCCACAGCTGCACATTAGAACAGACTGCACAAGTGTAGGTGGTCAAAAGGCATCCTATGACAGCGCTCATGCCAGCACAGACTCCAGGTTGGAGAGTCTGCAGAGGTCACATAGGCCAACCTGCCACCATCAGCAGAAAGAAGATCCAGTCTCTGAATTCTTCCAGCAAAAGGGCACTCACCACCTTCACAGGGGAGCTCTGTAACCGTCAACGTGCAGTTCCCTAAACTTGCCGTATTCTCTCTCTCACATCACCTCCATCTGGCTAACTCCTTTCCTCCTATTCAGCAATCAAGGTTCAGCTCAAAGTTCACCTCCCTCATGAAGCCTTAATCTCTCATGGCAAGATTAAACGCCTCTTCATGCTCTGCCAGCCCTCAGCGAGCAGTTACTACACTGGAGAGTAGACATCTACAGAGCACATCCCTTTCGTCTTGGGAATTACCTCTCCTTGCTCCCCTGCCCCCCACCATCCTAGATATGAAACCTACCTAAGTCTCCATTCCTTTTTTTTTTTTTTTTTTTTTTGCGGTACGCGGGCCTCTCACTGTTGTGGCCTCTCCCATTGCGGAGCACAGGCTCTGGACGCGCAGGCTCAGCGGCCATGGCTCACGGGCCCAGCCGCTCCGCGGCACGTAGGATCTCCCTGGACGGGGGGCACGAACCCATGTCCCCCAAATCGGCAGGCGGACTCTCAACCACTGCGCCACCAGGGAAGCCCAGTTAGATTGTTTATTTGAGATTTTTCTTGTTTCTTTAGGTAGGCTTGTATAGCTATAAACTTCCCTCTTAGAACTGCTTTTGCTGCATCCCATAGGTTTTGGATCGCAGTGTTTTCACTGTCATTTGTCTCTAGGCATTTTTTGATTTCCTCTTTGATATCTTCAGTGATCTCTTGGTTATTTAGTAACATATTGTCTAGCCTCCATGTGTTTGTGTTTTTTACGTTTTTTCCCTGTAATTGATTTCTAATCTCATAGTGTTGTGGTCAGAAAAGATGCTTGATATGATTTCACTTTTCTTAAATTTACTGAGGCTTGATTTGTGACCCAAGATGTGATCTATCCTGGAGAGTGTTCCATGTGCACTTGAGAAGAAAGTGTAATCTGCTGTTTTGGGATGGAATGTCCTATAAATATCAATTAAATCTATCTGGTCGGGCTTCCCTGGTGGTGCAGTGGTTGAGAGTCCGCCTGCCGATGCAGGGGACACGGGTTCGTGCCCCGGTCTGGGAAGATCCCATATGCTGCAGAGCAGCTAGGCCCGTGAGCCATGGCCGCTGAGCCTGCGTGTCCGGAGCCTGTTGCTCCGCAGCGGAAGAGGCCACAACAGTGAGAGGCCCGCGTACCACAAAAAAAAAAAAAAAAAAAAAAAATCTATCTGGTCTATTGTGTCATTTAAAGCTTCTGTTTCCTTATTTATTTTCATTTTGGATGCTCTGTCCATTGGTGTAAGTGAGGTGTTAAAGTCCCCCACTATTATTGTGTTACTGTTGATTTCCTGTTTTACAGCTGTTAGCAGTTGCCTTATGTATTGAGGTGCTACGTTGGGTGCATATATATTTATAATTGTTATATCTTCTTCTTGGATTGATCCCTTGATCATTATGTAGTGTCCTTCCTTGTCTCTTGTAACATTCTTTATTTTAAAGTCTATTTTATCTGATATGAGTATTGCTACTCCAGCTTTCTTTTGATTTCCATTTGCATGGAATATCTTTTTCCATCCCCTCACTTTCAGTCTGTATGTGTCCCTAGGTCTGAAGTGGGTCTCTTATAGACAGCATATATATGGGTCTTGTTTTTGTATCCATTCAGCAAGCCTGTGTATTTTGGTTGGAGCATTTAATTCATTAACGTTTAAGGTAATTATCAATATGTATGTTCCTATGACCATTTTCTTAATTGTTTTGGGTTTGTTTTTGTAGGTCCTTTTCTTCTCTTGTGTTTCCCAGTTAGAGAAGTTCCTTTAGCATTTGTTGTAGAGCTGGTTTGGTGGTGCTGAATTCTCTTAGCTTTTGCTTGTCTGTAAAGCTTTTGGTTTCTCCATCAAATCTGAATGAGATCCTTGCTGGGTTGAGTAATCTTGTTTTTAGGTTCTTCCCTTTCATCACTTTATTAAGTATATCATGCCACTCCCTTCTGGCTTGTAGAGTTTCTGCTGAGAAATCAGCTGTTAACCTTGTGGGAGCTCCCTTGTATGTTATTTGTCGTTTTTCCCTTGCTGCTTTCAATAATTTTTCTTTGTCTTTAATTTTTGCCAATTTCATTACTATGTGTCTCAGCGTGTTTCTCCTTGGGTTTATGCTGTATGGGACTCTCTGTGCTTCCTAGACTTGGGTGGCTATTTCCTTTCCCATGTTAGGGAAGTTTTCGACTATTCTTCAAATATTTTCTTGGGTCCTTTCTCTCTCTCTTCTCCGTCTGGGACCCCTATAATGCAAATGTTGTTGCGTTTAATGTTGTCCCTGAGGTCTCTTAGGCTGTCTTCATTTCTTTTCATTCTTTTTTCTTTATTCTGTTCCCTGGCAGTGAATTCCACCATTCTGTCTTCCAGGTCACTTATCCGTTCTTCTGCCTGTTATTCTGCTATTGATTCCTTCTAGTGTAGTTTTCATTTCAGTTATTGTATTGTTCATCTCTGTTTGTTTGTTCTTTAATTCTTCTAGGTCTTTGTTAAACATTTCTTGCATCTTCTCGATCTTTGCCTCCATTATTTTTCTGAGGTCCTGGATCATCTTCATTATCGTTATTCTGAATTCTTTTTCTGGAAGGTTGCCTATCTCCACTTCATTTAGTTGTTTTTCTGGGGTTTTATCTTGTTCCTTCATCTGGTACATAGCCCTCTGCCTTTTCATCTTGTCTATCTTTCTGTGAATGTGGTTTTTGATCCACAGGCTGCAGGACCGTAGTTCTTCTTGCTTCTGCTGTCTGCCCCACCATTCACTTTTTTGGCAGCCACAGCACACTTGACTTTGCTTGGCTTGTGGTCAACCACACAAGCAGGCCCCCCAACCATACCCTTACCTGTGAACTACAGTCCTCTACCCTCAATGCTCTCAAATAAAAGTACTCAAGGGTTATACATAAATGTATATTCATTTCACGTGTATGTTTCAGCCTGTTATTTCTCCCTGTTAGGGGCCCTTTCTATTTATTTATTTGGCCACAG